>NC_056630.2:125025599-125689382 GCF_002870075.4 Lactuca sativa | reverse complement strand
CCTTTCTCCAACACATCAATCAAAAAAAGAGTATATATATATATATATTATATATATATATATATATATATATATATATATATATATATATATATATATATATATATATATATATATATAGTATATATATATATATATATAATCACCAATCCTAAATGGGTGATCGTTAAGGTAATATTCACCTACAAACAAACTTACATTTAGTGGCATAAGTTTTTAGTGGTATATTTTAATTTGTGTCACTATATTATGGTTTTAATGACACAAAAACTAATGTCACTATAATCCTGTGAAAATTTTAACTTTTCATTTGCGCTCCTAATTTCCGCTGGGAAAAAAAAAGATCTTCACCCCCTCAAAATTTTAGATTTAATTTCTCTCGTAGCTTCCCAATCCCTACCAAAATACACTAGGGGGGTGTTTGGCTTAGTTTTTCAAAAGTCCAAAAGTTCTTTTTGGAAAAGTTACAAAAAATCAGGATTTCCTGACTTTTTCCAAAAAGTTCATTTTCCTTGTGTAAAAGCTTTAAAAGTAACTTTTAAAACTAGTTTTGCCAAACATCTTTTTGCTTTTTTTTCTATTCCAAAAAGGACTTTTAGCTGTGAAAAGATAAGCCAGTACAGTCCTCTCTAAACCTCCATGGCCTCTCTCTATCTCTCTCAAGTCTCACCGGCAACCGATGACTACTTTACCTTGCTAATTGAAGATCGATTGCGACTCAACTCACTCATCGGAGATCGAAGTCTATCGGCGCTAACCATTCTCCTTTTGTTCCTTTTGCGAACCTAGGGTTTTTGAAAATTAGATTCAGACCTTAGAGTTCCCACCGGTAAGATATTCGACTCCTACTCTTTTCCATATATCTTTTTTTTTTGCTTATATGATTCCTTTTGCTGGTTTAAACATTCATTAAACACTATCTTTGATTTACTAGTAGCAACGTATAGCCAAGCAAAGAAGTCGTTCTTATTTACCTAAATCTTTCAATTAATAAATATCATATTTGATTTATGTGTTTATTTAGTAGATTTTTGTTTATTTTTGGTTGACGATTTTTCACATAAACGAATAGATGAGAGTTGAGCCATAGTTTGAAGAGGACAAGAGAGAAGATCCTTATGGGGAAACAGATGATATTGAAGATCGTGACAACAATAATGACGAATAAGGTGGTATAAAATTATAATTTCGGTAATTTTGAATATCTATACCAGTAACCAACATTAGGAATGCTATTGTTTTCTCAATTATATGTATTCTTTTAATCACCTTAGTTTTTTTGACGACACCAAGTGCTTGATGAAATTCTTCAATATGATACATTTCTAGAAGCACTCTATTATTATATGCATTCACTAGTAAGTATGTTGCTTTATGCTTTAATTAAATCAAATATGATTTTGGCATTTTCCCTATTAACCATTAATGTGTTGGCGTAGGCTACGTAATGAAGTAGCTTGTGAGTAGGAACAAAAAAAGATGGTCACGCTTATTTTCACAGAAAAGAGAAGTGACGATCTTTATTGTTTATTATTATGATCATATGGAGAAGAAGAATATATTTAACAATGGAGATGGATCATAGTCACTTGGGTATGAGATTAATTTAATCTCAATTGACCTCCGTATCTCAATTTAAAAGTGTGTGTTTTGAATGTGATAATGTGAGTTTTTCTTATTCTGTTATGCAACCCCCCCCCCCCCCCCAAAATAATAATAATAATAATAATAATAATAATAATAAATACCAAATAATGTGAGTTTTTCTCATCTTGTTCTTTACCTAAATTAATTTTGGTCTATGTTCGTTGCTTAATATATTTGGTTGGTTGCAAGAAACTATATAAGGCTCCAAGGGGCTTTGGACTGTCTACCACAAAAATTCACACAATTGAAGACAACATCCATGGATGATGAGTATCATGCATATTTAATCATCACTTAGTTAGTTAGAAAGTATTTAGTTTGATGGTTTTATGTTTTGAGTGTTACTAGCATAATATTTAGACATATTAAACTTTTTGGAAGATATTGTGTTTTTTGTTAATTATTTTAATTGTTTTTTTATTATTTTATATTTTATTTGAATTAACAAAAAAATCTTATATAACATTTCAGTATAGATTTTATGAGAAAAAAATGCCCACCTAAAAGCATAAAATCCATTTTATTTTACCAAATATATAGTGGCATAAAAAAAATGCCATTAAAAATAAAAAATGCTATAGTGACATAAATAAAAGTGTCACTAAAACCCAAAATGTTGTAGTGATACATCCGAAAAGTGCCACTAAAGGCTTTTAATGGTAGCGTTTCTAGTGACATTTTATTTTTTGTGCCGCTGATTGCAAAAAACATCTTTAGTGGCACTTTTTGGTTTTAGTGACACTTTTTTTGTGCCACTAAATGTAATTTTATTTTTAGTGATTATACCCTCTCATCTTAATTCTCCTCTTTATTTAATTCAAAAATTAAATAATTATATCATTTATTAATTCCACCTAATTCTCTGAAGAAATGGTAGTAATCTGTAATCCCATTAATTAAACCATCACTTTTTATTTTTCTATCATTTATCACAACTAAGGGTTTAAGGACCAATATCGAAATATACTTTAAAATTCATCATACCTCAATCAATGTTCTCTTGCAAAATCTCCGACATGGTTCTAGAAATAGCGTGGGAAAGCTATCGAATGACTAAATTAAATGAAAAGCTTGACTTTGAGTTAAAATCTAAATTCTAGAAAGTCGAAACTACAAAAACCATATTTGACTAATCAAATTCTAGAATGTGGTAGGGTAGGTAATGTAACTTTATAAATTTATGTGATTTTTTAATTTAAAAATATAAAAAAAAAAAACATAAATTAATATATAGATATTATTTACTTTAAAAATATCACAAAATAAAAATATGTTGAAATTTATAAGAGATTGATATAGAAATTAAATATCCTTCTATTTTTTGTTCCTACATATATTTCTATCTAATTAATTTGCGACATGTGTAACATTTAATATGACACATGTCATCATTTAAATTGGTAGAATAATTGATAGGAACAAAAGGTAAGAGAATATTTAATTTCTCTAGAATATAATAAAATGGATTTTGATTTATTAGAATTGATTAATTAATTAATTAATTAATGATAAAATATGTCCAAAATCACTCGAATTTAGGAAATTTCCTTTAACCAGAAAGTTTTAAAAAGCGGCGTAAACAAAGCCAACAAGAGCCACAATGCAAGAAGATCTCAATCCTTTGACTTGTTCGTGAAGCACAAGGCACAAACCCTAATTAAAGAATTACCTCCTAGCTATTTACTAATATTTATACCCATCTGAATCTTTTATGTGTCTCTTCATCCGAACCCTCCTCCAAACACAGATTCTGCATATATATCAGCTGTTAAATTTGCTCTGAAGGTTAATTAATTAATGGCTGGCCTTCAACAGTTCTACTTCTTCCCGACCGATTTCCTTGACACCATTAGACACCACCCATCTCTACTTCCTCTTACTGCTAACGATGGTGACGCAGGAGACGACGGTAAGCGCCAATTAGAAACAGTTATGGGGTTTAGAGGTTCTTTCGAAAAGCTGAAAGATAACTACAAGAACGTGAAGATTATTTCTAGTGATCCCATGCCAAGATCGGTGGTTGCGATCCTGAAACAGAAGCCCAAGGTTGACCTCTAAATCCGTTTTTCGAGTTTGAAATCCACGTTCTCTGATGGTCTTATGAGTAATCGATTTCGTGTTTAGTTTCATTTCCTTTTGTTTCTTTAGTCTTGTAAATTTTGTAGAATCACGATAATGTTCTTCCTTTACGTTGGTTTACGTATATTGCGATGGATATTGGATCTTGTCCTCGATCATGAAGAAATGCATATACGACAAGTTGCTACTGTTAAATATATGTTCATTATTTTTTTTTATATGCTCATAATTATATGCCTGAACTGATGTGTTTACAGTAAAAAGCAAACGATGTGGATGTTGGGGAATTTCGAGATGAGAGTACGTTGTAGATCATATCCGATTCCTTGGATAGTAACTAAACCGTGTTTATCAATTATTTAAAACTATTATGTCTGGGATTTTCACAAATATTCTACCAAGATAAAGATGACGACTAACACTTCAGTTCTTAGAGTGTTAGGAGTGAGCAATGCCCACAATCGATATTAGCAGGAAAAAAAATGTTGTTACCGGATGTTGTTGTTGTAACGGGAAGCAACGGGAATACTTATAATGCGCAAGGTGGAGAGGGGCGGTGTTCTTAGGCGTTATTAGCCATTATTAAGGGTGGTAACTCCGAGTAGCCTTAGGGACCATTGAATAGAAGTCTGGTGAGAATGGATTAGGATGCTAAAAACGGTTTTGGCAAGTTAATTTAACCATCAAATATATTTTAACCAAGTTAAAATCACTAACTTTCCACTTCGGAACATGGTTTTCCACTACATGGCCGCCCCCCTAACTTGCCCCTTGAACCCCATCATTGAACCCCATCACAGGAGGGCCATTTTGACCCTACATTTCTGTTCGGGATCAAACTCATCTTATACACGTTTGAACTCCATACCAATGAACTTGTATTAGATCATAATTTTGATCTCTTTTGAAACTAGAATAAATGTCAATTCCACCTAAATGAAAAAACAATATTCTTCTCAAAATGATTACGACTTATATTTCGCAAAGGGAAAAAATTTTAATCTATGAATTTCATGAAATTTTATAATGAATTTATTAACTACATAAATTAAAGAGGATTGACCATCTCTATTAGTTCCTCTTTAGTTCCATCAATATTGTCAAGAACTCGGGATTGGTTCTATGATTTTTGTTTGCGGTCTATATACTTTAGACCAAAAACAAAAGCCATAAAAACATATGCTTTACCATTTACCAACCATCCAAAAAACACACAAAATGGCACATTCTCCATGATCAATAAACGACTTCCTAAATCAAGTACAAAAGCCTTAAAACATCTTCCAAGAACATACGAAGTACCTAACCATTATTAATTCAAGACACCTTATATTTTTTGTCCATTGCATACTAGAAAATACGAGCCCTAAAATACTTTTTAGCTCTAACTCAATTGAATTGTAATGCCCGATTCCCATGTAAATTTCTTAAAATTCTAAGTGTTTATTTATTTTGCATGGTGGCCTATTACATGGGGTGTAATTAAGGTACTTGGGGCGTACCTTGTCGAAGCTTGGACATGGGGTTTTCCCCCTTCTACGCTGGATGTACCTATGGTACACTGGGCGTACTTGAGAAGGGAAAACCCTAAAACTTAGGGTTTGGACCCTATTTAAGCACCTTATAACCTCAAGGCCTCTTCTATCATCAACCTCCTTCGTCCCAAAGCAATTCCCATGAAACCCTAGCCCCCTTTTAGAGATTATTAAGCCTTTTGTGTGTTTTTGGTATATCTTGAAGAAAGAAGAACCCTTTGGAGAAGCACATGTTAATTTGAAGCTTGTGGATCCAGAATTTATTCACCTTGATCATCCTCTTGGCGATATAAACTCTCAACCTTATTGAATCATCTCTTAGATCTAGTTCGTTTAGGGTTTTTGGCATATTTTGGTCCCTTGAGTTGATTCATGTGAGTATTAGCTACTCCGGAAGCTTAGGATAGTAGATCTTGATGTTTTTGTGGTCCTTAACAGTGGCGGAGCTTGAAGTTTGGATTGGGGGGGGGGGGGGGGGGCAAAGTCAAACTTTATAGTTTTTGGGCATAATATGTAACTCTTTTAATACTTATGGACTAATTATTAAAAAAAGGGGGCATATATAAGCTCCGCCGATGGTCCCTAATGCATAAAAATAACATCTTGATGGATGTAGCTCAATCATTCAAGAGTTGATATTCATATTATGGAGTTAGAATGTTAACAATGGGTGTTAGGCCTCTTTGAGCCATGCAAATGCATCAAGTTGATGACTTTATCATTTAAGACGTTTCCCAAGAGCAAGATCTGTAATTTAGACGTTTGGAATTAAGGCATTAAGTGCTTAATGCGATTTTTTGCCATCAAGGGAGTATATTGGGTGTAAATATTAGTACGCCCAACATACTGTATTCAGCCTTGTTTTTCCCTTGCTGTTAGAACTTGTACACAGAGCCTAGCAGGGTGGTATGCATATCTCACCAAAGGACCTTTGGGTCATTATTTGGGCCATTTTGGGCCTTGTGGTTGGTTCATGTCATTATAGGCCATGGCTTGTTGGGTCTAGGGTAGGAAGGGTAAAAGGGTCTTTTACCCTTTGTGTAAAGGATTATGATTTAGGATTTTAGTTGTGGTCTATTGCCCTAAATAGTGATTAGGGTTGGTTTGAATGTGTTCAGTGTGAGGAGTCGTTGTAACAGCACCTTACGTATGACTGCTTATCATTAGATTGAGGTGAGTCTTATCACAGTGTTTTGGTGAGTCGAAGGCACCAATGTCGGCCCACTGATTATTGTTATTAGAATTCTAGCTCTCTTTGTAACTCTTTCATGTATTGTAAGTGTTGGTATGTATATTGGGCGGGGCCCGATGCCAGGCGAGGCCTGAAGAGTGTGTTGGCGGGGGCCCATCACATGTTACGAACATATCTATACGTGGTGGGGCCCAATGTCGGGTGACGCCCGATGGATGAAGGGAAAGGCCCATTTTATTTATGGTATGTGGTATTTTGGGATAACTCATTAAACTTTGTGCTTACGATTTAAGTTTATGTTTTAGGTACTTCCAGCTCGAAGGGGAAGGGCTCGGCCTGATCGCAGGGCATCCACCCATGTTTATCATATTTATGATTTTGGGATTGTAATCTGATAACTATTTTCACATTAGCATACCTTTTTATGGTTGACATGAAATTGTGATGAATTTTGGTTGAGTTAAAAATGAAAATTTTTATTCATGATTTTTAGGATGCTTCAAGTTGGTATCAGAGCCTTGGTTTGAGGGATTCGGACACACTCTCGTGTGTCTGAATTCAAACTGAGGATTTGGTAAAATTTTCATAAAATAAATGATTTCTAAAAATAATATCTACTAAAAAGAAAGGGTGTGATGCATGTAATCGGCCGAGCTCAAGTAAGTGTTCCCAAAATACACATACATGTTTGCTTGATTCAGTATGAGAATATGTGAATAGCATGCTAGATTAGGGCTAAGAGTATGCTCAATATTATATGATAGGAGAGATGCCTTGTATTCTTACTATATGAGCCCCTAGAACTGCATGCTAGTTTGGATTACAGATGATATGTTAGGATGGCTTGTTAGGTAGTGCTCTGGTTACAACTTGATGCTCGAATGTTGCTTGCTTTGTGCTTTTAGGAACCACTTATAATAATAGTTAACTATCAAGCGAATATGCTAGGTTATGATGGGTTTTATGCATATGAACAATCCTATGTGCTCATACAAACCCTAATGCTTGGATCTAGGTTTCTCTATTGAGCATGCTTTGAATCCAAGATTTGCAGCCCTAGATCTATCATATATAATTCGAAAATAACATCATAAGAACAGATCTAAGTGTTTACCTCTTTCAAATAACTTGGAATCCTTGTAGTCTTCTTGATCTTGAGCTTAGAGTCACAATTGTAACTCCTCTAATGGTTCACAAACCCCAGAAGCAAGAAGACAATATGAGATAGGGTTAGAGATGCTAAAATCGGCCCTAGGGTTCTCTTGGAATCAAGTGTAACCGATTTTCATAGCCTAGGGGTCTTATTTATACTGCAGGCTGCTAGGGTTTCAGTCTAAACCCTAATGGACACCTTAATCACCAAGCAGCCCAAGGAACCTTCTAGATTAGGGCCTTGGATGAAAATATGATGGATCCCCATCATAATTTCGTTCCCCCCTTAGTCCATTAGGTTTCCCAACCAAAAACTCAACTATCATACATTTGACAGTTTATACCCCTTTATTCAATTAATCTATTTTAGTCACCAAATTAATTCCTAACTAATTTATGACTAATACTAATTAAATAAATATGATTTCTCCTTTAATATATTATTCTTATAATATATTAATAAACCATAATATTCTCTCTCTCTCTCTCTCTCCTTAAATTACATTGTCAAGTTGCTTTGGTGAAGGCAACCCAAAAGGACCATGCACAACCGGGTCAAGTACATACCAAATATAGTTACGGGCTTAGACACTAATCCAACAGTCTCCCACTTGGATAAGTCTAGTAAATATATCTCATATATGTCTTCAGAATCCGATTAGCAAGTGTAGCTCTTATACTTCGCTGTCAACTCTGATCAGCAAATTGTCCTTCAGATAAGGGATCATATAATCCTTTGTTCTAGATATCATGCTGACAATGCTTATCGTCCAACATTTGTTTCTCAATTCCTGATTTGTTTAACATAGAATTTAGTTGAACACATCAACTTCATTCTGACCGGGCCCGACACATAAGTCAAACCAAATCATCGAGTGGCCAAGACATCGCCTTTATTCTCATAGAATAAAAGGAACAGATTAACTTCGACTCATATGCATCTATTGTTTACTAATTAAATCATGCACAATAATGTGTTTTATAACATCAAGTTACTAATGCATTTACACATTATCAATGCATAACCAAACAGCAAACAACAACCATATCTCTAAGTTTTAAGACTATATGATATTATCGCTTTGCGATCACTTAGGGTAAAATACCACGAAGTGATTCTAGCAAACGCGGGTTTATTCCAATGCTCAAATCATATTCATAAGCACTCATGAACTTTGCAGCAAACCTTTTCTATGCCCAAAACCTTTTGTACAATCTACAAACAATTCATGACAGTCTTCATTCATATCTACTTCCAAAATATGAACGATTGCGGACTGTTTGAATAATCATATCATTCAGGAAGTCAAAACATGCAAAATTGAAACAATAGATAAATAACCAACACAAGATAGTAGCTTTACTTATAAATAACACAACTTTATTTATTCATCAAATGTTAAGTACAAAATATCTATTACACGTTTCCTATCTAATCCAAACTTATATCATCCTTCAGCCCAATGCTCCTAGCGTGCTGCAAGTGTTTGACCCTACTCAGTCCCTTCGTAAGGAGATCTGCTGGGTTTTCTTCTGATGATACCCTATTCATAACGAGGAGTCCCTCTTCTACCCGATGTCTGATGAAATGGTATATTTTGTCGATATGTCGAGATCTACCATGATCTCTTGGTTCCTTGGTTAAGGCAACCGCTCCTTCATTATCACAGAAAATTTCCAATGGCTCCTTTATGGATGGAATAACTCCAAGGTCTCCAATGAAGTTCTTCAACCATATAGCCTCCTTTGACGCTTCGCTCGCTGCAATGTACTCTGATTCGCACGTTGAATCAGCTACAGTCTCTTGCTTGGAACTTTTCCAAATCACTGCTCCTCCATTTAGGGTAAAGACCCAGCCCGACTGCGATCGGAAATTATCCCAATCGGTCTGAAAACTAGCGTCACTGTACCCTCGTACCCTTAAGTTATCACTCTCACCGAGGTGTAACACCCCAAGTTCAGAAGTGCAAGTTTAGGGTTCTTGGTGTAATTAAGGATGATCGACTCGGCGAGTCTATGGATAGACTCGGCGAGTCGAGTCGTGATTTAGCCATGTGCTAAGTGACTGACTCGGCGAGTCGGCGGCTAGACTCAGCGAGTCAGTGCTGGAATGAGAAACCCTAATTCCTGGGGTTTCCACCCTATATAAGGAACCTTAAGTCCCACCCCAGCCTCTTTAGCACTCCCTTTGACGTCTAGAAAATTTCCCCATCGATTTCAAACCCTAAATTGAGAGTGAGAGGGATTTAAGTGTGTTTTGGAGCTTGAAGAAAAAGGATACTTGAAGCAAGAGTTGGTGGGATCATAGAGGAGCGAAGTGGATCTGATTTCCTTACTTGTTGGCATCAGAATAAAGGTAAAAAGTTGTTGCCTTGACTTTGTTGTGTTTAGATGGTTCGTGAATGAAGTTTTAGGGCCAAATTGTCATATATGAGCCTCTTTTCGAGTATTGGGTTCAGATCTGTGGTTGCTACTACAAATCTAGATTGGTCCTGACTCATGAATCTGGAAAGTGATAGCTTTGGGGCTTGATTGAGAGTGTCCTTGCCTTAAACCTTCACTTTAGCTTGAGTAGAGCTTGTTGAGCCTCACATGCACGTAAAGTTGGAAACTTTACGTGTGGATCTGACCCTAGGAGTCCATATCTATGTATTGAAAGCAATGGTTTAGCCTGTGATCGTCTGAATGAAGGTATTACGTATGGACTCGGCGAGTCTGGGAGATGACTCGATGAGTCGGACTAGAGATTTGGCATGAATCGCGTAGTAACTCGGCGAGTCACATGGATGTACTCGACGAGTTGGATGAAGATAGGCAGGAACTCGACGAGTCTGTTGAAGATTGTCTTGGGATCGGCGAGTCTGTTCTTGGACTCGGTGAGTCTGGTCGAGGAGTCCTAACCTTTTCTGGTTAAGTCGTGAATCGGTGAGTCGAAGGATGACTCGGTGAGTTGAGCAGGAAGGGACCTAGAGTTTGTTGGACTCGACGAGTCTTGGGGCGACTCGGCGAGTTGAGTGGTGATATGAGAGTTTTGAGTATGGGAACTCGTCGAGTCAACGGGTTGACTCGGCGAGTAGGGTCAACCAGGAAGGTTGACCTTGGCTGAGGACTTGGACTTTGACCAAGGGTTGACCAGTTGACTTTCGGGGGTATTTTGGTAATTATTGGTATTTATTGATTTGGTTTTTGGTAATGATCCATGGCAGAGTTCGTGTTGGTGGTCGGAGCAGCATGATCTTATTCTTCAGTCGGCAGTTACTGGTGAGTTATCCTCACTATACTGACAGGGTCTACGGCACCAAGGCCGGCCCTCTATCGGATGGAAATCCGGACATTGTTGTTATGTTATTTGCTTTGCTATGTTTGCATCCTGGTAGTTAGGATGATATACGTTAGGGACCTGGTTAAGGTCGGTATCCCGATAGTTAGGAGGGTATATGTGTGACCGGAAGGTCTTATGTGCTATGAAGAGTATGAGATATATGTTGTTAGAAGGTCTTATGTGCTATGAAGACTATGAGATATATGTTGTTAGCTGTTATGAGAGTTGTATGTGTTATGTTACGATATGAGCAGCATGTTATGAACCAGAAGGTCGTCATGCTATATGCGGTTATATGATATGTATGTGTTATGTGTGTCATGTATGATAAGGACCGGTAGGTTAAGATGATATTTATGTATGTGTTATGTATGCTATGTATGGTAAGGACCGGAAGGTTAATATGATATGGACCGGATGGTCAACAGAGTATAGATCGGAAGGTCAACAGAGATATGGGATGGAAATCCCCTGAGACATTCGGATCGGAAGATCCCATGAAGTTATGGCCTAGAAAGGCGTATGTGTTGTATGTAGTATTTTGGGGGTAATTCACTAAGCTTTCGGGCTTACAGTTGTGGTTTAATGCTTCAGGTACTTCAGGAGACCGTGGCAAGGCAAAGGCGTGATCGTACCGCTCCTCGTGTTTATGTTTTATGATATGGATCTGGGAAAAATACTCTGATAATAAAAGTATTGAAAACCTTTTTGTAATGAATTAATGAAAGTGGGTTGTTTTTGAAAAGTTTAAATTGGTTTGAATTTTTAGAGCGTTACACGAGGACTAGAAACCATTCCTTGGTCCTTCGCAGGTACTTAAGAATATTCTTAACTGCAATCCAATGAGCTCTACCAGGGTTCCCTTGATATCTGCTGACCATGCTCAAAGCAAAGGCCACATCAGAGCGAGTACAAGTCATAGCTTACATGATAGAGCCTACTACAGAAGCGTAAGGTACTCGGCTCATATCAGCTATCTCTGCCTCTGTACTTGGGCTCTGAGTCTTACTCAGCTTGGTATTGCTTTGGATTGGCAACTCCCCTTTCTTGGAATTTTCCATACTAAAACGCTTTAGTACTTTATCCAAGTATGTATCCTAACTGATTCCTATCAGTCTCTTTTCCCTGTTTCTTACTATCCTTATTCCCAGAATATAAGCAGCTTCTCTGAGGTCCTTCATAGAGAAACATTTCCCAAGCCAGGACTTGACCTCCTACAAGGTTGGGACGTCGTTTCCTATAAGCAGTATGTCATCGACATACAATACGAGGAAGCTCACTATACTCCCACTGGCTTTGACATATACACAAGATTCATCTTCGCTTCGCAGAAAGCCAAACTCTTTAACTTTCTCGTCAAAACAAAGATTCCATCTGCGAGACGCTTGTTTCAATCCATAAATGAATTTCTCAAGCTTGCATACTCTATTTGGATGCTTCGCATCGACAAAACCCTCTGGATGATTCATGTAAACATCCTCAGCCAACTTTCCATTAAGGAAAGCGGTTTTCACGTCCATCTGCCATATTTCATAATCATGAAACGCATCTATTGCGAGCATTACCCTCATAGACTTTATCTTCGCAACTGTTTAGAAGGTCTCATCATAGTCAACTCCGGGAGTTTGAGTAAATCCCTTCGCAACCAATCGTGCTTTATAAGTACGCACTTTCCCATCCATGTCGGTCTTCTTCTTCAAGATCCACTTGCACCCGATTGTCTTACGACCCAGTACATTATCAACCAAATTCCAAACCTGGTTGTCGTACATGGTCTGAATCTCGTTGTCCATCGCCTTTTTCCATTTAGCAGACTCCGGGCCTGCCAAGGCTTCCTTGTAGCTGCTAGGTTCGTCCAAATTCATTAGTGTTTCATCACTAATAAACGTATCCCCTTCGCTAGTAATATGAAAACCATAAAATTGGGGTTGAACACTAACCCTACTAGTACGTCTAAGAGGTAAGGACTCGTCAACGGGCTCAACAGGAGTTTCCTCCTCGGGTTGAGTGTCAGCATCAGAGGTTCCTTCATCGCTTTGATCTTGAATCTCTTCAAGTTCAATTTACCTCCCACTGTCTTATTGGCTTATCAATTCCCTTTCTCGGAAAACTCCTCTTCTAGCAACGAAGACAACATTGTCACTCAGTCTATAGAAAAGATAGCCAAAAGACTTCTGCGGATAGCCGATGAAATAAAACTTCTCACTACGAGGCTCGAGCTTGTCATGAGTATCTCGTCTTACGAAAGCCTCACAACCCCAAACCTTAATGTGTGCCAACGAGGGAGCTTTCCCTGTCCACATCTCGTGAGGAGTCTTGGCAACCTTCTTGGTAGGAACTAAGTTAAGGATATGGGCGGCACTCTCTAAGGCATACCCCCAGAAAGCTATTGGTAATGAAGTCCGACTCATCATAGAACAAACCATGTCCAACAAGGTCCGATTACATCTCTTAGCCACACCATTCAATTGTGGCATCCTCGGAGGCGTCAATTGTGAAACAATTCCACATTCTTTTAGATAATCGTGAAACTCAAGACTTAGGTACTCTCCTCCTCGGTCTGACCAAAGCATCTTGATTTTCCTGCCCAGCTGATTCTCCACTTCATTCTTGAACTCTATGAACTTTTCAAAGGTTTCTTACTTTTTCTTTATTAAGTAGATACATCCATATCTGCTATATTCATCCATAAAAGTCACGTACAAGCGGCAAGCATCCCTTGCGGTGGATCTAAAGGGCCCACACACATCGGTGTGTATGAGATCCAATAGACCCTCACCCCTTTCACAAGTGCCAGTAAAGGGTGACTTGGTCATCTTCCCAAGTAAACACGATTCACACATGTCATCGTCCCTAAGGTCGAATGACTCCAACACCCCATCCTTTTGGAGTTGGGCTATGCGTTTCTTGTTGACATGGCCAAGGCAACAATGCCATAAGCATGCTTTGTCTAGGCTAGTATACGAATCAATATTCAAAACATCATTTCCTAAATTATCAAAAATCATCACATATTCATAAATCCCATTACAAGGTAATTCATTGAAATAAAAGACACCATTCAAATAAACATTAATAGAACCATTGCTATTATCAAAAGAATATCTGAAACCTTGTCTAAACAATCCATAAAATGAAATAATGTTTCTTGCCATATCTGACGAATAACAGTAATTATTTAAATCTAGCCTTAACCCATTACTCAACACTAAATAATAAACTCCGACTTTGGTCAAAGGCGAGGATCTTCTGTTTCCCATAATCAGGTTCATCTTTCCATGTTCCACTCCCTTACTTCTTTTTAGGCCCTACATATCAGAACAAATGTGGAATCCACACCTTGTATCAAGAACCCATGAAGTAGCAAATGATGAGTTATTAGATTTAATATAATACATACCTGCAAAGGTGGGCTTATTCTTCCCATCCCTTATATCTTGCAGATACTTCGGGCAACTTCGTTTCCAGTGGCCCTTTTCGTGACAATAGAAGCACTCTGCTTCCGTGGGATCGGAGGAGGGTTTAGAGGGGCCTGATTTGGTCCCACTTGAGGATGAACCATCACGGGGCTTCCCCTTTAGGTGGCTCTTACATGGAGCCTTCCTCTTTTTACCCTTTCCTTGACCTATTGCCATCACAGGAGCGGCCAGAGTAAGGGATGATGCAACGGATTTGTCTTTGAGGTTGCTCTTAGCAGTCCTCAAGAGGCCTTGGAGCTTGCTCAAGGAGACCTCCTCCTTGTTCATGTGGTAGGTCATCCTAAACTGGTTGTAGCAGGAGGGCAAGGAGTGGAGGATTATGTTGATAGCCAAATCCTCATCAAACTTAACATTAAGTTTGAGAAGATGACCAACATACCTCTGCATTTTCTGCAAATGAGAGGTTAGGGATTCTCCACTCCCCATCTTAGCAGTAATCATGTTAGTAATGATCTCATAGCTCTCTTTCCTTGCGCTCTGGTGATGCCTGTCCAGCAAATCCTGATGCATTTCATACGGATACATGTCCTCATAGGACTTTTGGAGTTTGAGGTTCATGGTGGCCAGCATGATGCAATAAACTTTCATAGCATCACGCTCGTGGGCCTCAAAGGCGGCCAGCTCTTCCGGAGTAGCAACATCTGGGATGATCTTTTCAAGCTTTTCATCAAGGACATATTCTTTGTCCTCGTAGCGTGTGATCATGCGAATGTACCTCATACACTCGTTGAAGTTTAACCCATCAAATTTGACCTTTTGACATAGGTTCATCAACGAGAATGACCCAGAAGCGTTGTTGTTGTTGTTTGCAGACATTTGAAAAAGAAAGGAACAAAGTTTGATTAGAAATAAGTCCCTAATTAAACACCCAAATGAAAAATTAGGGCTAGGATCCAACAACATTATTTACAACTTAGAAAGGGATGTCGTACTCTAAAAGTAAATAATTTGAAGGTAAGTGAATGACGATTCACTAATTCTCACCATGAAAAACAAAAAAAGAAATTTAGGTTTTAAATGTATTGAAACTCCTAGATCTTTGAGATTCATTGAACTTTTCAATAGCATGTTTAAATCTCAATATGCACTTCAAATTTGCGACTGGGATACCGAGGATCGCAAACAAGTTGTGAATAACCATGCGAATCAACATGGTGCACTCAATGTCTCTATCACCTAATCAATGTGTCGGTAAACCACACACGCTCCATTGATCTATGACAAACATCGAGTCACCCTTCGCTACCAATTTTATTCCCAAATTAGTGTGTCGGTTAACCATACGCGCTCCACCAACGATTGACAAGGGTACAAAGTGCAATTCCATGGATTAGAATCATCTTTGACATTTTACCCTAAAGTAACTAAGATTGAGAATTTGTAAAACATGAAGTTACTTTGTATCTTACATTATACTTTTAATGAGGAGATGATTGCCCTATCCTACCCGTTCGGCTAACGACCCTCCACCAGTCAAGCAAGCGGTGGGTGTGAGTGTACACCCATTAAGCGTCATTTTATAGGCAGCAACCTTATACCCATCTTATAGACTGGCTTCGTGAATGAGGCCTACTAACGGTAAGACAAGCATTTTAAGTTATACACACACACACACACACATATATATATATATATATATATATATATATATATATATATATATATATTAAGCTTATAATAATATAATAGTATAGGGTTGAATTTTAAACTTGTAAAATTCTAAGGGTTTGAAATTTAAATTATTCAAGATTAAACTTTTAATCACAAAATGTAAATTTCAAAACTTGAGGACAAGTTTTGAACTTTTCAAAACAAAGGGGATCAAATAACAATTTAAATTAAACAATTAATTTCATAATTATCTATATTTGACCTAATCCAATTTTAGTCATAAGATAATTACCAAATAATTTAAATAATCCATATTTATCATATAAACAACTAATATTCAAAAGATTTGAAATTATCTATTGTTTTGGCAGGGATAATCATGCAAATAATATAAAATTCGGATTTTATCTTTCAAAAACGATTTAGGCATTAATCCCATGACAAAACAGCAACAAAATCCCGAAAATCTTTCTCTCTGGCGTTTAAACTCGTCGAGTCCACTTTGGAACTCGTCGAGTTCATCAAACAGTTAGCACAAAAAGACGATTTTCAGCAATCAAACAGTTAAAGCATCACATACAATTGAAACCAATCAAGGCTCTGATACCACTGATGGGTTTTATGCATAAGAACAATCATATGCTCATACAAACCCTAATGCTTGGATCTAGGTTTCTCTATTGAACATGCTTTGAATCCAAGACTTGCAACCCTAGATCTATCATACATAATTCGAAAATAACATCATAAGAACATATCTAAGTGTTTACCTCTTTCAAATAACTTGGAATGCTTGTAGTCTTCTTGATCTTGAGCTTAGAGTCACAATTGTAACTCCTCTAATGGTTCACAAACCCCACAAGCAAGAAGGAAATATGAGAGAGGGTGAGAGATGCTAAAATCGGACCTAGGGTTCTCTTGGAATCAAGTGTAGCCGACTTTCATAGCCTAGGGGTCTTATTTATACTGCAGGCTGCTAGGGTTTCAGTCTAAACCCTAATGGACAGCTTAATCACTAAGCAACCCAAGGAACCTTCTAGATTAGGGCCTTGGACGAAAATATGATGGATCCCCATCATAATTTCGTTCCCCCTTAGTCCATTAGGTTTCCCAGCCTAAACTCAACTATCATACATTTGACAGTTTATACCCCTTTATTCAATTAATCTCTTTTAGTCACCAAATTATTTCCTAACTAATTTATGACTAATAGTAATTAAATAAATATGATTTCTCCTTTAATATATTATTCTTATAATATATTAATAAACCATAATATTTTCTCTCTCTCTCTCCTTAAATTACCTTGTCAAGTTGCTTTGATGAAGGCAACCCAAAAGGACCATGCACAACCGGGTCAAGTACATACCAAATATAGTTACGGGCTTAGACACTAATCCAACAGGTTACATATTGCAAAATTTAGATAATTTTAGAAGGTTACGTTTGACTTTATTGTGCAACTCTTGTTTGAGTCCAACCGTTGTAGTATGAGACTTTGCAGTCAAAGAATAATCTAGTGTATGTGGCATGTAATTATATTCATAAGGTAGTTAGCGGGTATTAATGGGGGTTTCTTCTACAGCAGACGACGGAGAGTGGTGGGAAGTGAATCCTAGGAGAACCTAGGATGCATGTTGGCATTAGCATATGTGTTGTTTAGGGAGTCACTTAGGAGAATCAGGATGACTCTTGAGGAAAGTACAAATAGGTTTGATAGGTAGTATTGGGCCCGTACTACGGGAAGCATAGGATTCGTACTCGAGTCAAGGGGGTTATGAGGATACTAAGGGACCCGCTTGGTGTGAGATTCTTCAAGTGTTTTCTGATGGTTTGTATGGCTTATTTTTAGTATGGTGGTCACTCGAGGTGGTTCAGGTTTTGGTGAGGGATCGGATTCAGGCTTTAGAGTCAGACCCTTGGATGATCAAATGCAGGAGTTCATTTTGTCTGAAATCACTCACAACATTTTGGAGCAGACTCCTGTAATCTTTGGTACGATCAAGGAGGGTATCTTGGAAATTTTGGATGAGCGTCTGGGCGCATTTCACACTCAGATGGTGTCTATGGTTGGTGCACACTCTCTGCCTTTCCGAGAGTTTCATGCATGTGGGGCTCCTAAGTTCTTCAGAATGAAGGACTCCATTGCTAGCAGATGGTGGTTGGAGGACATCGGGAATGCCTTCCAAACTAGCTGTCGCCCCGATGGGTCGAAGGTCAGATTTGTATCCTATCTTCTGGGTGATATTAAAATAAAATCTTTTAGCAATTAAACTGGAACGCCCGCAGATCCGGGCTAGTCAAATTAGAGGCAATAAGTGTCGAAAATGAATTTTCGACAAAATATTATTTACAATAAATAATCTTAACCAAGTTGTAGAATATGTTACAAGGTTTCCGTACAAATAAAGAGCGTCAAAATCCGAGTTATAACGAAGAAGTTATGACCCGTCGAAGTTTCACGACGGAACCGACACGATACCGGGAAGCGTAAATAGTGAATTTACGATAAAGCGAGATTTAGCCTTAGCAATATAAACAAAATTCGTAGAATACGTTAAACTGGGAGCGTCCATAAAAAGAACGCCCAAATCTTACTTCGTATGAGTAAGTTATGATTTTTCAAAGTTTCGGATTAACGGTTTACAGCTTGAAATTCGAATATTAGATCGAGCGGTTTTTAGCCGACACAACCTAAACGAGAATCGAAGATCTCGTTAAGAGTAGCATAACGAGAAAAAGATGGGCAAAAACGGACGTCAGATGAAGAAGTTATGAGAATTTAACGGACCAATCCTGTCCCGGCCTGTTAATAATATAACTTTTAAAATATATTCAAAATTAGCCGACAGAGTCTAAACGAAAGTTGTATAGTACGTTCCCACCTTCGCGTGGATATAAAGAACATCAAAAGCGGAGCTCGTATGCGAAAGTTATGATTTTTAGAAGTCGGAAAGTAAAATTGCGAAGTTTGTTGCTAAATCGATGACGTGGTTGCATCTGAGCCGTCGCTTGCTGACCACGGTGCTGGCTTCGGATGATGACACGTTGCTTTGCTACGCCCCGCGTCCGAGGACGAGTATGCCCCACGTACTCCGGTTCTTATCCACTCCGAGATTGGTCCACGTGCGAAGCTAGCTGGAAGCCTTATCCGAGCCTTACGCCCCGCGTAGCCAAGGACTACGCCCAACGTAGTCCGAGGCCTCGCAGGCTATAAAAAGGCAACGAGGGCAACCGGTTTTCCTGCACCAAATCTCACTCTCTCTCTCTAATAAATTTCTCTCTCTAGCCCCTTTTGAGTCCCCTAAAGTCTAGGTGAACCCCTAGCACCCTAAGGAAGCCCCGAGGCTCCCGGAGTCCCGAGAAAAAGTGTCTTTCGGTTTCGAAACACTGCTCCAAATAAAGTCCGGTTTTCTTTAAAATCCGCTTTAAGTGGGCTACGCTTACGTAATTTTTAATATAACTTTCAAATAATTATAGTAATGTTATTAGGTCCTTAAAATAATTATTTGGGCTATTATTATGAGTTATATTTAGTGTTATTTAATGCTTATATAATAATAATAATAGTCAGACTATTAATTTGTTGTGGTTATCGTTAGACTAAACCCTAGTGGTATTGATACTAGGTTTTATCGAAGGAAAATTGTTTTGAGAGTATCGAAGCGTTGTCCGAGTGCTGAGTCACCACCTTTCAGGTGAGTGCATAATTACTTTCATCTTACACATAGATATGAAGTATTTTATATAGATTACTTGCTATGTGTGCATATTACCTGAGTACTTACTGTCTATGCTGGATGAATGATTTTATACATGTTTTAAATGATTTAAACTGTATATGTATTTTATATCTACGAAAATGTTGGGGTAAGACATGGGTAGATGTAATAGATGAAACATGAGTTGGATGATGAGTTAAGAGGTGAAATAGACCATGAGGTGAGGATGAGAGGTGGACGATGTGAGAATCCTTTTTCCCAAATGATGGCCCCGTCATTCAGCAAAGTATGGATGACAACCACGTACTGTTCTAGACAGTCCAGTGGAACACTAGCAGGCTCGCAACCTGTAGGTGTTGTGAATGATGTGTTCATCGGTGTACTCTAAAAACCCATTGATATGTATTGCGAGTGGACTCTCGAAAACGATATTGTCAATAAAACCCTGGCAGATGCGCCTAAAGGACTCTACCGGCAGAAGCGCCTAATAGAGAACCTCATAACCCCGGTAGATGCGCCTAAAGGACTATTCCGGCAGATGCGCCCAATAGAGAATGTCACAATTTTGGCAACTGCGCCTAAGTGACAGAACTAGTAGTTGTGCTTGACAGATGTGTCATTTACAACGATGAAATTCGTACCTATTCCTTAGGATACTCCTTAGGAATGAATGAACAAGAAATAGATGATTCTTAGGGTGGAACCTTAAGAATAAAGAAGATAATGAGGATGGGTAATTGGGTTAATTGTTTGATGATTAAACATAATAATTATATCATTATGGGTTGAAAACCCTATGTACTCACCAGGTTTCCTAACCTGACCCACTCAGTTTATTTATGTCACAGGTGTCGATATGAAGTGACATTACACTGAGAGATTTAAGAGATATAGATCACTAGTGTAAATAAATGTAAGTTCCGTTTATGCTTATGTTCCTGTATTAACGATGACATCCCAAACGTTTTAAAATGAATAAAATACATTTCTTCGAAAATGTTTTGATAACGTATTTATCGTATTTTTCTAGGAACAAATTCCGCAACATTTTTATGAAAAGAAGTACTCTGATTTTTATAAAGCATAAACAAAATCGGTCTTTTCTGGCCGTGAAAATGGGGATGTTACAACAAAAAAAAAATGGTGTTTTAAAAGCCCCAAAATTATCTCTTTTAAATATAAAGCGGACTCTTCATTATCTAATCACATATGAATTTTAACGGCCAACAATTGTCTTCCGGTGAATACTTTCATTTTAGTGCAAATAGACAATTTATTCTTTTAGTACCGGTATTTTTAGTGGATATATATATATATATATATATATATATATATATATATATATATATATATATATATATATATATATATATATAAAAGTTAGTAATTGATTTTTTTATTACTTTAATGTAACCAAGTTTGCATCCTGTATTTTGCACCTACTCTATTAGTTGTTGACGAGAATTAAATACCTAAAATAATTTTTTTATCAGATACCAATAAAATTATTTAATTGATAATCATATTAATAAATCTAAAACTTTATATCCTGATAGTTTCAAATTTTTATATGTCATTGATGAAGTAAGTAGTTTAATATCGTCATGTTAAAGGGAAATGTTTGTGTAAATATTTTTATCCTAAGCCATATATACAAATATAAATATATTATTTATAAAAATATAAATATCTTGATAGTAATAAACGAACATACATCGTCATTTAACTCATCAAACATTGGCAAATATTCTAGCCAACTCAATTTTTACTTACGCATATCATATTTCAAACTATCGGATAATGAAAATGAAGTTCAGGAGACGTTCATTTATAATAAAATGTTAGGTATAAAAAATAATAGTATATAAATTATATTCAACTTAAAGGACCATTAATGTAAATATAGTTTTTTGATTTGATCGTAGTGAAATTCATTTATACCGTACTAAAATGAAGATGAGCTATTTATAGTAAATACAGATTATATTAAAGACCATAAATGTAAATATAATTATATTATTTTGATTTGATCGGAATGTAATTCATTTACACTATACTGAAACGAAGTTAGGTTATTTCTTGTAAATGCAAGATAATATAAAGGACCTTAACTATAAATATAGTTATATTAGAGGATTCATTTACACGAATAAAGTTTCACTATTTATTGTAAATATAGGATAATATAAATGACCATAAATATAAATATAATTATATTATTTTGATTTGATGGCAATATGATTAATTACTAAAATAAAGTTAGGTTATATATATATATATATATATATATATATATATATATATATATATATATATATATATATATATATATATATATATATATATATATATATAGAGAGAGAGAGAGAGAGAGAGAAAGAGAGAGAGAGAGAGTTAGGTTCAAATGTTTTCACTATCTATTATGTGCATGTATGACTGATTCTGGACCAATCATTTTAGTTATTTTAACAAAGTAATTAATGCATATTAAATGCTGAATATGTAATTAATATCCATTATATCTTCAACATGTAATATGCATTAATTACTTTCTTAAAATAACTAAAATGATTGGTCCAGAATCAATTATACATGCACACAATAGATATTGAAAACAAAATAACCTAACATTATATATATATATATATATATATATATATATATATATATATATATATAGAGAGAGAGAGAGAGAGAGAGAGGTGAGTTTAATTGAGAAAATAAAAAAGGTTGAGAATGGGGGAATTATTCTCAGCCACTCATTTATTCTAAGCATAAAAAGACATGGTGGCAAACTTGTAAATATGATAATAACCTTCAATCTCAAATACATACTGTATAGAAATAGATAACAGTTCAAACCCATTTCTAATCGATCGTTCATTATCCAAATTTCTCCTCCAACCTTCAACAATCATCCAGATTTCTTCAATTAAATCATCATCCAGTGTTAATCAATCATCGATCTTCGTCAATAACATGTTTATCAACACGATTTAATAGTTAACAACAAAAATTCGTTTTTGGTTCTTTTAATCCAACCTTCAATTGTGCTTGAATACGATAAGATCTTCAACATCTACGATTAATTATACTCCCAGTGTCATTAAATCAACATCATCGATAATCAACAAAAAATCTACTTCATATCATTCATTCAACATCGATTATCAAATAAAACTTCAAAACTGAGGTTAGAAAAAGATCAAATCATTTTTTTTAATTTCATATAATTCTCTATCAATCTATTATTTTGTAAGATTTAAATAGTCAAAGTATAATGTTTTTAACATTTAAAAAAAAAGTTAAATTGTATGCACTCCAACTGTTTGATGAAATGCATAAACTAAATTATCACGTTATATTCATATATGAATATGTGTTTCTCACCTAAATCAGTATATAATTATTAAAACAAAAAAAACAAATATGCAAGTCTGTATGTTATTCATATGTGAATAACATGTAAAAATTATATATATTTGTGAAAATACTTTGTAATATTCATATGTGAATATACTGTGTAATATTCATAAGTGGATATATCATCTAATATTCACAAGTGAATATACTATGTAATATACACATGTGATATACCATGTAATACTATGTAATATTCAGATATGAAAATATTATCTAATATTCATAAGTGAATATATCATCTAATATTCACAAGTGAATATACTATGTAATATTCACAAGTGAATGCATCGTCTAATATTTAAATATAAATATACTATGTTTATTATATGCTATATTCATATATGAATGATACTTAAATTATAAAAAAAATTAATCATAGTTTTTATTCATAAGTGAATAACGAATGTACTGTAGTAACAACCTGATTCATTTTTATTCACTTATGAATAACGATTGCTGAAAATATAAAAAAAATATATTTTATCTTAAAACTATATCAATATGGATGTCTATTTGCAGAGAATAAAAAATCATGAATTTTGGTATATTTAAAATCATTTTTCGATAAAATAGCTTCTTAAAAATTAAAAAAAAATGAAAAACTATGTTTTTGTATATATTAAGGTAGTGATTAACATAGTTTAAGGAAACATGTTTTGTTGGAAAACACATGTCTATTCCTTTCCCATTTCTGCTGGTACCACGGAGGCTTTTGCGGCAAAAATAAATGAGTGGCTGAGAATGATTCCACAATTCTCAACTTTTTTTTTTCTCAGTTGAACCCTCATCTATATATATATATATATATATATATATATATATATATATATATATATATATATATATATATATATATATATATATATATATATATGATCTATTCAGTTTGGGTTTTAAGTAAATTGTGGTTTTGACTTTAATTAATGGTGGTTTTTCCCCAATTTTTGGGTGCCAAAAAGGCAATAACAAGGGATAATTTCATTCATATCCTTGGAAACTCTAAATATTACTTTTATATCCTTATAAAATTTAAAATTACATATATATCATTCTCAAACTATAAAACTCTCACATATATCCAAAGTGATAATTTAATTAGGATTAAATTAATCTAATATTATAAAACTTATCCAAAAATAAAAATTGCATGTTTTTTACTAAAATACCCTTCTCAAATTAATAGTTAGGAATAAACCATTTCAAGTAGGATAACAAGTTTTAATGATTCAATCGTATTTCTCCTCTTCTTCTCCATCATGTCGTTATTCTTCTCTTCTTTTGCAATCTTCATTAGTTCAACATTGAATGCAACTGTGAATGTTATTCAAGAGGAAAATCAATATTATTATTAAATTTTTTTACCATTATTTAGAACCCTTGAGACGAGAATGTAATTGCTATTAAACAAAATTGAATGTTCAAGATTCTTCCGTATACAAAGCTTTTTCCTTTCTATTACCTGGAAACTTTAATGCCACAATTTGAAACAATTCCTCAAACTTTAGTAGGAACTTTAATGCCATAATTTGAAACGATTCCTTAAATTTTAATGCCTTAGTCTAAATGATAAGAGATATAGCCATGAAGAAAGAAGCACAATGTTTAGTCGACGATGTTTAGTCGACAGTTCCATAGTTGTGATAAGGAAGAATTAGCGTAATTAGGTTTACTCCTAATTAAAGTGGTTTAATGTTGCTAATCTTTTGTTTGGGAAGGGTATTTTAGTACAACATAAATGATTTTAATTTTTGGATAAGTTTTTTAATATTTTATTAATTTAAACCTACTTAAATTATCACCTTGGATATATGTGAGAGTTTTATAGTTTGAGAAGGATATATATGTAATTTTAAATTTTATAAGGATATAGAAGTAATATTTAGAGTTTCCAAGGATATGAATGAAATTATCCCCAATAAGAATACCCCATTTTTACAATTTGTATGGATTTTATGAACATATATGTTACTTTATCAAATGTCTAACCATGGTAACTCTCATTAAAATTTATATGTTTTCCTTATTATTTTGACATGTATACATATTAGAACCAATACAGTGGTTACTATATGATTTTGAAGCATAAGATCATAAGGATATTTCAAAGATTTTAGTACTAATATGTTTGGAGGTAGTCTATAGTTTATACTTTGAGCTTTGTTCTTATATTGATTATAATGTCCTTGTATACTTTTTTGACAAAATATTTTATTATTAAACTATTTGATAATTTGGGATGTTTTCCGCATAAAATTTGGTTTTTAATTATTTTCTAAAAATTATACAAGACTATTTCAAACTCTCCATACTAAGGATGTTGTAGAGATACTTATATTTTAGTCATTTATGTGATTAAACATATAAATGATAGCATTTATAATGGGTCAATGTTGAGTTCACATTCGGTACTTACGATTATAAACATGAAATGGAATAAAAACAAGCTTATAGAGACATTGTACAATAGATCAACCATATAGCATATAAGGGAAAACCGATCAAACATACACTGAGAGGATCAAATTCCTTGGCTTAGGATGAACTTTGGTTGATGTAGTGTAGAATATCCATGTAAACTTTAGGATAGAAAATATCTTCCCTTACATTGTTGTTTTGATCACTTGTAACAATTTTTTGTTTTCATGTTCGGCTTTTAATATAAAATTATTGACAGTTTGTCCTAATTGTGCAACCAACCAAGTTTATATGACGATGACAAAATTTTCAACCTGTTATGAGTAGGCATATACTCCACTAATCTTCCATTTGTGCAACTCGAAACATTCTTGTAACACCCATAAAATTCCAGCCAATTTAAAACTTTTCAAAAACATTTAAAATGCCAATAGTTATTACAAAAAGGTTTCCAAACAGTTTCATATCAGAGTTCCCAGAAATCATAAACATAAACCGAGGAAAGTGTACGGTCACACCTTCGCCTTCCCGCGGTCATCCGCCAAACCTAAAACAATAACCGATAAATGTAAGCTCGAAGGCTTAGTGAGTTACCCCCAAAATACCAACTCCATAATACCAAAACCATATCATATATCAAATACAGAACAACCATGTATCTCGAGTCTACAGTGTGGCTGGTCCGCCCGCACCGGGCTTTAGTCCACCTGGTCCACTCCCTAAGTCTACAGTACGACTAGACCGCCCGCACCGGGCCTTCAGTCTGTCTGGTCCACTCATCGAGCCTCGGCACGTCTGGAACGACCTCTCGGGCCTGCAGCCTATCTGGACCGCTCGCTGGGCCTTCGGCCTGACAATATACCCTTCTGGATCTGCAGTCTATCCGGTCCGCCTTGGGTATGTTGGCCTACAGCACAAAGCAGGACCCACCTCAACCCAACCCCAAACAAACAGCCTTGTGCACACATAACATATAATCACCTAACAGTACATAGACAAAACAACCGATCTAATAGATCATATAGCATAGCATCATCCTAACCAAGATACCGACCTAAACCATACCATCATCAATATACCTTCCTATACACCGGATACCGACCTAAACCAGGTCACTAACAATATATCATCCTATATACCAGGATATCGACCTAAACCAGGTCACTAACAATATACCATCCTATATACCGAGGCTTTTTAAGCCATGCAATGACTCCAGTTTACAAATCCATCCTCCCAAGGCCTGATTCTCACGTAAAGTTGCAAACTTTACGTGAATACAAAGTGCTAAATGGCCCAAATCAAAGTAAGGCTAGGGTTTAAGACAAGAATGCTTCATAACCAATCCAAAGGCTGATACTTTATTACTTCATGGACCAAGACAAGTCTAGATTTGGAGCTGCAACCACAGATTTGGACTCAATACCCAAAATAGATCCTAAACATGCTAAAATGGCCCCAAATCTCATTCATGAATAGTTCTAAATGCAATAGAGTCAAGGTATCAACTTGTTACCTTTAAACTGATGCCCACAACAAAAGAGTCGAATCCTCCATCTCTTCTATGATCAAATCCTCCTAGCATTCTTATTACAATTGCTTGAAAACACACTTTCTCCTTTTTTCACTCACAAATGGGGCTTGGGTCGTTTAGGGTTGCTTCTGGCCGTCAAGAGGTAGTAAGGGAGCTGAGGTGAGGACATAAGATCCTTTAAATAGGGTGCAAACCCTAAATTTTAGGGTTTTCTCTTTCCAGCACCAACTCGTCGAGTCCAGCCGCCGACTCGTCGAGTTGGTCACTTAATACGTGCCCTAACACCCGCTCCGACTCAACAAGTTAAGACACCTACTCGTCGAGTCTGCTCCTTTATTTACACCTAGCACCCTTGAACTCCTGCTTCTGAACTTGGGATGTTACAATTCTAATGATAATACAAGCAAAAGGTAACATCTAACATAGTGTCTAATTCTAACGATAATACAAGCAAAATGTAACATCTAACATAGTGTCTAATGTTATCTATGACAAGTGAATGTGAGCATTATGTGACTATCAACAACTAACATATGTACAATAAATTTCATCTTAATTTACTACAATATTTTTCATGTGTGAAACTGTTTTCATATAAGCTAGATTGAAATATTAATTAAATTTATATTTTAAGATTATTTTAAACGTGCAAATGTCCCAAATATCAAACTATAAAAATAAAACAGCTGTTGTTTCAAAAGTATACGAGTGTGTAAAAGTTGGACATTTGACAAAAAATAATATACAAATGAACATAAATTTATATATTTTAAAACAAACCACTTTTTCAGTTTCAAATTCATTTAAAATTTTGTCCGAAAAAAAATCTTTGCTTTATAATTTAAACACTAAAATACATTCAATTAAATATCAGTGTAAGGGTGAGCAAAAAACCATCAAACCAAACATATAAGAATTGAAAATGTAATGATTTCTAAAATCGAAAAAATAAAATTATACTAATCGTACTTTTAAATACATGAATTATTATTGTTTTAAAGATACAAATACGATATGTATTCAAACAACCCTAAAGATAGGCGCGGATATAAAAAATTATATTTGGATAAAAAAAATTCAATATTGTGTCCAGTACGTCAATCAGTGATTGTTTATATACAAGTCAATTTAGTTTGATTGTCATTCATTTTTATATTTAATGTGATATATAAAATTATGATTTTATATATCACTTTTTATGTTGTAAAATATTATATTTGGATAAAATAAGATCTAATTATATGTTCACCATGCCAAACATGATTTCTTAGTCTATAGTGTAATTTATTTGATTTTTTTATCTTATTTTTTATGTTACAATTTATTGATTAATTAGACCTTTGGCCACATAAACAACACATATTCTTATTAATCATTTTTATTATTGGATATCTAATGGTCATCATGATCTTCATTGTTTTGAATCTATTTCCAATTTTAATCTAATGATCGACATACACGTTTCCGATTTAATTCTGAATTTAATCTGAAAAGCCAATTATTTTTAATAAATCCATGTAGTACACCAAAATTTATTTTTAATAAACTCATGTAGTACACGAGTCTCACACCTAGTCTAGTCTAATAAATAAAGATTTTTTTTTTGTCATATGTCACACTCTCATTTATTCTGTCATATGTTATTTTGTGGTTATTTTAGATTATTATTATTTTTCTGCATTTCACTTATGTTTTTATTTCCATTTTTAAATTACACATAGTATTTAATTGTAATAATTTTAATAAATATAATAATAAATTGATATCAATTTTATTAATAAACTTTCTTTCTAATTTTAAAATTCATAAATTAAAACTTCATTAGTTTCTTTTGTTTGTTTATCTAAATTATTTGATTAAATTTAAAACAGAAAATAAAGCTTCAATTTTAATAATACAATATTTTTCTTATTTTTTTATAAATTCAAAACTTTTAAATATTTATACATTCATATTTAATTTTCTTTTATATAAATTCATATATACATGAGGATCACGATTAGTACTTAAATAACAAAATTTTATAATGTTGTAGACTCCAAAAGTCACAAGTTTTTTAAAATTTTAGCCATGTTTTTTTAAATATGAGTTTTTGTAATTAGATGTAATAATTAGTTATTTAAAAGAAATGAAAAACAAAAAAAAAATGTCAACGAGTAACCAACCCGAACTGATCAATAGACAATAGTTAAACAAACCTTGTTTAACTCGAAGACTTAAAGTTTTTTACCACTTGTATCAAATAACTGTATCTTGTTTATAAAGATTTCCTGTTCCCCTCCACACTTCCACACAATAAAATCGATCAATCTGGGTTTTCTGAAATCCCAGCTGTCTTTCGAGTGAATGAGTTACTGATAGACTCGCCCCAAGATCTGCTCCGCCGACAACTCGATTCATTCCATTCCGCCATGGATCCCGATGAGTAATGACATTGACACTCTGCATCACCCCCAAAATCCATATCTTCCTGCTCACTTGTCGAAATCCCAATTCAAACTCTCTTTATTCTTTTTCTTTCTGACATCAAATTGTTCGCTATACACAGAGACATTCCAACATTCTTCATCTCATTCTGAATCGAAATGGGTAGTTTTGCGTGGTCGACATCAGCCTTCGATTTGAAATCAGGGCAGACGATACTGTTGGCTCTTCTAGTAATGATATTTTTTTTCTACAGCGGCACCTTTTTTGGCCGAAATTCTTCGCTTTATGTAAATCAACCTGCCT
The DNA here is from genome assembly GCF_002870075.4 of Lactuca sativa. Lineage (NCBI taxonomy): Eukaryota > Viridiplantae > Streptophyta > Magnoliopsida > Asterales > Asteraceae > Lactuca > Lactuca sativa. The sequence goes on along the minus strand of NC_056630.2, from coordinate 125,659,541 downwards.
TGAATTCTTCGTCATCGAAATCACAAGGTACCCTTTTCTTGTTTGTACCATTTTTGTACTAATTACTTAGAATTTCGATAAAGAACAAGTTGTTATACTCTCTATTTCTATTATTTAGTTTAAACAATTGAGCAGAATGGTTGTGTTCGTTTTGTAAATTTACTAAATACGGAGATGGGTATGTAGATCTCATTTCAAATCATTCCTTGCATATGATCTAGTGAGGTTTTGGGATCTGAATCACGCAGAATTCATGTTGCAACGTACACTATTTCTGCTGAAAGCAGTTTATGAACTTTTACCAGCTGAAAGTTCAAACCTTTTATGCTTGCAGGTAACCCTACATTTAGCAATAGAGTCACTCTTACTCATCGACAGTCGCCCCTTACAATTCCAGAAACTGGAATGAACATATGCCCCATAGAATTCAACGAACATATACCTTGCCATGATCCTTCATACATCAATACATTACTTCCACAATTAGATCTCTCCAAGCGAGAAGATTTAGAAAGACATTGCCCCCCATTACAAAAACGATTATTTTGCTTGATACCTCCGCCACTTGATTACAAAATACCCATAACATGGCCAACCAGTCGAGACTATGTGTGGAGGAGCAATGTGAATCACACACATCTTGCGGAAGTAAAAGGAGGGCAAAATTGGGTTCATGAGAAAGATCAGTTATGGTGGTTCCCAGGTGGTGGTACCCATTTTAAACATGGAGCTACTGAATACATAGAGAGGTACAATAATACACTAAGGCTAAATAGGTAATTTAACATTTATGTCAGTTATCGGTTTTCTTTAGGTTTTCAATTTATGCAGATTAGGGAATATGACTACAAATGAGACAGGTGATCTTCGTTCATCTGGAGTATATCAAGTTCTTGATGTTGGTTGTGGGGTTGCAAGTTTTTCTGCTTATCTTCTTCCATTAAATATACAAACAATGTCATTTGCTCCAAAAGATGGACACGAAAATCAAATTCAATTTGCTTTGGAACGTGGGATTGGTGCAATGATATCCGCTTTAGCTACAAAACAGCTTCCATACCCAAGTCACTCATTCGAAATGGTTCACTGTTCAAGGTGCCGTGTAGATTGGCACGAAAATGGTAATCTTTGCATTAAAACCCCATTTTTTTTTAAAGATTCTTATGATTGAAAGATTGATTGATGTGATTTTGAATGATATGTGCAGATGGGATTCTTTTGAAAGAAGTAAACAGACTTCTTAGGCCGAATGGTTACTTTGTGTATTCGGCTCCTCCGGCTTATAGAAAGGACAAAGATTTTCCAATGATATGGGAGAAATTGGTGAACATAACTTCCGGAATGTGCTGGAAGCTTATCGATAGGAAGATTCAAACAGCAATTTGGATTAAAGATGCTAGTCAATCATGTCTTGAAAACAATGCAAAGGAGAATCTTGTAAAGATTTGTGATTCTGTTGATGATCTTAAGCCCTCGTGGAAAACGCCACTCGGTAACTGTGTTTCACCAGTTCCCGAGTTCCAAAAACTCCCTCCTAGGCCTCAACGCCTTTCGGTATATTCAGAAACTCTCAATGATATAGGTTTGTCTGGAACCCCAAACTTTTTATCTTTCAGTCAGTGTCAGAGTCAGAGTGTCAATGTCAGTGTCACTTAACCGTCTATTGGCTGCAGGTATCACTCAAGAAATGTTTCTTTCGGATACGCTTTATTGGCATGATCAAGTTCGTCATTATTGGAGACTAATGAATGCTGACGTGGCATCTGTACGAAATGTTATGGACATGAATGCCCTTCACGGTGGATTTGCAGTTGCCTTTAGTACTTGGCCTGTTTGGGTGATGAATGTTGTCCCTGCGACAATGAATGACACTTTGTCTGCTATTTATGCCCGAGGTCTCATTGGTGCTTTCCATGATTGGTGAGTCAAAATAAGGAAGGACTAAATGCGATATATTTTACAACTTTTTTTTTTCTTTTTTTGGTTTATAATTGTAGACCTTAACACACTGTTGTCTAATAGGTGTGAGCCATTTTCTTCATATCCACGCACATATGATTTGGTGCATGCAAATTATCTCTTTTCTCACTATTCAACACAAGGTGATCGTTGCTTGTTGGAAGATATCATGCTAGAGATGGATCGACTTGTTCGGCCTCAGGTAGCCTTTTTTTTCATGCTAAAATTACACATTTACCCCTAAGGATCGTTACAAATGTGATTAGAAACTTCATGTATGTATGCATGCATTGCAGGGGTTTATCATTATCAGAGATGTTGGATTGATTATTTCAAGAATAACGGATCTTGCACCCAAGTTTCTTTGGGATGTTACTCCACATGTACTAGAAAATCCACAAGGGGTATTAGAACCGGTTTTAATTTGCCAAAAGAAGTTCTGGGCAATCGTTTGATGTTGATATAATGTTAATTACAGGTTCAAATTCTTTAAATATGAATAGTTTTGATTGTGTAATGAGGCTGTATGCCTACGCATTGTAGATTAGTTAATTTATATTTGTAAACACCATCCATTCTTTTGTTCATTGTAAATCTTGAACGAGTCTGTTCTTCATCTTTCTGTTAGACAACCATGTAAATGGAGCTCATTCCTACATGGTGATGTAATGATGTTACTATTATTATCAGCTTATGTACAACAATGTAATCACTTTCTTGTTTTTGATATCTAATGTAAGTTATTATTTCTTTTTAGCTTGGTGTACTTAAAAGAGAACAAGATTTTGGAGTTTTTCCCCATCAAAGTGGCTGCATGAGTAATGATGTGTCTGAGTAGATGTTATATAGTTTCTTTTTCTAGAAAGAATAAATTGTAACCATATCAATGAGACTAAATAACCATTTTACTCTTACTTTCCAAAAAAACAAATTTCTAGTATTAATCATTTATAACAATAAGTAAGGGAAAAAAGAAGAGCAAAAAGGTAAAGTGCTAGTGTCTTAATACATTAAGACATGTTTTTTAGCTTAACACATTAAGTCATTTTGTATAGTAGTCCAATTGCCCCAGTTAAGCGTTTAACATTAAATTGAAAAGAAATTTTAGTTTGGTTAACTAAATATGGATGTTTTCTTTTGACATAATGCACAAACAACTACTTAATTGAGTCAATCAGCCGATATAATAAGAATACAAAATTTGCATGACAAATTTGATGGATTTATTGCATCATACCAACACCAACAGTATAACATGATACAAGAGTATTATTAGATATATTTTTTTTTAATTATATGATCAAAGATCGGTTTCAGGGTCTACCAACAACCCCGAATTTACAATGAAGCAAAGATCATCTTTTCACATGTAAAAATAAGTAACAGGAGAAGTAAAATGCCTACACATATGAAGTTTACCAACATGGATACAAGCTCAGGTCTTTAAATATGTAGCAAATTGCCATGTCATCGGTCTTCTCGTTTTGTCAAAGAAGACGTTTTGTATCGGCATTTGCCTTTCACTATCGCCAGCATCATCAACAATGTCATCTTTGTTCAACAATAACTCTTAAAACCCTCATAGCAGCAAATTTGGCATGATCACCATATACCAGTAATAATTCAATGTTTAGGAGTGAAAAGCACCTAAATTACAAGTAAATTAAAGGATTTTTCTAAGGAAAATGTTACAGAAGTGACGCTTAATTTGATAAACAGAGTAGATTACGAAGCTCAAGAAAGTACCCAAATTCAATCATCCCCAATTGGGAACAATGTCAGAGCCTTTTTCTCTTTTGCAGATTCCAGATCATCCATGTAAGAATTATGAACTGGAGTCCCTACCCTGTGAAGAGGTTGATTCGATTGTCTGCTCAAAAACTGATGATTGGACTGCCCATTAGTGACCGACCCAAAATGGCCCACATGCCGATGGAGATGATGCCCTGCGACGGCCGCCATCTGTTGGTGGTGATGTTGCTGCTGAAGTGCAGCCACCGGCATATATGGCAGGAAATTGTCGGAATTGGGGTGAGATTGATGGAGAAAATGAGGTGGCACCGGTGAACTTGCAAACAAATGGTCGGTAGCGGGGTCTCCGCCAGACCCAAATCCACCAGCACCGTTGCCCCCGCCACCGGAAGACAAACCCTGCATACGTTTCAAGTAAAGCCTGTATTTTTGGAGGTGACTCGCGACGTTTTCTCGAGTCAACCCATCAACACTCATGAGCTGCATTATGGTTTTGGGGACGGCGTTCTTGATCCCCAAATGAGCAACAGCGTCCACGAATCGCTTGTGGAGTTGTGGAGTCCAGACGAGACGAGGACGCTTTAGGGTGCGAGCCGGCTCATCACCACCACCACCAAGCTCAGATGAATCGAATTCCCCCGAATTTGGCTGTGACGACGGGGTTGAAATCGCCGGCGGTTGTTGGTGGTGTTGAAGTGACTGATGATGGTGGTTGAGTGGGATTTGGGAACTTCCAATATCGAAGGCGATCGCAAGATCAGGTGTGATTAGGGTTTGAGATAAGGGTATAAGCTCTTCTGGCTTCGGCAGTTCTTCTTCCCACTTTGAGAACCAATTAGATTCATCTTCCTTCATCTCCGGTTATCAAATCAAAACCCAGATAGCAAGATGTTCATGGGATCGAGTATCCAACTCCTTTGATCTGTCCCTCTCTACAAAGATTCGAGATTTGATGATAGAGAGAAGAAAAGAAGGGAGGGGGGTTCGAGGTGGATTTTCTTCTTGTTTCCTTATTTTAAAGCAATCATGATCCGTTTGGTAAAGATATCAATTGAATGAAACATTGAATAAAACCACAAAACCAAGAAAATCTTGTTTTGGATCGTTTTTGTCATGACGCATAAATCCTATAAAAATAACTTGCCTTTTTTGTCCATTCTTTTCTTTTGTATTTCAACTCTGAATTCAACGAACAAAAAGATAATGTCTTTCATACCTGTTTTTGGTATGACAAATCACAAATATATGCATCTTGAATTACGTTATAACTAAAAAAAATCACTTTTATGATCGTTTTAAGATATAAATATATCTTGATAAACATAGTAGTATTATTATGGTTACTACTTACTAATGAATTAGTATTTGACTAGGGTAGTTAGGGAAATCCCATGCCACATGTAGAAACATGTATATAATTATACAAAAGTCGTTATATGTTTCCTTGTGATAACGATGTGTGTTTTTCGTTATTAACCCGGGTTTGGTCAAGAGGTTAAATTTTTTTCAATGATATGTTAACATGGAAAACATATGTTAAAGGGATTAAATGGGTCAATTCCTTAAGATGTAACGAAACAAGCCTTGTGTGATAAGAGTGAATGTGTGTTACAACTTACAACCTTATTGCGAAACATAATACAAACTCACACATTTAACATTAATAACCAACTAGACATGTTCAAAAATTTTATATCATCCAAAATGAAATCAGAACTTACTCCTTACCTTTATGTAAGGGTGAGCATATTAACCAAGAACCCAAATTGAAACCAATATAAAAGAACCACAATTAAAAGCATTTGCAATTTTAATTTTGATTAACCGAATACATATGATTTGGTTATAGTTTTTTGTAAAACCGAATCACTAGAAACCGAACCCATAGTATTAATGAATATATATATATATATATATATATATATATATATATATATATATATATATATATATATATATATATATATATATATATATATATATATATATATATATATATATATATATATATATATATAATATGTGATGTAATTTATATAAGGAGTTGAGAATTTTAAGGATAGTTTGATAGAACAAAACGTTGATGATTTATTTTAGTTAAATACTTACTTCTCATCTTACTAAAAAAAAGTTTATGAATGGAAAAATCTAAACATATATGATTTTTTTTATGAAATCTTTTTTTTTTCCGTTAAAATGGCTAAATGTAGGGAAAATGACATAAAAGCCCTTAAGTTTTTACAAAAATATTGGTTTTACCCTTCGACGTGTTTTATGTCCAGTAAAGCCCGAGGTTTTGTTTAATTTGTTCATTTTTACCATTGTAGCCGGTACCGGTTACCTAATGTCAGTAAAGCCCTTAAATTTTCAAAAATATTTGGATTTACCCTTAAGTTTTTCAAAAATGTTTGGATTTACCCTTACCTTGATTGTTATTTTGATTATTATTATTATTATTACATAATAATAATAATAATAATAATAATAATAATAATAAGACCAACAATCAATGTAAGGGTAAATCCGAACATTTTAGAAAAACTTAAGGGTAAATCCGAACATTTATGAAAATTTAAAGGCTTTACTGACATTAGGTAACCGGTAGGTTACCTGGAAACCTGCTACAAGGGTAAAAATGAACAAATTAAACAAAAAACTTGTTAAGGGTCAAGAATTATACTAATCAATAGAAAATATTGACTTAGGGAATGAAGAGAGGGTTGAAACTTTATATAATCTATGATGTTAAGTTTTAAAGCAATGACTTTTATAAAAATGTCTCACTTTATAAAAATGAACTTTCTGTTTTCTATTTTATAGCAACGTACTTTCTAATATTGTTTATACTTTATAGTAATGTATTTTCTATTTTTCACTTTTTATAGCAATATACTTTATATTTTGAAGTCAAGTTGAACCATAACGGTTAACCAATACTAACCGATAACCAAGCATCATTAATTGATTAAAATTGATACTAACCAATACCTAATTTTTACTAAAATGCATTAACTAAATGGTTTGGTTATGGTGGAATATAACTCCTCCAACTCACCTATACATACCCCTGCCTTTGTAGGTGTGTAAAAAACAACGCCAAAAAAACTACATAAAATTAAAGTCATGTTGAAAAACTAATGATTTATTTTTTATTCAAAAATCTAAAGTTTTTGGGTTGTTGTGGTTTTTTGTAATAAAACCGCAAAAGGTCGAATAAACTGAAAGATATAAAGAGATATTGTTTTTCTTTATAAGTTTAATATACTATTATTCAGAAATTTGTTAAAATATGGAAACTAACTTATTCCACTCTCCATGTTATCAACCTCATTACCAACACACATTAAGTTCGCACACGTAGAGGAGCAGATGACGATTCGAATTGTCTAATTATCTTGTACTATTTTCCTAGTATTTTTAATGTCTTACTATAAAAAATGTTTCCAACGTTATTAAAGGACGGACGTGCAAATAAAGTAATGAAAGAAAATAAGCATATCATTGGTTCTTTAGTCTATAACTAGCCAGGATTACAATACCCATAATCAACACAGATTTCCTGCCTATAAAATTTCTTTACAATATAGGATCTAATATTCTTTCTTCTTAACTCGAACTAAGTATCATTTATAAGTCTTATCTCATCACTAGGTAAGACTACAACACTTCTAATCAATTCCCAATACCAACTTTGTTTTGGCAACACTATTCTAATTTAGTGTATATATTTAACACATGGTATTATGTATTTTATCTTCTAACTAATAGTATTTATATTATTATTATCATGTAATAATATATGCATCTTAACACATATAGAACCATATTTGGTTTGCACAACGTATATCATCAAATATACCTCTAACACATATTCCAGTCAATAAACATATAGTTAACATAGAAACTTTCAACCCCTGTTTCGAATAAAGTCCTAATTTGAGGTTGTGGCCCGAAGAACGGTCATCATAAGGATTAGGGCCTTTATACAGGTAAGATTTAAGCATGTAAATTAGTTTTAGGCCCAATAAGGGTAACAATGACGTATTTTATCCGTTGTTGATTACGCTGATTGTATAATCTTCGTTGATTATCAAATCGGCGTGAAAAGCCCACTTTTTTGTAAGAAATACATTTTTGGTCCTAAAACTGAAAATCTACAATTAGGACACCTTTTTGGTAAAAATGACAATTTAGGTCCTTTAAGGACAAATTTTGTATTTAAGGCCAGTTTTAAAGTAGAATTAACATTTTTAACACACTTTTGTCAAAAATATCATTTTTGGGTTGATTTTTATGAAAATGTGCATTTTCGCCCCATTTACAGATAAATTCATCTTTTTGGCCCAAGTTTTAAAAAAAATCACATTTTTAGACCCTCTTCTCAAAAATTTATATTTTTAGCACAAATTTGTTGAAAATGACATTTAAGCCCACAAAAGTCCAAAAAGTTACATTTTTGGCCCAAGGCCGTGAGAAGCCCAAATAAAGCCTAATTATGAAATTTTTTACATTTTTAGTCCTTATAGGATCCCAAATGTCGTAACTAACCATGTTTAGCAAAAATAATCCTTTTTGAACCCTTAATAACCGTAAGTTACATAAATATGCCAATTTTTGGTCATTTTGTCACTTTTAGCCCTCTTATGCAAATTTTCTTAGTTTTAAGTAACTTGAATGTATTTTAAAACCATTTCCTTGCAAGATAAGTTGAAATGAGTGTTATGTTCTACAAATAACATCATATTTAAGTAGATATTTAAATTCATGGAGTTTATAACACATAATCACACATATAACATGAAAAACACACAAAATCATGCATACACACATAGATTTACACAAAACAACTTGTATTCTCCTCCAAAACATAGTAAAAACCAAAAATAAGGGGTATGAACTCACTTTGGTTTGATGATTTCGGTTTAATGTTTGAAGGAGATTTCGGCCCTAGATGCTTCCTTGAAATGAAATTTCGAATTCTAGGATCAAGATCACGAAATAGTGTGATTTTTTAGGAAGGATCATAGCATAAGATGAAGTTAAGTATCTTGGATGAAAGGTAACTTACCAAGTTTGCAAGTTTGGAGACTTCCTTGAGCACATACACACACCCACAGTTTTAGAGGAGGAAAGGAAAAGAGATTTTTTCTTTAAGAGTGAAGGGGGAAATAAGAGTGATGGTGGTGCTCTTTGGCCAAGAAATAGAAGAAGAATAAGAGAGTGACAAGATATTGCATGGAAACATGAGTTTGCTTGGATAATTGTTGTATATTACATGGAGATTTGGTATGTAATTACCTTGTTATTTGTTGGTCATTAGTGAGGTGTCAACTTGATATATCCATGGGCTTTTCTCTTTTTTTTTTTTAACCGAGAAGGGATTAAGGAGAAAAAGAATTGAATTAGTTTGGGCCATTTATGAATATACTCGAATGTTATAGGATCAAATATGGAAACTTTGGCCCGTTGGGCCCATATGAGAGTTTACGTCCCAATAGTGATGAAGAAATGGGTTCACGGCCCAATTGAAATGAGAAGATGGGTTCACGGTCCATCATGGTTCAATAGAATGGTTCACGACCCATCATGGCCCATGATAAATAAGTGAGTTATTTTAGACCCAACATGGCCCAGTTACTATGGTTTGACGAATGTGGGTCCAATTAGAGCTCAAATGGGTTTCATTGGCCCAAAATCATCAAATGGAAAGTTTACTGCCCATTAGGCCCAATAAGAGGATCCTAGTCCATACTAAATTTGAACAGGGTTATTAGGGTTTCAAACCCACAATTGAGTATCTTAGTCGTATTAAATTAGGTTTTAGACTTCACTCAGGAGTTTTGATTCAAATGGATGTTTTTGATTGAGCATAGAACATGATATCCAATTAGACTAAAAATGTTAGTTGTGACAATAGTTTATCAGAAACTAATAAAATACATAAAGATCCATTCATGTATGATAATCAGGTATGGGCTTGATTAATCTTCCTCGATATGTTATGAATATAAAGAGTAAGTAAGTTTTCAAAGGATAAAACATACATGAATAATTTTTTTTTTCAAATTTAAGCTAACATCTCAAAGTAAGAATCTTCATTCTTATACGATAATTACATAGTATGATTTAATTATAAATCAAGATGAATTTTGTGTTTTCTACAAAGCTAGTGGGATCGCAGTAATATTCCTAGTCTTATATGTAGTCTACATACTAATTTTTGGGATAAATATCTATATAGATTGATCATGGCAACTTAAAAGATTAATTAAAATTGCATTAATTGTCAATAATATTAAAGAGCTTAAGACATAAGAATCTAAGAGAGTCATCTTGTCAAATAACACATGACATGATTTTGAGCAAAATCCCAGTACAATGTTTTTAAGCTAGATAATGTGATTGTCTTCCATATGTTGTTGCAATTGGATAAATCATATATGTCATGATTATGTGTCAAGGCCAAAGAAGTCGTATACTTAGAGCATGTCGGATGATACCGGTATAATCCGAGAATAATTCATTGTGTGACTTAAAGGAACATTTTGAAGTACTTGCGAGAACTAAAGAAATATTACTAATATGTGGAGTATTTGAAAGAGAGCTATGTTTAAGTTGTTACACATATGTTGAACTTCCAAATAGATTGAGATGACTCTCAATAACAATCGGGCATCTCCTCCTTTTAAATGAATAAAAATAACATGGATAGTAGTTCCATGTAGATTTTAAATACAGCTACACATCAGAGTTAGAATACATTGTTGTTTGGAGAACCACATACAAAGATGCTTAATGTATAGTTCATTATAAGTATAAGTAATTTCATTATGCAAGTATTGGTATCTAAGTCATATTTAAGCATCTAAAACATTCTCAAGAGTTCTCTCTCTCTCTCTATATATATATATATATATATATATATATATATATATATATATATATATATATATATATATATATATATATATATAACTGAAAAATGTTTGTATTCGCAAAGTTTATACAAATCAAGTTTGTCGAATCTACTTTACTAAGTTCCTTCACTAGCTAAAGCATGAAAGTCAAGTTGGTGTTATAGGACCTTGTTTTACCAAGTGTATGTATTTGATTGAAATTTAGTATTTGGATATTGGAACAATATAAGCAACATATATTGTAATGAGTTAATATATTGGATATAAGTCTTTCATTAAATAATTGTTATGTTCTGTGTCAGGATGTTTAAATCGTTGAATAACTAGATTATCCTAGATGTCCATAGTCGTTCATAGTTGTGGGAACATCTATGAGGTTAGACTAATATGAGTGGATTGGTTGATTCTCATGGAGATGAGAATAAGAAGATATGTTACCAAATTCATAGGTACTTGATTAGGAGAATAATTATTGGACTTGACCCGTATCAAAATCACTTTATGGATCGTAGTCATGAGTGATGTTTGATCAAGGTTGTATCTTTGTACTCTTAGACCTGATATACATATTTAGGACTTGGAGTGTAGGAATTGTTGTGCTTTGACAAGGTTTAATATTGTTCCGTAAAAGACAGTCACAAGGGTCATTGTTGTGTATGACATGAACTATAATAATGGGCGTATGAAGTAAAGATGTGATTTATTCCTCTTATTCGTTGAGAGTTAGATATCTAAGGTCTTATTAAAAGTTGAACACTAAATGAGATTGATGGCGATCCATATCTCATGTTCAACATGATGTTTGAGAGAAGGAATAACTGATATTATACCTTCAGTAACAATTGTATCTTAGAGCTCCTGGAATTGGCTGTTGATAAGATGGAACCCTGGGACATTTATGGACTTAGGGTTTTAGATCTTGGCTTATTGTGGTGTCCTAACGGATAAAGTGGAAGCTTTATCCATTAAGACATTTAGAAGAATCATATCTGAGCTTTTGAGTTTTGGAGGTTAAGGTTTAAGTGCTTAATCCATTAAGTTATTTAGGACATTCACCACAGTGTAGTGAGTGGGTGGTCACGACGCGGTGGCGGGGGTGGCCACGGCAGGGTGGGTCAACCTTGACTTTGATCGTTGACTTTTTGACCAGTTTAACTTTTGGTCAAACTCTGGTAGAATTGAGTATTTGACTAAGGAATGGTCTTGGTTTAACATTAGGTATCTTGGGTTAACTATTATGCTACTGAGGTAGCTGTTGAGCTTTTGTTGGGTAGTGTAAGTGAGTCTTCTCACTATAGTATATAGAATGTTAGATGTTTGCTGTCTTTTTTACTTTTGCATGAATGTTTGTATGTATGTTGGGCGAGACCCGTTGCACATGTCCCACTATTATGTTTATTGGGTGAGACTTGTGGGTGAGGTTCGCTTATATGCATGTTGGGCGAGGCCCGTTGGGTGTGACCAATTATATTATTAGGCGAGACTCGTTATGTATGTTGGTCGAGACCCGTATTGGCAAGTGGTATCTTGAGCAACTTACCAGGCTTTGTGTTTATGGTTTTAGTTTAAATGTTGCAGGTATTTGTGGCAATACATAAATAGCACGACGTGATTGCATCACATCTGTTGTTATGTATCCAAGATGTTCTGCATTATAATATAAATACTATGATTTATGTTTTTGAAACAACTGACTATTTACTTTCATGGATGAATGATGTAACATCCCAAAATACGAGGGTGAAAAATTCATTTTAATATAATTAAAACTCATTTATCATTTATTCAAACATTTAGAAGTATTTCAAAAATAAAACAATTATTAGAGTACAATCCCAAAATCACGAGTTGCGAAAAACACAGGTGTATACGTTGCGATCAAGTTGGGCCCTTCCCTTTTGAATCGAAAGTACTTGAAACTATAAACCACAAACTATAAGCACAAAGCTTAGCGAGTTCCCCAAAATACCACATACCATACATAACATACGAGTCACACATATCAAACATGCAATAGGAGGTGCTATGTGCCAACCATAGTCTTGCCATTTTGCCACAAGTCGTATCATGGTCTTTCCTTGCCAGGCTGGGGACCAAAACCCTTGGTCTTACAGACAAGTGCTAGGAGCCACTTCCTGGTCTTCCATGCAAGCATCACAAAGACAACTAGCATACAATTTACAACTACTTATCTATTTAACTGCCAGAGTCTAAACTTTGGTCTTGCATACAGATTTGCCAAGAGCCACCTCCTGGTCTTTCATACAATGCCAAGGGCCACCCCTGGTCTTCCTATGATACATAAACCAAATGGGCCAGAATTTGTGCCTTCGATCCATAGTATAATGAGGAGACTCACCTCGACAGCTGAACCCACGAATAAATCTCTTACTGCAGATCCGCTAGAATCCTTGCGCTATCAAACATAAATAACATCCGATTAACATTTGGATTCCAATCCATATATGGGGTAAAAAGACCATTTTACCCCTCTCTTAGTTTGGACCAAGACTAAGGCCCAAACTCACTATAAAAAAGGTCCACAAACCAAATAATCATCTGAAGCCCACTTATGGCAGAATTTTCCAAATTGGGTCCAAAACCTTACATGGGCCTTACTCTAAAGCCCATTAACTTTTCCCTAATCCAAAACAATTGTTCTGAGATGGCCCAACAATGCCCCAAGCAACCAAGCCCAAAAGATTGCCCAAACCCGAAATGACACTATAAGGCCTAATAAGGCTCAAATATCCAAATTGGGCCCAAACCCATTCTGGGCCTAACCCGAGAAGGCCCAATATCCTAAAAGTCTGAAAATAACCAAAGGTCAACCCTGATCAAACTTCTGGTCAATGATCAATGGACAACAAGTTAACAAAACAAGAAACGCACTTAACCACTTAAGTCCTTGCTCAGCTTACTCCCATGAACCCCATTCTTCTCCATTAAGCACTTAACCACTTAAGTCCTTGCTCCAAACTCTTAGATCTGATTCCTATGGATGACTTATCATGTAAAGTTGGCAACTTTACTTGCATGCATGGCTTAATGGGGATCTAGAGCTCAAAAGAGCTTAATGAGGGGTCTTAACACATACATGCGTCCAAATAAACCATAAAGATCACATTTTTATGCCTTTGGGACACCTAAAATGTCCAGATTTACAAGATTAAGCCTCTTGAACAACCTTAGCTCACAAAGACCAACCAAAAGAGGCGAAAATGACCATAAGCAATCCCAAAAGAAGATCTATACAATGAGTAGACAAGATAGGGACTTTATACCTCCAAAGTCATGAAATGAAGATGCCAACGCTAGATCTCTAAGCTCCTCTCCAAGCTCCAAAACTCACTCAAGGCACTCTAGGGTTTCAATGTATGCTAAAGGGGGTGGAGGCTGACCTAAAATGTCCAGATGAAGGATATAATGTTGCTTATATAGAGGTAAAATCCCAAAATTAGGGTTTGGTGTTGAAGGGAGTACGCCCCGCATACCCCTTAGTACGCTCGACGTACACAAAGACCACCTGCGACCAACTTAACCATTACGCCCCCCACGTACTCATTGAACCTTTAACCCTAAAACTTCATTTGGCCCTAAATCCTTCGTTTTAAGTCCGTTTCCGACAAACTTTATATCCACGGAAAGGTGACGAGAAGCCCTACACTTCTCACAAATCACCTTAGCCTTAAAACTTCCCGAACCAAAACCCAAAATTCATAAAGGATTGAGTTATCAAATTACGATTATACCATTGGGCTCCGAAACATCATCAAACACCATGATCACTTAGACTATGACACCCACATCTAAAAAGGGTCAAATCCTTTCTTCCCCAAGGCCTAAGCCTTTTGATAACTGACGATCGGGTCGTGGTCACGAATAATGAAGCGATTTGAAACCGGGTGTTACAAAGGACATGGTTTTCTTTGATTTAAATGAAATTTTTTATTTGAAATTTAGACGTTACACAAACTTTACTAATCCTATCAAATTCTTAAGCATATAACTCACCACATATGTACATCATGTACACAATATGATTGCTTTCGGTGTTCTATCCCCACCTTTATGAAGCACCAAACTCCATACACATACCATTGTAACGTTCATATTCCTTTTTCAAGCTTACAACTACCTATTTAAAAGTCCGACACTTCTTTGCTAACTTAATTACCCGATTTAGGCACCATATTTTGGATAGATGGCCAAATGGATCTTATATCAACATTAGAGTTTCACCGATTCACCATACACATTATATATGTTATGGTCTTACCACAACACCTCATGCTTTTGCTTCCATGTACATTATTATTCCATGCTTCGAGTTCCATGTATGCTTAGTTTATTCAATTAGACACTTTACTTTACATTTCTTGCCAATTGAAAACACCATGACATAGTCATATCTCTAAACAACCCAAACTCACCCTAGAGTATCAATAATATCCAATGTGGACTCTTAGGTATTAACATGATGCAAATCGAATTATGGTAAACCAAAACCAATACTGCTACAAGTAATAAGTAATTCATTCATACAAACAAATCCCTTACAGCTTTCGTGCATTATTCAAACAAAAAACACAACGATTGAGAAGTTTTTCTTACCAAAAAAAACTATTTAAAACTATTTATAAGATTTTTGAATATTATTCTGCCTGCTCAAGCTCAAATTCCGGTGAAAATCTGAACGTCTCATGAACCTGAATTGCGTAGTGAATAGCATCGATTGCTCTTTGTTACTTCTTTTCCACCGATTAGAAACATTTCCTGTGAACAATCGAAGGCCCAGATTCATCGTATTCCGCCTTCGCGATCCACATCTGCAATTACATTCAAAAAACCGTTAAATTCCGATGAAATTGTAATAAAAAACATGAGATCCTTATGGTTAGGATTGGGGTTAAGAAACTTGCCTGCTGGAAGGTGCTAAGAGATGCCAAAATCGACCCTCCGATCCATACACTGTACTTCCTCTCCGGTGGAGCCACCACCTTGATCTTCATGCTGCTGGGAGCTAGGGCAGTGATTTCCTTGCTCATTCTGTCAGCAATACCAGGGAACATAGTCGTACCACCACTGAGAACAATGTTTCCATACAAATCCTTCCTAATATCCACGTCGCACTTCATGATTGAGTTGTAAGTCGTCTCATGAATACCAGCAGCTTCCATTCCGATCATCGATGGCTGGAAAAGAACTTCAGGACACCTGAATCGCTCAGCCCCAATCGTAATCACCTGCCCATCGGGTAACTCGTAGCTCTTCTCCACCGCAGAGCTAGTCTTGGAGGTTTCTAGTTCCTGTTCATAATCAAGTGCAATATACGCCAATTTCTCCTTCATATCCCTCACAATTTCTCGTTCAGCAGATGTGGTAAACGAATAACCTCTTTCAGTAAGAATCTTCATCAACGCATCAGTCAAATCACGACCAGCAAGATCCAAACGCAAAATAGCATGAGGAAGAGCATAACCTTCATAGATTGGAACAGTATGACTCACACCATCTCCCGAATCAAGAACGATACCTGCAACAAGAAGCCAAACGGGTCACGGGTTTTGGATCCGATTATGAAACGATGAAGAAACAGAATGAGAGGATGTACCAGTTGTACGACCACTGGCGTACAGTGAAAGAACGGCCTGAATTGCAACATACATAGCGGGAGCATTGAACGTTTCAAACATAATCTGTGTCATCTTTTCACGATTGGCTTTTGGATTAAGTGGTGCTTCTGTGAGAAGAACGGGGTGTTCTTCAGGAGCCACACGAAGCTCGTTATAGAAGGTGTGATGCCAGATCTTCTCCATGTCATCCCAGTTATTCACAATACCATGCTCAATTGGGTATTTCAACGTAAGAATACCTCTTTTCGACTGTGCTTCGTCCCCAACATATGCATCTTTTTGCCCCATGCCGACCATAACTCCGGTATGACGTGGGCGACCAACGATGCTAGGGAAAACTGCTCTTGGGGCATCGTCTCCAGCAAATCCAGCCTTCAAAACAAGAAACACAAACACATAGCTTCAATTGCAACTTGCAAGATCAAGGTTCAAAATACCGAAAAAAATTGATAATCATACCTTCACCATTCCAGTTCCATTATCGCAAACAAGGGGTTGAATATCTTCCGAGTCGGCCATCTTTTAGTTCCTGGAAGGAAATAAGTCAATTACAACATTTTTTTTATATCAATTAAAATGATACAAATCGACTCATTCATTAGATGGGAATCACTTCATCTGATGAAATGCAGTTGTTCTTTTCGAAATTTAGGTATTCAAGTATTGATTCTTCGAAAAACTAATTAATCAACGAAAATATTGCATGACAATTTTAATAATGTAAACTAATTCAATCAGGAACCACGATAGCAAGAACATTGAAAGGGTTTCGTGGGTCAAAAGAATCGAAACCATTAACATTGCAGGATCATACATACAAATGTCTGTAAATGAGAAGATTAGGCGTCAATTCACGTAGACATCCGTTACGGAAGTGAAAACACATACGCAATCAAGAGCAAATGAATTCAAAGATTGAATAACACTAACCCGTTGGAATTGAAATCCAAGAAAACGATTGCAGGTAGGAGGAAAGAAAGGATGTGGGTTGATTTAAAAACAGGGTAAATGGAGTAAAAGAAAATGGAATGAAATTCGGGCGATGTGGACGACAATCCGTTGGTAAAGAAGGGAAGTGTTTATAGGTGGAAAACAGGTGGTGTGTGTATGCCGGATGAATGAATGGAATGGTCAAGCGACGCCTGATTTCGAGATCTGGTAAAACAGAGGCTGTGGCTTCGCTTTCTTTGTGGCCTTCATTCATAAAAATAGATTTGATTGCATAAATTAGAAATTGATTCTTTGATAAAAATAAAAATAAAAATTGATTTGAAATCATGTTATTTTTACATATAATTTCTTATTTCTTTAGTTGCAATATATCAATTATCAATTACATTGCCTTTTTCAAATTATATTTTGATTACAATAAGATGAAAATGAAGACATTATTATGAAAGTAAACAAATAAACACCATAAAATTGGGATGTTGCTAATGAATTTTATTTGAAGAAATAATAGTTCCCAAATATGTTTGAAATATACATATGAATTTTGTTGAAAAACAGAAAGAAGAGAAATTTCATACATTGTAATCGAGTTATCGAGGGGACGTTTGTGTCATTTGGCGAAAGATGTGATAGTTGAAAAGGGAAAAAGGAAATTTTGATAAACGAGAGTAACACAGTATTTGATTTATCACATTTTGTAAAATCTACACACTCTAACATCATTGCTGTCAAATGAAATTCAAGAAGGAATTGGAACAGAAAAAATAAAAGCAAAGTTGTAAATTATGTCATATATCAGGGATACTGAAATTATCTTTGAAACCAATACATTAGATGTACAATTCTTATATCGGCATATAATAAAACGTAGTTAAATCTAATAAAATCTGTAAATATACAGTCATCATATTGCTATTCCGCCAGCACCTGAAGAACCTCCTGATTCGAATATATTCGCAAACGAGCGTAGGTGGGTATCCGCCCTAATTATTCAGAATCGGAACCGGCAGTTCCTAAAATGTTGGAACCGGAACCGGCGGGTAGCGGTTCCAATACCGTGTACCAGGTTTGCTAAATTTGTAAATTTTTTAAAACTTATAAAAGTATATTTATTGTAAACTACAAGAAAATTATTAATAAAATCAATACGTAATTCACTACTTATTAAAAATAAAGATTAGAAAATATCATTAGCTTGAATAACATAACAAAAAAACATGTGCATGGTTCTTAAAACCTATAAATAAACTCAATTGATTTCATGTATCTTAAATTCATACTTTTGACATAAAAAATTCAAAATGTTGAATTCTATAGCTAAACAAATATTTCTATGAGTTAGATTTAACTTGAATATAATATTACGTTATTCTACTGTCTACAAATTCATTTTGAACATAGTAGTTAAAATTCAAAGTGAAAATTACACATGGATATTTAAAAGTTCAAAACAAATTACTTAAAATTCTAGAATTTTAAATGACATTATTCAAGATATTGTATAAAGTAAGTGATTGTGAATTATGTAACGACCCAAAAACCAGGATAAAATTTCTCATTTTAAAAACAAGAGTTACAACCATCACATTGTTTTACAACAATCACCTAATCAATAATGTCAAACATCATAGTACAATATCAAAAGTGCGGAAAATAGTGAGGGGAGAATGTCATGCCATCATGTCAGACCCTTCCCTTAGTACCAGAACCACAAATATAAACTGTAAGCAAAAACTTAGTGAGTTTCCCCAAATTACCACATATGAAACATAAATAAGTTAGTGCTATGGGCTAACCCAAAGTCTTACAAGCAATTTCCTGTCAAGGGCCAAATCCCGGTCTTCCATACAATTGCCAGGGGCCAGATCCTGGTCTTTCACAAAAATATCAAAGGCCATATCCTGGTCTTTCATACAATTGTCAGGGGCCAAATCATAATCTTTCATACACATATCTCAAATATAGCTAACACCATATATTACAAATAATGGGCCAGCCCCATTGATATAGTGAGAAAAACTCACTTCAGTCCGCTCATACCTAACTAAATGCTCGGCTATCGAACCAGAAGATCCCACACTAAACACAACAAATCATCCTAATCAGAAATAGGTTATAACCCATAATCGTGGGCCTAAATCCCAAATCTAGACCCCTAAGGTAAAAGCCATTTACCTCTTCTATAATGGGCCTAACCAAACTTGCCCAATAACACAATAATGGACTCCAATGCCCAAAAAGGGACATCTTAAGCAACTTAAGGCCCACTAACAAAATCCTAAGGCCAACTCATGCATCAAACAGTCCAAGGCCCAAAACCTATCTAAGGCCCAAAAGTCCAAGGCCCAACCGAAATCCAAAAGCCCAAAGGAAGCCTCTATGAGGCGTACGCTCAGCGTACTCGACCACCCATCAATACATGCAACATACCCCTTGGTATGCCCGACGTACTGAGTTGCTTGCTACCTTAAGCCAAAAGTGCTTAATCCGTTCAACCATAAGGTCCAACTTTCAGATCTCGTCCATATTAGGATTCTAATACATAAAGTTGGCAACTTTATCCCTTAGCATGTCTTAATGAAGCCCAACATCCATTTTTATCCATCAAGGCTCATATTAAGGACTCAAATTCATGCATGGGCTTATATCCACCATCAAGATGACATTTTTATGCATCTATAACAACAAAGGTACAACGATCTAACACTTCTAACTCCTAGAGGCACCCAAACTCGCCAAGAGAACCATGGGACCAAATAATGCTCATTATCAAGCCCTAAACTCTAACTATCAAATTGATCATCAAGGTAAGAACTTTTTAGCTCTAAAAGCTCCCAAAGTTGAAGAAGATTCTGGATCCAGAAGCTCAACCTCAATAAATGTTTGGTCTCTAAGTTCCTTCTTCTTGAAAACACACCAAAATGCCACAACAGTCACTTCATAGCTCAAGAACACTCAAAAGGATGAACTAGGGTTAAATGGGACGAAATGAATAGTGGAGGTTGATAAGGGTGAGTGTCCAAAGGCCATAATGTTGTTTAAATAGGGCTCATGCCCTAAAAATTAGGGTTTGGTCTTGGCTGTCGTACGCCCTATGTATACCACGTACGCCTAGTGTACGTGGTTAAGTTACCCGATTCCATGTGCACATGTACGCTAAGTGTACCAAACGTAAGCCCAGCGTACGAGGGGACCATTTTTGCAAAAAATTCAAACTTAAAGGACCAAACAA
This sequence comes from Lactuca sativa, assembly GCF_002870075.4. Lineage (NCBI taxonomy): Eukaryota > Viridiplantae > Streptophyta > Magnoliopsida > Asterales > Asteraceae > Lactuca > Lactuca sativa. The sequence continues at coordinate 125,639,094 of NC_056630.2, read as the reverse complement.
GAACATACCTGGAATCGGATGCTACAATATATATATATATATATATATATATATATATATATACACACACACACACACATACACATACATACATACATACATACATACACACCGATTACAGCGAGTACCCATCGGGTAGTGATTCCATAAAAATGAAAATCGGAACTGGAACCGGCGGTTCTGAGACATTTCTGGTTCCGAAAGCAGGTACGTTGTTCCGATGCTCATTCTTTCATACAAAATGAATATTTTAACATCCCGTTTTACCACAAAATTTTCCATTTTTCATTTAAATAAACATACTTCTTAATAAAAACCCCAAGTCTAGAAAACTAATAATGTCAAGTACAATCATCCCAAAATTACAGTATCATAATAACATGAAATCACAAAGTTGTCAATGGGTGTGTATAATCAAGCCTTCGCATTTCCTTGATCATCTGAAGTACCCGAAACACATTTAAATCCACAACTGCAAGCACAAAGCTTAGTGTGTTCCCCGAAATATAGCATACAACACAACATAATAAACAACTATAGGTTATCAACAACCCTGGGACTATCAATGGTCCTATGGGCTCATAGCAACCCTATAGGCTATTAGCAACCTTACGCACTACCAACAGTCTTGGAGTTATCAACAACTCAATAATACATATAACAACAAACAACAAACAGGACTTAGATAGTCACATAAACAACCATATAGAAGTACTCAATCTACATCCTAAAACCCTCAAGTGACTAAAAGTTAACTAGGTCAAAAAGTCAATGGTCAAAGTCAACGATCAAAGTTAGCCCCAACTAACCTCCACATTGTGGCCACCCATAGGTCATGTCATGGAAGCTTCACCACAAAACATTCACGGTGACACCAACCACTACGTCGTGGGAACTGGATTTCAAAAATTAATGGATTAAGCTCTTAACCCTAAATCTCAAGAGCTCCAACACCTAGATTTGAACCTTCCTAAGGTTTTGATGGATAAAGTTTCCAACTTTATCCATTAAGACATCCTAATATGACAAGATCTTTAATCCTAAGCTCTTACTGGTTGCCCCCATTGCATGGACACAAAAACTAAGTCATGCAAGTCCCTTTTCTAACCACCATCATGGTCCAAAAATCAAATAAGGCAATCAAAGGTTCTAGAGTCCACTCAAACTCCAAGAACAAGAAGATATGGACCAAAAAGCTCATAAAAATGACTTAGAACTAGATCTAGAGAAATAATGAGAAATCTGAGGACTTTATACCACCAGAAGACCAGAAATATGGTGAAGATGCAATATCTAAGTTGGAACCAAGCACACAAGCACCAAAGTGGACTCCTCCTTCCTTCAACCTTCATAAAAGTGGCTTCACACACCTAAAACACACACATTGAGGCTAGGGATTTGGGAGGGATATGATCTTAGAGGGTGGAGGCTACCAAAATGATGCAACCCTATAAGTTAGTGCCTTTAAATCAGGAACAAACCTAAAAATCTAGGGTTTTGGAGCAAAGCAACCACCACATCATGGTGCTTCGCAGATGTGCATTCATCCAACAACTAATGCCACATCGTGGCCCTCAAACACCACGTAATGTCCAAGAAAAAATCTATAAAAATAAATAATTAAATTCGAAAAAGCGTACCTAGGACACGGATGTTATAGATATCAATCTCAACTAGGAATAATAATCGATTAATCCAGTTGAATATACACTATTATCCATTATATATCTTGATTGGATATTGAGTTAGGCAGTTAAATTAAAAATCAATTTAGATATTTACAACAACAATTAAAAGGCACAATTTATGATTGAAATTTGGACATAATAACTCATGAACCTTACTCGTGGTAATTATGAATTGTTATTGTGTATTGATTAGAACTTTACATTTATGAACTTTTGATATATTGGACAGTTGAATCTTTGAAATGTATACCTTGGAGTTCGTATTTTAATTATAACTCTTTATGATATTTTGGTTGATTGTAATTGAATATAAAATTGATTGTCTATTAGATCCAACTAGATATGTTCGACAACTGTAGTAAATATGTGATTAATAAAACTATGTCCTGATCTTCAAACAGATATGGAATAGTCATAGAAACTGTGAAAGTAGATGAATCCTCAAATTTGTCTTGAAAATGAAAAATGCATGTAAAATTACACTAAAATGCAATGTAATGCATAAAATAAACATGAAATGGAAATGCAAAAAGGTATGTCATGCACCTAATAGTCCTCATGCGGACTTTTTGGCAAACGAACAATTACTTCCACTTATTCGTTGTTATACAAACTTCAAACCCCACACAATCTTAGATAAATAAATATTTATCTATACATTTCAATTAACAATGCATGACTCATGTCATGCCATACTTTCCAACTATCTATAACAATTTGCATAGTATAGGGCATTTTCGCTTATCACATTTTACTCAATGTTATACAAGTACACATATAAACATGTCATTATTTTATCCATGAAAACAACATTGAGTACATTTCACATAATATATAACCACATTAATAAGTGAAATTGCACTTTATCAATACTCAACTCATTAAGTATTTAGTCATATACTCCTAAACGTAAACCACATATAACTCATTCTCGCCATTTGAATTAAAATATACTTTTTAAAAAGAGTCCATATAACCAACACGGGACATTCTCCCCTTTTGTAATACGGAATCCGTTAAGGTCCGTATCACACATACAATGTTATGTCTTACCACTAAGCCATAACTAATCATTGAGCAACATTGTATGACATCATATTTTTTCCATTTAAACAATCATCTAAACACGACAAATACTTACTCTTGTAAAAAGTACTTTAAATCATAATTCTTAACACATTAAGCCATGTATTTTTTACGTGAAAGTTCCATAGAACTCACATTCTTAGTTAGTGAATACTAACTACCACTTTGGCCTTTAGTCTCCACTTAATGAACTTGATCAATATCTTTTGCCAAGGCCTATTCAAATAACATACCAATCCTATAGAACTTGTCTTAACTCACCAAGAGCTTAATTACAATCCATTTTCAAAATAATCACTTAATTAATCATTAAATTTCACATGTCAAATTTTTCTATCAAAAAAAATTAAGCTTTTATATGACTTAATTCATTAATTTGTATGCTCAATTCAATGATTCTAACAATTTCATCAATTATGGTTTATAACCCTAATTTCTCAATTCAAGAGTTTAACTGTGGAATTCATCAACTAAGCTTATAATCGTGTTCCTCATGCTACTAGCAACATTATATCATGAATTCAAACTTTAATTTAAGTTCTAACAACTCTTTTAAGATTCATTATTTTCTAACACATAAGCTACATAATAGGAGAAAGGATACCTTAATTCATTTGTATGATTCAATCTTGTATCTCCTTGTATTGGTTCCTTAAAATTGATCTTAGAACCTCCAAAATCACCATGGGAGCATTCGGGTATGAACAATGGAAGAAAATAAGGCATGTGAATATATGTTCATAACTTATAATCTAACTAAGGCCAACGTTGAAGCTCGTGTCACGCTATTGAAAGCATTGCATGAACTAGACATGTTGCGTCCCTTAAGTGGTTGCTCTGCGTCGCATCTTGCATTTTAGGAGATTCCTTTGCTAATTCCATTATGGCTTTCACAATTTGTCATTTCAACTTCAAATGGTCATAAATTACTCATCTTAAGTCCAATTTTAATGAATTTTAAATCGACACAAAGGTAGGAAGGAGCTTAGCAACTATATTAAGTCACTTTGACTGAATACTTACAGGTCTTAACCTATTAAGACACGAAGTTGGCACCCTAAAACTACAAAAAAAAATTCCATTTTTCCTATATAGTTATTTTCACTATTTTATGACTTAATTCACTTAAACGGACTTTATATCACATCATAAAATTGTTATAACACATTTCAACTAATTCATGAGACTAAATATTCATGATTTCATAAAAATAACCAAATTTCCCTTTTGGTAAAACTATTCACATATGGTCAAATCTTTCAAAATTTTAGGGATGTTACAGTTAGTCTCAAGTATGATGATTTTCATCATCATTACTCTAAATGAGTTAACACTAGGTTATTCTCAGTAGGCATTCCATTGTCTAACTTATTTTTACTTGTTCTCATATTGAAGAATTAGGATTTGCTTAGAAGAAAACGGGGATATTTTGAAGTCCTCAGTTTATAAGGTTGCATTGGAACTTGTAACGATTATCAAATTGATTAATACCTTGTGCTTTTAACCAAAACTCAACATTTTTGTACCCTATGACCTTATTATGTGCAAAAAATACTCTAAAGTGTTTTTAGAACATGTTTATAAATAAGGGACTGTATGTTTTTCGCAAACTAAAACTCTAAACTTGATTTATTAAAAATCAAATGATGTTTGAAAGGTGTTTTAAAACTACATGGACGAGAGGTGTTTCAATTAGTGAATAAACATTGTTTAATGGAGATGTCCATGTAAGAACACAAGTTTCATGTATACTTAGTGTATTGGTAATGAATGTTAGACTACAAAACTCATAATTATGTGAATGGTAGTGGATTTTCATCTAAACTTACCAAATCCAAAGTATGATTGTTTTTAAAGTTTTAAAATCATTATCCATGCCAGTATTCTAATTTGGCTCATTGCAAGCGGTCATAAGAGGTTTAAAAGTATGAGAAATAAGGTTTTTTTAGAAAAGATGTGCAAGCTAATCATTTAGTGGGGCTTAAAGATTATGTGTTTAGAGTAATTGGTCAAAGGTTGATGCAATATGGATGGGGGGAGGTGAAGTGTATGTGATATTGATATGGTAGGGATGGTAGTATACAATAAGGCTTAGTTGGTTTGGAGTTTTTACATGGTTGACATGGGATGGGACTCGATGGTGGAAAGATGGGTTAGGGGTATTCTAATGGGGACAACATGTTGTGGTACTGTAACATCCCATTTTAACAACCAAATTTTTTTGTTTTATTAAGGTAAAACTTCGTATTATAAAATCCATATTCAGAAAACCATTTGTTCCAATTTACATTTGTTAAAAATCAGAGTAATATAATAACACAAAATCTTCATTGCTGTTGATGAATGAGTACAATCACGGCTTCTCCTTCGCATGATAACCGATATAACCTAAAATCATAAATAACTAGGTAAGCACAAAGCTTAGTGAGTTCCCACAACCGGTATTTGCTCAATCACTAGGGGCTGGTTTCTGTTTCCATTTACATTCACGTTTCCGCTACGGGTCCTTGCCATCTTGATCTATACACCGAATAAGGTAAATTTAGATCTTTATTTAGGACTGATGTTCAAATCATCCTTATCTCTCGTAAACGTTTATATGCTAGTTCTAATATTGTACCCGTACGTTTAGAATCCTAAACACATAAGGTTTCTAGATCCGGCCGGCAACAGACCATAGATCCGAACAAGTAGTAGCATATCAGGCACAAAACATTTAGCACGTAAAAGCATTTTAGGCATAGTTCCTAAAATAAGCTAGTGCTCACACCTCACAATCATCACTTAGCATTCTAAGTTTAAGTCTAGAAATCCTACAAATTCCTAGTTCGCTTAAACTAATGCTCTGATACCAACTGTGACATCCCCAAAATCACGGCCAGAAAAGACCGATTTTGTTTATGCTTTGTTTAAAAACCAGAGTAACATTTTAAATAAAAGTGATGCGGAATTTGTCCCAAAACAAAATATGATAGAGATTTATCAAAAGCATTTCCGTAGAAATGTATTTCATTAAAAAGACTCGGGATGTCATGTTCGATACATATCATAAGCATAAACAATGCAACATAGGCCTTACTACATTATTCCGTATTTACAGGCCTAAAATCCATTAATCTCTCATCCCAAGACATCACATCTATGCTCATGCGTCACTACTTGTAATACAAGAAACTTAGTGGGTCAGGCTTGGGAGCCTGGTGAGCACATAGGGTTTTCAACCCACAATAAATAAGTTTATTAATTTCCTCAACCAGCAATAACCCGATTACCCGTTCTCGTTATCCTCACATTACGTCCCTAAGCATCTATCATAAGGGACCTATCCTAAGGATTATCATCGGGACGGACACTACTGCTAAGGGGATTCCTCAGCAATAAATGTCCTTAAGGCAACCATGTGGGGGATGGAGTACATCTGGTGAGCACACAGTTCAAATAAACACACAGTTCAAATAAACACCTACAGGTTGCGAGCCTGCTAGTGTTCCAATGGACTGTCTAGAATATTCCGTGGTCGTCATCTATACTCCGCTAGATGACTGGATCATCAATAACATCTATAACGAGGCCTCTCGTTATTTTATTTTGTCACATAGCAACTATTACATCTACCCATGTTTTAACCAACACATTTCGTAGATATAAAATACATATACAATTTATATCATTAAAAAAAATGTATAAAATCGTTCATCCAGCATAGATAGCAAGTATACAGATAATATGCACACACAACACGTAATTTATATAAAATACTTCATATTTATGTGTAAGTTGAAAGTAACTATGCACTCACTTGAAAAGGTGGTGAATCCGAACTCAGACAGCGCTTCGCTTCTTAAAAATAATTTCCTTCGACGAAACCTAGTATTATTACCACTAGAGTTTAGTCTATTATTCACCGAGACTAATTAATAGTCTAGCTATTATTACTATTATATAAGCGTCAAACAATACTTATATAGCCCATAATAATAACCCAAGTACTTATTATAAGTTCCTAATAACGTTACTATAATTAAATAAACGATATATTAAAAACAGTGTAGGCGTAGCTCACTTACGGCGGGTTTTATAGAAAACCGGGATTTGCTTGGAGCAGCGTTCCCGAGCCGAAAAGCTCTTCTTCTTGGAGCCTTCGAGCACTCCGGGGCTTCCGCCTCGTGCTAGGGAGGTTCCCTAGGCTTTTCGGGGGGTTTCGGGGCTAGAGAGAGGTTCTAGAGAGAGAGAGTAAAGAGAAGAAAGAATGAGAAAGGTGTGAAGAAAATGAGGGTGGGAGAGGTTCTATTTATAGGGTGAAAATTGGCTGAACTTGGTGCCACATGTCACCATCTAGTGACAAGAGTTGGGGAGAAAGCAATGGCCAAGATTGTGTCACATCACCCATTTTCGCACAACACACTTCCGACTTCTAAAATCCGTAACTTTCACATACGACCTCCGTTTTTGACGTTATTTATATCCACGCGTAGGTAAAAATAATATCTAAAACTTTCATTTTTACTCCGTCAGCTAATTCTCGACCGATCTTCAATTTAACAGTACAAGGAGATTATACTATTAAACGTCCGCGTAAAATTCATAACTTCTACATACAGACTCTGTTTTCTTCTGTCTTTTTACCGTTGAGTTCCTATTAATGAGATCTTCAACTCTCATTTAGGTCGCGTAAGTCAAAAACCGCTCGAACTAAAATTCGAGTTTCGGGTCGTGCACTGCTAAGCCGAATCTTAGAAAAATCATAACTTCCTCATACGAAGTCGGATTTGGGCGTTCTTTTTATGGATGTTCTCGATTTAACATATACTACAACTTTAGTTTAGATCACTAAGTCTAAAAAGTCCTCCATCATAAATTCACTATTTACGTCTCCCGGTGTCGTGCCGGTTTTGCCGTAAAACTTTGGCGGGCCATAACTTCTTCGTTATAACTCGAATTTCGGCATTCTTTATATCCCCGGAATCCTTGTTTCGACCACTACAACTTTATGTAGAGATATAGGGCTTCTCTCACACTTTAATTTTGACGCTTATTTTTATCTTTTATTATATATATTTATAATAAAGTAATAAGCACACAAATACACATAATTCACATAGGATTAAAATATTTCATCTTTATTACATCAAAAAGAGTTACAATAGTTGACCTAGACTATTACATCGTTAAAAATGCTTAACCCTGAAAACCGGGCGTTACAGTATGTCACCTCAACCCAAATGTTCTTACCAAGCCTCCGTGCCTACGGCATTCAGCCGTCCCGCACTTGGTCTCTTGGCCTACAACACACAACTGGACCGCCTCAACCTCATCCACTACCATATGTTGACATATAACAATCAAGGATCAATTAGACACATAATTACAAACAATTATCAATCATACAACCCACTACCGCCTATTAGACTCCTCACAACACACTACTCCACTACCAACTAACCTCCGTGGAATGCGTAACCATAAGTACCCAGAGGTGAGATAGCCACCCGAACAAATGAAACTACTCTAGAGCCAAAACCAAACAAGGGACGGGCAAGAAAGCCTAGATCAAGAGCTCTCAAGCTATCCTACATAACTACATACAACCCATAGGGCACTCCACTAGACGATAACCAACCTACTAATACTCTAACCAGCATACCCAGGAAATCACCATGGAACTGATCGAGTCGAGGTATTGGATGCGTTCTTTGTTGCCGTTAGCGAGCCCTAATGTGATTCCTGTTACACTCACAAACGATATCGTTAGAGTCGCCCCAGGACTTGCGTCCCAAGAGCGGCCTCCGACGGTCAAGTTAGTATTGATACGAAATGAGGTCGAGTCCTTCGAGTGGAAGGAACCCAATTGTATGTAGAGAGAAAGAGAGAGAGAGAGAGAGTTGGAACTTACTTACTGTGTATTCTGAGAGGTCTATTTTATAACATCCCGAAATTCAGGTACATCCATTTAACCCTTCTTCTTTTCCAAGTTGTTAAGTTTAGTCCCTAAAGGAAAAATTGTGGCCATTGAGTACGTGGGGCGTACTGAAGAGTACGTTGTGCGTACTCATGCGCTTAATTTGGCCCAGGGTTACGCTGGGCGTAGCGGGCCCATATGCAAACCCTAATGGTGGCTTGTGCACTATAAAATGAATGATAAGGCCTTTACCCCAACCACCATACTTCAGTGAGTGAAACCCTAAGAGAGCAAAACCCCGTTATAAGCTTGTGTGTGTTCTTAAGCTTGAAGGTGCCATTTCAAGGTGGTGAAGGAGAAGAGGAGGCCATTATAGGAGCTAGAAGTTGGTGGACAAGAGTAGATCCGAGTTCTACAGAGGTTGGAGCTTCTTTTAGAGGTAAAAAGCTCAAAGCTTTCCTTGTCATTTTTTATTTGTGCTTCATGGACCAATGTTTAGGGGTTTTGGTCCCAATGTGGAGACTTTATGAGCAAATGGTCTCCATAAGCTTAGATCTGCCATATTTCAGAGTAATATGAGTTGTAGTTTCATAAAAATCCGATCTTGGAAGTGAATATTAAGTCATGCATGAGTTGTTGGCTTAATGAGGAAAGAGGAAAGGTGTTTAGAGTGATTGGTGACCTTTACAGCCATGCAAAGGCTTAAAGGTTTCAACTTTATGGATTAAGTGACCTTAGAAAAGTTAGATCTGAAGTTTGAGTATATGTCTTAACCGTTTAAGACCAAAAATCCATAGATGCATGAAACTGAGACTTACGTTGGGCGTAAATCTCAGTACGCGCAGCGTAAGGGTCTGAGACCCCGATTCTGGATCGCCAGAGTACACTCCGCGTACAAGAATTGGTACGCGCCGCATACTTTCCCCTGTTAACTTTCGTTGACTTTTAGGGTTTTGGTAAACATTTGGACTTTTGGGTCAAGGATGGGTAAAATGGTCTTTTACCCTTCTGTGGGATTGTAGAAAGGGATTTAATCTAGCCTTTGAGAGCCATTAATTATTTGAGGATATTGTGTATGTGATTAGGCGGGGGCTAGATCAATATATCCGTGTGCGAGATTACCCGAGTTACTCGAGGTGAGTCTTCTCACTATATATTACCTAGAATGGTATCTATGTGTAGACCGGAGGGTCTTGTGTGCTATGTGTATGTATGAGATTATGTGCATTGTGATATATGTATGCTATGTGTTGTATAGACCGGATCGGATGGTCCAACGATATAGACCGGACCGAAGGGTCCAACAATACAGACCGGACCAAAGGGTCCAACGAGCTATGACCGGACCAGAGGGTCCAACGAGCTATGGGACTGAAGGGTCCCGCTGAGACACATCGACCGAAGGGTCATACTGTAGCCTCGAGTGGCGTATGTGTTGTATGTGGTATTTTAGGGAACTCACTAAGCCTTTATGCTTATGGAGTTATGTGATATGTGTTTTAGGTACTAGCGAGGATCGCGGGAAGGCGCCAACATGAGTCGTACACACTGAGGGATTTTATGTATTGATATATTGGGATTTGTGTGTTTGAGGACGAAGGAGGATGTTAACCGTATATATCTTGCTCGTACTCATAAAGAGATACTACCCCATAACCATTATAACAAACTGTAGGTTTACTCTTTAACCTAAGTTATCATAAAAAATCAGGTATGTACTTTAACACATAATTCAGACATCATCAAATAACTCACACAACACATATATTTAATAGATTCAAACAATACTTATATTAAAATCATGTTCATGAAAGGGACTATGCACTCACTTGATAAGACGATTATCGGACAACACTACGACTCTTAAAGTAGTATTCTTCGATGAAACCGGGATATCTTCACGAACCGGTCTTCTCTCGGGCAGAGCTTCAGCTCGAATACTCTTTTCTGTGTTTGCGGGAAGGTGTACTTTTTGCCTTGGACAGGAGCAAACCGAAAATGTACGAACTATCAGGAAATGGCCAAATTGTTAGGGAATGGCCAAACCATAGGGAAATGACCGAACCGTCTGGAAATGGCCGAAACATAGGGAAATGGCCAAACTATTAGTAAATGAATGAACCATAGGGAAATGGCCGGACCGTCTGGAAATGGACGAACCATAGGGAAATGGCCAAATTGTCGGTAAATGGACGAATATATATATATATATATATATATATATATATATATATATATATATATCAACAAACAACATCCTATACACAAGGATACATAACCAACACTCCAAGGAATGCATAACCATATGTACACAAAGGTAAGATAGACACTAAGACAGATGATCTTACTCTAAAGCCATAACCAAACAAGGAACATGAAAGAAAGCCTAGATCAAGAGTCATAAGACTATCCTACATGACTACATACAATCTCTATAGCATCCCTCTACTAAATTATAACCAAAATTAGTGGGTTAGCATTGGTGCCTTCGACTCGCAGATATAGTGAGGAAAATTCACCCGAATTGAAGAACCTAGAAACATTGCAGCGCCCTTTCCTTTCTGCACTGCTTGCTACCATGAGTCATCTAGCACCAAAACAAGGAAGAATCTTAATCAATAACCCAAATCCTTCAACTTTGACCCAAAGTCAAACTGGTCAAAAAGTCAATAGTCAACGGTTAACGAAAGTCAACTATTAACTGCCCATCACGACATGACTATCTATAGCTCATGTTGTAAGCCACTAAGGGACAAAATAACCGAGTCTCATGATATTCACAACATGACATGCATAGCCTCACGTTGTGAGATCAGTCTGAATGACATTTTGATACATAAAGTTCTTAATCCATTAAGCCCCCAATATATCTTCTCTAGAAGCCTTCTTAACACCCCAAAGACCATAAAAATTGATGCTTTAAGGTCTTGCATGTCCAATGAAAAACTTGAGCTCAAACCAGGGCATTTATGAAGAAATCAAGATCAAAACCTTGAACATGAGCTCAAACATCATCCAAACTTCAGATCCATCACATATAATCACCAAGCGACTCTAAGGACCCATAAAGTTGCTAACTTTATGGAGTCCTAACACTCTAACTCATTGAACCATCGATAAACATGCATAAAACCTTAGATCTAGCAACAAGGAATCAAAAATATTGAATCATGGTTACTCACAATGGTCCATAATGTTGCTAGGAGATGTAAATGAAGCTTCCAAGCTTAAACTATCCTCTAATTATGATCTCTTCTTCTTCTTTAAGCCACCAAAAGCTAAAAGAATCACAATGAGAGGCTAGGGTTAGGGTTTTTCTGTGTTTGAGGACGAAGGAGGATATTAAGGAGCCCTAAAAAATAAAGTTTATGGGGTTTAAATACGAAGGAAACCCTAAAAGATCATGGGCTTGGGTTGCAACGCATCTTACGTCGTGAGCTCCTATGGGTCACGTCGTGAGCTCAGTTTAAATCAGCAGTTTTTTCATTTAATCTATTTTCACGTCATGGCCTCTCTATGGTCACGTTGTGACACCTAGTTTTACCCAAAAACCATGGCTTTGACTCCTTGAAGCCCAAACCAATCCGTTCTGGAAACCGGGTGTTATAGGTACACTAGTGGTGTTGGATCAAAAGGTGTTCTTCATGTTCTCAACAAAACAGATAATCAAACAAAATAACAACATAATTCATTCAAAACTATAAAACTTATGGTTAAACCACGGATCATGATTCTTTCTATTAATAGCACAGTTTTCTTTGGGTGTGATTGTCTTTCTGCTACCAAAACATGCAAAAGAGGGACCGAAAATCCATGTTCATCATGGTTCTTTTCATTTATCCAAAGAAACATGTGTTGATGATGGAAGAGACGTATAGGGTCCCACTGAGGGACAAGCTCTGTTTACCCCCTTCTCAAAATGATTTGAAGAACAATCTTCTCATCCCTTTCTCACCTGATGATTTGGCATTAACAATGATTAACTAAGCTTAAATTAACAATATTCTCTTTGCTAATGTTGTTGTTAAAGATCTCGCTCATGTAAAAATCGAGGAGCATAGGCAACACTTTGGCATTAACAAGGAGCAACTAGGCTCTAATTAACAATTTGTTCTCCTCCCTTTGTTTGCAAAGAACAAGGAGATGTCAGTGCCCTCAAAATCAACATTAAGCAGAACCTCTAAATCGATTCCAACATTCTACTTCAAGTCGTAAATTCATATAATTTATTTTGAACTATATCTTTTGATTATCTAGACTGTCAACAATTAAGAACTGTCGTTGTTTGATTTTGTTTTTGTTGAGAAGATTGTTAATCAAAAAGAGGGGGGGGGGGGCTTAATCATATTTCATTTGAAAATCGAATTTCAGATGGTTAATAAAGATGATGAAAAAAGATCTTTAACTGCTGCAAACGATTGTTAATTTAATGGTAAAAAAAATGTTAGGATAAAACTATTAAAATTATGTAAATTTCAAGGGTTTTATTGATGGGTTTTAGCCATAAGAACATCCTATGTGCTCATATATGATAATCAATATAACATATGAATTAGGGTTTAGATCATACCTTGATTGTTATGTAGCAATAACAATCTCAAATCCTTCTTGTATTGACTTTAGAAAGCTTAGAGTCACAAATGTCACTCCTCTAATGGTTCACAAACACCAAGAGCAAGAGGATGAAGAAGAGAAGAGAAGGAGGCTGCCCAAAAACGTGTGGAAACCCTAAGGATCTTGTTCACCACGTTTTTGGGGCTTAAGGGTCCTTTAAATAGTGAGGCTATTAGGGTTATCTAAGAAGGAAACCCTAATTTGGATGCTTAAGCCCTAAGCAACCCATGGACTCCTTCCTTAACAAGCCTTGGACGATTTCTAATGGGCTTCCCCATAGAATTCGTCCAACCTTATATTATAAGGTAATCCATAGCCCAATTGCAATTATCTTATAATTACAATTCCAGTCCCTTAAGTTTAATTAATCTCTTTTAACCACAAACTTAATTCTTATTAATTCTTGACTAATATTAATTAAACAATATGATTTCTCCTTTAATATATTATTCTCATAATATATTAATAAATCATATTTAATCCTTTCTCTCCATTATTCATCATATCAAGTTGCTTTGGTGAAGGCAACCCAAAAGGACCATGCACCATCAGGTCAAGTACATACCAAAATAGTTATGGACTTAGACACTAATCCAACAGTCTCCCACTTGGATAAGTCTAATAACTATTCTGCGTATGACTTCAGATCCTGATCTGCAATCGTAGCTTTCCAAAGCCGCTGTCAACTCTGATCTTATTAGATATGCGTGTCCTTAAGATAAGGGATCATATATTCCTCCATTCTACATATCGTATAGACTGAGACATGGATCTAAATCATTCTCTCTGTCTATGTGTTGTTTCCCGAATTCAGATTTATGACGACTGACAACAGACTATACTTGAACACATCAATTTAGTCCCGGCTTGGCCAAGTGCTTAGGTGCCATCACTAAATCATCGAGGGGCCCACATATATCGCTTTTATCCTACTTTGGATAAAAGGAACGGATAAACTTTGACTCAATGCTTGCTTGCACTCACTCACCAAATCACACACAACAATATGTTTTATAACACCAAGTTACTGGTGCGTTTACATATTATCAATGTGCAACCAACTCGCAAGATACAACTCACACATCTCGGTTTCAAGAATATAAGATGTTATCGTCTCACCAATCACTCGTGATAAAATCCATGAAGTGATCCAAGTGAGCGTGTGTTTAATCCAATGCTCAAATCATATTCATAAGCACTCATGAATGTTGCAGCAAACATTTGCTTATGTCTAATGCTCTTTAGACAATCCACACACCAATTCACGATAGTCTTCATTCATATCTACTTCCAACATATGAACGACTGTGGCCCGTTTGAATAATTTGACTGTTCTAAAACAATTAAATTATTCAGGAAGTCAAAACATGCAAAGTGAAACACAAGAATAATACTAATCCCATATGACCTCAAACCTTTGAGTATAAATAAAACACCTTTTATTTATCACCATATCGATTACTCATTATTTGTTGTTTCGGGTAATCAACTTCTTACTTGAATTATTACTACACTTGTCCCATGCTCCTAGCATGCACACAATGTTTACCTATGCTTCTTACTTTGTGAAATAGATCAAATGAACACATTCCCAATCATACTCATTTCACAACTCCTAATCCTTTTCACAAGTGAAAGAATATCAAATTCTTGCCACTTGTGGAATATGTTAGATTCTAGCATTTAATGCAATGACCCCTTTTGTAATGTCATAGCACAAAAGTCACAATGACTATTGCCAATGAATTACAAAGTCATCTATCGGAGATTGTTACAAGACAATTCCATAGATGTGATATCTCTCACTCAAAGTACATTCCTTTGAACATCCTTTTGCATAAAAGTTTCTAATCTAGACATTGATTCTCAATATCCAACTCCCAATATGGAAACATTTCCATATTTTTCCATATGACAACTCATTCTTAATAGAATCTTTTCTATTCATAATAATGTCGATATGGTCCATCCAATACTATACTTCCAACTACTCACAAGCGACTAATCATCGGCGAACTTTGGATTGTCCTTTGATAGTTGTTTGATTATCTTAGTCAAAACCGATTCTTGTCCTTTTCCCTCTAAATGCTCTAGACATTTGGAAAATTTTAGAATGGTCAAATATTATAGCATTTGCAATCGATCCTATACCCGAAGCGTATGGGACACGATGCATAATGTCTTACATAAAGATTTGATACTTTATCAATCTTCCGCCATAATATTTTACGTGCTACGTTCTCACAATTCGAAATATAAAGAGGAATGCCGTAATCATAATCGAAATTTAAGAATGTGCTATGTATCCTTGACTAAATTTATTAACATTCCACAACCTAAGCTTTTAGATTTGAAATGAAGCATAATATTCTCTCCCTTAATTATAGCAAAACAACTTTACATCCTTACAACTTTGCAAAGTATGACTCTTGTTTTCTATAATTAATATTGCTAACTTGCAATACTTGCCTTAATAATCATACAATCAGAACATTATGCTCCCACTATCACGATGATTATTATAACACTTATGCTGCCACTAGCTTTGACATGTATTCAGAAACAGCTTAACTTTCAGAAAAACAATGCCTATTGAATTTCTTTAAGTTCATATTTCTAATACCTAATGCTTTGATAATCCTTTATCTAAGCTTATACACCTTTCCTTTAGATAGCTCATATGTGTGTCTAAACAATTAAGACTAATTGCCAAATCTTACACTTCGAATCATGGAAATGGATACCGTAACCATAATCGAATTCGAGAATCCAATTATCACAATCACTATCTTCTTAAAATCTCTTTTAGTGAAAGTATTTCCTCACAGTCATTTTCATGAAGGAGGGAATCTTATGACACTTAGATTTTAATGGTGTATGTGTTTCTATCCATTTGAATTTGTCAAAACCAAGGTTTGCGACAAATTCAAACTCATATGGACCGAACTTTCTCAATCTTGATTTCTTGCCTTATGGTAACACGGCTGCCCACCATGTCTTCCAAGTAGTTAAGCAGCTCACCCTATCTTATCAATGTACTTTTCATTGATCAAGGTGCTTGCCTTTTATGCGTTCAATTGAGAACTCATAGAACTCATATGCATAATTAACTCAATTGGAACGGCACAGAAACAAGATAGTGTCAACACGATAGGTTGTAAACCTCAACTCGTGTGCTAGTGATGATCGACAAGGTTTATTCTTGATTAGTTCTTGAAACTTTTCAAGACCATTAAGACTCCCACTGACTCCTTGACATATAAGATTCTTTTGTTAATAAGCATTTCTTGACAAACAAATATTCAAGAGTTATTATAGCTTTTATCAAGACAAAACACTTCATAAATTGGTCCTAGTTGGTTTTTGTCTTATCCAAGACATCACAACTTTCCAATTTCAAATGTACGAAATAAGAAAATACTTTTTCCAAATTCTACACTTGATGAATGTTATAAACTTTCTTAAGACTTGTCACTCAATGTCACAATCTTAACTTTAAGACTTGTTCTGGAACGAATTATGATTGGCTTCTTGATTTAACCATTTCTTCAATTCTCGATTCCTCTTCTTAGACATACAATTGCACTAAGACTCACTTCGAGGTTCAATTGAGATATGGTTCTTAATCATTAAGACCTATCATAAAACATAATAAAAGGTACTCTCCCTTCTTCTTAGAATAGAGAAACTTTTATCTTTCTGCCTACTTGATTCTTCTTATTCGTTCTGCTATTGATTTAAACTCTCTCAATCAATTCAGAATTACACTTAATCTTATAAGTATAATCATATTTACTAAACTTTGATAAATCATGACGAATATCTTTGTTACTCTTGTGGTGGACTTGATCAACACACAACTTTGTATACTCGATCTCCTAGTCCTTCACTTGACACTTTGTCAACGAATTAGTCTAATTTCCAAATATGAAATTTCTCATTCATCATGCAACCAAGTTGCGTGATTCCAAATTTCTGTCCAATTGAAACTTGGGCGATGAGAAACTCTCCTTATTTGGCAAATTCTCGACATTCCACAATTATCATAATAAGAATCACGTCCATTCGTTGTAGAAATATGCGAACATCAATTTTTCATAACGATTTCATTGCAAGGAAATAAATAAATAAATAAATGAGTCAAACCAAAATTTATTTTATTTATAAAAGCAGCAGAAAACATTTTGTCCTTACAATGCAAAATCAATTGAAAAAAAAATTATGTAATAAATATTCCTAACAACTCTATCATAACTTTCCAAGCTCAAAATCTAATCTTCAAGCCCATGCGATCGAGATCCATTTCTTTGTGATTAGACTCAGCTTGCTTTTCCATCAAGATTCCTCTCTTTTCACTGATCTTGCAAAACATTCAAATGCAATCTTATCACATTATGTATCCAAAATCAATGAATAGGAACTTAATGGAGTTAGATAGTGGCTTTTACCTAAAGCACAACCATACTCTTTGACTCTCCCATCTTCTGGACTTTTCAGGCTCTTAGGGCAGACTTGCATCCAACACCCTTTCTCTTGGCAGCAAATGCAGGTCGGTTCTCCTAGAATGTCCTCGAAAACATGGTTGGTTGACTTTCCCAACAAATACGTTCCATTGCTTTGCCAAATCATTTCTGATTCAGCAGCAATGAGCATGTAAGTTAGGTCAATGAGGTTTTCGTTATGATCCATCATATAATACTTTCTTTTGAACTCATTATATGATTCGAGAAGTGACTGCAAAACCCAGTTCACAGCCAACTTATCCGGGAATGACGCACCCAACATTATCAACCTATCGATGTGTGATTTCATTCCTAGAACGTGGGCACACACGGGTTTACCATCTTCATGTTTCATTTCCAATAGGGATTTAGTGACATTGAACCTTTCAATTCTTCGATCCTGTGGGTTAGGGAGAATAACGGGAGGAGGTGAAGGAAGTGAAGCATGATTTCTTGTTCCTCGATCGAATCGTGGAATATCATCTTCATGTGGAATGCTTGTTCCACGGGATTTAGGAAGACCATAGTTGTCGTACTTTGACATCTACAAAATGGGAGAAAACAAATTCAAGTTAGTTGATTAATTGAGTCATTAATAAATCACCCAAATGAGATATTAAGGCTAGGACCCAACACAATATTCCACAACTCGGGAGAGGGATGCCGTAACCCTAATTGCAGAACATTTGAAGGTAAGTGAATGACGATTCACTAATTTTCCACCATGAAAAATGAAACATTGATTAAGTCTTAAATGTATTGAAAACTCCTAGATCCTTTGAGATTCATTGAACTTTTTCAATGGCATGTTTAAATCTCGATATGCCCCTCTAGTTTGTGACTGGGATGCCGAGGATCACAAAGCGGGTGTGAATAACCATGCAAACTTACATGGTGCCCTCACATGTTACAGTCACCTATTCGATGTGCCGGTAAACCACACACACTCCACCGAACTATAACAAACATTGAGTCACCCTTTGCTACCTTTGCTTAGAACCATTTAGTGTGTCGGTTAACCACACACGCTCCACTAACGTCTTCGCAAGGGCACAAAGTGTAATTTCATGGAATTGCATCAATTCACTTTTGCCTAAGTAACTAAGATTGGGAATTTGATGAAAGCATTTAGTTACTTTTATACTTCATTATACTTATAATGGAAGGTTTATGTCCTATCCTACCCGTTCGGCTAATGACCATCCACTAGTCAAGAGTGCGGTGGGTAAGAGTGGATACCCATTCAATCGCCATTTTATAGGCAATTTCCTTAAACACCCTTTATAGACCAGCTTCGTGAATGAGGCCTACTAATGGTAAGACAGACTTTTACTTATACATATATATAATGTTAGACTTTTAATTTTATATATAGTATAGGGTGTATTTTACACTTTTAAAATACTAGGTGGTCTAATTTAATAATTATACTTTTAATTTAATTAAATTGTACACCAAAACTTTATGGATTTATTAAATCTCTTTTAATTATACAATTTAATTAATTAATAAAACCATAAGGGTGTGATATGAACTTTTCAAAACAATACTAGGGTTTTAGAATTTAACATTCCTAAATTAAACTTTTAATCAACTTTTAAATTCCAAAACTTGAGGGCAAGTTTTGAAACATTTCAAAACATTAGGGTTTAGAATTTAAATATTCCAAAATCAAACTTTTCAATCAAAATTTAAATTCCAAAACTTGAGGGCAAGTTATGAAACCTTTTTCAAAACATTAGGGTTTCAACTATTTAAATTTCAAAACAAAACTTTTGAGTTCAAATTTAAACTATAAAACCTAAAGGGGAAAAATTGAAACTTTTCATAACACAAGGATCAAATAACAAATAATATAAATTAAACAATTTATTTTATCATTATCTATATTTGACCTAATTTCAATTTCTTGCAAAGTAAGTTACCCAATTAATACAAATAATCAAACTTTATCATATAAGGAAGTTATTATCTAATTAATTGGTAATTATCTTTTGTTTAATCAAGGATATACTCATAAATATGTATAAAATCGGATTTTAATGATCTAAAACAGATAAGGCAAGTATCCATGAGTAAAACAGCAAGAAATCCCGAAAATAGCTCCATCTGACGCTCGAACTCGCCGAGTTGAGGCCTACTCGCCGAGTACACTGTGGTACTCGCCGAGTTCATTAGGCAGGGAGCTCTAAAAACGTTTTTGCAACTTGAACAAACATACAAGGCATCAATACAATAGAAACCAATCAAGGCTCTGATACCACTGATGGGTTTTAGCCATAAGAACATCCTATGTGCTCATACAAACCCTAATGCTTGGATCTAGGTTTCTCTATTGTACATGCAATTCATCCAAGACTTCCAACCCTAGATCTAATACATGATAATCAATATAACATATGAATTAGGGTTTAGATCATACCTTGATTGTTATGTAGCAATAACAATCTCAAATCCTTCTTGTATTGACTTTAGAAAGCTTAGAGTCACAAATGTCACTCCTCTAATGGTTCACAAACACCAAGAGCAAGAGGATGAAGAAGAGAAGAGAAGGAGGCTGCCCAAAAACGTGTGGAAACCCTAAGGATCTTGTTCACCACATTTTTGGGGCTTAAGGGTCCTTTAAATAGTGAGGCTATTAGGGTTATCTAAGAAGGAAACCCTAATTTGGATGCTTAAGCCCTAAGCAACCCATGGACTCCTTCCTTAACAAGCCTTGGACGATTTCTAATGGGCTTCCCCATAGAATTCGTCCAACCTTATATTATAAGGTAATCCATAGCCCAATTGCAATTATCTTATAATTACAATTCCAGTCCCTTAAGTTTAATTAATCTCTTTTAACCACAAACTTAATTCTTGACTAATATTAATTGAACAATATGATTTCTCCTTTAATATATTATTCTCATAATATATTAATAAATCATATTTAATCTTTTCTCTCCATTATTCATCCTATCAAGTTGCTTTGGTGAAGGCAACCCAAAAGGACCATGCACCATCGGGTCAAGTACATACCAAAATAGTTATGGACTTAGACACTAATCCAACATTTATGTCATAGTGATAGTTGTTCCTCACCGTTGGTTCTAGACTAATTAAGTATTGGTTCTAGACTAATTGAGTACAACAATTTACATAGGTTTGGCTCATTCGAAATATCCACATGACCATAATTTCGGTTAAACCATGGTGTATTATTAGGTTTTATGTAGAAAAGTTTCATTATTTTGGAAAATTTTGCTAAAGTCCTAAATCTTTTTTTTCTTGAACAAAAAATTCCCGATTATTTAACATTTTGTCCCAATTAACGAAAAAAAAACCATTTTTTGTATTTTAAAAGAAAATGATAGATTATGTGATTTTTCTAAAATAATGAGACTTTTCAATTCTGAAAAAAAAAGATTTAGGACTTTATCAAAAAAAATTCCCAAAATAATAAGTTTTACTACGTAAAACACACGTATTATTAATATAAATATTAGTAATTTAGATAATATTAACAGTACTCGATTTAATTGAGTGTGACTCGGTTTAACTTGTCAGTTTGACTAAGTGAGTTGACTCGGTTTAACTTGGGGATTTGGTCTGGCTTCCGACTTTGGCTTGTCGGTTCAGTTTGTCTTTACCGACTCAGGCTTGTCGGTTCGACCTACCTAATTCGATATCTTTAACAATCAACCTTTAAGAACATATATGACATATGTTATAAGTTTATAATTGAATAAAATACTTTTTTTTGGAAAGGCTAATTGAACAAAATACCCGATTACCTAATATAAAACTTGGTTTAATTAATAACTAAATTGATTATAATGTATTATATATATATCTTTAAATGTAGCTCTTTAGAAAAAACATATTTAATGAAAATTAATGTAACAAGGATGCATAGCGTGGCTGGTCGATAACAATCAATAAAAAACATCCGACGGCTGCAAAACGTGCTCGACATTTAACGGACGGTTCTTAGTAAGTTGAGTGCCGTTTTTTTTTCTTGAGGTTCAAACTTTTATACCCATTAACTTTTAACGTTAACAGAAACCGTCACTGACCGTTAACTCCGGCTAAGGTTTTAAATGCGTTTTACCCATTAACTCCGGCTAACGTCGTTAAACGGCGACGTCAGTCATCCATTATATTCGTTAGAATACAAACCAAAATTTATACGTTTTCTGTTCTCTTTCTCTCTCTCCCCTTCTCTCTATATCTCGATCTTTCAACGGGCAAAGGTTTCTCCTTTCGAAACGAAAACCATCTCTCTCTACAGATGGTTTCTATTGGGCTTTGAGAGGGGTTCTTCGTTAGCTTCACTTCTCTGCTATCAACGGTATGTTTAATTTACTTTATGTGAATGGATTATTAGTCAAAACTCATGTAACTTTCAAGACGTTTTTACCTGTATCAATTCGTCGACTCTTCTCTTCTCCTTTTGTCTGATGAATCACTTCCTGCTTGTTGATTTCAACTAGTTCTATTTCTTTGGATTTTTGTTCTATAGGGTTTTTGTGTGGTTGAATTGTGATTGTTTGAATCGTTTTTATAGAGAGTGGAATTGAATTGGGTTTGGCCAGTTACTTCCTCTTTGATCTGATTTGTCTTTACTTCTTAGATCTGATTCTATCTAGTCGATATTTATTGTTGAAAACTGAAGGAGTTTTTATGGTAATTAGGGATTCTGATATATCCGTTGCGAGGGTTTTAGTTTTATTACAATTAATAATTGTTTCTGTACTTTTAAAGGGTTGTATCTACGAAGAATTATATATATGGGGAAGGTGGAGTTGGAGGAACGATGCCTTGAGAACAAGCAATCGGCAGCTGCTTCTAGCTCATCCATCTCTGAAGGTAGTAGCGGCATTGTCTTGCCAAAATCCCCACGAACTTCTAGTCCAACTGCTACATCTCCACCTCATCGGTATGCTTCTGTTGATTTACTTCAATGTTGATGCATGGTTTATACACTTGCATTATTGTGTACCCATTGAATATCAGATTTATCATATCTGAAATTGAACTCCTTCTGAAGATATATATGAAAATGATATGATATATGTCTTAAAACCTACCATTCGTGTCTAGTATGGTAATATTATTACAAAAGGATGCAAAAACATTGAAAGAACTTTTATCACTATGTGAGATATATAGTCATTATTGCATAATCTAATGCCTACGTTTATTTATTGTTTGTCTGTTTTAATTTCATCTTTGAATTGGTACTACCGTTTGGTTTCTTGCACTAAGAATATGATTTGGATTTATAGAAGGACAAGTGGACCTATCAGAAGAGCAAAAGGGGGATGGACTCCAGAGGAGGTATGTAGTTTGATCTTTGTGCAATATGGTGTTGTTTTACATGCAAAATTTTGTCAAAGATATACTATGTTTTATGAAATTTCTGTGGTTTTTTACAGGATGAGACGCTAAAAAAAGCTGTTGGTGTTTTCAAGGGCAAATGCTGGAAGAAAATAGGTGTGAGACTCTTTCGTTTATGTTGCCAATAGCATCTACTATTAATTTATGCTTAGAATGCTATGTTACATAGATTTATTAGACCTCTTTATAAACTTAAAAGAATTCTTAATACCCTAATGTTGATAACTTTTGGGGGTTTACTTAAGAATGTTGCTGTTTTTTGCAGCTGAATATTTTCCTGATAGATCAGAAGTCCAGTGTTTGCATCGGTGGCAAAAGGTTCTTAATCCAGAACTTATTAAAGGTCCATGGACTCAAGAGGTTTGTTTGCACCTAATTGGATTTATACTTTTTATGCATATATTCTTTGAAACAATTGATTAAAAAAGTATCTTGGTTTCTTTTTTCTGGCTGCAGGAGGATGAAAAAATTGTTGAACTTGTGAAAAGATACGGGCCCACAAAATGGTCTCTGATTGCAAAGTCTCTCCCAGGTCGTATTGGGAAACAGTGTCGCGAAAGGTATAATGAAAGAATTACATTCTTGAATGTATTTTTCATGACTTTCTTAAAAAAAAAAAATTGTTTAAATTTGTAATGTTTCAGGTGGCATAATCATTTGAATCCAGATATAAAAAAGGATGCTTGGACCCTGCAAGAGGAATTAGCCCTTATGAATGCACATCGTGTGCATGGAAACAAATGGGCTGAAATAGCAAAGGCATTGCCTGGAAGGTGATTCTTTTTACAATTTACACTTTACACCTTATAGTTTTACCAAAAGCACATTCCTTTACAAAGTTCTTGTTCCCATGTAGGACTGATAATGCAATAAAGAATCATTGGAATAGTTCTTTAAAGAAAAAGTTAGATTTTTATTTAGCCACTGGAAACCTTCCAACTGTTTCCAAGCACGATGGAGACATGAGCAAAATAAGTTCAACCGGAAAACTGATAACTTGTTCGGTTACAACCGCCAGGTCATCACCAGGACCCGCAGAACAACGCAAGGTAGAACCAGATTCCATGGATGATGATAATAACATAGAATGCTCAACCCCTTCACAAGACATAGATGCTTCCTCAGCTTTTCTCCAATCCGGATCCACTGATTCCGAAGCCGTTGGAATCAGGTCACACCCTTCAAAGATTGATCTTAGTCACCTTAGTCGGAATCTTGTTCCAAAGTTCGAGAGTTGCAGTACGATTCCGATTCCGATTCCAGTCCGGGATGGAATCAATCAGGAGACGTTAAATGCGACTCCGATTCAGTCCGTGATTCCGACGTATGGTTCTTTGTATTATGAGCCGCCACAAATTGGAAGTTTCATGCCGACGGAATTGGGTGTTCTTTATATGCCATGGAATTCCCGTGACTACAATTCAATTCCAATGATATCACCTCGGTGCTCTTCAACTCCGCCTTATGCCGACAAGTGTGGCAGTGGCGGCTTACATGCTCAAACCCCGGAATCAATCTTGAAAATTGCCGCCAAGAGTTTTCCAAATACGCCTTCGATATTGAGAAAGAGAAAAGACCAGTCGTCTCTTTCGTTTCACAAGATTCCGAAGGGTGATGATGTGGCAAGGGTTTTGAGCGCTGATAATTCAAGGAAAGGTAACAATGATTTGGAGGAATCGGAATCGGAATCACATGGTGTAGGTACTGTGAATACGACATATAATGCATCTCCCCCTTATCGATTAAGGTATAAACGAAAGTCAACTTCAAAGTCAGTGGAAAAACAGCTTGAGTTCAGATTTGATGAGGAGTTGTGTAAGAGTGAAACAAGATCTGCAGATTTGGGTGTGAAAGACAATTCTGTGACCAATGCCGCCTGTTCGAATGCATCATAACATGTAAGTTTCTTTTGAGGACTTTGTCCTCAATGTTCAATCAATCTTGTACTTGTGATTTTGTTGCAAACTAACTAACTGTTAATAAAGACTAAATTTTGTTGAAATGAGAGTGTTTAGATGATTTCAGATGGTTATTTTGCAACAAGACTACTATGCTGTTTAATTTGCAATGAAGTTACAATATAGCAAGTTTCTCTCTAGCCTTTCAATTATGAAGTCTATGTTATATATAACAAGTCTTTCGTTTTTGTTGTTCTTGATTGCTTTTATCATTTCTGATTATGTTTGTTTTGTTCAATTTTAGATATTAGTGGATTACTCTTGAACTTCTGAAATTGTTTACAAAGGATTGCTGCCACGTTGTACTTAAGGAGGGATGCTCTCAAACACATATCTTGCACAAAGCAGTTAAAGAGATATTAGATCTCTGCAAATATTACCAAAACTGAATGCTTCAAAATAGAGAAAATATATTTAATGATCTTTGTTTTTTTTTTTTTTTGAAGAGCAGATTGGAATTTAGGTAGCTTAAAGAGGTTTTGATGAGTCACAAAGACTTGTGGTTAGATTAGCTACCCATGCCACTTTTTTAGTAAGATTTAAGATTTTGAAAATGTGTTCATGTACAACAAAGGTTCATCAAAATGTGAAAAGTTATGGTGAGGCCATGTTTTGTGATGTGTTGGCAATTATGCATATACACATGAAATTCTTTGCTTTTATAATCACTCAACAGTCTTTCAATATTATTTGCTGTTCACCACAATTTTTAAAATTGGTTTGAACATATGATATAAACTTGGTTTTATCTTTGACTATTAACACCAGGACGATACTCTCCAATACCTAGCAGGTCCTGCAAACAAAAAAAATAGAACTATTTTTTTATTCCGAAATTGACCCTGAAAGTAGCAAGAAGGAGAAATAGAAATCCACCTGGCATGCTTTATTTTTTGCCCTGGTTTCAGCAGTGCTTGGAACATCATGATTTGGTTTCATAAATTTCTTCTCACGTCTTTCACATGATCCCCATCCATCAGAGAACCTACCCCCTCTACATTTATAATCAATATTAACAGAAAAAAAAAAGCAACCAACTTTTCAATTTTAATAAACAAAAACTCAAGGAAACATACTGCATGTGTGCCCGAACTATGAATTCAGCACGCTGCACATTATGATTATCATCAAATTCTATACTCTTTTCTTTAATTTCATATGAGATGTTGAAATAAAACGATATCTTTCTCCACCCTGTTTTTTTTTTTTTTTCCATGTAGATGAGTTAGCAACATTATGAGGATTTAAATAAATTAGGGAGGTGGAAACTGATTAATTTTACCAGATTTTTTGATGAAAGGGTTCCCAGAGATCATAGTATAGTCGCCCTTCTCTAAAATCTGCAAACATATGTCAATTTCTGTTACAACAATATACCAATACAGTAAATGTCACTAAAAGTAATCGTGATAAGCAACATGAGTAATGTAGTCTTTAATGGGTTGGAACAATGTGAATACTATGTACACTCTTACCTTTTGTTATTTTGTTTACTAGATTTACCATCAAATGCTTTTTGTTTTCTGTTTGATGGATAAGATGCGATAATAAGTTACCCCTTGCAAAACTTCCTTGGTTGGATCTTCTGTATAAGTTGCAAGCTTTCCTTTATGAAGAATATCTAAAAGTATTACTACATGACCTCATCCTAATAACCATATGATGCTAGTAGTGATTCATTTTGGTCAACAATGTTAACTTTGATTGGAAGGTACAAGATATCTGCAGTAAGTAAGGAATTGCCTGGCTAAGCTTCGCTATTCTTAATCTGCAATCATAGTACTCTTTTACACTTTTATGTAAGGTATTAACTTGTTCAGTTATCACAGCTCTTATAGAATGTATATCAGGTTACCAACATGAAAACTAGTTCACCCTATATTTCATGTTTTGGAATCGAATGGAATATTTTTATATGCATGTGTATATGAAGCAATAACCAAAACAAACCAAAAACGGGAGGAAGGTTATTATAATATGTACCTACCGCCATAGCAGCATTCTGATATTCTTTGAAGAGAGCAACTGTAGGAAATCGACCAGACAAGCTATGTGTCATCACCGAGCAATCGGAGGAACAATCTACAGGACTATGAATCTGAGACTCCGAACAATACGAGGATGGCGTGGTAGGCGTGCGCTGCACGTGCTTCACCATAACAAGAGGAGCGGGAGGAGAAGTTGTTTCACAGAGAGAAAACCTGGCGATCTTATTCTTCGGAGGTCGGTCGATGGAACTCTCCACTTGCAATACCTCTCCGTCGGTCATTGAGTGATATCTAGGTTTTGTGTTGCTGGATGACGGGGATGGAGAGGTGAACTTCGAGATGATCGGAAATGTGATTTTGGGAGAATGAAAGCGACTGCTATTATTGTTTTGAGGTTTGAGAGGTTTGGAGGCGGGGGGGAGAGACGACAAGGCGGCAGCAGAGTCAATTACGGCCCACAGAGCTTCGTCGTCAAGGTCGTTGTCATCTAGGGTTTGGCATATCGGAGAGGTCATCTCTCTGAGACGGAAGAGAGAACTCTGTAGCAAAAGCCCGCCACCTGAGAATTCAAAATTTTCAAACTTTGAGGCGTCCTCCCGTTTAACATAAACGTTACGGCAAGCGCACAATCACACCACAATGATTATACAGGTCTACCTATTTTGACTATCCTCTGATAATTACTTTTGGTATTTAATTTTTATTAAACACCAATCTATTATATCGTTTAATTTTTATTAAAAGTAAATCTATAATAAAATATTTATAATTTATTTTTTAAAAAAATAATATAAATTCAACAAAAAAAAATGTAGCTAATAAGACACCTCTTGAACATCCTATTGACTATTTTTTAAAAAATCAACTTATAGTTAACTACTTGTAATCAACTTTTTCGGAAAACAATATAATTTCAACCAATAAAAATATTTCAAAACTAAATTAGGGCGTCTATATGGTAAATAGAATGTCTTTTTAGCCAACCCAAAAAAAAACCTTAAAAATCAAATATGATGTCAAAATAAAATGTCTTTTTAGTCGACTCTTATTTTGTTTTCTTCCTTAAATAAACTAATCATTGCAAAATAATTCTCATTTTATTAATTATCATTACATAATATTGGACCCTCATGATTATTTTATATTTTTATTTTAAATAATACAAATCATTATAAAATAAAAAAAGGTTTAATATAAAGAATTATATTTATTTATAGAAAAAAAACAATACCATTTTCATAAAAAAAGAAATATTAAAATAAAAATATGTTTATTTTCTTCGAATCTATAAAATAAAATATCTTAAATAAAAAAAATATATATTTATTTTTTCTATTTTTATATGCAATTTATTAAAATCATTTTTATATAAAGGTATAATAATAAATGACTTCAAATATATATACTAAGAATTAAATAAAATTCCTATGTAATACATAAATATGATATACTAAGAATAAAATAGAATTCCTATGTAATTTATATCAAAATAATTCAAATATATTTATACTTAAAAATAAATATTTTTTAATTTATATATTTTCATGTTTAAGAAGGGCATATATGAAATTCTTCCTAAATTGTAATACTAAAACAACTTGGTATAATAAATTTTATAAAAAATCGTCAAAAATGATATTTTTTATTAAAAAGCTTAATTTACGTACTAAAAAAAGCCTATTATTTCTAAGCTCAACTTAATACTCTTAAAACCCTAACCCAACCCATCTATAAATAAAAAAATTAAGCCCTAAAACCCTAATCTTTCGTTACCCACTCTCACCATTTTCTCTCTTCCTTTTACAAACCGTAGCCGCCTCTATCGTCGGCCGACGAAGAGCAATTGATGGCCGCCTGAGGACCACCACCTCTCTAGCTGTATCGTGTCTCTCTACCTCTCTTTATCGATCAGCATCGACTTTTTCTATCTCTCAATCGAGTTTGTCTGTGGCAATTCGTCGGGATGTTGCGATGATGGAGCCACCTGAGAGGATGACGTCCGATAACAACAGAGTCCACAACCGGTGGTCGGACCACTTCCATCGATTTCCCTCTCTTGCTCTCACTCTGTCTACCTCTCTCTCATTTTCTGTTATTGCGGGATATTGGCGGAAACACCACCTATGGTCGTATCGGATGAAGTTACGACGGTGGTTTATGGAGGTGTTAGGTTTCTGGTGGTGGGTAAAGAAGGTGTTATGTTTCTGGCAGTAGTGGGTAATAATAATATTGTAGTTGAATGATGTAAATTTTAAAGATCAAAACAAAATTATTTTTGAATTTTGATATTATTAATGTTATAGTTTTTATAAATAAAATGTGGTGATTTATGCATAAATTAAATAAATAGATTTTTATATTAGCAAATGATAGTCTTGAACGACGAAATTTATAAAAAGAAGTTACAATTAAAAAGTAAGAATTACTAATTTCAAAGTTAAAAAATCAGAAAAAAGTATATTTATACCTGAAAAATCATAATGAAGGAGGTTCTCTAAGAAAATATGAGGTCCAAATAGTAGGACCCTTTGGTATAAGCCCTTATTAAACATCAAAATATCATATTTATCCGGTTTAACATCTAAATATCATATTTATCCTTCTTAATATTTTAAAATATCATATCTATCCAAATCTATTTTTAATGATTTTTATTGATTTATAATTCGTTTTATAATCTTAAATCATTATAATTGACAAAACACACTAAATGGACAATAATGCCCTTACCTTTAAATGTCAGGATATATCATAACACTACAAGAAAAATCCTAAATAGCTACGATAACTTGCTACGGAATTGAAATCCGTAGCTATTCTATTACGGAATGTGCTACAAAATGGCTTTTCGTAGCTATTTTACTACGGAAATGGCTACAGAGTTACATTCCGTAGCTAAAATAGGAATAACTACAAAAAGTTACTACGTAATCAAAATCTATAGATATTATACTACGGAATATGCTACAAAATTGCTGGCTGTAGCTATTTTTCTACGGAAATAGCTACGGAGTTGCATTTCCGTAGTTAAATCTTGAATTGTTGCTACAAAATCAAAATTTGTACCTATTTTACTATGAAATATACCGCATGGTTGTTGGTTGTAGCTAGTTTCCTATGTAACTTGTTACGTAATCAATTTTCGTAGTTAGTTGGCTACAAAATCGATTACGGAATAAAAATACATACCTAGTTTGCTACATAATAGAAATTTGTAGCTACTTTATGATGAAAATTTGCTACACAATAAAAATCTATAGCTAATCTAAAACAGAACTTGTAACGGAAATGTTAACTGTTATTTGTGTATCTAAGTTGTTTTTGAATTTACAAAATAGCTACAGAATCTAAATCCGTAGCTATGTGGCTACGAAATATTTCGTAGTCAATTAGTTACGGAATATACTTCCGTAGTAAAATATAAAAAAATATTTTACCAAAAAAAAATAAAGTTATCAATTTAATTGTGTTATGATTTTTAATTATAACTTAATATCTTTACATATTATTATAAAGTTTTTTATTTATTCTTATTATATTATATATATAATAAAATCAATGTTCTTATGGCCAGTATTGAGATACCACCTGGTTTGAAGACGGGTTGCTTCCACCCACCACCGCTTCCACCGCCTTACTCTAACACTATAGTATATTAGTATAGTATATGCGTTTTCCTCTTTTCATCCACAATTTTTCTGTCACCACTTCTTGCATTGATTTCCAAAAAAAAACCTTTTATTCATCTCTTTTGCCCTGTCACTCCACAATACGCACCGCTTCCTACTTCTTTCTCTATCTCGACGAGAATCAGTCTTTCAAGGAAGCGTCGTCGTCGATCGGGATCGGAATCGGTTTTTTTCGTCGAAATTCGATCACCTCTATCCAATATCCAATATCAAGTTCTATTGTTCTTAAATTTTGATGTTGATTGGATATGTCGCTTTTGTTACCCATGTAATGATTATTAAGAAATGAATTTCAGTGACTTTTCCAGCCTTCATTTAGCCGATCTTTTTGCTATATTATCAAATGAATCTCATCGATAGCATCCCCGAAGATCAATTTCAATTTCAAGGGTACAAAAGTTCCTTCGATCGGTTTTCATTTAACTCATTTTGTACTTTTTCGTCCTTCATGATTTGCTACCGTATGATTCAAGTTTATTATGAATTCAAATGGATTATTTTAGTGTGATTGCCAAATAACGTGGACATCTTACATAAGGATTATGCTTGAATAACTTGATTTGGGGTTAGGCATTCCTTCTCATATGGTTATATGACATTATATATGATGAATCCGGTACGTGGTTGTAAAGTGCAGCAAAATCTATAATTTGTTCTAAAAAATATCTGCCTTTTCATATTAAATTTGATGTTATTAAAATAACTCAGCTGAAATTGTTTAGTACCTAAAGGAGGTAATACGTGGTTGTTGTGATTTGTTGTTTCTTTGCTACTTCCGTATTAGACAACCCAACTGTTTGGTAAAATGCTTGAAAGAAGGTTTTCATCTTTTTATAAAAATTCATTACCTCTTAGATAGGTGGAACTTCAAGTGGTGAGCAGTATTTGGGAAATTCTACTAATATAGAACTGCAACCAGGGATGCTATGCTTTGTCAACAGGTATGACCAAATATATCCTTT
Source organism: Lactuca sativa (assembly GCF_002870075.4). Lineage (NCBI taxonomy): Eukaryota > Viridiplantae > Streptophyta > Magnoliopsida > Asterales > Asteraceae > Lactuca > Lactuca sativa. The sequence goes on along the minus strand of NC_056630.2, from coordinate 125,607,326 downwards.
TACTTGACTCCCTTATTCTTTTTTTTTTGTTATCATTCTAAATTTTTTTGTTGATTCGGGAATAAATTGATTGTATTTTGAGGACATTCTGATGCAAAAAGTTGTACTACAGCCCGTTTTATCAACATATATGACACGACTACAAATGTTTTCTACACTTTTGATGGTTAAAACTTATTTCAACTGAAGATGCCCTTTATAACTAACTTTCTTTCCAATTGATAGGTTTTGTAACCAACTTCCTGCACCTAATTAAATCTATGGAAAGACATTACTACCCTTTCATTTGCTAATTCTTCACGGAGTTGGTGCTGATAGTTTGTGGGCCTTGTATGTTTATTCAATTTAGGCCCTAACATGTAAAAAAAAAAAAAAAAAAAAAAAAAAAAAAAAAAAACTTGATTTATATTCTTTCTTTTCTGTATTTTGTATGTTGAAATATGTTTGTGACAATTTGTCCATGAGAGGTAATGAGCAACTTACTTTCAATTGTGTAAATAAAGTTAAAAAATGTAAAAATTACTATGAGAAGAATTAATATTATATGAGAAAAATTCAATATGTTAACGCAAAATACAATGAGAAGAATTAACATTGAATAACAATATTTGTCTTGCAATGGGAAATGTAGATATTGACAAAGCAGAGATTTTGTTGAAGCTTCCTGATATTCTGAAATCTGATAATCTTGGGAATGCTCACGCAATTCTCTTGAAGGGTAAATTGGTATTTTTTAGGTTCTTTTTTCAAAACAAATTCAATCAATCTCATTATCTTAAACTTGAATCCTAAAATTAAGCAAAACATAATCAATTCTTAGTTCTGAAAATCATAAATGACCATTTTGCCCTTATTTCTATAGGCATTGACTCAGAGCCACGTTCCCATAATGAGACTTATGGATCTTACTAATGTTGTTATAAATACAAAGCTTCTATGTGACTACTCAAAGATAGATGTAATATTGAGACAATTGCCATTCATTATCAAACATTAGGCAAAGACATGTCCTTTTTTATAATTTGAATTTGTTTTTTTTTTTAAATTTATGTTTCAGGTATGTTTTGATGTGCATTATGTCAAAGAATGCGTACCTGTAACTGACGCTAAGAGAGGAGAGCAGAAATGAAGACTTCAAAAATTGTTTGGTCCAATTACAACGCATCAAAGGATATGACTATATAAGGTTAGAGTTTATAATTTCTATAGTTTTGGTTTTAGATTTTAAAGATTAATGAAATGTTTGAAATTTAAATTTTGAAATTGTTTGGAGGAAATGATAACGTGTTATGAAAGTATGACTCTTTAAAAAAAATCGTTGCTAAAAATGGATCCTTTTGTTTTTTAAAATAGATAGTACGAACTGTTATCTGAAATAGTCGATATGGGTTAATAAAAGACTTCAATTTCATTTTTTTTAGCTGATACAACTCAACAATTCCATAACAGGTTGAAAAAACATAGGAATAGAGGAACTGATGTTATTTTTTAGCTACTTTTATGTGTGCATTGGACTGTAGATGTTTGTGTGTGCATTGCTATCATTGTCATAAAGGAAAGTTATGTTAATGTCAATATATATTACAAATAATAGCAATCTACTTTGGTAAGTTTACATGTTTAAATTGAAAATAAGATGCTATGATGGGTTAAAAAGGAAAGTATTACAAATAATAGCAATCTACTTTGGTAAGTTTACATGTTTAAAATGAAAGTAAGATGCTATGATGGGTTAAAAAGGAAAGTAGGCTGCTATTATAGGTTAAAGTGAAAGTAAGATGCTATGATTTCATACAAGAGTTTTGAATGTTAATCAAGTTATTTATAAATTTGATTTTGCAGGTTGTGCCATTTTTGTTGAGCATCTATGGTTATTTGTGATAATATTTGTAATGAATATTTAATTTTGATGATTAGGGAACCATGTAAAAGGATTTTCAGTTATGTAATATATCTATAAAAATCTATGTAACTATTAAAATTAAATTTATTGCATTTTTATATATTTCAACGAATATTAATTGGATTTTGTTGAATATTTTTATCGTTATGAATTTGTTTTGGAACCTATTTTTGCTATGAAACAAATGACTACGGAATTTGCTACGGAACAAACGGTTACGGAATTTGCTACGGAACAAATGGCTACGGAATTTACTACGAAACAAATGGCTACGGAATTTATTACGGAACAAATGGCTACGGAATTTGCTATGGAACAAATGGTTACGGAATTTATTACGGAACAAATGGCTATGAAATTTGCTACGAAACAAATGACTACGGAATTTATTACGGAACAAATGGCTACGGAATTTGCTACGGAACAAATGGTTACGGAATTTGCTACAAAATAAATGGCTATGGAATTTGTTACCGAACAAATGGATACCGAATTTGCTACGCACGCCATTGTTACGGAATTGTTATGGAAGTGTGGTGTAGTTAAATTGCTACGGAATTAACGTCGTAACAAAACTGCTATGGAACTATAATTATGTAGCTAAACAGTTTGCTACAAGAAATATACCTACGGAATCTCATTGGTAAATTCTGTAGCAACTTCTGTAGTTATTTAGGTTTAGCTACGGAATTTTTTCGTAGCTAAATCAAAATTTTCTTGTAATGTAATTCACACGTAAAGATTTACAGTTACAGGCTTCCTTCTTCCTCAAGATTCGCATCGCAGGTAATTGACACTTTACGAAGTAACATACATCTTTGTAGAAGCTTTAAGGTTAGTTTTAACTCACATCCTTCTACAAAAAGGGTTTAACTCTAAACCCTATTACAAGCTTGTATTAAATAGGTCAATGTAGGTATTATTAATTTACTTTCTTCATTACTACATATGAATGTTATGGTGACGGATACCCTTGTTCATGTTCCCCTTTTTGCCCCTACGGTTTTGCATTCCTATCTATCCAAGGGTATTTGTTGAAGAAGAGTAACATGGAAGTTTCCAAATTCAATTCGACTTATGGATTTTCTTCTAGAATGCTCTTTGTGCTTTAATAGTAAACTTGTCAATTTTCTTAGTAATTGGAAGAACATGAGCAGTTACGAATCGTGTAGTAAGTCTCCTCAAAGATTGAATATTGATTGTTCTTTCAACTATCATATTTTCAGAATCTGCTATCACTCGGTTCAGTATTATCGGTTATGCTATTGGTATGCAAAATGTCATTATTGGCTTTTTAATATTATTATTACTAAAATTTAAAATAGTAACTAAAAAGATTAATTAAATTTTGTTTCTACTTTGTAGCACTTTGTGGTGTGGTGAAATTCGCAAAAAAAAAAGTTGTTGTAAAATGTCATTATTAACTTTTTAATGTCATCATCAGGAGCTGTTGCAAAAAAAAGCTTATAGTAACCTCCAGAAAAACAGATGAAATTCGCCACAATAACTCAAGGGGAAAAATGGTCTAAATCAAAATTAAAAGAGGGAAAGCCATCGCATAGCATGAATGTAGCAGTACCGAAAATGTTAAATTTCACCAAAGCAACACTAGGGTCAAAATTGTCAAAAGTTGAATCGAAAGATTCTCACCATCGCAAGAGTTTTGAGAATTAGCGTGGCAGAATAAGAAAGTCGATCACCTTTGTATTCTACTAAATGACATTAATTTACTTTCATTTCACATCACATTCACATTTTACATGTATCACAACTTTCTATAAAGAGTCTCGAGGATAGGATCTAATGTACAAGGTTCAGTTTAGAGAGGCCATGTATCGGCACAAAAATTCGTTAAATTTTCCTCCTGACTGACTACAAAATCTAAGCGTTTAGGAGCACATACATACGTTTAAAAGAGATCGATCACAAGCGCCCAACCTTAAATGGCAGACCCACATTTTGAAACACCTTGATCTCACCACTCAACCCTCCAGTCACGATCACGAACCCCCAAGCTGTTGCTTGAATGGTCTTGTGGCCACCCGAAGATTTAGTGTTTGGTGAAGGAGCTGTGACTTCATCCAACCTACCTGATGAACCAGTCGCCGTGCTGAATGACTCACATGGCTCGACACCCGAGTCACCATGGGAACTCTGCTCTGTGTCCTCCATGCTCTCCACCGAGGAACTACTCCTTTTCGGGACAGGTGGCAGAGACGACGATCTCTTACTATGCCCAGTACTTTCATCTGGTGGAGGAGTAGAACAGGTGGCGGTAGATGGCGGCAGTGTGGTGGTTGACTTTTTTGAGTGTTTTTTAGAGTGCATAGCAACGACTGGTGGTGCGAGTCTGCTGGTTCCCGGCCATGGTGCTGTAACGGAAACTTCTTTACATGGGAAGTTTTCGTAGGATTTCATGATCATCGCGCGTTTGTTTTTTGATCGAGTTTCTTCGTGCCTCCATATGTATACTTGTGAATCTTCACTAGCGCTGATTACGTATTTTCCATCAGGACTGAAAGCAGCCGAAAACTGGCTGTTAATGTTCTTAAAACCTGTGGGTAACCGATAGTCAACGATCAATCAGTTTGACCTAAAACTCTCAAACTCAAACTATATATGATTTTACCTTTGAATTTTTGGACAACTTTTGTTCCATCTAAAATCCTAACCCTCGAATCCGCAGATGTGACAAGTACCTCACATGGATTCCATGCAGAAAACTGTACGTTAATATGATATGTCACTTTGTTTTTTTTTTTTTTTTCTGAAAAAAAACAATACATCAAGATATATAATTAATTAAAGCCAATTTAAAGACCTGAAAACCGGTTATCTTTTTAGGCTGTGGCTTCGTCTTCTTTGTTTTCAACTCGATTTGCTCTTTAAACTCAAGTTTTCTTTCTAAAATCGAAAATAGACTAGTTCAAACTGAAGAACAGTATATAGCAAGATTGAGGGTTTTAATTAGGAATAGGGTTCATACCAGATGTATTGTAAAATCGACAGATCCCTTTGTGGGAACCAACAACCGAAACCTTGCCATCAGTGGAATATCCAATGGATGTTACCATTTCATGAAGATCGATCCAGTCGACTACAAGCCGATCTGGAATGTTCCAGATTCGTACTTTAGAGTCTAGTGAACCACTTATGAAGTAGTCGTCGTCTGCCGGATTGAACTGTATACAAGTCACTGCCATTCACATGCATAACATAAATGGTCAAAAAAATAAAAGATTTTCTTTAATTTCCGATTAATTAAACTGGTTATTATGCCATGCATACCGTAATCGGTGTGAGAAAATGTCTTTAAACAGTTTTTAGTTTCGATATCCCATAGCCTTACTGTCTTGTCCATTGAAGATGAAAGGAGGAGCTGCATCATGCCATTGATAAAATTCCTCCATTATATATGCTACCAACTCCGATGAAAGGAGAAAAGAAAAGGTGAATTTTAAACTGACCTGAGATCTTGACCATGATAGATCGAGGATATCTTCCAGATGACCTTCCAAAGTGCAGAATGGTGTTTCTGATAAGCCAAAAACAGTTTCAGGTACGTGGACATAGTCAGGGATTCCTTTCTTTTTCTTCCCTTTTTTCTTCTTCTCCGGCACAGCATCCGGCAACGGTGGCCTTCCATCAGGACTAGGCATTGCCATTGGGTGGACCGGTGTGCCACTGATGGAACTCAGATCATCTCCACTCCGAATTGACATGAGATCGCAGTCTTGCACTTCCCAGATATTGATCACTTTATCCTCACCGGCAGTCGCTAGATAATGACCATCGTATGTAAATTTCATTGCCCAAATCGATCCTTCATGACCCTTAATCTCTTGACTCAGATGCAATGCTGTGAATTCCTTATATGGTTTCGCATGAACTCGAACTTTTACCCACTGCGAAGGTGATTGTGATTTGGTTTCGCTTATCAATGTCGGATTATTACCATTGATTGAAGGAGAACTAGTGATTTTAGCATCCTTCTCTTTTTGCGACTTCGAACTGCCCATTGATCCTAATTTCATGTTTTTAAACAAGGCAGCACCTTTTTTCTTGCTTTTCCTGAAGCTCTTTTTGATTGAGGAGTTAGCCGGCGTTAATTTCCGTTCATCAGAAGCATTTTTGTCGTCGTTGATCACCTTCTGCATTATTTCCTTCACTTTCGGCGAGTGCCCTGCGTTCTTCTCGAATTCTGCCATTGTGATATGCTTCCCCGTTTGAACATCTCTTAGTTTATTCCAATTCCCTTCATTGTGACACTCTTTAACCTCGAATTCCTTTCCATTATCCAAATTCTTGATCAAGAAATTGGATTCCATCTGTCCTGCTTGTGGGTTGTGATTTGTGGCTAACGTTCGAGTTCGAGTAAGATGTTCTTTCGGAATCGAACCAATCATTTCATCTTTCCGGCGTTGCGTATCCATGAAAGATGTATCTATACCTCCATCCGACAACGAACGCAACAGAGTTCCATACAAGCCTTCAAAAGGATCCTGCCGCTGATCGTCTTTCGCCGACAACTCTTTCTCCGATGAAGCCTTGCTTTTTGTAGATTGCATTGGTCTCAACGAAGCTTTAGTTATCGGGCTACCCAACCCAGCTAACAGATCTTTGTTGCTGTTCAATCCCATATCTTCTAGAAGCCTCCGTCTCCTGTCGGTGATCGATTCAGGCGCTGCCATCCACATATCATATTCACCGGTTTGAATTTCCGCCAAGTCGCCGTAATCCGCGGCGGAGGAGAAAGACATCCGACTGTCATCAAATTCTTCATCTGATGACGATGAAGCGAGATCCTGTGGGGAAACGGAGGAGAGGCGTTGTGCGTCGAAGAATATGTCTTCATCGTCGTCGAGGTCGCCTAAACCATCCCAGTTCATCGTCATCGTTCTCCTGACGACAGCCATTTTTACACATCTGTAAAGCAACAAATCAAAATTGCAGAAGATCTGGAATCGTTTAGAATCGGAAGAGATATGATGTGTTTTGGAGAGAATGTGGAAGAGGGAGAGAGAAGTCAGAACTCAAAAGAGAATGGAAGAGAGGAAATCATGGTGGATCCATGACGTGACGTGATCACTACTTTTCACGTCTCTTTAATAAGACATGCAAACCTTAACCATGAGTTTTTCCACAATATTGTTTTGTTTAAAGGTAATTCTATATACACGCACGATGATTTGATTGATTATGTTTATTTAGTCGAACTTTATTTTTAAATTTAAATACTGAAATACATAATATGTATTTTCATTTGTCACCCTTCTAGTTAACTATGTATTTCAAAATTTACCTTTTACTTATTTGAAATATTTTCCACACATCCATTATTTAAATATCATTAATATAATATTATAGGGTAAATGACTTTTTACTATTCATATTTGTTTGTTTATCATTAATAAAATATTATAGGGTAAATGACTTTTTACTATTCATTTTTTTGTATGCAGTTAACAATGAAGTTCTTATTGGGATTTCTAAATGCATTTTGCACGAATGAAATGATTAATTATATTTAATGCAGTCAAATTTATCCAAAAGTTCTACAAAATATATTTTATCTATATCTTTTTATTGATATACATACTAAAAAAACGAAATTCCAATAGATTTCCCATGTGAGAAACAAACATTAATTTTAAAAAAGGTTTTATGACACTAATTTTATAAAGGTTTTATGACGCTTCAATATTTGTATAATTTTAAACATACGAAAGTTTTATTTTCTTTTAATGCAAATTGTGTTTTTAAACGCTAATTGAGTTCTAATACGTCAATTGAGTTTGCAAACGTTAATTTTAAAGACTACTTGAGTTTTTAAACACCAACTCTAAATGTTAACTTTTTTAAATACTAATTAATTTTAAACACTAATTTTTAAATGTTGATTGACATGGGAGTGTTGGGGAAGGGGGGGTTGGGAATGGGCAAAGTGAATAGCTGCACAAAATCTAATTTTTCTATTATATATTTTTATTTAAAAATAAAAATTTATAATAATAAAGACTTTTTTTTTCTGGCTCGTCTTGAGTCTTAAAGGTTATTTCATTTATCAGGATCAAACTTATTGATTGAGTTTACAAATGAATTAGACTAATACAATTATAGGTTAAAAATAATGTATATATTTTTTAAATATTATCATACTCTAATAGACTAGGTTGATATAGTAAATTTTTAAAAGTCGAAAAAGTATAGGTCAAATATGAACATTGTGTATTAATAAAGGGATTATTGAGAATTTATATAATAATATTTTTATATAAAAGATTATCAGGTTTTCAAACTTCAAGGGACTAATACCAAAACAATTACACGACTCTTTTCGTGCGAATAGGAGGACCCTTTGTTTAAGAAAGTGGTTCCGGAGAACACATTCAAGCAACCTTGTCATACTTTCTTTTTTAATTAAAGTCAAGTATCATTCTAATAGCTAATTATTTATGTATAACTTTTCTTATTCACGCAGATACAATTGCTTAATTGTTATATCTAATGGCTTATGGCTTTTGTTATTTATAGCTAATCGTCACGATCTAGAAAAATGATTTAACTTTATAGCGTAGTATATGTTTTTGTGTGGATGTAGCTTTAGGTTATAAGGTATATTTGTCAAATCTATGAACGATAGAAATAAAAAAATAACTTATTGAAAGTTCCAAATAAAAAAAATAACTTATTGAAGGTTCCAAATAGCTATAAGTTGTTTTTTAAAAAGATTTTAATCAAACACTCTTTTTGACTTATACAGGTATGGAAGCGGTAATAAATCAAAATTTTATTTTTAAAGCTTTGTCAAATACACTCTAAGACTATGTTTGACGTACTAGTTAAAAAGATAGTTGAGAGTTGAAAAGCTACTTGTTAAATAAAAATCTAGTTGATAGTTGAAAAACTAACTGATAAAAAATGATGTTTGATAAAACTAACTGAAAAACTAAAAGATATAAAATGAAGTAGAATGACATTTAAAAAAATGTGTTTTTATAATTAATTAAGGAGTATATTTGAAATTTTTTTTAAAAACTCATAAAAACTAGTCTAATTAGCTTTTTAAAAAGCTAGTTTACAAGCTACGTTTTTGTTTGTCAAACATGATAACTTAAAAAAACTCAAAAAATAAGGTTGTGGGGAGTGGTCACAGCTAAACCATCGGCCAACTCAGCACCACGTAGGTATTTTACCATTCCACAACCAACCCACTAGGTTGTGGAAATGGTGTTTACTGGTGGGTTGGTAGTGAAGGGCGAAAAAAGAGGAGAGAGAGAAGGAGTGAAAATATGAGAGAAAAAGAAAGAACCAATCAAAATGCTCGTCAAGTCTTCACAACCACTTGAAGTCACTCCACAGCCAAACCAACGGTCCATAGGGCGATGTTCACCGGCGGGTTAGTGTGCTACATGTATGCCACATAAGAAACTCACACGTGGGTTCACACCCACTTTGGATAGACTAAGCTAATTTATTAGCTAGTTGTAACGCGCGAAACACAACCTACAACGAGACATTAAAAACTCTAAAACAAACATTACATTTTATTTAAAACGAGGAAAATATCATTAAAACAAACAAAAGGCTAACAAGAAGGTAGAAAACGAGATTACAAGAAGTATTTTAACAAATGAGAAAAACACCATTGTTGCCAAACAACTATCCAGATTCAATGTATGTCTAACCCAATTAAATGAAATAGAGTAAATTACACGAACCGTCTTATTAGAATTAAAACCCTAATTGTGATTTGATGAACAAGATGCGGAAAATAAGAACAAACACAAATATGAAGATATGTCGAATGATCACTCGATCTATTCAATTATGAGGAACAGATTACACTTTAAGAAATAAGAATTTAACTTTACAAGAAACCTCACAATGTGGCGGCTACATTTTGCCTCACTCTTAACTCTAATTATGAATAATACATGACTATTTATAGGGAAATGACAAGTCCTGGGTTTTTAACCTACACTTCATCAAGGGGGACCATTGTCATCATCCATGGAGTACTTTGAAACCCTACACGTCCCATATAAACGTGTCAAAGTGCACGTTCAACTCCTATTTTCAAAAATTAACTCGGAACATCTCTGCAATGTTTTTTTCTCACTCAGACCGTCCCTGATGGACATAAAATCACTATGTTACCCTTTTCATTTCTTTTTTGATTTATTTTTTCAGTTTGTTATTATTGACAATTAAAAAACAAAAAGACAAAAGACAAAAATAGGGCCCACCACCATAAAATCCTTAACTTGTTACCTCCACCCACAACCTTCATATTCTTCTAGTTCATCTTCATTCTTCTATTACCAAAGCTATGGGGATATATATATATATATATATATATATATATATATATATATATATATATATATAGAGAGAGAGAGAGAGAGAGAGAGAGAAAGAGGGGGGTTGTCGTCGCCACCACCATCGTCGTCGGAGATACTACTCCACTTGCACAACACCATCAATGCAATTATTGGATCGTCTTTGATTTGCAGGTTCGCTTACCACCATCTCCAACATCACTATTATCTTCTACATTCGATTATCACCACTATGTGTTGCCAACTCGCACAATTTAGGGTTTGTAGATCTACATTTGTGAAACAACTCATCTCGCTTCTCCGTTCGTAGTTCTACACATCACGGATTTGCACATTGTGGATTGAATCACACTTCGTCTCTTCGAACGCTTCTGGGTGGTGGTGCTGGAGAATTAAATCACACCAACTGCTGCCTTCCCTCTTTCCTTAAATAAATCACACCCTTAGATCTAAGGTCGCCTAGGGTTTAAAGAAAACGAAGAAGAAGAAGAAGAAAGAGGAGGAGGAGGAGGAAGAGACCGAGGGGGGGAGGTGACGTCGGAGAAGAATTTGTCTTCCAGATACCGGCTAGGACCATCAACTCTCCTCCCTGGAAAGATTTATGGGATTTGTTAGCTGGGTTTTAGGGGAGAAGGCTTATTTTCAAATCACTTTCAGATGTAGGATTAGATTCAGGTTTGACCTTCGGGTTTAATTTCCACTTTCTGTAGGATGTGGTGTTCGTCGGAGGTGACTAGAGGCCAGAGATAGCTGATGGACGAAGGTGGTTGGTTGTCGGAGATGACCACTGGTCGGAGGTGGTCGATGGATGGGGGGTTGGAACTTGGAACTAGTTTAAGAAGAAGTTTATTTTCTAAGAATGATAATTAATAAAAAAAATATTATATAAATTCAAACAATTAAAAATAAATGAAAAAGAAAAAGAAAAGGGAAAGATAGTCATTTTATGTCTGAGAGGGATGTAACGTTCAACTTTTAATGATACGAATGACGGTCCGAGTTAATATTTAAAAATAGGGACTATATGCGCAATTTGACACTTGGACGAGGGACGTATCGTGTAATTTACTCAATGACATACTTTGAATTTCATCCGACGTCTTGAAAGAAGAATTCTAACTTTCTTGAAAGTAAGTCAAATTCTCGCCTTCCACGATTACCACAGAGGAGTGCATATTAAAGAACACCTTAAAATCATGTTACTTTTTGCTATGTTGAGCAGAATCAAGCATCAAGAGGAGATCTTAAGCAATAGCCGGACTGGAGTGAAAGAGTGAAGACCAAGAAACCAACCACTTCCAAAAAATTGTAGCATACTCATATCCAAGGAAGACATGATCTATTGTATCAGCCTCGATGTCACAAAAGCAACACATGTTCGAGGGCACAAAAAACACCCAGTTTAATAAGATTCAAAGAAAGGAGGATCCTATTTTTGAGCATTTGTTACACGAAGCAATTTACTTTAAGAGGGATCCAACTGACCCAAATAAATTAAGAATCAACACCCGAAAGATCCAAATCAGCCATCAAAACTCTCAAAGATTTGACCGAGAAGGTTTCATTAGTATCTCTAAGCTACCTCCACCCATCTACATCAGTGGTAAAATGAATCTGAGAAATAGAATCGATTAAAACTTCAAGTTTCCTAGTTTTTTTGCATCTCTATCCTTACAAGGCATATCATTATACCAATAACCTTTCCAAAAAGTATAATATTATCAACACCCATAAACATCTTGAAACGGCAGTGAAGAGAGATGCCAAGACCTTCAAAGATCTCTTTTATATTTGAGATACACAACCATACTCATGGAATACTCTTTACAACAATAAGTTTCCATTCGTAAAAAGGTTTTGAAATGTTTTATTACACATACACCAAAGGTCATTACAAGTAATATTTAACCCCCACCACCATGTTGCGATGAGAGACAAATTTAAAGAGTTCAAACATCCCACACCAAGACCCCCGTTCTTTGTAGGCCGCATAACCAACTTCCAAGAAACCCAAGGTATCTTCTTCTTGTCATTATCGTCACCCAAAGAAATCACTCTCTAATACTATCAAGTAACATAATAATCTTTTTATGTCCTCGAAATAACAAAAAGCAATATAAAGGAATGTTATTAAAACCAAATTCATAAGAGTATGAATTCCACCGAATGGGAGATTCTTCACTTTACATTTTCTCAACTTAGCACTAAATTTCTCAACAAAAACATTCTAATTCCTTACAAGCTTCATATTTTCACCAATCATACACAAAAGAGCAAGAGGGGGGCTCACATTTTTAAATGCTTGTGAGATGCACAACTTCCAAATCTTCCACACGCACACACACATACATACATACACACACACACACCGCAAACCTTGTTTTTATGAAGATTCATCTTTAACTAGAAAGCAAGAAAAAGTGTAACATCCCAAAAATCATAGTACAAAATTTTCATTTTTTAAAAAGGAATAAACCATTTTTCCATAAAAACATAAGTCATCAAAATATTTTTTTCACAACCATATTATAAAATCATAATATCAAAACATAGTATCTCTCAAAAACATATCAACCACTAGATGAGGTGTATAGTCAAGCATTCGCCTTCCCCTGATCCACAAAAGTACCTAAAATATTTAAATCCACAACTATAAGCCAAAACTTAATGAATTCCTCAAAACACCCCACATAAAAATTACACATACAGTACATGCACAAATGAGCCTTCGGTCTGACTGGACCGCCTCGCAAGGCCTACAATACACCCGGACCGCTCTCCTGAGCCTACAATATATAGTTGGACTGCTCTCCAGAGCCTATAGCACATGACTGGACCGTTCTCCTTAAGCCTATAATATCAACTGGACCGCTCGGGTATATTGGCCTACAACACAGAGCAAGACCGCCACAACCCAACCACACAAAATGTTGACATATGCAAACAAACAACAAACAATAACCAACAAACACAAGTAATCATAACAGATCTACCAATCTAATAGAACACTACAACATATCAACATCCTACACACAAAAGATACCTACCGTAGTACAAAGTATGATGAGAAAACTCACCATACAAGCTAGAAGACAATCAACAAAGCTCACACGAAATAAAGATTAATGTTATGAGCCACTTATACAACAATCAAGGGAACATTCTGAATGTATATCCTAAAAACCCTTCCCATTCAAAAGTCAATGGTTAAAATAAACGGTCAAAGTCAACCTAAGATAACCACCACATCGTGACCAAGCATAGGTCACGTCGTGGTAGTTTCATTACAAAATAGTTGTAAGACCACCTATCACCACGTCGTGGAGGTTAAACCACCACGTCGTGGCACCTGCTATAGCCAGCTAAATGGATTAAGCTCTTAATCCCTTACGCCAATCGTCCATACTTTCCAGGAGGCTTTCTTACATCCAAATGCATCATAAAAATCTTTGCTTTATGGACATGCATGTCCAATACATGTCATTTCCAAGTTAGGTAAAAAATGAAAGAAATGAACTCAAAACTTGTGGATAAGATCAAGAACTCCATAAAACACTAGATCTGGAACATATAACCACAAAGGGACCTCAAGGATCCATAAATTTGCCAACTTTATGGAATTCATTCATCCAGAACATCAAGAACATGAAGAACAAGCTTCTAGACCTAAATCTAGGAGGATTGCACACAAAAGATAAAGACTTGTGGACTTAAAAGAGTCTAGAATGCATGTAAGAATGTGATAAGGAGGTTTGATTGTTGGATCTATGCACCAAGAGCACCTTCTTTTTCTTCAAGGCACCACAAAACACTACAAAAACTCAAAATGTCAACAATAGAGCCTAGGATTTGCTCTAGGTCGAAAGGATGTGATGGAGTATGAGGATGAGAAAACTTTAGCCATAACATCCCTTAAATAGGCTTAAAAGATGGAAAAGTTGTGGCTTGCATGTTGGCCACCACCACGCCATGGCCTAGACTGTGCCACGTCATGGTGTTTAAAATGATGTCCATTCTCATTGGGTGAGTCCACGTCGTGGTGTCTTCACCACCATGTCGTCGACACCCAAAATCCCATATTGAGGTCTTGATTGCTAAGAATACAAATATATATATATATATATATATATATATATATATATATATATATATATATATATATATACACACGTCTGGAAGTGGTGTTATAAAAAGTTAAACTAAGAAAAACAACTAAATATGGGGTTTTATCTGATTTTACAAGTTCATAAAAATTTAAATTAAAATACCTAATTAATGACTAGAAAGACGATATTTAAAACCAATAATAAAAAATACTTTCTTTTAGCTTTGAATCCCTCCTATTTCCTATGGTTGATTTCAAGATAATAGATTAATTTTGTTAGTTACCAAATAAAAATTACTAGTCGTCATGATTAAACTAACTAGCATAAGTCAATTCAATAACTTTAACCCCAATAATAATGCAAGTTAAGGACACTAAATTGATTTTAAAGGTAATCTGGACTCTGATTATTATTCTTTGGTCAAGTCTAGTAATCAAGCAAACATTATGATAAAATATTGCCCTCTAACACAGTTAAGCAACTAACTTATCACCTATACTATGATATGACTAATCACTAACTCTAACAATTTAATGATCATAATAGCTAGGTAAATCAATTTCAAGCAATAAAATGTAGTTTAACCGTACAATTTTGAGACGGTGCAATAAAGATAGAAACTTTCACAGGTTGGGTTTAGATTTATCAAACAATATTTAAAGCTATAACTAACTTCATCAATCCATCAAACAAGAATTCAACACATAGTATTCAGGAATTCATCTAATCTAAATGAAAGGAAGGGTTATTAATCCATATTCACAGCTGGAAAACACATAAACAAAATGAAAACTAGGCTAAAATCATTAAACTAACCAAACTGAATGTGTAGATGCGAATCCTTGCTTTAATCTCTTTATCGTTTGATCTCCAGTTGAATTCTGCCTTCCAAGGGTTCTTAGATGGGTTTTTCTTCGTCAACTGTCGCAGCTCTCTGGCATCTCACTTCTGGAAACGGCTTAATGTCCGAAATACATACACTTACCTAAAATTTGGTCACCGCGTCATGGTAGATAGACACCACGTCATGGTCTTCATAGATATCCCTTATTCTCCAAGCCGAGTCAATGCTCATGAAGTTTCCATTTACCACGTCCCGGTAGATGAATGATGATCACCACGTCATGAGAGTTGGATTTCACATTTTGGCACAAACACAAAAGTCGTCCGAAATTTTGTCTAGTTTTCAAATCATTTTGAATCGCCTTAATCGGAGTTACAAGTCATGAGATTTGACACAAACACGAAAGTATGAACTCTACATCTTGTTGGGCCCAAAATTGATTGCAACACTTGAAAACTTCATTTAAACATTTTATCAAACACTTGGTGGACAGAAAAAGAAGTGAATGATTTGCACCAACAAGACTTGGTAATTTTACCTAGGCATAATCCTTGAAGAGGGCATCAAGCAACCAAGCATCAAACACAAGAGTACAACAGTGGCAGCAACATTACATAGAAATTTATTTGAAGGTATATGGTTCAAAAATGAAAAAAAAATGGTGAGGAAATTATTGAAAGTTTCGTAATATTAATGCATAAAATTTAACAAAAAGTTAAACAAAATAGTATATGTGAAGTGTATATGATATTAATACATAAAATCAAACATTTTATTGAAAAACGGTGAAGTTAAACATTTTAAAATAGATATTTCAGATATAAATAGAAAGAGGTTTTTTGAAAAGAAGTAAAAAAAAGTCTGAACATTAGTAAAACACCAGCTATTAATCCTTTTTATATATGCCTTTAAGGTCCATGTTAGAAAATCCCAGGAAAACATCAACTATTAATTTTCACCATATTTTGTGTGTCAACTATATTTTCCATACAATCTGGTCCAAGTTTCTATTTTCATGTATTGCAATATTTTTATGGTCATAGTGCTACAATCTGGTCTTTCAATATTAAATTTAAGTTTGTTTGTTAAGAAACTGAAAAATAAAGACCAAATTTGTAATACATAAATAACATAAATAAATAATTGCTTCTAAATTTATAAAAAATCAGTTATATAAAATACTATAATTTACTCAAAATAGTATAACACAAAATTTAGTTCTATAAAATACTTGAACTTCGCAATATGGTTGGAACGAAAATGGAGGACAAAAATGAAATATTGACACTCGGCTGAAGTTACCCCTAACAAAATCAAATCTCAAACTTGATCAACCATATTCACAAATAATAGAACACAACTACAACAGAAAGAAATCAAAGAATCAGGACACTCACAACTACATTACTTACACTGTTTAGGCCTGAAATTTTCAGTACTTAAAAGATGAGATACAAGTTTCTCAAGTCTCTTTGAACTCATAGATGGTTTAATAGCATCTGCCTTTAAATAAATGACCGATCTTCCCAACTGGTCAACAGATCTTCCCAGAAGCTCATGGTCAATTTTGTCAAGAACCGGGTCATTTTGGGCAAAAGAATGCCCAAAGGGAGCTCCACTTTCAACCATGTCAGAAAAGTGTTGGATTGTGAGATTTACAGGGTACTGTTTTGGGGGATTATCCCATTTGATGTAGTGCATGTCATGGTTCACAGTCGTGTTCTGATAGTCTTTATGGTTACAGATGACTGTGTGAAAGTATCCTTCAGGAGATGATAAGAAGTTTGTGTAATACATAAGAAGAGTACGAGGGAGATTATCCCATCCCCAAACGCAAAACTCAAGGAAGGGTCTAGTAAGAACAACCCAAGAAGAGCCTGTTGCATCAAAAAAAAAAAGGTAAAATCTTGTTTTATAAAATCATACAAAAGGTAAGAGAAGTACACACCCATGAACAACTTGAATGAAGAAGGCATGGATCGTTTCTCTTTGGCCCAGAAAACACCAGATTTCTTTGAATGATATAAGCCGGGATCAATTATGATTGGCCTTGCCCTTTGAAACCTGCAAAGATATAAGGTAAGAAATTGAGGTATCGATGAACATCTTATCTGAGAAACGATGAAGGAGATCTAACTATGAGCTGCAAACTCACTCTTTCCAGCCGATGTTGGTTGTGTGCTCGAGAAAGTTCAAATCCCTTGGCAAATAGGAGAAAATGTGGAGAATGTCTGAAAATTAGAACAACAAAAAGAGAACGAGGTCGAAAATCAAAACATCATATTGAAGCTGAGATTAGATCACTGAAATTGGGAAAACTAACCATCCTGAGGCATAAGAGGATAATCTGAAGCACTGAGATTGATAAACCAGTTCCAGTCCTTTCCTTGCTTCAGCAAAAGAGCAATAGCGTGCAACATACAAGCAATCATGGTAGGTCCCTTAGAAGTCACCAAATTAGCTTTTCCAACCACCATCACATTGTTTACCTCCTTGAAATTCTTCGCGAGATCAACTCTCTCTGCATCAGAAGCTTCCAGATCCAGATGCAACAAGTAATAATTTCGCGGATGATACACCGCCCGGAGCAACCGGTGCAGACGAACACCATCGCCTCTTGTACCGGTGATGAAGTAAGCAAACCGAGGAACCTCAGGCAAGTTATTGGCTGTGTCGGAGATTGAATTGGAAATGGCGTCGGAGTTTGAAAGGGTTTTGGAAATTGAATGTGGGGATGATCTTAGAGCGAGAAAAAGGATGAGAGAGAGTGCGGTTAAAAAGAGGAAGAAAGGGGCGAGATAGTTGTTGAATCTTTGATGGGAAGTGAATCGAAATCGAACGTGTGATCGTTTGGTAGTCATATTTGGAATCAACAGAATCGAGTGGGGAAGACGATCAGACAAACACTTTGACTCATTATTTCCTTTCCTTACCCCAAACGAGTAGTTCCTCTTTTGTACGATAAAATGGGGAAACTATAATGGAACTATCTGATATGTTTTTTATTTGTTTACTTTTTATTTTTATTTTGAAGATATTGAATGATAATTTATAATACTACCTATCTATCAATATACTTTATTTCCGATAATGCAAATACCGTCAGGGATTTTAATTAAATCCAATATTTTTTATATAAAAACTAAAAACATAATCTATCATAATTTTATTTGAAAAAAAATATTTATCAATCTTAGTATAGTTTCAAAAATATTTACCAAATTAGTGTTTTTTTTCATTTTTCTTCTATTTTGTGTTTTTTCTTACTGATTTAATTTTATTTAAATGTTGGGGTTTTTTTTATTTCAGCTTTTTACTGTTTTTTTAATATCAGTTTTTACTTTTTTTGTTTTTTGTTTTTTTTTTTTTAATATGTTTAACAAAGTATAAAAACAATAAGAAAACACATAATTTCATGCATTATCATCACTTAAAAATAAGATACTTATTGTCATCTGTCACAAATAATAGCATTAAACACAAAAAAATTTCGTTCCGCTAGAAATCTTTCTAACATTAATACAATGTTTAATTTTTAAATGGCGTCAAAACATCTATGTTAAACGTATATTAAAAATGATATGATCTTTTAATAAATTATGTTAGTCATTGCCAACTTTCAATAATACTTTAATATCCTTATAAATTGCAAATTATATATATCCGTCCGAAATTATAAAATTTACATATATATCAAAATTTATATTTTGGTTAAGACTAAATCAGTTTAATATTAAAAAACTTATCGAAAGCAAAACTATCCCTTCCAATATCTTTTGAAACATATAAAAACAAACAAACCTATATAGCCATATTAGACATAATATTTATAAAAGTATTAAAAAGAAAGGCACAATATATCTAGTTAGAATGTTTTTCCCTTTTCTTCACTGTACCTAGTAGGTAATTTGAGTAATGAGGATGGGTTTCATGAACACGAAGATTATTTATTCTATTTATTATTTTGATCACTATTTACAAAAGAAAAAGTAATAAGGTGCCTTTTTTATTACGGAAGTCCGTAATTGTCTTAAAAGGTTTTATTTTTAATTGACGAATAGTGCATGGGATTGTGTGTGTTTTTATATTATGTTAAACATATGTTAAAAAAAGAAAAACACTGAAATAAAGAAAATAAAATTTTGATATTTAAAAAAATGTAAAAAACTGAAATTAAAAAAACCTAATATTTAAATAAAATAAAAACAATAAGAAAAACTAAAAAAAATATAAGAAAAAAAACACTAGTTTGGTAAATACTTTTAAAACTATACTAAATTGGTAAATATTTTTTTTAATAACACCATTTTAGTCAAAACTCTATCTTATTAATCATGATTAAATAATAGTAGGTATTTGACCTGTTAGGCGCACAAAAAAAAATGTCGCTCACATAATATCTTTTTCCAAATACATCAAATTATAACCAATATTTTTGAAATTTTCAAAATTTAAAATTTTCGTAAATGTTTTTTCAGACAAAAACTGTTTCGGACATATTCTATAATAATTTTATTTGATTTTTATTTATTTATAAAAGGTAGTTTTGAAAATAATTGAAATTTGCAATTTTCATAGATCTTTGTTATAATATGATATTCTTGGGAGAAAATGGTTATATGCAAGACGTTGATAGATAAGATCAATAATATGAATAATATATAGTTATAGTTAAAATAGAACATTATATATATATCTATATATATATATATATATATTAAAAAAGAATATTTTATTCGTGAAACAAACTAAACATTATACATAATGAGTTTTTTATAGTTGTTGACTAAGTCAGAGTTTGACTGACTCTGAAATTCTGATTGTATCTGTCTCTCTGTAATTGAAACTATGTTGTTTGATTACGTATCTAACTAGTTGCGTTGACTGCTAAAAAGGATCATTTTACCCTTGTATTCTCTTTTGTACCGAAAAAATGTATTTGTTTGATAAAATTGATAAGTAGTTGTACAAAATATCATGTAAAATCCAATTTAAACATAAATAATTAAAAGCCTATAAACAACAACGACAGTAGAAATATTTGTGTGATACACATGAAGTTATGATCTCACGTAAAAGAATCCACATGAATGAATATTGCAAATATATAACAATTACAAATAACAAAATATGGAGCAAATTACATACCACATGCTTTTCTAAAATTTAGTTGGGAATGAATCCATGGTGATGAAGGAAAAAAGGCATTGGCAAAGGAGTGGCAGAGGAAGGTGATGTAGAGACAATAAGGAGTGGAATCGGTGTTGGGCAGAGGTGGGAGAAGTCGACACCTGGAATAGGAGTCGTCAAAGAGTGAAGCGTAGTATATGATGTAAAAGGTGGCCTAATTGTGGAAATAGACCCGGTCAGCATCTTTTTACCTCATGACCGATTCAGGCATAATTGAGTGAGTTTATAGTTTCTTTTACTCTCATCAAACAAGCTGACCGACCGAGTCAGAGAAAAACCTTTGACCGGATAATCAGCACATAATCAAATAGACCCTAGGTGTAATAACACTTTTAATTGTTCTATTTATTTAATTATCTCATATATTATATTCCCTCTTTATTTAATTTCATTCAACCAAAATTACTTATAAATTTAAATTCATGGTCTTTGGCCTGGTGATATCAGATCAGGTGTACTACTGGAAAGGTGTCTACCGGCCACAAGAATGAAAATTCAAATCATATAGTGGACAAATATATGAAGTTATAGATAGGATCACATGGTGTTTATACTAGTCGTTCTTAAAAGAACCAATATATATATATATATATATATATATATATATATATATATATATATATATATATATATATATATATATATATATATTCCACTAATCAAGCTTGATTTGCTAAACCATATGCAATAAAACTTTTATTAAAATTATGTTTGATCAAGCAACACGAACTCAAGCTCAACTATGATCCTGACAAAGATCAAGTCCTGAAAACTTATACATATACAGGCATTATATACAACATGAAGTATAAAAAGCTCAAGATGAATTTGAATTCAATCTTTATATGCTCTAGCTCCTTCCTTATATGTTTTAATTTGAATTCAATAAAATCTATTTCAAAAGAGCTTAACCTGATTTCAAACTCAAATAATCAAAAACTCAAAAATTTATCATATTACTTTTATTAATTATAACTATTACCAATATTGTTAGTAGTATATTAATGATCATTCCACATTGTTTTTTATATTATAATGCTAAAAAGCATTCAAGTAGAATAATGAGTATGTTATTTTTTTCCTACTTTTCTATTTTGTGAATTTTAATGTTCTTACAATACATACGTTTATTTAAAAAAAAAAAAAAAACACTTGGCCCTTTTAGTTACGAAGAAGACAAATTTTGTATTTAAATTTACGACCAACAACTCATCATTAAACAAGGATAATCAGATGACATACCAAAACATGAGTTAACTCGATTAACCATCCATAAATATCCATAATGTTTATATATTTGGTCAACCGAACTATCTATACCATTTTTTAATTTGAGTTATTCGATTTCGTTTTATTTTTAGTTAAATTACTGCAAATGAGGGATTTATCCACAAACGATGTCATTTCAACATTTTTAAATTTTACAACAGACCTTATGAAATAGGTTCCACACTGTAAACTTTTTTTTGAACGGAAAATATATTCTATTCATAAACTACTCACAAATAAACATGTCTCTGGAACTTGAACTCTCGATCTCAAGAATGAATGACAACTCTTGATACCGTTGAATCAGAAACATTATGGTAAAATTGGTTCCACACCGCAGAAGTATTAGTATTGTGGAAAGGGCACTAAGAGAAACATGACTACGAGATGGCATTGTGAAATGGCTTATTGTAGAACCCATTTTACAAATGGTTTGATGCAAGATGTAAATACAAATGTGAAAATAATATCGTTTATGGGTAAAATCCATGTTGTTGTGGTACCTGCTAACATCTAACGATAGTGGTTATTCATTTATTTGTGGGATGCCATTAATTTTTTTATGTATTATTATATAATAGTTTAGATAAATGGTTATATTTATATGTTTTTAATTTATTAACTAAATTCAAATTAAATTATTAAATAGTCCAAAGTTTAAATGGGTTGAAACAAAAGTTGGGCCACTAAACTAGTAAACTATTCGAATGACCCAAATACAGGTAATCCAATTATCCAAATAACCACTTCAATGGCTCCGAATCCGAAGGTTGGACTTGTATGAGGAGGATTTTTAACATTTTGATCGGGTTTGTAAACACTCTGATTCCGCATTCCATCTACCAGGCTATAGCACCTGCTCTCGCGAAGAAGTAGAAGTTCGCTCTCGAAGATTGCCAATGTCAGGTTTTTTCCTATCACGATGTCGAGTGATCCATGATTCCTTATTACAATTATCACTATAATTTCCGATTAGGTTTACGTTACAGCTTCTTCTATTTTTAGGTAATCGCATCATCGGGGTTGATATGATGATATCTATATGATTATCATCGGTTTCTACCTTTCGTTAATCTAAATATGTTTGTATTTCAAGTTTTGCATTTAGATATAAGTTAGGTAAGTATTACGGATGCATATGATGTTGGATTTGGATTAGTAGAAATTGTGGATGGATTTAGGGTTTTGCGAGTAGAGCGACTGAATTATCGATGTGATTTCTCCAAACTGCCTGGGAAATGATGAAACGAAAGTGATTTTAGAATGGATTTACATTTACAAACCCTAAATGATGTGTGTTGTTGTTGCAAGTCATGTTTGTGATGACAATTGATATATGTTCTTGTTGTATCTTATACACAGATGTTTAACGATCAGGACCTGGGATTCTTTGCCAATTCTCTGGGCATCTTCATATTCTTTTTGGTTATCGCTTATCATTTTGTGATGGCAGATCCAAAGTATGCAGGAAACTAGATGATAGGACCAGAAATGTAACTGGATTATGTTTTGATATGATGTAGTGGTAGACCTTGAGAAAATGCATGATGTGAGACAATATATGAACTAGTTTGGTCAATTTTCTTTCTTTGTGCACCTTAAACTCAATTTCTTTGTTCAAAATACACCATTATCTCTGTCTGTGTTGAGCGAATATATGTTGGAAATGATTTGTATGTGTTTAGATCACTTATATATTCTTTTTTTTTTTTTTTAAGTGTAAGATATTGTGTCGTCTAAGAAATAAGGAAAATCAATCATGGATCTAGTAATGTAAGTCGTTTATCTTGTTTTCAGAAGTGAAAAGTAAAACTGAAGATGGATAATTACGGACTTTACGAATTAAATTAACAGAAAATTGTGGACTTGGGAACGGGAAATTTGAGTTTGTATGTCTCAAAATACCTACTGCATTAAAATTTAAACACAGGCAAGATTGTGGCTCACCGAGTAAAGATTGGGCTATGGGCACCCCATAAGTGAAGTCTCAGATTCAAGGAATGGTCGGGACAATGGAATTTTCAATTTTCTTCCCCAAATCTCGCAAAATGAGGTGCTACAGTGGGCAGCAGTCATTAAAAATAGATAAATTTTCAAACTTATACACACCTAGTACGTTTGACCAAGCACGAGCACATGTACCATTTATGTAATTTTGTCTGGTGTCTTAAAAATATCTCCAAAACAATTTTTTTTCCTTCAAAAATCCTGTCAGTTACAATTTCACTAGGAATAGGTATGAGTAAACATTAGATAAATTCAAACAAATTTGTGATAATCCTTCCTATCTTTCCTTCTTTTTTCTTCATTATTGAATCAATATTTATTTTAATCTTTACTAGTCAAACTATAAATCTTTCTATATCTATCTAATCACAATGTTGAACAAAAGGAGAAACCAATATAAATGATTATCAAAATTCATGATATTATATCACCACTCCCAAGTTTAGCCCCTTTTACATGATAACAATACAACAACATAAGACGCTAGAGAGATAATGATGATCACCATGAAGCCATAGTCTTTTATCGCATTATATTATATTACCACTCCTAGGTTTGCCCCTTTTTCATGGCAACTTGGAGGAAAATGCCATACATACCAAAGTGGCAAATAATTAATCATTAATCAAACATACAACAAAAGAGTACGCCTTGTTTTGAGCATCATATCATGTCTTAGGGTTCAACCTTGGTGAACACCGCACCCTTTGTGCCTTCAACTCAACCAAACCCTTCTTACCACCATTGCTCATCACATTCCCTATCAAATATTCAATTTCGATAATTAAAATTAATTAACAAATGAAATGAAATGAAATGACAAAACTATCCACATACCTCCTGAATCTTGAGTTTTACCAGTTGTCTTGGTCTTCTTGTTCTTTACTGCAGTGGGACCCGGAGTGGATTTGGTCTCAATTTCTTTGGTTGTTGGCTCTGATACCTCATTGTTAAGCACTGAACGCTTACTCCTTCTCCCATCAATCGAATTCTTAACCTCGTTATAAGGTGATGATGTGGCAAAAAGGGTATTCTTGTCTTTTTGCACATGAAAAGTAGTAGTATCCTTTTCTGTTGTAGTCTCAATAGTCTCTGTTTCTTCCTTTTTCCCAACCGCTGAACGCGTACGCTTCTTGCAATCACTCACTTTGTTACCAGAAACAGTAACATTGACTTTGACCTTCTGAACTTTTGCACGGGTTGACCTGGTTGATGTTTCAGTATTATTCATCTTGTCATCATCATCATCATCTTCATCTTCTTCTTCTTCTTCCAACAATTCAGATGAACTAGTTGGCAAAAAAAGTTTCTTGACAAATTTTTCTGGTTTTGGAGCATATTCTGTTTCTGAGGAGTTGAAGGTTTTTGTTTCCTTGACATCAACAGAAATTTCAAGGCTTTTATGTGACATTAAAGAAGCAAGAGCTGCACGAGCAGCTAGAGGATTGAGAGGGGATTTTTTGTCTGAAAGCTCTCCTTCAGTTGTTGGAGGTGGGATTACAGGTGATTCCTGTTTTTTTGGTCCACCCTTTTGCTTTTGACTCCGGGTTGACCTTCTTGAATGATTTTTTTCAGTTGAAATTTCGACTTGCAGTGTTCTTCCATTTGGCTTTGAAACATCTGTTTTATTTACTTGTTTGTTAGTAAATAGTAATAACTAATAATAATCACCAGATATGTATGTTCTTATTGGAAATAAGTAACCACAACAGGAATGCTTGTTATGTGTATAATCTAATATTCTAAAGTTTAATATGTGTTTGAAATGCATCATGCTCGATTCTTTAGTTCATGTATGTATGTGTGTATGTATGTTGGTTATGGAGTTTACCTTCAAACATAGAAATCTCATCTCTAATTCTCTTTTTGGAACCATGAACTGAGTTTCTGATTCCTTCAATTTGTTTTTCTAACAAGTCATGTAGATCCAGATCAAAGTCACCGACAATGTCCATCTGTGGAGACATATCTGAGTCACTTGAGTTACTCAGCTGCACTGCATCTATGAATGCTGAAATTGTTGGATGATTATTGATGTTTTTGTTAGCCAATCTCATTACTGAAGAAGAAGGAACTGTTAAACTTCCACCATTGACATCTTTTTTCAGCCATCTAATCATGAAACTACATCTACATTTCGTCCTCTTTGAATGTCTCACCCGTATCACCTGTTAATGGTGCAGATGATTAGATCATGGATGGATGAAAAACAAACAATCAAATACTCTAGAAATTGAATTCTCAAGTGCAAGAAAATATACCTTTTCTACCTCTGCATCAAAGAACGCTCCTTCAGATTCTGAGTCTCGATTGACAAGAACAGTCTCACCTGGTTTGATGTGAGCACAGTCATCGTCTTGGAGAGGAAGAGAACGGGCTCGAATTCGCATCAGAGCTTCTTTTTCACTCGTTAATGTATCTTGGGAATCGTTATCCTCATATTTTACAACAAGACCACCGCCATTTGGGCTGCAGATGATAACAGAAGTAGCTGAACTTATCATAATCCGACAATATAAACAAATGCTGAGATGAAAGATCAAAATTCAACAACTAAATTCTATTAATGTTTGTTAATTCTTCTGATTTCGTAAGATTACACTCAATGTGGAAACCCCCCTTTTCGTTCCAAATAAGGTGTCATCTGGAATTGGAAAGTAATAATATCTCTAGGGAACTTTCCCGATTTAGGCAGCGAAACTCGGATTTAGTTTGTTTGATTCCAAACTCGAGTAGATTTGGATTATCCATGTCAAAATCAAACTCGAGCTAGAAACATCAAGTAAACATCAAACAGAAGTGATATAAATCGATCATTAAGAAGTAAAAGCTACTAGGATCGTTATCGTGAACTATTTCCAGCTGAAAAGATCATCGCGTTCCATAATAAGTAAGTGAATCACTGGAATTGATGACGAAAAATGAAAATAAACAGATCAAAGACATTGATTTCAGACCTGAAGTAGATTTCGCAAGGTTGCCAAGAGCAATCATCTGTTCTCATGGCTTCGAGTTCCAGGTTGACGGCACCGGCGGCGATATCATCGGTATTGGATGCCATTAATGAAATGAATTTATCATAGAATAGTGGAAGCAGCAGCTTGAGTGGGGGTTTTTGGGGTAGTGCTGCAATGGTTTGATGAATAATTCAGACACAAACTCTTTTTTTAGGTACATACCCACATGCTTAATTTCCATCTTGTATCATTGTATTTGTGTACAATATTCCTAAGGACTTTGGGGTTTGTGCCATATTTGACAAAAATGTAAAAAGTAATAACATATTCACCTTGTGACATATTTTTATCTTTTATGGATATAGCAATTAACCAAAATAGACAAAAAAAAAAAAAAATGTTCTGGTTAAAACGTAAATTTTTGGTTGACTGGTCAAACATCATATGGCAGCTGATTTATCATTTAATGGATTTATGGTTGAACAGTTAACTGTGTTAGTTTTAACAGATTCCTCCATCTCACTTTTTGGTTCCCAAGTGCCTGAATAATGAATATCAAATGGTGTTCACTAATAATAGGGGAGATATATGTATTATTGTATTTGTCGAATAAAGGGTTGAATAAGAAAGATTTTGAAGTTAAAATAACTTTTTTAATATAAGTTTTTTGGATTATAGAATTCTTTCTCAACCATTCTACTTTACAGTTTACACTTCTATCTATTCTTCTAATATACTATTAAAATGAGAAGATAGACATATCGAGTGAAAGGATGTCTTCGGTTTTTTTCTGAACAAGCGAGCTCCACCATAGTTGAAAAGTTTTTTTTTAATGGGGTCACTAATGTAGATATCCTAAGATTTATTCGTTACACAAAGCAAACTACATTACTTTTGAGTTTTGAAGGAAAATTATTTAGATTTTAATGTCTTATTTTAAGTTAGAAAAGACATACTACAGGTATTCAAAAGATTTTAAAAAAAAAAATTTGGGACAGAAAAAATGCTCTTGCTTACTTTTTTGATCTATCTCCTAGTCTTCAACTGTGGCATCTATATATCTATATGTATATAGTTGAAATAATCTTACTTCAAATATCATATTCTTTGTTTAACTAAAACATAACATCACAAAAATAAATAAATATAGGTAAGTGTTCATTTAAGACGAACATAATTTTGTGAAACCGTGAGACCAAATTTTTTTAGTGAAATATTCTAATATTCTATTGTTAGTAAAAGTAAAATAAAATATGCAATATATTTTAATATTATATGTTTTAGAATATTTCACTTTAAAACATGTTAAAATTATTGTTTTAAAATGTTAGAATATTACACATATTTAAATTTTATGAACACCAGAATATTCGAATATTTCACTAGAAAAAAATGGTATTATAGTCTTACAAAATTAGATCGTCTCACTTTAACTTTATATATATATATATATATATATATATATATATATATATATATATATATATATATACACACACACACATACACACACAAAGAGAAAGAAACATAATCATATGAGGCAGTGGCGAGTCTAGAATATAAAATCACCTGGTTCACTAAGCCAGTTTAAACGGACCAATACTAGTATGAAACTTAAAACTAAACTGCACCGGCAGTTCACCTAGTTGAACCGAGAAACGTTTAGGTTACCATTGTTTAATATTAAAAAACTACTTGTTAGCAAACAAGGGGAACCGCCCGATTTGCAAAAACACCGGTTAAACCGAATTAACTGCCCCTTTCAAAAAAATTGGTTTTGATATATATATATATATATATATATATATATATATATATATATATATATATATATATATATATATATATATATATATATTAAAAACAACTGCATACACCAATTTATAATAAATGACGCTCCGACTAACGAAATTTGAAATTATTAGCTAAGTTATAGCTGCCAAACGCAAAGGTGTTTCAAAGTTTTTTCTCATCTTGTTATATATAAGGGATTGTCTCTCACATATTTCATATAATTGGTCGATATTTGAGTAACTATAGGTTGTAAATATATGCGTTTTGAAAAAAATTATATTTGTTTCAAAGATATCTATTTTGCTTTAACTAAGACATCTTTTTTCCAACATAAGGTATGCCCTTTAATTATTTTAGGTAGTTCTAATATTTTTTTGTATATAATATATAATAAATCTTAAAAAATTAGGTGGGTCAAAGGACCCACCTATGATAGTATGCGATGATTTTTTTTTTCGGTGAGAACTCGTAAGTACACCGTAAAAAATTGAAAAAATAAATAAATAAAATATACAAATCATAAAATTGAGCATAATATTATATTAGAGAAAAAAAAAACTGAAAAAAATGATCATTAAAATTGAATGTCATTTTTATGATTCATGATTCAATTTTAATGATCCAAAAAATTCCATTTTTTTTCTCTCCGATATAATATTATGCTCGATTTTATTATTTTTATTTTTTTCAAGTTTTTAAGGTGTCCTTACGAGTCCTCACCGGAACCGGACCCTATATATATATATATATATATATATATATATATATATATATATATATATATATATATATATATATATATATATATATATATATATAGTTAGGTTATTGTGTTTTTTATAAGTATTGTGTGCATGTATAGTTGATTGTGGACCACTCATTTTAATTATTTTAAGTAAGTGATTAATAAATATTATTAAATTATAGATAATACAAAAATACCATCTAAATTCATTATAAGTGTATTTTAGTCAATTAAGACAATTTTAAAAAATGAAAATTCAAGATTTAGGGGATAATTAATGCTCTTGATTTAAAAAATCTGATTTTTTTCTAATTAATTCAATTTCAAACGTAATTTGTAAGCATAAACCGATTTTATTTTATCGGAATATTATTTTGTTATAATGATGTTCCGTGATTCTATCAGAATAGTATTCTATTAGAATATTATTAAAGAATCATTTTTTTGAACCCCCACTTGAATAATAATAATATTCTTATATCTATTCATAGACATCCGAACTTAAATACAAATTAATACATATTCTTACAAACTAAGAGTCTTATACATTTTAATTTAGTCACACATATTTTAACAGAATGTAATAAAAAAAATGAATAAAACTCTTTAAAAACTGCATTCTTAACTATATAATTATCGAATAGACGCACTTGATCTTCTTCATTGGTTCGAATAATCGACTTGATTCCAACTATTCTTACAAAAATGTGATGTATTATCGTAAGAACGTAATTCTTCGTAAATATACTTGTTTTTGAACTTCATTCCAAGTATTTCTCTTGTATGATCAATATTTGATTCCTTCTTGAAGGTATTTTGAAAGAATAAAATGCGTTACTCGTTATTATTACCAGATAAAGAAATATATTTGTTGTTAACAAACACTCTTAAAGACATTCTGACATAATGGATTTATATAAATAAATTTTGATAGATTACACATAAATCCATTCACACCTCATACTCAACTTTCACATCATAATACACTAATTTCTTCTAAAAAACAACATCGGTTGGGTTTTTTAATACATTGCAAGAGAGGAAAAGTGAAAAACAAACACTAATGGTGTCCTGCTAAGACTTACAAGTTTAATAATGCTTATATTCTTCAAAATTTTGATATATATTCTGGTAGAATACATAGAATATGACAGAATACTTAGAAACTATGTTTTTTAAATATGGAATTAGTCAATTACCGCATACACAACTGGTCAAATCATTCACAAGCATGCTATTTTAAAATTACTGGAAACTATGTTTTAAATATGGAATTAGTCAATTACCGAGAATTTGGCTTGAAACATCTCTTATGTATTTTATCGAACACCTTCTGTACATAATCCAATTGTCCTAACTTTATCTTTAAATACAATGTCAAACACCTTCAACAAGCTGTATTAAACACCAGACACCTTCACAACACCAGAAATTGCACCAAAAGCAAGAGAAAGATTCATGAAATCATGGGAAAAGGATAAAAAAACACAATTCCAGTAAAAAGAACAATTAGGAAAAAACTTACCTGATACTACTACCGTCATGACTAAAAGTAACAATGAAGAAAACAAAATTTTGTTGTGCTTCGTGTATGATTCTACAACAAACAAACAAAAAAATGGTTTTAGGATCCCCTTTAGACGCACAAAGAATGAGAAAAGAACTACACAATATGTCACAACTAGCAAATTAGGGTTAAGATGTTGATCATTGGACAAGACAATTTCCTCTATGTAACCTTTCAACATTATATTTAGTGAAATTCAAACTACAATGCTATTTAAGTTCCTACGTTCACACATTATGATTCAAGCCGAAACAACCTCATGCAAGTCCAAAACTCGATCCAATAAGCCAAGTCCGCTTAATTTTGGTCCTAAGCCCATGAATTCTCGGCCCAAATCCATTATTGGACCAAGAGTTCTTTATTGGGCTCTATTGGGTCGATAACTTCTCCAACTGGTCTTGTTGGGCTGAAAACCCATATTTGGGCCTTAATGGGCCGAAAACTTCTATTCGACTCTATATTGGGCCAAAAACTTTTTATTGAGCCTTAATGAGCCGAAAACCACTATTGGGCCGAGAGCGCTTCAATGGGCCTTGTTACGCCGCAAACATTTATTAGGCCCTCCTATTGGACCGAAAACTCTTTTGGGCCAAGCCAAAAATCAGAACCATCCTTCTTAGGCCATCTTTTTGGGCTGAAAACCCCTTTGCTCGGTTATGGCCTTAAGCAAAAAAAAAAAAAAAAAAAAAAAAAAGGAAAATGGGTGGATAATAAGGGTGTCACCTCCTTATTACCCCCCCCCCCCCCCCCCAATATATACATGCTTAATCTTGCATGTATCAAGGTAACTATCCTATCATCTCTCCATAAGTCAACACACTCCTTCCTCCCTCCCTTTCTTAACTTCAGGCCGAACACATACACACACTCCACAAATCTCATTTTCTTCACTTAACCCACTAGAACATCCTCTTCCTTCTCTCAAAAATTTTGTGTGGGTGCAAGCCATTTGTGGGGTTTCTTCAACCAATTTCAAGAACTTGGTAAGTCCATGTTAAACTCAAAGTGTTTTGTTTCATGTTTATGCCAAGATCATTCCACTTACACTCTCATTTTCGTGTATATGACCCCTAGAGCACCCCCATTTCGAGAATCTCACCAAGAACACAAGCTAGGATCGAAATCTCTTCTTGTTCTTCTTCTTCTTCTTCTACATCTCGAAAATTCCCAAGGTGAGCATCTCACCCGAACTTCAGAAATTCATAACTTTTGCATAGGAAATCCGTTTTCGACGTTCTTTATATGGACGCGAAGGTGAGATTATGCTCTACAACTCTCGTTTAGACTCCGTTGGCTAATTTTGAATTTAATCTCAATATACTATTAATATATTATTTTTAGTAGGCCGGGACAGGAAAACTCCGTTCGAAATTCATAACTCCTTCATCTGAACTCCGTTTTCGTATGTCTTTTATCGTTTGACTACTATTGATGAGATCTTCAATTCTCATTTAGAAAGTTTTGGCTAAATATCACTCAACCTCAATCTCGAGTTTCGGGTTGCATACTGCTTATGCTGAAACTTCGAAAAATCATAACTTCCTCATACGAAGTCAGGTTTAGACGTTCTTTTTATGCACGCTCTCGGTTTAATGTATTATACGAATTTCATTTAGCTCGCTAAGGCCAAATATCGCTCTAACGTAAATTCACTATTTACGTCGCGCTGTGTCGTGCTGGTTCTGTCGCGAAACTTCGACAGGTCATAACTTCTTCGTTATAACTCGGATTTCGGCGTCCTTTATATGTACGAAATCCTTGTAACATATACTACAACTTAGTTAATATTAATCCTTCTAAATAATCTTCCATAAAAAGTCATTCTTGATGTTTATCGTCTCTAAATTGACTAGTCCGGATCTACGGGAGTAACAATCAAACTCATAAAGTTCCAAGTTTGGGACATAAGATACTAAAAATGGACTCAAAACAAGAACTAGCACAACAATGAGCAAGTTTCGAACTTGATACCTCTGGAAGATGCACCAACAAGTGTATAACTCATATCTAAAAGCTAGATGCTTAAGCTATTATCTTTCAAGGCTCCTTATTCTTTAATGTACAAACATAAAAAGTCATCACCCCACTAGATCCAGATGAGAAAGCCACCAAGATTCAAACTTTATGCTTTCTGGAGCTAGATCAATATGATTAGGGCTTGGATCCAAAAGCTCCAAGCCAAGTAATGCTCCC
The DNA here is from genome assembly GCF_002870075.4 of Lactuca sativa. Lineage (NCBI taxonomy): Eukaryota > Viridiplantae > Streptophyta > Magnoliopsida > Asterales > Asteraceae > Lactuca > Lactuca sativa. The sequence continues at coordinate 125,574,409 of NC_056630.2, read as the reverse complement.
TCAAGGAACTCCTTCTTCCACAATAAGCACCAAAACTTCACTAAATCACCAAAAAGCTCAAGAATCACTCAAATGGAGGCTTAAGGTCGATTTCCAGGGTTTCAAGAGATGAAAGCCGAAGATATTAGGGTTAGTTTATGAGATAAGGAGTTTTAATAAGGTCCAAGACCCTAAAATAAGGTTCAGGTATGATTGGCGTACGCCCAACTTACTCCGAAGAACATTCGCGACCATCCTGGTCAGTACGCCTAGCGTACTGCCTTCTTCACTAGTACGCCCAACATACTCTTTGTGTACGCCTTGCGTACTCGGCTATGCCTTAAACCACAAAACTTCCGAAGGCCACAACTTCTTCGTTATAAATCGTTTCTGACGATCCTTATATCCACGAAAAGGTAACGAGAAGCCATAAAATTCTATCAACTTTATTCCTCCTGAAGGCCACTCAAACTCATATTTAAAATTCATGAAAAGCCTGAACAAATGCCTTTAACAATACATTTGGGCTCTAAAGCACAAACCGAACACTTTTATCACACAACCTAGCTTACCCACATCCCAAAAGGGCCTAAACCTTTCTCCCTCAAACCCTAAAAACCTTCTCATACTCGGATCAAGGCCCACGGGCCTTAAATCACAAAATAATTCGAAACAAGATGTTACATTTTGGTGTTGGTGTACGACGACAATTACAATAATGAGAACAAAGACGTTTTGGAAAGTGGCTGATGGTGATGATTGATCAGAAATAGATCAAGAACAATTGATTGTTCTGCGAGGAAGAAAGATCAATTTCCTTTGAGTCGTGATTCGATGTCTAGGGTTTTAATACGTAAACAACTGGTCCCACAATAAGGGATATCAATGGATAAATTTGGATATTAATTAATACATATATGTAATATTACTAATATGCCCTTATTAATTTAATTAATGATTAAATTATTGTTAAATTCTCTTTAATACATGCATACAAGATCTGACGTGACATGGTGTTAGGAGTGTTACCACTCCTCTTATCCTAAGGAGTGTAAAAAACGTACTTTTCCTCACGTGATTTACTCAGGATGGACCAAAAGTGTAGAGTGAGTAAGGTGTTGTTTGTTTTTTTTGTAAATAACCTCTTCAGACCTCTTATTATTGCGCGGTGCAGTTGTAACGCCTGCATATTCGGGCTAGTCAATTTATAGACAATAAGCGTAAAAAAATGAATTTTTAATAGAATATTATTTAGACTAAATAATATTAACCAAGTTATAGTATATGTCACAAGGGTTCCTTACAAATAACAAACGCTGAAATCCGAGTTATAACGAATAAGTTATGACCTGTCGAAGTTTTACGGCAAAACCTGTATGGTACTGGGAATCGTAAAAAGTGATTTTTTGATAAACTACTTTTTAGCCTTAGGAATCTAAACAAAATTCGTAGTATATGTTAAACCGAGAATGTACATAAAAAGAATGTCAAAATCTGACTTCATATGAGGAAGTTATGATTTTTCTATGATTTAGCATAGCAATGCATAACCTGAATTTCGAATTTTAGATCGAACGATTTTTAGCTGATACAATTTAAACGAGAATCAAATATCTCGTTAATAGGATCTCAACGATAAAAAGACAGACGAAAACGGACGTCGGATGACAAAGTTATGAATTTTCAACGGACTTTACTTGTCCAGGTCTGTTAAAAATAATTTTAATTAACTGATGGAGTCTAAATGAAAGTTGTAGAGTATGGTTCCGCCTACGCGCGGATATAAAGAACGTAAAAAACGAAGCTCGTATGCAAAAGTTACATATTTTAGAAGATAATTAGTTTTTAGAGTAACCAGCGAGTGACACGTGGGCGCAATCACCTTCTTCCCCATGGCTTTGCATGAGATCGTGACACATGGCAAATTACGCCCAACGTAATTTTGAGTACGCTTAGCGTAACCCTTAAAAACCCATTACGCTCAGCGTAATTCTTGAGTACGCTCAGCGTACTCAACGCTGACAACCTATAAATAGAGGCGTTTTTCCTCATTTTTCTTCACACCTTTTCTCAGCTTCTCTCCCAAGTACCCCCAAAGCCTCAAGGCTTTTCTCTAGCTTTTCTTAGGAGTTAGTAGCGAGTCCCAGAGGGCCAAAAGACCCCGGGAAGAAGAGTTTTCGGCTCAAAAGTTCTGCCCGTGCAGAGTCCGGTTTCTTCGCTAAACTCCAATATAAGTGAGTTATGCCCACTCTACTTTAATATCACTATGATGAACCTATAAATAAGATTTATCAATGATTCAAAGTCATTATACTGATTGATCTACTTACGGGGATGATGTCTAGGCTGTGATTTAGTGAGGTGTTTAAAGTGAGATTTCCAAACAATATACTTCGTATACCAAACGGGACCTACCTCCGATATGATCCTACCTAGTTGTTCCTCACTTCATAGATCATGAAAGTAGACTTCGAGTTAATGATGAATCTAGACTAATAATTAGTCGCAATAAAGATTAGACTAAAACTTAGCGATAATAATGCTAGGTTTTATCGAAGGAAAATATAATCGTTAGAAGCGAAGCGTTGCCTGAGCTTGGAATCATCACTTTGACAAATAAGTGCATAGTTACTTTCATATTACACATATATATGAAGTATTTTATATAAATTACGTGCTATGTGTTATCTGTATACTTGCTATCTATGCTGGATGAACGATTTTATACATGTTTTAAATGATTTAAACTGTATATGTATTTTATATCTACAAAATATGTTGGGCAAAACATGGGTAGATGAATGATGAGGAATGAAAGTTGATATAAAGGAGCATTGACAGTATAAACATAGTGCCATATAGGTGAACATTGGCAACAATGGACCTAGTACCCTATAGATAAGCATTGGCAGTTGCGTCATAACCTGTAAATGTTTTTGATATACGATATACTCTAAACATCCTAGCATCTGCGCTTTAAGGATAGCATCGGTAGCTGCGCCTAATAGAGAACATCATAATTCATAGCCATGACAGCTGCGCCTAATAGATAATGTCACAATTCTGGCAGCTGTGCCTAAATGATAATATTGACAGCTGTGCTTAATAGATAATACTGACAACTATGTCATTGGCAACGATGGACGCTGTGCCTACTCCTTAGGAAAATCCTTTGGACTTAATGGGTGAATGATAAATGATTCTTATGGTAGATCCATAAGAAATAAAAAAGATAATGATGATGGGTAATTGGGTTGATTGTTTAATGATTAAACATAATTATATTATTGTGGGTTGAAAACCCTATGTACTCACTAAGTTTCCCAACCTGACCCACTCGAGTTTATTTGTATCACATATGTTGATATGAAGTTACATTACACTGAGAGATTAAGGAAATGTAGATCATTAATATAAATGAATGTAAAGTATGTTTATGCTTATGTTTCTGTACTGATGATGACATCCCAATGTTTTAAAATGAATAAAATACATTTCTTCGGAAATGCTTTGATAATATATTTATCATGTTTTCTGGGAACAAATTTCGCAACATTTTTTTTAAAGGATACTCTGATTTCCAAAATAAAGCATAAACAAATCGGTCTTTTCTGGCCGTGAAAATGGGGATGTCACAGCAGTACATGCACTACACTTTTCATATCGCAACTGTGTGTTTTTTAGAAGCATTCAAAGTAAAAAACCTCTGTACGTGTTCTGTTTGGCGTAACAGTTATATTGTCTCTTCCAATTTTTTTTCCATGTTGTTGTTATCTTATTTCACATTTTTTTTTTCGTTTTTTTTGTTTATTTTTTTGTTGATTTATTTTTTCGTTTTTTATATTGAATAATAATAATTTCTTGATGATTTTTTTTTTGCTAATATATATATATATATATATATATATATATATATATATATATATATATTGTTGAATTCTCATTATTTTTTGATAAAATATCATAAATTCTTACCAAAATGTCATACATTATTAACTTTTTGGTATTAAAAAACTATTTTCAGTTTATAAAATCAGTTTATTTTAATTTTTTAATATCTACAACAACATGCAAATGTAAAAAAAAAAACAAATACGCTTCTTATTTGAATCAGTTTATTTTAATAAAGTCTTTAGCCGTTTGGTCTCACCTCTTCTACTGTAGAGAATTACAGAGATGGTCCACAGATTTCAAAAATTTTTGTTTCTGAAAAACAAAAAGCACATAATCGATCCAAAAAGAATATATGTGAAAAGTTTTTAAATCAGACCCTTCTTGAAGATAAAAAAAAAGTTAAAGGACTGAATTCCAGATTTTGGAAAACCGTATGTAGCATTTGTGAAGTTTTGTCTAATTTAAAAGGTTGCTTTAAGCAACTTCACCTTTCTCTTCTTCTTCTTCCTCTTACATTATTTCATTTCCCGCTCCTGCAAGCGTTTCAAAATCTCCCCTTTCAAATACAGCACACAGAAATATCTCATTTCTCTCTTCACCAGATTCCCTCATGTCTCCTCCGTTCGTGTTTCCCCAAAACCTAATCGTCCTTGAAGAAGACTCCGGAGACGACGCCGGTCATCTATCCGTCCAAAACCTCACCTCTATTTCATCTCTCCGACCTTCAGATCTGGAAGAATTCGTCAAAGGTACCATCTTCGTTTACCTGCTTTACTTGAACCATTTCATTCTATTTCAATGAAGTTGAATTGAATGCCCCCCCAAATTTTGAATTGCAGGCGTGTCGTTTGATTTGTCCGACAAAGAGCTGTTTTGTGTTGAAGAGCAAGAAATATTCGACCGGATTTACTCATTGATTAAGTGTTTTGGTGACCTAACTCCTGGTTGTAAGTTGAATATAGTCGAGAGTCTCCGGTCAAACTTCAGTGTTTTGCTTCCGAACATCGATTCTCTTTTTAGGGTTCCAGCATCACCGACTAACGACGGTCGCGATTCTGATGATGGTGGTAGAGTACTCGGTCGAGTTAATTCTCATCGGAATGCATTCAAGATTTATACATTCTTTCTTATCCATGTTGTCCTAGCCCAGGAATCAAACAGTGCTTCCAGCAACACTACCAAAGTATTTCTATCTATATCTTTTACTAATAGCTGATTGTGTTATCGGTGCTTATTGTTTCCTAACGTTAGGATCAATATGTACTTTTTTTTTTCTTCCTAAAAAGATCAACATGTATTTGCATACAACTGTGATTCGGTTCACGTTAGGTTTAGTAGTGCCCATTGTCTTTAGACGCTTAGATTTGTGTTTGCTTTTTCATCAAGAAGCTGAGATGTATGTTCCGTTAAGAGGATTAACATCCTTCTATTTTAGGTGCTGCCAAGTAACAGAAAGAAACATCTTTCTAGCTCTTGGAATTGGGAGGCCCAAAGGGGACGTATACTAAGTTTGATTGCAAATTCCCTGGAGATCAACCTCTCATCACTCTTTGGCTCATCAGACCCAGATGAAAATTATTTATCCTTTGTTGTGAGGTATGCCAGCTATCTAATTAGCTTGAATATATCCATCTATTTTATAAATTCAAAGATTATTCCAATTACATATGCCTGATTTCTGTGGTTGTAGAAATGCACTTTCTATGTTTGAGAACGCTACACTGTTGAAAGATTCTGATGCAAAGGAAGCTTTATGTCGCATGATTGGAACTTGTGCTACCAAATACCACTATTTGGCACAATCTTGTGCTTCAATCCTACACATCCTTCATAAACATGACTTTGTTGTTCTACATTTAGCTGATGCTGTTGCTTGGGCAGAGAAAAAGTACTCTGATGGAAGCCTGTCAATCTCTCTCATTAGAGAAATAGGAAGAACTAACCCAAAAGATTATGTGAAAGACACTGTTGGAGCTGAAAATATTGGGCGATTTCTTGTAGAGCTTGCTGATCGTATCCCAAAGTTAATCTCAACCAACATTGGTTTATTGGTTCCTCATTTTGGTGGAGAGTCATACAAGATTAGGAATGCTCTTGTTGCAGTAATGGGAAAGCTGGTGGCTAAAGCTTTTAATGATATTGAAGGTGAAGTAAGTTCAAAGTCTATTCGCCTTCGAACCAAACAAGCAATGTTGGAAATCCTTCTAGAACGTGCTAGGGATGTTTCAGCTTATACTAGAAGTAAAGTACTACAGGTTTGGGTTGAATTATGTGAAGAACATTCTGTATCTATTGGTTTATGGAATGAAGTTGCTGTAGTAGCTGCTGGGAGGTTAGAGGATAAGAGTGCCATAGTTAGAAAATCTGCACTGAATTTACTCATTATGATGCTGCAACATAACCCTTTTGGGCCACAACTTCGTGTAGCTTCATTTGAAGCAACATTAAAGCAGTACAGGAAGAAGTTGAATGAATTAGAACCAAATGTGTCATCAGAAAGTGTTTTGGATGGAATACCATTGAATAGTGATTCTGGAAGTGATGATGGTGAAATAGTTGATGACAATGATAACGTCAAGAAGCAGGATAGTTTGACTGACAGCTGTATGGTTCAAGAGGAAGAGCAAAGCACTCAAATGGATAGTTCAGTACCAGATGTTGGGAATTTGGAGCAAACCAGGACTTTGATTGCATCACTTGAAGCAGGCTTGAGATTTTCCAAATGTATATCTGCCACTATGCCGATTCTTGTTCAGTTAATGGCTTCTTCATCAGCATCTGATGTTGAAAACACAATCTTATTGCTTATGAGATGTAAACAGTTCCAGATTGATGAGTCAGAAGCTTGTCTTAGAAAGATGTTGCCACTGGTAAGCATTAATGCTTTTGAGCCTTTCCTTTGTAGGTATTTTTCTTCTCATTTTGGTTTTCATGTCTGAAGGTATTTTCCCAAGACAAATCAATTTATGAAGCTGTGGAGAATGCATTTATTACAATCTACATAACAAAGAACCCAACCGAAACTGCTAAAAATCTTATAACACTTGCCATTGATTCAAATGTTGGAGATCTTGCAGCATTGGAGTTCATTATTGGTGCATTGGTCTCTAAAGGGGACATCTCTGCTAGCATGGTATGGTCTTAAATCTTAAATCACTAATCTTACTCGTATAAAGTTATGAACCATAAGACAGAGTTCTTGTTTGGTGACAGGTGGCAGCATTGTGGGATTACTTCTGTTTCAATGTGAGTGGAACAAGTGCAGAACGCAGCCGTGGGGCCCTATCTGTGTTATGTATGGCTGCAAAATCATCACCTGAAGTTCTAAGTTCTCATCTACAAGACATTATAGATATTGGTTTTGGTAGGTGGGCAAAGGTAGAACCTTTGCTTGCAAGAACAGCTTGTATTGCACTTCAAAGGTTGACCCTTGATGACCAAAAAAATCTGTTGACTAATCATGGAAGCAGGGTGTTTGGTGTTTTGGATAGTTTAGTTACTGGATCTTGGCTTCCAGAACACATTTGGTATGCTGCTGCAGATAGAGCAATCAGTACAATCTATGCTATCCATCCTTCCCCAGAAACCCTAGCAGCTGATTTGGTGTTGAAGTCTTATCATTCTGTTGTTGGAGTTGATGAGTTGCAAAATGACACGGATGCCCTTACTGTAGTTCAGGCTTCGAAACTAAGTAGGTTTCTGTATGTTACAAGCCATGTTGCCATGAACCAGTTGGTTTATATTGAGTCTTGTGTTAGAAAGATCCAAAAAGAGAAAGCAAAGAAAGATAAACTGATGGCAGAAGGTCAACATGTCGACAAACCTGAACAAAAGGTGAAACCTCGTCTTTTTAGCTACTTTGTTTCCTTTCATCTTTTTTTACTTTTTTAAAATTTTTTTTTTATAGGAGGATGGTATAAATGCGGAATTAGGTGTTGCTGCTTCTGAGGATGCTTTGCTTGACATACTTTCTGAAAGGGCAGAAAAGGAAATTGTTTATGGAGCTTCTAATGAAAAGAACTTGATTGGACACTGTGCACCGTTTTTGTCAAAACTTTGTAGAAACTTTGGTTTGTTGCAGAAGGTGATTAATTTGAACATTTGCTATTTTGATTTGGTTTATAAGTTTTATTTTATATAGCTGCTAACATGGTTTACATTCTGTATCTCAGTATCCTGAATTGCAGGCATCCGGGATGCTTGCCTTAAGCAGATTGATGATTATAGACGCCAACTTTTGGTAGGACCTCTTTCTTTTTACCCTCTTCATATTTCATATTCTGTCTTTCTTTTTTAATTTTCTAAAAAAATATAAAAATGTGTGTGATCTACTTGGCAGCGAGGCAAATCTCCAGCTTCTATTCACTGTGGTTGAGAATGCTCCATCAGAAACTGTTCGCTCCAACTGTACAATTTCTCTTGGTGACCTGGCAGTTCGGTTTCCAAATCTTCTAGAACCATGGACTGAAAACATGTACTCCAGGCTTCATGATCCTTCAGTTTCTGTCAGGACAAATGCTGTTTTAGTTCTCTCTCATCTCATCCTCAATGACATGATGAAGGTTCTACATCTTTCTAATTACCTAACTCATTACAACAGTTTTTAAAATCATTTTGAATATGGTTGTTTTTATTGGTTAGGTTAAAGGCCATATAAATGAGATGGCAATGCGACTAGAAGATGAAAATGAAAGGATTTCTAATCTTGCAAAACTTTTCTTTAATGAGCTCTCAAAGAAAGGTAAATCTTAACCCTTATGAATAGTTGCATTTTTGAAGTGTCATTATTAATTACTCATTTTACCTTTTTCAGGGAATAATCCGATATATAATTTATTACCGGATATTCTCGGAAAGCTATCAAACCAGGATTTGAAAAGAGAATCTTTCTTCAACATCATGCAGTTTTTGATTGGGTCAATCAAGAAGGTAGAGAAGCAGATTGGTTTTTATGGAAGTGATGAGTTATACAATAAAGTCAAAGTTTTGAGTTTTTGTAAATTTTCAGGACAAGCAAATGGAAGCTCTTGTTGAAAAGCTATGCCATAGATTTAGCGGTGTGACAGGTAAAATCTTTCAACAGTTGTTTTTTTTTAATTAACATTTTCTTTTATGATTTAATCTAATTTGTTTTTTTTTTTTAATTGCAGATGCTAAGCAATGGGAAAACATATCATACTGTCTTGCACAGCTATCATTTACTGACAAGGGTATCAAGAAACTGATAGATTTATTCAAAGTTTATGAGCATGTTCTATCCAATGAAACCGTGATGGACCATTTTAGAACCATCATAAATAAGGTACTTTTGAATTCCACTATTTATATGTTCAAAGACTTTCTTCTAAACAAGAAGTAACTGCATTTTATTATTTTATAGGGAAAGAAATTTGCCAAACAAGAACTCAAGTCATGCATTGAGGAGTTTGAGGGAAAAATCAGCAAGTTTCACGAGGATAAAAAGGAGCAAGAAATCACAGCAAGAAATGCAGCTGCTCATCAACAGAAAGCTGATGCCATCAAGAACATCATTGTTGATACGAATCTCGAAAAGGAAAATGAAAATGAAAAAGAAAAATCTGAAGCTGATGAAGGTTTGTTTGTGTGATTGATTAGTTAAAAGTTTTGTACAATTATTTGATTTGTTATTGTTAAAATGATAACAAAACAGATGGTGAGGTTATGGATCCTCCAATGGATGAGAATGAGAATGAGAATGAGAATGAAAATGTTGGTGTTAATAAAGAGGAACATGGTCCAGCTCCAAAAAGTGTGGAGTTTGAAGAAACTTCACATGATGCTTCTAGTCAAGTGATTCAGTCAGAATCATCATTTGATGATGAGGTCCAATCACCACAAGTTATTCCAAAAGGTAATAATATGAATTTTAATGATTTTTTTTTTTTTTTTGTTATGAAATAAAATATAAATACAAAGAATGTATTCATGGTGCAGGAACAACAAAGACTAGAGCCAAGAAAAGCAACGGTGTATCTGAAAAGAAGGTGGCTGATTCTCATGTCCCAAGTGTGAGTGTGAGAGTTACAAGGTCTAGAAGAAGGTGAGCATTCCAGATGTCTTTTATTAAATTACCAACATACCCCCCATTATTTGACTTGTTTATTGCTTTGCAGGTAGTTAGTTGATGAATGAGGCTTTCTCAGCCTCCTATTGCATTGGTTGTGTTTCTTGTAATGTATGCATTTTGGGTGTTTTATGTCAACATACTCTGTTGTTGGGAACATTATAATCGCTTGTAATTTACTTCATTTTTATTCTAAAACTATTGTGGAACATCTCACCATAATATATACATCTAATTCATATTTATTATTGAGGTAACACCTTCATTTTTAACAATATAGCTAGTGTTTTTTTTATTCTAAAACAATTTCTTGCAAAAATAAAACAACATTATTGGTCCCATGCAAATGAGGTAATAAGGATGTACAATGGTTGGTATTAGGGCTGGCAATTCTCGACACGACACGCGACACGACCCGCGACACGACACGAAATAAATGGGTTTGGGTTGAGTTTTTCAACCCGTCAACCCGCTAACCTGCCAACCCGCCAACCCGTTTATTAAACGGGTCATATATGAGTTTCTCAAAAAATAAACGGGTTGACACGCCAACCCGTTTATATTCTTAATAAAAAAATTATTTTATTTTTAAATGTATTTATGTATCAAGTATTAATGTTTAATAAATATTATATAATATATATCATTTATTCATAGACCATTTGACTGTTTTGATATTCTGACTTGTGATGGATGGTCTAAGGTCATAAGTTGTAACCTATAAGGCTAAGTTTGTAACATGTTTCTATAAATGTTTTTAATTTTCATTTGGATGTTTAAGACTTAAATATCTAAAATTCGGACCCACGAACCCAAATCTGACTCACGAACCCGCCAACTTGTGAATTTGTATAAATAAATGGGTTGGTGGGTCATATACGGGTTTATGTTCCAAATCCGCCAACCCGTGACCTGTATATTTAAATGGGTTGTGTTTGGGTTGACATATTTTGACCCGCCAACCTGCCAACCCGCGACACGCCAACCCGAACACGACACGATTGTCAGGCCTAGTTGGTATCACTTCTCAAGGTAGGGTTGAGAGACTTTTCCCTAGAAGATGTCAGATAAGAAGGAAATAAAAAATAAATACAAATAAATAAGAAAAGTAAAATTTTCGAAATAATGTTCGCATTGAAGTTATCCATACATAATATATTTATGGAAAAGATGTCAATTTGTGATAATAAAGTTGAATATATTCGAATGAGGAGACAATAAAACGAAAATGAAAATCTACACATGAAGATGGCGAAAGGTCGTCAAGTAAAACTTGAAGAAATTTGCAAGTAATAAACAATAATTTAAAAACTGGTTCAAACAAGGCCAGTTGGATCGGTTTCCGTAGAAGAGAATGGTTTAACGACCGGTTTTATGTTAAATTATAGACCGGATTGAAACGAAAGGTTTTCATCAAAAACTGGGTTGAACCGGTGTGATAAAACTGATAAAAAACATTTAAACCGGTTTATTGGACTTTGATAGTTCGATTTCACTTAGGTCATTAAAAAAACAGTCTACTTCCAAAGAAAAATTGAATAACTTGATCGATCAAGTTATCCGAAGTATACATAACTCGAAGAACGATGATCACCACTACTAGATGCAGACTGACGGTTGAATCGATTGAATTGAGGGTCGAACCGGGAACTAGTCATCAGAACGGTTCAACTTAAAAATCAGTTTTTAAAACATCGATAGTGAAACCATATATAACAAGTAAGTTGAAAGTAAATATCAGTTAATTTCCAAAAATTAATATAATTTTTTTGCAATTACTTGGTACTTTTGATTATTTATTTGTAACAAGATACTAACATATTATGTTGTTTTTTTTAATAAAAGACATGCACATTTTATTAAACATGACTAATGTTTTACAACCTACTTAAATTATCTATGCTAGAAAATAAACTTATGATATGTGATACCTAGTATTTGGTATTCGTTCTTTAATAGCACAAATAAATAAATCTACTCTAATAAATGAAAATCTTTTTGCCACATGTCATACTCTTATTAATTTGGCCACATGTCATTTTGTGGTTATTTTCAATTAAATTTTTTCCACATGGCATTTTGTGTTTCTTTTTTTTTTTTTTTTTTTTTTTCATTTTATCAAATTCTACACAATATTTAAATGTAATAATTATAATAAATGTAATAATAAATGGATATCAATTTCATTAATTGACTTTCCTTTTAATTTTAAATTTATAAATTAAAACCTAATTAGTTTCCTTTGTTTATTTATCTAAATTATTTGCTTAAATTTTAAAAAAACATTAATTTTAATAATTAAATATTTTTCTAATTTTCTTATAAATTCAAACTTTTAAATATTTAGAACTTCATATATAATTTTTCTTTTAAATGAACCCATGTAACACATGAGTTTTACAGCTAGTATAAAATATAAAAAGAACAAAACATTTGATAGAAGATAAAAGTCATGTAAGTTAAAAATAGGTAAATAAAGAAAGCACTTTTAATTTCTAGATAAATCAAGAAAAAAGAAAGATATAATTTCAACCGACTTGAGATATTTGGAATTAAATTTTAGGTATTGTATGTTTGTCATATAAATATAAATTTTAGATCATTTTCTTAAAATTTTAATATTTACTGGAATTAGGGACAAAGGGTATTAGACACGACCTTGGGTTTTTAATCCATAGATGCCCCATCTCATCCTCGTCGGTCAACTTGGAGATTCCATGGTCAAGTTAGGTTCACGTATCGGGTTTCCCGGATGCATGTTCTGTTTTCCATCCTTAACAATCATGAACAATTGTTTTGAAAAATCTGTTAGTTTGCAATCTCTTTCAATAAAAAGATATCAATGTATACTAGACAACATTTCATCAACATGCTACCAATGAATGGTCAAAGACATGATGGAGAACCAATGCCGCTTCAATGTTCGTTTTACATTGTTTTTACATTGTATGTGACCTATTATCTATATCTATATCTTTATCATTATCAATCTTAAAAAAGGTCATTCAAAAGAATGTTTTTCAAGATAGACCATATCCTTGCACCATATTTATTTGAAGTCGATACAACTTTTCACTTTCACCTAATTAATAATAATTACTCAAAAGTTTTCTAACTTATAATAGTTGATGGTACTAATATGATATATATATATATATATATATATATATATATATATTAGTAGATTAATAGTAGATTATGTTGTTAGAGTTTTGAGAATTAATGAAACTTATAAAAAAGACCACTTAAATGAATGTGCTTCAAGGTAGGTCATATCCTTACATCATATTTATTCGAAACCTATATAACTTTTCACTTTCACCTAATTAATAGCATTTACTCGGTTTTCTAACTTATGATAGTTATGTTCGATTAAAATGTCTAAGCTCTTAACTAAAATGATATAATATGCAGAATAAAATTAAAGTCCTTTTAGGGTTGTCTTCATAACCGGTAAACGGTTTGGATTGATTATAGCAGAGATATAAATGATTTATTAATATATTAATTGGAAATAGTAATAATTAATTAAGAATTAATCATAATTCATTTGGAATTAATTCTGGGTTAACTAGAATGAATTAAAGGTGTTGTGGTTGAGCTACAATTGTTCAATAGTTGAATAGAAGAGATGATTTAGAATCTCCCTAGGAAGAGGATGGTTTTGAGGCCCTAGATAAGGTTTTTGTTAAGCCTGTCAAGATCGGGATCTTACATAAGATTGTTTTGTGTGTTGCAAAACCGTGATCGTAAGATCGGATCGGGATCGGAAGATCCTACCAAAATAAACTCATATTCAAATGTACACATACAATCTTGGGTGTGTAGTATACATTATTACTTGATGTCGATTAAGATGTATATAAGGAGCCAACTTTAATATTTTAAACATGAAACATAATTTTTGTTGTTGCAAACCGTAAATATTAGGAAGAAAACATCTCAATTACAAAAAGAAATAAGATCATTACGATCCACAACTAAAGTTTTAAGATCACAAATGGATTATCATGAGTGTAAGTAACATGCCTAATTTGTGATGAATTGATCAAGTGATGATGCTCTATGAGGCTTCTTGCAACTTGTGATGCTCGATTTCAAGTTGAATAGATGAATTTTTTAGGTTCAGCTATATAATAAAACTAGAGATGTGGAATCAGATAATGTTAAGATCTTAAGATCATAGTCGGGATCATAAGATCCCACTATAAATCTTGCTTCATATAGATCTTAGTGATATCAAGATCATTTTCGTCTTGTAGGATCTTCAAATTGTAAGTTCTTAAGATCAAGATCGGGATCTTAACAACCAAACTTTCTGGAAGCCTCCAATTGATAAAAGGAAACTAGATAATTATTGGATTAAAATATTATTATTTTAAATTCAAATATAGGGTTTCTAGGATTTTCGGCACCTATCTACACACATAGAGAAACCTGAATTTCTTATCTCTCCCGTCTCCTTATTCGAGGCTACCACACAATCGATCTAGGTTTTCCAAAGAGATCTTCAAGTGATTGTTTGCTTAATTTGAATTAAGCACAAAGGTATGGATTCTTTGTCTATGATTTTCGATTTATGAAGCTTTAGTTTTGTTTCATAAAGTATGTTGCTATTAATAGTGAAAAACCATATATTTTATTTTAGGTTGCATGTACCCTTAAATGTTAAGTGAAATTCCGCAAGTACATGTGATTGATGACCTAAAATTCTCAATAGTGGTATCAGAGCGTAGCTTGTTCAATTAGCAATACATAAAGATGAAACCAGAAAACTAATTAAGAAATCGAAATTTGTTTTGGCCACGATGTGGGCAGCCCTCTGCCACGTCGTGCCGACTGCCTGAAATATGATTTTTGGATTTTCTTGCGTTATTCAAAAAGATAGGATAAATATTAGTTAATAAATATTATTTTAAATGTCTAAAATCTAAATATAATAATTAGATAATTAGAAATCATAAATTGTTATTAGTTATCTATATAAATATATATCCATTTGCAATGCGTAAGGATTTGCCTAGTTGTATAATAAAGGTTATCCAAATAAATATATTTTAAGATAGACTATATTCCTGCACCATATTCATTTGGAATGTCCACAAACTTTCACATTTCAACCAATTAATCAAAACCATTCGAATTTTTTTTTAACTTATAATTTATAATTACTATTTACTAAGTACTCAAATATTAATTTATCATTTAATTAATACAACTCAAAAAGTTCATTCACTTATGATATTTAATCGATTAAAAAACTTGATGTTAATTTACTATAATTCAAAAGACTTTCAATGAAACTTGAAGCCTTTTGTGTACTAGCTCATGAAGGTCTAATATAACATAACTTATTATTATTAGCATTTGCAACACAAACATTTTATCTTGCATTATGTTCATTAAATGGACAAGTTAACTACAAAAGAAAAATGAATTGTTGTTCACTCAAAACTCATATTGTGACTTTAGGTAAGTCATTGTCAAGGACCACTAAAATTTCCTAGATAATATAGATTAGGCATAAAAAACAAACTGACTTAACATATGAACATGTCGGTGTTGTTTTTAACCAACTAAAACATCTAATATAATGATTAAATAATAATATGTGCTTTTTAACTCACAGTAAAATTTGAAATAAAAATCGACATATTTTTTTTGTCTATATAAAAATGTTGGGTTTTTATCTTTTAAACGATCATCTAAAACAAAATTTTCGCCGTATTAAACAACAAAACCATAAAGAAATTGAAACGTGGATCAATGGGCCAATATTCATATGTAAGGGAAAATTTTAAACTATAAAATCACGTCGCATGTTAACAGTATGTATAGTTTTAAACTTTTAGCATAAATTACAAATATAAAAGAACTTACAGATGCATTTTCCCGTATTGAAAGCCATGAATATTACTTAAGTATGCACCATCTAATCCATTTTCTCTGCCATGAGACTACCTTACAAATTACAATAACATTTAGTAACTAGGCCATTTAAATATTTGACAATTTTATAGTTTTAAAGAAATTTAATATATAAATAGTTAAAAATACTATGAAATTAAAAATTATACATAAGATTATTAATGTCATTTGAGGCAATTGAGATGTCAAACAAACTAAATAAGTATCTAAAAACTATTTTTAAATAATAAAAAGTATCCAAATGATTTTTTTAATTAATTAACAATAATAATATTTAAAAAATAATACTAAATCGGAAAATAAATTAAAATAAATTTGTACGAAATTAAAGATTGCATCTGCAAAACAATAAATGGTATTTGTAAAAACCATCACGATCAAAAATTGAAAGTGACCAAATGAGTTGTTTTTAAAATGATTTGATATAAAGTTATACACAATTTATTCACCTGTAACTTTCGAGTAAAAACTAAAATTGAGATGTAATTCAATAATTGATATTTGAAAAAATATATATAATCATGACGGGGAGCTAAAAAGATGGTAGAAATGAGTTGTTTTTAAGATTAGATTGAAATATGTATATTCAAGTTGATTAACCTAATAATATTGAAATAAACCCTAAAAAAATTAAGAAAAAAAATGACAAAAAACTCTATTTTATAATAATGAATTTTTGTCCTAACAAATTGCTTTTAATTGATTAACCATTAAAAATGATACAATTCTAAAATATGTTTTTTATAAATCACTTAACTATCATAGTAATTGGAAAAGAAAAAACATCATAAATGGTCCCTGTGTTTTTTCAAAATCTGAAGTTTAGTCTCCGTGGTTTAAAAACATCATAGATGGTCCCTGTGCTTTCAAAACTTTTTATGATTGGTCCTTAATGTTCACTCCGTTAAATGTTGTCCGTTAATTGAAGGGCATTTTCGCCATTTCACTACCACAGGGACCATTTATGATGTTTTCTAGAAATCAGCTTTGAAGAAATATTTCAGTTTTGGGTAGGATCTATCTTTAGAACAAACTGCAAGGACTGAATTTGTTAAGTTTGCAAACCCGACTGTCTTCTTCCTAGCAGATCGATTTAACGACTGTATTCATTCTTCACCATTTTAGAAGCCTACAATTTGATTCCTTTGAAATGTCATTTGATCACTACCCTAAATAAATTATTTTTTGTCCGTTACGAGTTCCTCCCCACCCCCTTTGAGCCTCAATACCGAGTGAATCGAAAAGAAGAAGTTACAATCCATAGGCTAAGGTGAAGTGTGTGCAATTGTTTCAGCTCGTTTTCTAATGGGATTACAGATCAAACATTAGTTGAAACGTTCCAGTTCAACCCACATGGTTTACAGATGAGCATTGAGGGTGAGTGAGAGGGCCACTAAGGCCTGTTGAGAGTGTGTATGTGTGTGTTTTACTATTTTTGTGTGTTTTGTTGTGTGTGTGTGTGTCGCCAATGATAAAAGCAAATAGAATAAATGAAGCTCTTGTTGGCAGCTGAGACTACCATGAGATCTGGTGAAGGTGAAGAAAGACCCAGAACGAAGAAGAAAAAGAAGTCAGAAGGAAAGAAGTTGCCATTGTCAGTTGGTCACCAGTCGGAGCACCCATCGGAGTCAATAACAGAGATTCGAAAGAGAAAGGAGGGTGCTAGGTCTCGCCTCCGAAATACCCTTTCACAGTGCACTGGAAGTGCTCGATGAAATGCCTGAGATAACCTACAACTTAATTGAAGGTTTTTAATCCAAACAAATCAAGAGGGCCATGGTTATATTGCCGGAAATACCCTTTCCCAATTACTTCACAGTGCACTGGAAGTGCTCCCCTGTAGAGTGTGCCCTGTGATTGAAGAAGAAGAAGAAGAATTAGGAGGGGCATGGGATGTTGACTTCAACTGTCGGGTTAAATACTCGCAATCGACTTCAAATGAACCATGGATTCGTCTGTTAAATCTTCAAAACATTGGGTTATTGTGGTTTGATTTGGTGTATTTTGTGTGCGAAAGAACTTGGAGTTGTTTGGAGAGAGAGAAAAAGAGAGAGACCTTTTTAAATAATTATATTTAATTTTTTCTTAGAAAGCATCATAAATGGTCCTGTCAGAAGAGTGAAATGATGAAAATGTCCTTCAGTTAACGGACAAAACTTAACGGAGTTAGCAATAAGGACCAATCATCAAAAGTTTTGAAAGTATATGGACCATCTATGACATTTTTAAACTACAGGGGCTATACTTCAGATTTTGGAAAATCACAGAGACCATTTATGATGTTTTTTCAATTGAAAACAACAATAAATCCAAAACTAAATTTATTACTATAAAGTGATATTTATCTCGTCACATATTTAAAATAATTACAAAATTTATAACCTTAAATTTAAAACTACTTTAAAGTTAAAAATACATTAGTCTTATTTTACCAGAAGATATTATTATGTTAAGACAATCATTGTTAATTAATAGCTCTAGAACTTGTAAGAATGGTTGAAAGACATTGTACTAAGAACCTATAAGGGAGTTTATTAACTAAATGTAATTGGTGGCCACAATCTAATTGTGACATACATATGTTGGTATTTAGTAAGTACGGAAAGCTACAAAATTATGAGATAAATAGATAAAGAAAGATCCTGTAACAATTCTCAGAAATCTTATATGTTTTGGTTCTAATTATTTTTTTATTTTTTATAAAATTTATTATTAGATATTCATGACATATTAAATGAAATAAGAAAATTTTCATATTAAAGCAATTGTGCTAAAAAAACAAAAAAGAAATTGAATATGTCATATCCAATATGTCTGATTCTAATATAGATGACAGATTCTTAAACACAAATAATTTTAAAAATAAAAGTTCTAATTTTTTAAACGGTTGTCTTCAACGTAACTCAAAATTTTGCTACTTTCAGTTAATCGCTTAAAATTTAGGTTTACACCTATGAAATTTTTAAGCCCTTCTAATTAAATAAAGGCTATTTTTATTTATAATATTTTTAAATTTAAAATTTTGTTTTTATAACCATTTCAAACATAGATTTTGGAGTTGATATATATATATATATATATATATATATATATATATATATATATATATATATATATATATATATATATATATATATATATATATGTCATGAACTTGAATCAATTAAAATGGTTTCGGTTCCACACTTGCAGATTATTCATTGGCTTTGTTTTGGTTTCAAAAGGAGGTAACAAGCTTAAAATGGTGTTCAATAACTTTAACTCATTCAATATTTGCACTCGTAGGTAAACAAAATATCTTTGGTATATTTATTAAGTCATTTTAATGGATTTTAACCAAGTAAATTCTTAGGAATCATTCAATATGTCAAAAATTGTCATCTCTTTCCGTGTCCCTAACTTACAATTTTTTTAAATCTTCCTGTTTAATTTTTCTTTTGAAATTCTAATGTTGGTTTTACTTTGTGGACCGTATGTTACATAAGTTATAATCTAGTTTAAAATAATTACAAAATTTATAACAACTTAAATGTAAAATTACTTCAAAGTTAAAAAACTAAATTAGTTATTTTTAATATTATATATATTATAATTATATTATTATATTTTACTCGACATATTTATATTCGCCAAATATATATATATATATATATATATATATATATATATATATATATATATATATATATATATATATATATATATATATATATATATATATATATATATATATATATAAAATCACAAAAAAAAGGTACTAAGTCATTTACCCTAGAAAGTAATTTGGATTTGATCGAAATTTTAATTTAAAAATTACTATTACTTTACACAAACAGATATTTTTTCGGATCAACCCGTTTTCTTAAATGTTGCATGTATACTGCACACGGGTTGCTGTGTCTAAATACATTCGCCGGCTCAAGAGTCGTGGACCCACAACAATCCAAATACAACCATGGCTGCTCCTTCTGCTTCTTCTTCTCTCAGATCCTCGCCGCTATTCACAGCTCCACCATCTGAACTTATCAATCACCGTGTAAGTTTGTCTATGCTTGTATTTCTTCAAAGTTCTGTTACCCTTAACTAGGTTTTTTGATACAACGAAAATGAAAATTAACCAAGAGGACATTTCAGCAGTGGGGTCTTGTCATTTACTAATTTGAATCCATACCAAAATGAATTTGGTCACGAAATGCGATTGCATTCCATTTTGACATCAACACATAAAGAAACTACAGTTTAATTGGTGAATTCTGATGAAATCAGCCAAATACCTAGATGAATTAGAGGGTTTTGGCTTAGTCTGAGATTTACATGTTTCGAATTTAAGCTTTTCGTATGACATTTTAGGGGGTTGCTAGTTTTGGGTGTACATCTGGTGTTGTAAGCAATCGTTGTTCGAATTCGCTTGGTGAAAAATTGATGCTGCGCTGCTCAAGGGAAGACAGGATGGATGTGAGTGCATCGGCCGTCGTTGAAGGACTTGCAGAATGCTTTGATGGTAGCTGTCGGAAAATTCTTCAAGCTGTATATTTCAAAGATTTCTTATCCTTGTGGTTGTTTTAATGGCAGATTCAATGTTGGAAACCGACATTAGAGAGCCTAGCGTATCGACCATATTGATGAATTTTGAAAACAAATTCGATCCTTATGGTGCAATGAGCACACCACTATATCAAACTGCTACTTTCAAACAAGTAAGTGTTAAGAGTTTAAGACTCTGTTTTGCATCTCTATGAATATACCTATTTATGGGATTATAATTGGAAAGTTGTTTAATTTTTGTGATTTTGCAGCCTTCTGCAACTGAAAATGGCCCTTATGATTACACTAGAAGTGGCAATCCCACACGTGATGTGTTAGAAAGGTTGAATCCCTCGTTTTATTTTTTAATAAATTGTGTTTTTTTGTCACATATTATTTTAACATTATTCTCCTTTCTATTTTCAGTCTCCTAGCAAAGCTTGATAAAGCAGATCGAGCATTTTGCTTTACTAGTGGAATGGCTGCTTTAGCTGCTGTCACTCATCTAGTAAAAAATGGTAAAATCAAAAAAAAAAATTGTTGCCTTTTTATTTATTTATTTATTTATTTATAAATAATAAATAATCCATCCATGATAATGATAATAACATTATTCTTATAGGTGAAGAAATTGTTGCTGGAGAAGACATATATGGTGGTGCTGATAGATTACTCTCACAAGTTGTTCCAAGAACAGGAACCACTGTTAAGTTAGTATTTTACAGTCTTTGAAAATTCAAATTTATTTATATTTATATCCATAAATTTATGATATATTTTTAAAAAAAATCATTAAGGCGAGTGGACACAACTAACTTAGATGAAGTTGCTGCTGCAATTGGCCCCAAAACTAAGCTCGTGTGGTTGGAAAGTCCAACCAATCCTCGAATACAAATTTCTGATATCCGTGTAAGTTTTATATAATATATTAATATTACATCATGTTTTGATTATCATTTTATAAAGGGTAATAACGACTTTTCATTTCATTTCAGAAAATAGCAGAGATTGCTCATGCTAATGATGCTCTTGTGTTGGTGGATAATAGCATCATGTCTCCTGTATTGTCTCAACCCTTGGAACTTGGAGCAGGTATATTTTTTATAAAATGTAACGATTTTTTGTTTTTTATATATCTGTAATATTAATCGTTTCTTTGTTTTTTAGATATTGTGATGCACTCTGCTACAAAATTTATTGCTGGGCATAGTGATGTCATGGCTGGAGTGCTTGCTGTAAAAGGAGAAAGGTGTGTACATTTTTTTTAATGAATGAATAAAGATACATTTATGAATTATAATAACAAAATGCATGAAAGATTTATACTTAAAAAGTACTATAAAATCCTTTGTGTTTGAAATAGGTTGGCAAAAGAATTGTATTTTTTACAAAATGCTGAGGGGTCTGGGCTTGCACCTTTTGATTGTTGGATTTGCTTACGTGGCATCAAGACAATGGCTTTACGTATTGAGAAGCAACAAGTATTATTTCATTTTCATACATATATCTTCAATTTTTTTTTGGGGGGGGGGGGGGGGTTTATTACTTAAAGAAAAAACATTTCTTTAATGGTTTTAATCAGGATAATGCACAAAAGATAGCAGAATTTCTGTCCTCTAATCCCCATGTAAAGAAGGTTAATTATGCTGGACTTCCTAGTCATCCTGGACACTCATTACACTACTCTCAGGTATTTACATTTTTTACCCAAAATATTTGTATGTTGCTATTTTGGGCAAAAAAACAAAATACATTATTTTTTGATGATTTGATTATGCAGGCAAAGGGGGCAGGATCTGTTCTGAGTTTTTTGACAGGGTCGTTAGCGCTATCTAAGCATATAGTGGAGACTACCAAGTACTTTGGGATAACTGTTAGTTTTGGTAATAATTATAATTTATTTCTCTCGATAATTGTTTTTTTTTTTTTTTGTTTGAATGATTTTATATATATATATATATATATATATATATATATATATTTTTTTTTTTTTTTTTGATTTTTGTAGGGAGTGTAAAATCGTTGATTAGCATGCCGTGTTTCATGTCGCATGCGTCAATACCAGCAGAAGTTCGTGAGGCGAGAGGTTTAATGGAAGATCTAATTCGGATATCTGTTGGGATTGAAGATGTCAATGATTTGATTGCTGATTTAGATCATGCAATTAGAACCGGGCCCATTTAGGGCTTTTTTTAATTCATTATTGGATTTCGGTGTTTTATTATTACACTTATTATTATGACATCAGTTGACTTATAAAACGTGAATCATGACAATCACAAGAAAGATTCCATTGCTCTTAGTTGGAAGCCATTATTTGCTACATTATACTGTAGATAATTAGATGTGGTATACAGGTGTCTCATTTTGTCCACATGGAAATACTATATGTTTTCTGATAATTTGGAGGAAACTAGATAGCATATGAAGAACCAATAACCAACTTTGAGTCCAAAAATGCAGAGTTAGTTATCGATTCAAACAGTAATACTTCAAAGGAATACTATAATTTCAGCCTAACATCTTTTTCAATCGGTTCTTTACTTTCTTTGTGATTAGATGATGAACTGAGTGCACATGAGAACAGCCTAAAGAGTATTGTATATAGAAAAAACGAGTTAACAATAATGACCAAAAATTGGAATGAACAATTCATATATTTATCACAAAATAACCATTTATTTGATAAAACAATCATAAAATACAACTTTTTTTTTTTTACTAAAGTTTACTTTTTCTAATTTTTTCTTTCGGAGAGACATGTCATTTTTGCAAAATAAAAAAATTGTGAAAACGTCTAGCGTATGTTTTTATTTCCAATGTAAACGAAATTAGGTTAAACAAAATCGGTTAATGTGTGAGATTTCTTTGTTTGGTTCTTGTGGAAGACTTTTTGATATTTTATTTTACAAAAATGACATTATCTTTCGTGAATTATGATTTCATTAACAATTTTACAGGTCAATCAACATTTCTCGCAAAATTGATGATTGATGGTCATTTTATTTTAAATATCGAAAAAACAGTCCTTTTGTGATAGTCTTTCATTTATGGTTGTTATTAATTCTTTTTTACTCGATTAGTATTTTAGTGAACGAACTTTCAAAATAAAGCTCGAAGACATGTGTTTCCTATAATTAATAATCAAGAGTAACCGGTTATGTCAGATAAGATACAACATCTGAAAATACATTCACAATGCGTATAGCTTGCCAAAAATTAAACTCGCAATAATTTGGAATTCTATTAAGAAATTTTAGTTAATCTTTATTTTGAAGATGTTTCACTACTCAAGTTTTTCATTTATGTGAAATGAGTTTTAGTTTTGTTATTTTTCTTCATCAAGAAATTTTGTCATTATATATGCCATGGAGAAGTTCAGTGCATGAGTTGATAATTCATTAACAAAAAAAACATGATTTAGACAAACAATTATCCTTAAAATAAATAAATAAAATAAAAACTGGTACATAATTATTTACCATTGGACTTGATATGTATAGTTTTGTATTTGTTCCTAAGCTTTAATAGATTTTTCTTTTTTGAATTCGAAAAGTAAATTATTTACTTCAATGATCAAATCATCAAACAGTAGCTTTATGAAAATATATGATTGGTTGTTAGCATATCCATAATCACACAAATCACCTTATGGGAGACATTAAGTGCAACACAAGGTTTACCATGTTCACTGATTTCCCTACAAATCACACAATCCCCTAATGGGAGACATCAAGTAGAACAAGTTTACTCGATTGATTTGCCTGGTGGCAATGTCTCATATCATTTCATCTTTTTTTCTTCATTAAAAAAAAAGATAAATACACTCAAAATAAGATTTAACAAGTAAAAAATTGAAATACAATTACCAACTTACACTGTTACACAAATGTTCACCGATGGGGTTTTTGTAGGCCTACTAAAACCAACTCAAATTTAAACATAACAAAAGAATTCATGCATCTTGTATGTATGGAATTTATAACATAGACTTGTATTTCCTTTGATATTTTATAGAACAACACCAACTCTAACGACAGAATAAACCCCAAGGAAGAAGGTTGAACAAAAATAGTGAGACTCTATGGTGACTCCACCAACCACCACTACCTACCTACACTTTCTTTTTCCATGTCAACTTCCACAATCCCCAACAAAAGTTCATTATTAAACAGTTACCCCAACCAACACCTCCACCTCCCAAATCCCTTTTTAGAAATGCCCAATGGACAATGGTATGTCAATACTAACATCCACCCAACATTGGCTCAACAGGTACAACATTGGATCTGGGTTTTGTTTGTCAAACCCAACAACATCCCATGATATCATTTAGCAGTCACATAGTAACCTCGTTGGACGAAATACCTAAAATTTACATGGTCTGCAAAAAGTAGCGTCTTTTTATAACGTTTTTCTTATGTGACTAGGATATTGTTGTTATTGTTGTATACTATATTAGACATAAGATAGCCGCCCATATGTGGAAACACAAACATTTCATTATCAACAAAGATAAGTGGAGATATTTTTCCACCAACAAAGAAAAAGGGATGACAACACCTTCCATATTCTAACACAAAAGGGAAGTTAAAACGACACCACAAATCTTGATATTGCCCAACAAAAGTGTGCAACATGAATCAAACCATAAAAGATGAAACATATAACAAAATTTATGATTTTCAAAAGCTACCCTTTTTGGGTCTATAGAGCATACACTTGTTGTTATAGAGGTAAATATGATAATTTTGATTCATTAATAGGTCCATCATACATTTTATGTTTAACTACTATTTAGTTAAATATATATAATAAGATAATCATGGTATTATTCTAGCAACCAATCCATTATGCTAATACATGACTGGGGGTATGAGACTTCACACAACAACACAAAACATGATATGATACTAAAGATTTTTACTAAACTAGAAACCAATCTCCTCCTCCATCTTTGACCATCTTTGACCATCTTTGACCATCTTCTCAAGTCAACATAAGTTCATTACCAACAAGATGAGGCCGAAGACAAACACGCACTTCATGTTCTTCAGGCCCTTCACGAAGCTTTGGGACCAAAATTTCCAACACTGACCCTGGCCCATCATAATAAGCTTCTATATTTGCATCTTCAGGAATACGGGTAGACAGTGGAATTTCTCTCACAAATTCCCCAGGAGGGCAGTGCTCTAAACACGGATCAGTCAGCTTGAAGGTGCGATCACGTCTTTTTACAAATGGCATTCTAGAAACACTTATACAAGATACCTTTATAATGCCATGCGTAAGGGTATTCCTCCAAGACACTTTAACCTTTTGAAGATCAACAAATGGTAAGCTTATAACAACCAAGTAACCTTCTTCATCTTCATATATGGTCTTTGCAGCTGTCACGGGCCCACACGCATTCCTCACAACCCCAGAAAACTCATTCAACCAATACGGCTCGTTTGGGTTTGGGTTTGGGGTTGGATTTGGGTTTGGTAACCCATCAGGAGGATGATTATTAACAGTCAAACAGATATCTTCCAACAGGTCTTTCCTTTTCTTGATGACGGGTGACAGGTCAGCATCCCCATTGGTGTGAGTTGACAGATTTAGCCCTGACCCATTCAGCAACTTCTTTGACTGAGAGTTCAAATTGTTGGTTCTTGTTACAGGTTGCCTTTCAAGTTCGAATTCGGTATTTGGAAGATTTCTCCATGAACTGAAATCACTGGCTTCAGATGGGATCAAGAAATTTAAATCTCTTCCAGTCAGTTCTGTCCATCTTTTGAGTTCATCTTCATCGAGTATTGTTAGATTAGGCAAAGGGACAACTTCAATTCCATGGACACATTGGGGATTTGAGAGGCCTCTGTAATGTTTTCTTTGCATTCTATGAGATCGAACAAACCCCTTGTCAACACTGAAAGGAAAGGGGCGTTCCCCTTGTCTTGAATGCCCGTTCATGTAACTTCTTAACTGCATCTTCCCCAATGCATTTTCAGGTCTTTCTTTGAACACCCACATGTACATGTTCTCCATATCATGTTGGACCATGAAAACATCAAGATTCAGGTCTGATTTATCATACCCAGAAACTCCATTGCTGTCTCTTACAATCTTTGATTTGGATTTCTCATTCAGAACTGGCCTAAAGTAAAAACTGAAGAAAAACCAAGCACCCCATATGCTATCTACTCTTTTGGCACACTTTCTTCCAACTTTAGGGACGTTTAGGAAGCTTTCGGTTTCGTATAGCTG
Source organism: Lactuca sativa (assembly GCF_002870075.4). NCBI lineage: Eukaryota > Viridiplantae > Streptophyta > Magnoliopsida > Asterales > Asteraceae > Lactuca > Lactuca sativa. The sequence continues at coordinate 125,547,750 of NC_056630.2, read as the reverse complement.
TGAGGCTAGTCCAACTCCAACATCGAGAACCTCACACTGATCTTGATTCCATGAGGGTGGGGAGGTTCTTTCATCTGAGAGAGGGAGATTGATGTCGGGAGGACGGGTGGGGTTGATAATCTGGTGACTCATTTCTAGGTCTAAATCATCGTGAGAAGAAGAGGCGCTGGAATCCATTGACAGAAAAGTTGAAGGATGATGATTTAACATTAAAAAACCAGTGAGAAGGGAATCTCCCATCTCACGAAATCACACTTCTAAGAGCTATAAGTTGAGATCGTGGATTTGAATTCTTCATCATAAGGCTCATTTCAATATGCCTAGAAACTAAAGAAAGATGGATTCAGCTTTCATATTACTAGCTGAATACAAAAAAGAAAACCCAATTTTTTTCTGAATTATTATGATCCAAGACTCTAAGACTTTTTGTACGGACGAGAGAGAGAGAGAGAGAGAGAGAGAGAGAGAGAGAGAGAGTATTTGGGCAGATGAATCGGGAAATAAATATATATATCTGAACACAAGAATGATTTACCTAGATGAAATCTATATCTAGGTCACCTCCTAACACATGAATCTCCATATATCGAATCAAGATCAAGAGAAATTCCATGGTATTTATGACAGGAACAGAAGAAATACCGATATTTATTGAATCAGATGCAGCAGAGAAGACACCCCCCTACCAATCTATGAAGCCAAGGCCCAAAAAGAGGACTAAATCAGAGGGGATCTTGGAAGAGTACCTTTTGGGATAAGCATTAACTATGAGAAAGACAGAAAGACCCGTGGGACTTTGACTACTGTTGATTGTCTTCACCATCCTCATCATCTACTTGTTGCTCTTTTGATTACTAAATAAATAATCTGAAAGCCGCTCACTTTAGGGTTAGTAAGTCGATGAGAAAGGGTATAGACATAGAAGAGGAAGAGGCAGATGAATCAACGAGAGAGAGAGAGAGAGAGAGAGAGAGAGAGGGATGCTTTTATGGAATCGTGTGGAAGTGGAGAGAGGGAGAGACGTATGTGGATTTGGGAGAGATTTGAGAGTGAGAAAGGAAGTGGCCGATCCACCCTGGATAATGTTAACGGTGACGGTGGCGTAGCTTCACCAAGTCATGTCATGTATCCAGTCGGTGAATGGCTAAAATATAACGTCAAACGCTAAAACACCTACTCGTAAACTAGTTGACTTCTTCAGTAATATTTTGATTTTTACACTCTCTATCCGACTTTCATTAAAAAGAAAAAGTTGAGAAAGAAAAGGTTTGGAATAAAAGATATATTCTATTTTTATATTTACGGAGTATAACGAATTGTTTGATAATGAAAAATAGACCCACGTTGAAGAAATTCATAAGTTACGCAATCTGTTTTTTTTTTTTTTTTTTTTTTTTTTTGAATATTATGTTAAAAGGTAAATACAATAAATGAAAAAACCATATAGTTGTATTTGATTGACAAAATTGCAAAAATGGTCCTGTGATATGTATTTTTTTGAGGTTTTAATCCAAACCACGATTTTTTTGGATTAATGGTCCTAGTTTTGGTTCCTGTCCAAACTAAAAAGACTATTATGCCCTTTCTGATATATTTTTTTTATACTTTTTCTATTTAATTTAAATGAAAAATAAAATAATTAACTAATTTGGGGTCCACGTCTCTCTCTCTCTCTCTCTCTCTCTCTCTCTCTCTCTCTCTCTCTCTCTCTCTCTCTCTCTCTCTCTCTCTCTCTCTCTCTCGGCTTGCCGAAAAACGAAGCCAAAGAGTGAAGGCAGCCACCTCACCACCTGCTAGCCTCCCATCGACCACTAAATGCCACCGTAAATCCCACAGCTCTGCCACCTTCCATTGTTGTGCTGGAAAACGAGCAGGAAGAAGCTACACTACCCCACTGCCACCACCTTCTCCCCATCGTAAACAACCATCCCAACTCCACTCAACTTCCGGAGCAACCTCCAACCACCAGACCACCTCCTTTCCCTCCCCCCTCTCATTCTCGTCCGTTACCAACAGGAGAGAAACAGGACAGCAAGGTCACCACCTCATTGCCACCATGAGACTTTCCGACCCACCACTATCGAGCTGTTGCTTCTGGGTTACTTCATCCACCACCTGTCACTCCTCGTCAACGCAACCCACCACCATTGTTGTTGCTGTCAGAACCTTCTCCTCAGATCAATTTCCACCTTCCTCATCCTTCTCCCTGAGTTTATGCTAGAAAAAAAAAACAAAGGAACATCACAGCGGAACTGCCACTGTGCGCCACCCATCACCACCGTTGCCATTTTTTTCTTTTTTGAGTTGCTTCCACCGTGAAGACTCTGATAAGCCATCACATCCCCCCACTGTGAGAGCTACATCTGGTTCTTCATTTTCTGGGTTTGGAAGCATAAAAGATTTCTTGATTGGATTTATATAAAAGTTGTACAATGTGTATTAAATATGTATGAATCTAGGGATACGAGGTGTTAGAGAGAGAGAGGCCCACTTTTATATTTAATATTAATAACAATATTAAAAAGTGAAAAAAATATGAAAACTAAATTCATTAAGGGTATAATAGTCTTTTTAGTTTGGATAAGGACCAAAATTGCAAGCAAATTAGCTTAAAAGGACCACCAATCCAAAAAAATCATGGCTTGGACTAAAACCCCAAAAAAATACATACCACATGGACAATTTTTGCAATTTTGTCTATTTGATTCTATATCTCTCCAAACCTGTTCATTTTGGAGGGAAAATTATGATGAAAGGTTATCAATAACCTATTTTTCCATTATTTCCATTTCCTTTCATTAAAACAATCGAAAAACACTGATTTTTTTTTGCCTCAATTCTTTCCGTTTCTTTCGCTTATCTCTTTAAAAAAGAAATTGAGTTTATTTCTTTTTCAAATTAAGTGGCAATTTTTTTTATATTAAGTTTTGTATGGATAAAATGGTTATATGAGTATTAATATGTATATTTAAACATATTGTGTATGTTCATCAACAAGTTTTTGAACCCTCTTATGATTTTTTAAGAAAAAAAACTCAAAGATTAAAAAAGAAACCTTTGTTCGGATATACGAACTCAAAACTTTAGTTTAAATAAAAAAGATTCAAATCCAAATGGACAAAAGTGCAAATTTGGTCCTTGTGGTTTGCAAAAATCTTTGGATGGGGTCCAAAAACTTTCCAACTTACATAGAATATTCAAAATCAAGGTTTTTATGGGTCTTTAGTCCATTCTGCCTTAGTTCGTTTGTTTGGAGCCGTTAGGGCCATCACGTGCCCTCCATGTGAGGGCATTTTGGTATTTTTGCTTCCTAACCTTCGTTGCCGCCACTTCAATTAATAAGTTGTATTAGGCAATAAGTTTGCAGATTGTACTTCACTCATTTGTCTTCTCTCACACCTCGTTCATCAATCAAGATGCAAAAACCCTAACCATTGTGTGAGAATCGATTTCTGTCCATGCTTTTGAAAATGTGGGGACTCAGAAATCTTGGAGAGAATGTTAACGTTCAAGAAGTTTATGGTAAGATTCTCTGTGTTTGATGATCAAGTTTCAAACTTTGAAAAACTCTAACAATGGTGTATTTATGTTTTGAAAATGGTTACCCCAACATATTCTTTATTGAACTTCATCGTGGAGGGAGTTTCACAAAGTTTCCAAATATTAGGTATATTAATGGGTAAGTTAGGTACTTTGATGTTGTCGACATTGATGAATTTTCTATGCATGAACTAGACTTGATGATGAGAGAATTATGGTATGATGGTACTGAAATCATGTATTACCACTTCCGTTTACCTAATGAAGGATTTGACTTTGGACTACGAGCATTAGGTAATGATGATGATGTGTGTAATCTCTTAGAGTATGTTTCCCATAACAAAGTGATTAAAGTGTACACAGAGCATGGTCAAACGAACTTGCTTATATATTTTATGTCCCCAAATGGTCCAAGAAGGGTTATAATAGAAGACATGGACAATTAGGATCCTCCTAGACCCTCATCACCTGTAGTTACTCATAAAAGTGGAAACTCCAATCCAAATTGATGTTGATGAGGGTGACTTAGGGTTAGCATTAACCTTATACAAGTCAGCAACACTTGAATTTAGTAGGTCTAAAGGTTGGAAACATAGTAAAGGGGGGTCGTCTTGTAGTAGAAAACTTAACTTAGATTAGGAAGGTTATGAAAAAACAATGGCACATGGTGAAGTTGATAAAGGTAAGAGTGTTGAGCCAATGCATCCTAAATTTGTTGAGTTGATGTAACATCCATAAACTTTACGCCAAATTTAAAAATTTTCAATCATAAATAAAAACTGTAAAGCATTGTTTACAAAATGTTTTCAAATCATTTTCCATCAGAGTGTCCCAAAAATCATAACATAAGGATGAGGAGTGGTACGGTCACGCCTTCACCTTTCCATTGACTCATGAAGTACCTGAAACAATAAACTGAAAACTGTATGCCCGAGGGCTTAGTGAGCTACCCCCAAAATACCAATACCACACTGACAATACCATATCAGTAATAATCAATCAATCATCATGCATACTGGGTCATCGGCCGGACTGGACCGCCCTACCGGGCCTACAGTTTGTCTAAATTAATCCCGAGCCTTCGGCATGACTGGTCCGCCACGTGGGCCTACATTCTCCCTGGACCGCTCACAGGGTATATTGGCCTTCCGCACAAAGCAGGACCGCCTCAACCCAACCAACAAGAAAATAACCATGTGCACATAGCTATCATATACTGGCATATACAAACATCAAGCATATTTATCTCACTGATCATAATCATAGAATTCTCTTGTAACTAGAGTACCGACCTATCAGGTCACTAACACACCAATCCCTACGGATCATAAAAAGCATAACATACTGTCTACCTCGATTCTGAACTAACAAATCATAACCACATGCAACATACCATAACAATAACAACTAAAGGGTCGACCTTGGTGCCGTAGACCCTATCGATATAGTGAGGATAACTCACCTCGCAGATGTCGACACGAAAGGTAAATTCCAACTCTCGGATCACTTGACACAGGTTCCACCACCTATCACCGTAGTACAACATACTCATAAGTCCTTAACCTTACAAGGTACTCCATAAACCACTAGTCAACCCCTGGTAAAAGTCAATGTCCTCGATCAAGGTCAACAGTCCATGTTGACCTTAACTCGCCGAGTTCCCTAAAGTACATTCCAACTCGCCGAGTCATCGGAGTGACTCGTCGAGTTCCTTTGATCCTCGATCAAACTTAAGGTCACACGTCAAATTCCCTCCTTGCAACTCGACCGATACATACGCATACATAATCTAGGGAAAACTCATCCGACTTGTCGAGTAGTTCTTCAACTCGTTGGGTCTTATGGTGATCTTCATCGAACTCGCCGAGTTGTTCATCCAACTCATCGAGTTCACGGCAATCCATCCCTATAATCACGCATACTGATGGGTTTTGGTCATAAGACATCCTATGTGCTCATACAAACCCTAATGCTTGGATCTAGGTTTCTCTATTGTACATGCTTTGAATCCAAGACTATAAACCCTAATTATAGCATATGGAAATCAATATTAACATATAATTAGGTTTAAGAAATTACCTTGATTGTTATGTAGTAATAACAATCCCAAATCTCCTTGTATTGACTTTGGAAGGCTTAGAGTCACAAGTGTCACTCCTCTAATGGTTCACAAACACCATAAGCAAGAGGATGAAGAGGAGAGAGGATGGAGGCTGCCCTAAAGCGTGTGAAACCCTAGCAAGAAGCTTAGCCACGTTTTTGGGTCATAAGGGATCCATATATACAGGAGGCAATTAGGGTTATCTAACAAGGAAACCCTAATTTGGATGCTTAAGCCCTAAGCAACCCATAGAGCCCTTTCCATAAGGCCTTGGACGATTCATATGGGCTTCCCCCATAGAATTCGTCCACCTTATGATATAAGGCAATCCATGGCCCAAATTGCAATTATCTTATAATTACAATTCCAGTCCCTTAAGTTTAATTAATCTCTTTTAGTCACAAAACTAATTACTAATTAATTCTTAACTAATATTAATTAAACAATTTGATTTCTCCTTTAATATATTATTCCCATAATATATTAATAAATCATATTTAATCCTTTCTCTCCACAATTCATCTTATCAAGTTGCTTTGGTGAAGGCAACTCAAAAGGACCATGCACCATCGGGTCAAGTACATACCAAAATAGTTATGGACTTAGACACTAGTCCAACACATACATCCCTCATGGGAATAGGAATCAAATCTATCGGGAAGGGCACCCCGAAAATCTCCAACTCGCATCCCCGGAAGACCGAAGAAGCAGAGACCCCGTGCTTGTTGGCGATCGAAACTCGCAACGGACACTCAAGATCATCTATCGGCACATTGAACCCTCTAGAGAAGGTCTGAGATACAAACGATCGAATCGCTCCCGAGTCAAATAATACCAAAGCGGGTAAAGAATTCACTAAAAATGTACCTAATCACAGGTACAATCAATAAGCACAACACGAATACAATAACTGAGACAAAGAATAGAAAACGTACCAGCAACCACATCTGGTGTTGTCTTGGCCTCCTTGGCCGTGAGCTGGAAGGCGCGATCCTGAGCCTTCGGAGGCTCCACCTCTACTGGCCTCCCATTTCCAATCCTCCCAGCAGCTGGTGTGGAACCCTGCGCCGGCTTGGCGGCGAGCTGCAGACAGTTGGTCTTCACATGACCAACTTGATGACAATGGTAACAATCCTCATATCTGCTGAAGGGGCGGACTGACGGCAGTCCCTGGCATAGTGCCCCTCCTTGCCACATTTGTGGCACCCACCTCCTGCTCGACAAACCCCTGAATGAGCCTTGCCACACTTTCTACAAGTAAGGCTCTGATGACCCCCAGACCGTGAATCAGCGGTTTTAGACCGCTTAGGCACCGGCTGAGGCTGTGCCGGTGCCTGACGCTGCTCCTTCAGTTGCAGCTCTATCTCCAACTCACGCCGCCGCGCGGCTTCCTGAAGGTCCAGGAGGGTATCAAATCGCTGAGTAGACACAAACTATCGAATAAAAGTCTTGAGCATACTCAGATAACGAGTCATCTGAGACTGCTCTAAAGTAAACTCCGGGCAAAACATAGCCCTCTCCGTGAACATACGGGTAATCTCCATCACAGACTCCCCATTCTGTCTCAATGTCAAAATTTCCTGGCAAGCCGCTCCCACTCAACGCGTGGAACATAGCGAGTGCAGAACATATCTCTGAACTGCTCCCAAGTAATAGCAGCCCGCTGATCATCAGTATACAACCCAGTCGTCAGCCTCCACTAGTCCTTTGCCCCAAGCCTCAGCAGGTTCAGGGCACACCTAACCTTGTGGTCAGCAGGACATGAGCACGTGAATAAACAACCCTCCATATTAGATAACCACCTCATAGCCCTAATCGCATCCTGTGTACCATCAAATGTCGGGGGCTTCGTATTATCGAATTCCCGGTACTGGAAAGCCATGTCGGCTCCTCCTCCCACTCCTGCCACGGTTACAGCCGAAATGGCTGCAGCGACAGCTGTCTCTGCTATAGTTGCTATAGTTGCCGGAGGATTCCCGGAGCAACAGCAGCAACAGTAGGCAGTCAGTTCCCGACCAGAGCAGCAGCTACTTCGAGGTGAGTTACCTTCCAGTAGCGGTGGGTCTACGACCACAATGCCGGCCCACCAGTAGGAGTTATTTGTAGATGTTTGTCTCCGTGATATTCATCTAGGTATTACCACTACCTGTGATATGTTATGTGCTAGTAGGATATGATGCTATGTGCTAGTGACAGTAGGGGGGCGATAGTCCCCAAGTATCCGGTCGAAAGGACCGAAGGGGAGGCCAGCACCCAGATATGCTAGGCAGTATCCGGTCGAAAGGACCGAAGGGGAGGCCAGCACCCAGATATGCTTGGCAATGTCCGGTCGAGAGGGCCGAAGGGGTAGGTCGGGCACCCAGATATGCCTGACAATATATGTATGTTATGAGATTATTTGGTATGTGGTACGGTGGGGGAACTCACTAAGCTTTGTGCTTACGGTTTTCAGTTTTGGTTTCAGGTACCTCCTCAGCTAGGGGAAAGGAGCCGGCGCGGTAGCAGCATGTCGCACACACTCTCTCTGGTTTTCGCATTTACGAGATTTTCTGGGATTTATACTCTGATGTTGATTGGTTGTATGATTTGGCTTTTAGACATGGTTTACGTTGTGTTGTGATTTGATCAAACAATGTTTTAATTAATTAATGTTTTCTAAAGTAACGCTTTAAAACGAAATTTTTGGGCGTGAAATTTGGGTCGTTACAAGTTGGTATCAGAGCCCTGGTTTGAGGGATTCGGACACACCTTCGGGGGTGTCTGAACTCAAATCAAGGGACTAAAAGATTTTCTAAAAGAAAATGTTTTCTAAAAACTGAGAAAAGAGTTTCGAGAAAGAACGAAGTGTGAGACGTGCGCGATCGGCCGAGCTCAAGTAAGTATTCCCCAAAGTACCCATACAAGTTTACGTTATGATTATCAGCTTTGTAGAACAACATGCTAGAATAGGACTAAGGATCTAGGAGTGATGCCTTATGTGCCTGGTTTATGTGTTTCAGTTGTATGAAAATTGCATGCTAGATATTGAGTAGACAGTAAGTAGGATAGCCTGATTAGGTTATGCCTGATAGTATGAGCTTAGCACTTAATGCTAGCTCAGTTCCTGAAAGTAGATAGAGTAATTGAGATTGTTACCCTTATCTGAATGCTGCTTGCTTCATGCTATGTGGGACTCTGAATAATGGGAGTTAGCCATTAGGCGAATGCGTCACGTCGCATGTGGTCAGGGTTGACTAATCTTAAGAGTGTCGGGTTTGATCCTACTGCGTAGATCTTGTTTGAGTCCAACCTTTGTAGGGACGAGTCGGGTACTCGAAGGATTATCTGAGCCTCGTCACATGTGATGGTATTCGGGTAATGGCTAATTGGCATTACTAGGAGGCCTGCAGCAGCTGAGGACTGGATCGAGTGGAGTCGGAGATTTCCTAGGGCGAGCCTGGGATGGGAATAGTAATGATCAACAATATGAAAAGGGATCTGGTGGAGTCGAGGTAGTCCTTGAAGAAGGTACGGATAGATGTGGAAGGTAGTATGGGCCCGTACTACTGAAAGCAGAGGATCCGTACCCGAACCAAGGAAGGCCAAGACAAGACCAGGGAACTTGTAAGTAGTTGTGATCCCTCAGGAAGTATAAGTATTTATAATTATTGTTGTGATGTATTGCAGAATGGTGGTACTTCGATCGAGGCCAGTAGATGGCGGTTCAGGAGAGGGGTCAGGTTCGGGATCAGGTTCCGAGCCGGTTGATGAGGGACTATGCGAGTTCATCGCGTCAGAGATCACCAGGGGTATCCTTGAGTCGACTCCCATTATCTTCGGGTCGATCAAGGAAGGGATCATCGAGTTGATGGAGGATCGCCTCAGGGCGTTCAGGAGCGACATGGCATCTGGCCAGTCGGGATCTCGCACACTGTCCTTTAAGGACTTCAGGGGCAGTGGTGCGCCGGATTTCCATGGGGTGAAAGACCCCATTGCTGCCAGGCGATGGATTGCAGACATCGAGTCTGCCCAGTTGACTAGCTTCTGCCCCGGGGGGTCGAAGGTGAGGTATGCAGCAGGGTGTCTACGGGACCGAGCCCGGGATTGGTGGGAGTCAGTGGGTGACTCGTTGGGAGCCTCAGCTATCGAGGCTATGACCTGGTCGGACTTTGTGACCAGATTCAGGGCAGAGTTTTCGCTGGCTGTCGAGCTTCAGCAACTGGCCAGGGAGTTTCTAGACATGAGGCAGACGACGGAGACTGTGGCGGAGATCACCGCCAAGTTCCGGGAGAGTGCTTTGTTGGTACCCCAGTATGCTGGTGACGAGGACATGAGGAGGACTCGTTATCATGATATGCTACGAGCTGACATTCGGGAGCATGTTAGCTTTTCGGCTTGCCCTACCCTGGACTCCATGATTGCCAGGGCAAGGGAAAGGGAGATAGATTTGGAGCACATCCGGAAACGGAAGGCAGAAGAGAGTCAGTCAGGAGGGGCTTCGGGGAAGAAGCCTAAGGGGTTTGATGCGGGGCCGAAAGGCCAACAGGGACGGGGACGCTGCAGGAAATGCGGCAAGGCGCACGAGGGGGCATGTAGGATGGGGTCATCAGGCTGCTACAAGTGCGGCAAGTCTGGGCACATTAGCAGGGATTGCACTGCTCCGGCAACAGTTATTCAGACAGCAGAGTTGTTGTGTTTTCACTGCAACCACAGGGGCCACAAGAAGGCCAATTGCCCCCAGTTGATAGTCTCAGCGCCGGTGAAGGCGCCAGCTCCAGCGACCCTGCAGATCACGGATGGCCGGCAGGGCAAGGCAAATGCTATAGTGGTGAGGAGCTGAGCATTCCAGCTGACTACCGAGGAGGCACGCGCCGCACCCGATGTGGTGACGGGTATGATTCTTTCCCTCTATCTTATTTTTATGATGTTATGTTATTGATATGTGCTCTGTATGTATATGTATGCATTAGGATCGTTCCATGTGAACGGCCTTCCAGTTCAGGTGTTGTTCGACTCGGGTGCGTCCCGATCATTTGTTTCCCTTGCGCTTAGCAAGAAGTTTCATGAGTCATCAGGCGAGTTAGATTGCCCTTTGGAGGTGGAGATTGCTGATGATCGATCGGTGCGAGCATCGATGGTATTTCGAGATTGCGTGCTGCGTTTGTTTGAGGAGCGCTACTTGGTAGATTTGGTTCCCATTCCGTTGCGTGGGAACAAGGTGATCATAGGCATGGATTGGCTGAGCCCTAATAGGGCGGTGATAGATTGCGCGCAACAGCTAGTGCGGGTCAGGACCCCAAGCGGGGGAGAGTTAGTGATTCATGGCGAGAAGCCGCAGTGTGGACCCACTGTATGTTCTGCAGCGAGGGCTAGGCGCTACCTTCAGTAGGGATGCGCAGGATACGTCGCGTATGTGATGGATACCCGAGAGGCGGGTAAGGCGACAGTGAGCGAGGTTCCGGTGGTTCGAGACTTTGCAGATGTTTTCCTGGAAGAGCTTCCTGGGATACCTCCGGAGCAACAGGTGGAGTTCAGGATTGACCTGGTTCCTGGTGCGGCTCCGATAGCCAAGGCGCCGTATCGGTTGGCTCCTCCCGAGATGCAGGAGTTGTCTACGCAGCTGCAGGAGCTGCTAGACAAGGGATTTATTCGTCCGAGTAGTTCGCCATGGGGAGCCTCGATTCTGTTTGTGAAGAAGAAGTGCGGGTCGCATCGGATGTGTATAGATTACCGGGAGCTGAACAAGGTAACGGTGAAGAACCGTTACCCGCTCCCGAGGATTGATGACCTCTTTGACCAGCTTCAGGGAGCATCTTGGTTCTCCAAGATTGATTTGCGTTCGGGTTATCATCAGATGAGGGTCAGGGAGGAGGATATGCAGAAGACCGCGTTTCGGACGCGCTATGGTCACTATGAGTTCGTGGTGATGCCGTTTGGGCTCACCAATGCTCCTGCCGCGTTCATGGACCTCATGAACATCGTGTGCAGACCGATGCTGGATCGGTCTGTGATAGTCTTTATCGATGACATCTTGGTCTATTCCAAGACCTGGGAGGAACATGAGGAGCATCTGAGAGAGGTGTTGGAGACCCTGAGGAGGGAGAGCTTGTACGCCAAGTTCTCCAAGTGTGAGTTTTGGTTGCGCGAGGTGCAATTTCTTGGACACCTCGTCAACCAGAACGGGATTATGGTCGATCCAGCCAAGGTCGAGGCCGTGATGAGATGGGAGGTTCCGAAGTCTCCATCTGAAATTCGGAGTTTCCTGGGATTGGCAGGCTAATATCGGAGATTTATCCAGGATTTCTCCAAGATAGTCGTACCCCTGACGCGACTGACGAAGAAAGTCGTGGTCTTTTGGTGGGGACCCAAGCAGCAGGCTGCATTTGAGACGCTGAGACAGAGACTGTGCGAGGCGCCGATCTTAGCCCTGCCAGAGGGCGTAGAGGATTTTGTGGTTTATTGTGATGCGTCCATTTCTGGGTTGGGCGCGGTACTGATGCAGAGGGGGCATGTCATTGCCTACGCTTCGAGGCAGCTCAAGCCTCACGAGGCGAACTACCCGACGCACGATTTGGAGTTGGGGGCGGTGGTCTTTGCCCTCAAGATTTGGCGGCATTACCTCTACGGGGTTCGTTGTACCATCTACACGGACCACAAGAGTTTGAGGTACCTCATGGATCAGCCGAATCTGAACATGAGGCAGCGTCGGTGGTTGGACGTGGTGAAGGATTATGATTGTGAGATCCTTTACCACCCAGGGAAGGCCAATGTGGTGGCCGATGCGCTTAGTCGCAAGGCGGCGCCAATCAGGGACGTTTGTATGAGGATGACCGTGGTGACTCCCCTGTTGGAGCAGATTCGGGAGGCTCAACAGGAGGCTATCAAGGAGGAGCACCGGAAGAGTGAGCGTATTGTGGGTCAGGTTTCCTCCATTGATTATGATAGCCGAAGACTTTTGACACTGCACCATAGGGTCTGGGTGCTGTATCACGGAGGTGTGCGCCAGATTTTGATGGAAGAGGCGCACAAGTCCCAATTCTCTATTCATCCCGGGGCGACGAAGATGTATAGGGATCTTCGTCTGGACTATTGGTGGCCCTGCATGAAGCGGGATGTGGCATGGTATGTCGAGCGATGTTTGACCTGCAGGAAGGTCAAGGCCGAACATCAGAGACTGCATGGCAAGATGCAACCGTTGGATATTCCATTGTGGAAATGGGAAGATATCACGATGGATTTTATCACGAAGCTTCCCAGGACCGCGCGGGGAGTGGATTCGATTTGGGTCATCGTGGATCGATTGACCAAGAGTGCTCACTTCATTCCGATCTAGGAGAGCATATCGACCGAGAAATTGGCCGACATCTATATCAGGGAGATAGTGGCACGGCACGGGGTGTCAGTTTCGGTTATCTCGGATAGGGATGTGCGTTTTACTTCCAGATTTTGGAAGAGATTTCATGAAGAGTTGGGCACTCGTTTGCATTTTAGCACCGCCTTTCACCCGCAGACGGATGGTCAGAGCGAGCGAACCTGTAACAGCCCGGATCTCCAGGTATTTTATTGTTTTAATATTTTGAGTTTTGAGAAGGGACTCGGCGAGTTGGAGCTCAGACTCGCCGAGTAGGGTCGCGATTCTGGACGCGGGATTCGTTCGGACTCGGCGAGTCCAGGATATGGACTCGGCGAGTCCACGCTGTTTAATGAAACCCTAATTTCTCGGGTTTGGGACCTATTTAAATGGCCTTATGGCCGTCATTTGCATCCATCAGCCCATAGAGAGAAACCCTAAAAGTGCTTTAGCGATTTGAGAGTGAAAGGAGGCATTTCTTGACATTTGTGTGTTGTTTAGCAAAGAAGAAGGAGGCTCTAGCAAAGAGGAGGCAAGGGAGACGGCTATTTGGTGGATTTGAAGCTTGACCCTTCAATCTAAAGGTATGATTTCGACTCATCTCCTGTTTTGTGAAGTATAATCGATTTTAGGGTTTCTTGTGGCCTTGTTGAGTTGATTTGATGGCCAAATAGTCCCATGCTAGTGATGAGACTTCGGATCTGGATCCATAGAGGTCCAGAGAGCCTCATTCTTCAAGCTTTATAGAGAACAATGGAGGTCATGACCTTGTGTAGTGAGATTTGTTGAAGATTCTTCATAATTAGTCATATAGAGGTTGTTAATGCATCAAGACTAGGACTTTACGTGATGAATCAGTCTAGGAGGGCCAGATCTATGAATTGTTGGAGTAGATCTGACCTTAGAAGCAAGTTTGAGTGATTGCATGGAATGGACTCGCCGAGTCCGATGAGCAGACTCGGCGAGTAGCTTGAAGATTACCTTGGACCGGCCAGTGAGTGGTCCAGACGAGTCAGGAGTTGACCCAGTGAGTCAGGGCGAGTTAGAGAGGATTGTCATGTGGTCTGAGTCGAGCTGGGACTCGCCGAGTCGTTCTTGAGACTCGGCGAGTTGAGTCGGGGTGGTCCCGCGATTCTTCCAGGTGGAACTCGTCGAGTCAGGGGGAGTACTCGACGTGTAGAAAGGGAATCCTAGAGAGTTGGTGAGAACGTCTAGACTCGCCGAGCTGCCGTGTGCACTCGCCGAGTCCGGTCAAAGTTGACCGTTGACCGTTGACCTGTGTTGACTTCTTAGGGGTAGTCAACCTTAGAGATAAAAAGTGTTAATTAGAGTCTTGTGATGTTATAGGAGGATTAGAGCTCGGAGGATCGAGCACGAGGGATTTCCAGGGATCGTGAGATACCGAGACACGCGAGGTGAGTCTTCTCACTATACCTTACCTTGAGTCGGTAATCAGAGTTATGTGTTAGTGTATGTATGTGTATGTTATGTGTTGTACTGCATTATTTCTATGTGATTTATGCTGTGCATGTTTATAGAGTTGGAACCGGAAGGTTCACAGAGTTAGAACCTGAGGGTTCACAGAGTTTGGGTGCACGGACCCATAGAGTTATGGCCTCGAGTGGCTAAGATGTGTTGTATGTGTGGTATTTTGGGGAACTCACTAAGCTTTGTGCTTACAGTGTTAGTGTTGTTGTTTCAGGTACTAGCTATGACCGTGGGAAGGCGCCGGCTTGATCTGTACACACGTAGAGGAATTCGATATAATTATGTGATCTTGGGATTTGTATGATACATATTGGAATTTGAAACTTGATGTTTTATGAAATTAAAAGAGAAATGCTTTTATAAATTGTGAAAAATAAATTTTAAAATTTTCGGTGTTACAAGTTGGTATCAGAGCCTTGGTTTGAGGGATTCGAGTACACCTTCGGGCGTATTTGAACTCAAACTGAGGATTTGAGATGTATTTTCAAAAAGAGTAAAAGATTTTCGAAAAAAAAAACGCAGAGCAAGAGATGTGTGTACGATCAGTCAGCGCCCGAACGGTGATTTCCCAAAATACCTTTATATATTATGTGATATTGATATTGATATGATGTATCCGCATGCTAGAGTAGGCTAGGTATTGCTATTAGGACTAGAGTGGCCTGATGTGTGATGCCTTAGCCTAGAGAGAGGTGAGCTGCTATGAGGTGCTTGAGAGTGAGTAGGTAGCAGCAAGGGACTTATGAGAGATCTATTAGAGAGTAGTTTATGCATGATAAAGTACTTGAGAGCTGGGATCCAAAGAGAAGGACTTGGAGTGTATTCTGGTGCGGTGCGGACAGTAGTATTGGGCCCGTACTACTGGAAGCACCGGAGCGGTGTGCAGCCCAAGTCAGAATCTTTGGAATGCCAAGAATCAAGGAGAAAAGAGTTGTCGAGTGTGAGCATACTCGTGTGGATTCTAATTTATCGTATGTTGTATTTCAGAGGTAGATCATGGTGAGGACACGTTTGATGCCCAAGAGCAGTGGTACCAGTGAGGAGGAGATCCGCCGGATCATTCAGGAGGAGGTGGCTGCGGCCATCAGGGCAGAGATACCGGAGATGTTTGGGTCTATAAAGACCACATTGATTGAGACGTTTGATGAGCGTTATGCCGCTCTTTCTGAGGCTGCTGCTGCAGCGGCTACCGCAGCGATTGCTGCTGCGAGGCCGCAGGGTGGGGATGCGTTGCTGTTCCGTGAGTTCAGCAACACAAAACCACCAGAGTTTGATGGTACTCAGGATCCGGTGGCAGCTATGAGGTGGATATCTGATATTGAGGGGTGTTTCTTCACTTGCTCGTCTCCTGAGCATTTGAAGGTACGGTTCGCGCTGAACCAGCTTCGCTTGGGAGCGAAGGACTGGTGGAAGTTTGTGACGGCGCATTATTCGCCTGCTGAGCTTTCTGCGGTGACCTGGGAGAGGTTCACCACTATGTTTCGGGATGAGTATGTTCCCCAGGTGGAGAGGGAGCGTTTAGCACAGGAGTTTCTGACCCTCAAGCAGGGTACTGAGTCTGTTACAGCGATCACGAGGATGTTTCACGAGAGGGCGATGTTCTGCCCTGAGCACGTGTCCACTGAGCAGGCACGTATGAGCCGCTACTTGAGCATCTTGAGGAGGGATATTCGGGAGTTCGCTGCGAACTCCTCGTACCGGACATTTGCCGAGCTTCAGGCAAATGCCCGGAAGAGGGAGATTGAGCTTGAGACCCAGGCCAGGGAGGAGGCAGAGTCTCAGGGGAGGGATCGGCGACCGGCGCTGTCGCAGCCGGCCGCCAAGCGGGCCAAGCCTGCTGATCCCAGACCAGGGAGCCAGAAGGGCCGCACTTGCGGAAAGTGCGGCAAGGGTCATGACGGAGTCTGCCGAGCAGGGTCTTGCTACAAATGTGGCAAGGAGGGGCACATGGCCAAGGACTGCCCCAAGGGGTTTGCAGTGTGCTTTCACTGCAACCAGACCGGACACCGGAAGGCCGAGTTTCCGCAGTTGCACGGAGCATCTCAGGGGTCTGCTCCTGCCGCCACCAGAGTTACAGAGAGTCGGCCTGTGAAGGCCGAGACGCCGAGAGCTCGAGGGAGAGCCTTCCAGCTGACTGCGGAGGAGGTCCGCGCCGCGCCCGATGTTGTGGCTGGTATGTTTCCTTTCGTGTATTTATTTTGATATATGATGTTATGCTTATATTATGTTATGTGTAGGTACCTTTCTTGTGAATTCCGTACCTGCTTTAGTGTTATTTGACTCGGGTGCGAGTCGGTCTTTTGTATCTTTGGCTTTTAGCCAGCATATCAGTGCTAGTCGTGAGGCACTGAGTCGGCCTCTGAGAGTCTCCATAGCTGATGATAGAGTGATTTGTGCCGCAGAGGTTTTCCGGGGATGTGTGTTAGAGATCTTCGGGATTGAGTTTCCGATTGATCTGATTCCTATTGCGATGGGTGATGTTTGTGTCATTGTGGGCATGGACTGGTTGAGCCGATTCGGCGCGATTATTGACTGTGAGCGTCAGCTGGTGACTATACGAGACCCTAGTGGGGGAGTTCTTTCGGTGTACGGTGAGGGTACACGTTCGGGATCAGCCTTTTGTTCGGCCGCTAGGGCGAGGCAGTGTCTACAGCAGGGCTGTAAGGGTTTTGTGGCGTATGTGATGGATACGCGAGCGACTTCCGAGAGACCGAGTTCAGTCGGGGAGGTACCGGTGGTGTGTGAGTTTCCAGATGTCTTTCCCAAGGAGCTGCCGGGAGTACCTCCTGTGAGGCAAGTGGAGTTTGGTATTGATTTGGTTCCGAGGGCTGCGCCTATAGCTAAGGTGCCTTATCGTCTTGCACCTCCAGAGATGCAAGAGTTATCCTCGCAACTTCAGGAGTTGCTGGGAAAGGGATTTATTCGGCCGAGCAGCTCGCCGTGGGGAGCTCCCATTCTGTTCGTCAAGAAGAAGGATGGTTCACACCGGATGTGTATTGATTACCGGGAGTTGAACAAGCTGACGATCAAGAACCGTTACCCGTTGCCGAGGATCGACGATTTATTTGATCAGTTGCAGGGAGCATCTTGGTTTTCCAAGATCGATTTGAGGTCGGGATATCATCAGGTGAGAGTGCGAGATGAGGACGTCCAGAAGACAGCTTTCAGGACGCGATATGGGCATTATGAGTTTGTGGTGATGCCTTTTGGGCTCACTAATGCCCCGGCGGTGTTCATGGATCTCATGAACAGGGTATGTAGGCCGATGTTGGATCGGTCGGTGATTGTATTTATCGATGATATTCTGGTGTATTCGAGATCTAGAGAGCAGCATGAGGAGCATTTGAGGGAGGTCCTTGGGGTACTGAGATCGGAGAAGCCTTATGCAAAGTTCTCCAAGTGTGATTTCTGGTTACGGGAGGTCCAGTTCCTAGGGCATCTCGTTAACCAGGAAGGGATTCTGGTCGATCCGGCCAAGGTTGAGGCGGTGATGGGTTGGGAGGTGCCAAAGTCACCCTCTGAGATCAGGAGCTTCCTTGGATTAGCAGGGTATTATCGGAGATTTATCAAGGATTTCTCCAAGATCGCAGTGCCGCTCACCAGGTTGACCCGGAAGGGTGTTGCATTCTCATGGGGTCCCGAGCAGCAGACCTCCTTTGAGACACTTCGCCAGAGGTTGTGCGAAGCCCCGGTATTAGCTCTCCCGGAAGGGATGGAGGATTTTGTAGTATATTGTGATGCATCGATTTTGGGGTTGGGTGCGGTGTTGATGCAGAGGGGTCATGTGATAGCATATGCATCGAGGCAGCTGAAGCCTCATGAGACGAGATATCCCACGCATGATCTAGAGTTGGGGGCAGTAGTGTTCGCCCTCAAGATTTGGCGCCACTACTTATATGGGGTTCGATGTACGATATACACGGACCATAAGAGCTTGAAGTACTTGATGGATCAGCCCAATCTAAACATGCGTCAGAGGAGGTGGTTAGATGTGGTCAAGGATTATGATTGTGAGATCCTGTACCACCCGGGCAAGGCCAACGTGGTGGCTGATGCGTTGAGCCGCAGGGCGGAGAGCACTCCATTACGAGATGTATGTTTGAGATTGACCCTGATAGCTCCGGTATTGGATGCCATCCGTGGGGCACAGGCCGAGGCTGTGCAGCCGGAGATGCAAAAGAGGGAACGGGTCGTTGGTTTGGTTTCAGAATTCGTTACGGATGGGCGAGGGCTTATGACTTTTCAGGGTCGGATTTGGGTACCGTTTGTGGGTGGTTCGCGCACTTCCTTGATGGAGGAGGCTCATCGGTCGAAATTTTCGATCCATCCGGGGGCTACGAAGATGTATTTGGATTTGAGGAGAGAGTATTGGTGGCCCTATATGAAGAGGGACGTCGCATGGTTTGTTGAGAGGTGCTTGACCTGCCGTAGGGTTAAGGCCGAGCACCAGAGACCGCATGGCAAGTTGCAGCCATTGGAGGTTCCCGAATGGAAATGGGAACAGATCACTATGGATTTCATCACCAAATTGCCGAGAACTGCCAGAGGAGTTGATGCAATTTGGGTGATTGTGGATAGGCTGACGAAGAGCGCTCACTTCCTTGCCATCAGTGAGAGTTCTTCAGCAGAGAAGTTGGCAGAGTTATATGTGAGAGAAGTGGTATCTCGGCATGGGGTGCCGATCTCGATTGTTTCAGACCATGATGTGCGCTTTACTTCCAGATTCTGGAAGAAATTTCATGAGGAGTTGGGTACTAGATTGCATTTTAGTACAACATATCATCCCCAGACAGACGGTCAGAGTGAGCGGACGATTCAGACGCTTGAGGACATGCTTCGAGCATGTGTGTTGGATTTCGGGGGTAGCTGGGATGCGTATCTACCCTTGGCAGAGTTTTCCTACAACAACAGCCATCATTCGAGCATTGGTATGCCACCCTTTGAGCTGTTGTATGGCAGGAGGTGTCGGACCCCCATTTGCTGGGGAGAGGTTGGGCAGAGAGTGATGGGCAGTACCGAGATCGTGCTTCAGACGACAGAGCAGATTCAGCAGGTCAGACAGAGGTTATTGACCGCCCAGAGCCGACAGAAGAGTTATGCAGACAGACGCCGGTCCGAGCTTGAGTTTCAGGTCGGCGACTTCGTTCTCCTGAAGGTCTCTCCTTGGAAAGGAGTGATTCGATTCAGGAAGAGGGGCAAGTTGGGGCCCCGGTATATTGGGCCATTTCGTGTGATTGCGAGGGTAGGCCGGGTAGCCTATCGTTTGGAATTGCCAGCAGAGTTGGGGCAAATCCATGACACTTTTCATGTGTCGCAATTGAGGAAATGTATTGCCGATGAGTCGGCAGTAGTTCCATTAGAGGATATTCAGGTGGATGCGAGCCTGAATTATGCCGAGAGACCAGTAGCCATCAGAGATCGGAAGATCAAGGTTCTGAGGAACAAGGAGGTACCTTTGGTGTTGGTTCAGTGGCAACACCGGAAGGGATCAGAGATGACCTGGGAGCCGGAGCGCGAGATGCGGGCTCAGCATCCGGAGCTATTTTAGAGCGAGACTTCGAGGGTGAAGTCTAATCCTAGTGGGGGAGAATTGTAACAGCCCGGATCTCCAGGTATTTTATTGTTTTAATATTTTGAGTTTTGAGAAGGGACTCGGCGAGTTGGAGCTCAGACTCGCCGAGTAGGGTCGCGATTCTGGACGCGGGATTCGTTCGGACTCGGCGAGTCCAGGATATGGACTCGGCGAGTCCACGCTGTTTAATGAAACCCTAATTTCTCGGGTTTGGGACCTATTTAAATGGCCTTATGGCCGTCATTTGCATCCATCAGTCCATAGAGAGAAACCCTAAAAGTGCTTTAGCGATTTGAGAGTGAAAGGAGGCATTTCTTGACATTTGTGTGTTGTTTAGCAAAGAAGAAGGAGGCTCTAGCAAAGAGGAGGCAAGGGAGACGGCTATTTGGTGGATTTGAAGCTTGACCCTTCAATCTAAAGGTATGATTTCGACTCATCTCCTGTTTTG
The DNA here is from genome assembly GCF_002870075.4 of Lactuca sativa. NCBI lineage: Eukaryota > Viridiplantae > Streptophyta > Magnoliopsida > Asterales > Asteraceae > Lactuca > Lactuca sativa. The sequence goes on along the minus strand of NC_056630.2, from coordinate 125,527,271 downwards.
TGAAGTATAATCGATTTTAGGGTTTCTTGTGGCCTTGTTGAGTTGATTTGATGGCCAAATAGTCCCATGCTAGTGATGAGACTTCGGATCTGGATCCATAGAGGTCCAGAGAGCCTCATTCTTCAAGCTTTATAGAGAACAATGGAGGTCATGACCTTGTGTAGTGAGATTTGTTGAAGATTCTTCATAATTAGTCATATAGAGGTTGTTAATGCATCAAGACTAGGACTTTACGTGATGAATCAGTCTAGGAGGGCCAGATCTATGAATTGTTGGAGTAGATCTGACCTTAGAAGCAAGTTTGAGTGATTGCATGGAATGGACTCGCCGAGTCCGATGAGCAGACTCGGCGAGTAGCTTGAAGATTGCCTTGGACCGGCCAGTGAGTGGTCCAGACGAGTCAGGAGTTGACCCAGTGAGTCAGGGCGAGTTAGAGAGGATTGTCATGTGGTCTGAGTCGAGCTGGGACTCGCCGAGTCGTTCTTGAGACTCGGCGAGTTGAGTCGGGGTGGTCCCGCGATTCTTCCAGGTGGAACTCGTCGAGTCAGGGGGAGTACTCGACGTGTAGAAAGGGAATCCTAGAGAGTTGGTGAGAACGTCTAGACTCGCCGAGCTGCCGTGTGCACTCGCCGAGTCCGGTCAAAGTTGACCGTTGACCGTTGACCTGTGTTGACTTCTTAGGGGTAGTCAACCTTAGAGATAAAAAGTGTTAATTAGAGTCTTGTGATGTTATAGGAGGATTAGAGCTCGGAGGATCGAGCACGAGGGATTTCCAGGGATCGTGAGATACCGAGACACGCGAGGTGAGTCTTCTCACTATACCTTACCTTGAGTCGGTAATCAGAGTTATGTGTTAGTGTATGTATGTGTATGTTATGTGTTGTACTGCATTATTTCTATGTGATTTATGCTGTGCATGTTTATAGAGTTGGAACCGGAAGGTTCACAGAGTTAGAACCTGAGGGTTCACAGAGTTTGGGTGCACGGACCCATAGAGTTATGGCCTCGAGTGGCTAAGATGTGTTGTATGTGTGGTATTTTGGGGAACTCACTAAGCTTTGTGCTTACAGTGTTAGTGTTGTTGTTTCAGGTACTAGCGATGACCGTGGGAAGGCGCCGGCTTGATCTGTACACACGTAGAGGAATTCGATATAATTATGTGATCTTGGGATTTGTATGATACATATTGGAATTTGAAACTTGATGTTTTATGAAATTAAAAGAGAAATGCTTTTATAAATTGTGAAAAATAAATTTTAAAATTTTCGGTGTTACAGAACCATCCAGACTCTGGAGGATATGTTGCGGGCGTGCGTGCTAGACTTCGGTGGTAGCTGGGATACCTACCTTCCCTTGGCCGAGTTTTCATACAATAACAGCTACCACGCGAGTATTGATCGTCCTCCATTTGAGTTGTTGTACGAACGAAGGTGTAGGACCCCGATATGCTGGGGTGAAGTTGGCCAGAGGGTCATGGGGAGCACCGAAGTGGTGCTCAAGACGACCGAGAGGATTCAGCAGGTCCGGAGCAGGCTTCAGACTGCTCAGAGTCGGCAGAAAAGTTACGCTGACAAGCGTCGATCCAACTTGGAGTTTCAAGTCGGGGATATGGTTCTCCTGAAGGTGTCGCCTTGGAAAGGCGTCATCCGATTCAGGAAGCGGGGCAAGTTGGGCCCGCGATTCATCGGACCGTTCAGGGTCATAGCCCGGGTGGGCAAGGTGGCGTATAGATTGGATCTGCCAGCCGAGCTCAGCCAGATCCATAACACTTTTCATGTTTCCCAGTTGCGGAAGTGCTTAGTGGACGATTCAGCAGTAGTGTCTTTGGAGGATATTCAGGTTGATGACAGCTTGAATTACATTGAGCGCCCAGTCGCAATCCTTGATAGGAAGTCGAAGGATCTGAGGAACAAGAGGGTGGAGCTGGTGAAAGTGCAATGGCAGCACCGCAAGGGTTCGAAATGGACTTGGGAGTCGGTGGATGAGATGATGGAGCATTACCCCAAGCTGTTTCAGGATCGAGCGGCAGACTTCGAGGACGAAGTCTAAAATAAGCGGGGGAGATTTGTAGCACCCGATTTCTAGTACGTAAATCTTATTTCAGTATTTCTCTTCTTTTAGCCTTGGACTCGACGAGTCATAGGTCCGACTCGCCGAGTGGATGCGGGACCCGGGACACGTTTAAGTTGGCGACTCGGCGAGTCACAACTGTTGGATGAAACCCTAAGTTTCAGGGGTTTGCACCCTATTTAAACGACTCATCCACCCCATGCCAGCCCCCATTCTCTCCCAGAGCTCCCAACCCTCGTTTATGCTTGTTCTTTGAAGAGTTGAGGCATTTGTTGTGTGCTTTTGAAGGTTTTGAAGAAGAAAGGAAGTAGATCCAGAAGAAGGGAAGCCATCCAGGCATTATTGTGTTCTTCCAGCAGTTCCTTTGAGGTATAACCCATTTTCCCCATGATTCTATGCTTAGTAGTCCATTTAGATCATTCTTGGACAAATCCCCAAGCTTGTATGTGCTATATATTTCGTAATAAGTTGTTTGGCCTCTAGATCTAGGCAAGATTGAGCTCCAGGAGCTCAGATCTGTTAGCTTTTTGGCCCCATGTTGCTTGTTCACCTTAGATCTACCCTTTTGAGGCATTTTGAACCCTAAAATCCATATTGGTAAAGATCTACACGTAAAGTTGGAAACTTTACGTGTGATTCGTGTCCTAGAAGTCCAGATCTGTGAATGGCATGGACTGGAATCGAGCAAATCTGTGTATTTGGTGGGTGCATGGCAACGACTCAGCGAGTCTGTTCGCGAGTCTCCGAGTTTGTCCACTTTTTGTAGTGTCGAGTGAGCAGTGAGTCATGGGGTGTGACTCAGTGAGTCGGAAGCTGAACTCATCTATGGAGGTACTCGGCGAGTCAATGCCCTGACTCGGCGAGTTCAAGGCAATCTCCTTAGATCAAGAACAGACTCGGTGAGTTGTTCATACAACTCGGCGAGTCTTAGCATAAGTGTTCATCGGATGAGGATGAACTTGACGAGTTGTTCATACAACTCGACGAGTAGGATGAAGGACTCGAGTATCTGTTAAGAAGGAGAACTCGTCGAGTCGTCGCCTAACTCGATGAGTAGGAACGGGATTCAGGGCAAACGTTTGGGTAGGGACTCGGCGAGTTGGAAAGCCAACTCGGCGAGTCGGGTCAACTGAAAGTTGACTCTGATTTTGACTTAGGTCATGATCAGGGGTAAAATGGTCATTTTACCCAAAGGTCAGTTAGCAGTATTTGATTGAGTATGTTGTGGGAATTGCAGCCGGAGGATTCCCGGAGCAACAGCAGCAGCAGTAGGCAGTCAGTTCCCGACCAGAGCAGCAGCTACTTCGAGGTGAGTTACCTTCCAGTAGCGGTGGGTCTACGGCCACAATGCCGGCCCACCAGTAGGAGTTATTTGTAGATGTTTGTCTCCGTGATATTCATCTAGGTATTACCACTACCTGTGATATGTTATGTGCTAGTAGGATATGATGCTATGTGCTAGTGACAGTAGGGGGGCGATAGTCCCCAAGTATCCGGTCGAAAGGACCGAAGGGGAGGCCAGCACCCAGATATGCTAGGTAGTATCCGGTCGAAAGGACCGAAGGGGAGGTAAGCACCCAGATATGCTTGGCAATGTCCGGTCGAGAGGGCCGAAGGGGTAGGTCGGGCACCCAGATATGCCTGACAATATATGTATGTTATGAGATTATTTGGTATGTGGTACGGTGGGGGAACTCACTAAGCTTTGTGCTTACGGTTTTCAGTTTTGGTTTCAGGTACCTCCTCAGCTAGGGGAAAGGAGCCGGCGCGGTAGCAGCATGTCGCACACACTCTCTCTGGTTTTCGCATTTACGAGATTTTCTGGGATTTATACTCTGATGTTGATTGGTTGTATGATTTGGCTTTTAGACATGGTTTACGTTGTGTTGTGATTTGATCAAACAATGTTTTAATTAATTAATGTTTTCTAAAGTAACGCTTTAAAACGAAATTTTTGGACGTGAAATTTGGGTCGTTACATTGATCCTCGATCAAACTTAAGGTCACACGTCGAGTTCCCTCCTTGCAACTCGACCGATACACACACATATATAATCTAGGGAAAACTCATCCGACTCGCCGAGTTGTTCTTCAACTTGTCGAGTCTTATGGTGATCTTCATCGAACTTGTCGAGTGGTTCATCCAACTCGTCGAGTTCACGACCATCTTCATATGACTCGCCGAGTCACCTTGCGACTCGCCGAGTCCATTTAGTTCTTTTTTCATACAGACTTGATTTGAGCCATGCAGCGGCCCCAAATCACATATTCAAGCTTCTAGGGCATACTTATCACGTAAAGTTGCAAACTTTACGTGCATGCATGGCTATAAAGGCTCTAAATGTCTATTTTAAGTTCATAATGAAGCTTCAAGTCCAAGAGGGACCTCAATCACAACCAATACAACAACTTTATGATTCTAGCATCCATAGAGGGTCCGGATATGAAGTTACAACCTCAGATCTAGCCCATAGCTCATCCTTTCAACTTAATACTTCACCAAAAACCCTAAAACTCAACAATGGAAGAGATTCACAAGAAGAAAGGCGATTTGATTACCTCCAAAAGATGATGATTGAGATAAGAGCTGATTTCCACACTCCACTTGCCCCAATACCCTTCTCCACTAAGCCTCCTCTCTCCAAATCCTATTTTCAAGATTCAATCACACAATGGCACACACACACACGTATTAGAGTTTTAAGGGCTCTCAAAGACTGCAAGGAGGCCAAAGGAGGCTAAGGCTCCTTTAAATAGGGGTGCAAACCCCGGGATTTAGGGTTTCATCTGCCAGCTCCTACTCGCCGAGTCCCAAAGTGGACTCGTCGAGTAGGTCACTTAACACATGGTTCCACCCCGCTGCTACCCAACGAGTAGGTCGACCGACTCGTCGAGTATGGCTTCATCTAATAATTCTTATGTAATTAATACCTGATAATCGGGGCATTACAGTTGATGCAGAAAAAGAGTTAAACAAAGAGTTTGATGTGAATGAAGTACTAGACATGAACAAATCCAATGGTGAGGGTGTGGAAGGATTAACAAATGAGGGGTATAGAGTTGTCGTGGATAATGATCCTCAAGGATTCAATGAATTTTCAATTAACATCAACATAAATGATGAGTTAATGACAAACTTTCAACCTTTTGAAGGGTTTAAGACCAAGATAGCATCATATTTCATGGGTTTTAAGGCCAAGATAATATTCCTTTTAGTGATGAGTGGAGAAAGGAGGAGTCCGGTGATATTAAGTTTGAGAATCAAAACAATGAAGATGAAGATAGTGACTTTATGATTGATGAGGACAACCTAATTGAAGATGTTGAAGCTTACATAGAGGATTTCTGTCTAAATATTGATACATAAGCAGATTTTACTGGATGTCACAGTTTGGATGGTTAAAGAAATGAAGAGAGTGGTCAAGAAAAGGATGTGGTGGTAATTGATAATGACGAGTGGGATTCACTTATGATGACTTAGGGGACAATAAGAAAAAAAAGAGAATGATAAAAGATTTGGGGAAACAAACATTGTGTTCCTGGTGAGGTGCACAAGGTGGCTTTTCATATTGAGCAGAAATATAAAGCCAAGAAAGAATTGAAAGATAAAGTCGACATGCATGATTTAGAGACAATGAGGAATATCTCATTCACAAAAAGTGACAAGAGTAGGTTAACAACTGTTTGTGATGGAACTGTGGTTGTAAATGCAAGTGGGGTAGGTGAACCTACCTCTAGGAAAAAGATAAATGGTAAAGATGTAGACTCTGATAAAGTTAAATGTAATTGGAAACCTCGTTCATCTAGATCAAGTGTATAGGACTATTGGTTTATTTAGACATACAATCAGAAACACATTTGCCTCCAAACACGAAAAATCAGATCTTGTAAAACAACATTTCTTGCCAAACAAATTATGGATCATAATGAAGCTATCCTGGACTGCCTATTTGTGCCCTACAAGAACAACTGCAAAATATATATGGGGTTAGTATTTCAGAAGAGAAAGCATTTAGGGCAAAAGCAGAAGCCACCATAAATGTTGTAGGAGATTATGTAAAACAATATGGAGTGTTGAGAGACTATGTACTGGAGCTGCAAAAGACAAACGAAGGTACAACTGTAAAGATTGATGTGGTTTTTGGACCTATTGTTTCATCCCCAGCCAGGCAGTTCAAAAGGATATACGTGTGTTTAGGGCCTTTAAAGAAAGAATTTAAGGCAGGGTTGAGATAACTTTTAGTGTTAGATGGAGCCTTCATGAAGGGACCTTTCCCATGTCAAATACTAAGTGTAGTTAGAGTTGATTCCAACAATGGAACCTACCCATTGGCATATGTTGTTGAGAGTGAAAACACTTCAAGTTGGAAATGGTTTCTTTAGTGTCTTGGAGAAGATCTTGACTTGTATTCAAATTCCAACTTCATCTTTATCAGTGATAGACAGGAGGTATTATATTTAGATATAAGATTGCATATTAGGCTTCTTTACACACTAATGCTAATTACTCATTCTGATTTGGTGAAAACAAGGTCATCTACCAGCCATAGAACAATTGTTTCCTAATACATAACACATGTTATGTATAAGACACATATACCAGAACATGATGAAGTTATTTAAGACTACAGAATACAAGGAGTATTTTTGGCCGTGTGCTACATCCACAACCATACCAGACTTCAGAGTTATAATTGTTGGGTTTTGAGCATTCTAACACTCCTAAGTGTACATTCAACCCTAAATACCTTGGATCTATGTTTTCTCTATTATACATGCAAATATGAACCTTCCAAGGTATTCATCCTAACTAGTATAATAACATTGATTCATATGAATATATCAAGTTAGAATTACATACGTCTTTGATGTAGAATGTCTTCATGAAGCTTGAGTGCCTAGTGCCACCTCAAATGGTTCACACAACACCAAATGCACATGGAATGACTTGAGAGAAAATGGAACACTTCATAAAATCGGCTAGCCCTTTCTATCCCACACATAGTGGCCGATTTTCTCCAAGAATAAGATCATTATATAGTTAGGGTTACACCATGTAAACCCTAATTTTCATGGCCTTTCATTTCCATGATCCGTGGATACAAATACACCATGGAGCATCTTATGGGTTTTAGCTCAACTTGACAATCCATGGAGCATTAGCCCACTATATAAGTATGGATGATTACACAATCAACCCATATATTTAATTAGTCTTCTTTTGATCACTTAATTAATACTAGATTAATTCTTGATCAATACTAATTAAATAATCTTATTAATATATTAGAACTTATAATATATTAACCAACCTTAAGTGTTATTTCTCTCATTATAGTCTATCCAAATGCATGATGTCATGCAACCCAAATGGAGCATGTCGGGTCGGGTCAAGTCTTACCAATTACAGTTATGGACTTAGACATTAATCCAACAGTCTCCCACTTGGATAAGTCTAAAACTATTATTGTGTATGACTTCAAGAACCGAATGGCAATCGTAGCTCTCAAAAGCTTCTGTCGAACTCTGACCTTGTCGATGATCTCTGACCTTTGTCAATGACTTGTCCATTAGATAAGTGATCATATATTCCTCCATTCTAAATATCATATGGACTGAGACATGGATTATAATCATTCTCTCTGTCCATCTGTTGTTTCCCGATTTCCGATTCATGATGACTGACTGATTGAACAAATCAAATCATTCTTGGCTTGGCTAAGCACTCACATGTATCATCATTAAATCATCGAGGGTCCCACAGATATCGCTTTTATCCCGAAGGTAAAAGGAATGGATAAACTTCGACTCATATGGCTTGTTCTACTATTTGTTGAATCATACACAAAGGCACGTTTTATAATATCGAGTTACCAATGCATTTCCGTGCAATCAATGTACAACCAACTCATAGTAACAACTCATATCTCTAGGTTTGAAGAATATAAGATATTATCATCTCATGATCACTCGTGATAAAATCCATGAAGTGATTCCAATGAGCGCGGGTTGAATCCAATACTCAGAACTTATGAGCACTCATGAGTGTTGTAGCATCACCTTGTCCAACATCTTAGACCTCTATAAGCCCAACTCATGATAGTCTTGATTCATATCTACTTCCAACATATGACCGACTGTGGATGGTTTGAATAACTTAGTCATTCAAGAAGAATGACCTAGTTATTCTGGAAGTCAAAACATGCAAAATGAAACACAAGAATAATTGAATCCAATATGGTCTAAGAACTTATGAAAATAAATAAAACACCTTTTATTTATCACCATATGATTACACATTATTCATTGCATACTGTTTCAGCTATCAACTTTATTCTTGAATTAAAACAATAGTTGTCCCATGCTATGTACACTATGTTTTTCTAAACAATAGATTTGTCATACACTAAGTATGCACTCTATGTTTGTCTATAATCCTTACTTTGTGAAATAAACCAATTTAACATAATTCCAATGATTCTAATTTCACACTGCCAATTCCTTGCTGCAAATGCAAGAATTCCAATCTCATGCCATTTACTGAAATCTGTTAGATTCTAAACTTATATGCATTGATCCTCTTGTAATGATTATGCACAAAGTCACAAAGACTTGACAACAAACATTACAAAGCATTACAAAGGAGATCAACTCCTTGGAAACATCCTTCTTGCATTAAGTTTCCTAATCTTACACAAATTTCTTGAACAACTTCCACCTATGGGATCATTTCCATATTCCCCTTTTGACTATCACTTCTGAACAAGAGTTGCCTCTTTTCAAAATATGTCAATATGGTCCTTCCAAAATTAACACCATACTTCCAATTGACCCTGAGCAACCAATCCTTGGTAAAACCTTAGATTGTCCTTAACAATTGCTTAATCCTTTTAGTCATATCCATTTCTAGACCTTTTCCCTTCTTAATGCCCCAAGCATTTGGAAAATTTTATAAAGGATGAATATAGCACATGTAATCGATCCTATATCCGAAGCATATGGGACACGATTCATGATGTCTCACATAAAGACTAAACTAGTCTTTTGCTATAATATTTCCATTTCTATTTGCCAACTTCTCATAATTCATATTATGAAAAGGGATGCCGTAATCATAATCGAATTTTAGAACGCAAATAATGAACCCATATATAGAATTTCCTTATGTTGAGCCATTCCAACATGAGATTCACATATATTCTTGACTAAATTTGATTAAAATCTCAATCTAAGCTTTTAGAATTAAAATGAAGTATAATTTCCTCTCCCTTAATTATAGCAAAACAACTTTTTCAACCCCTGCAGCCTCACGAATTGAAACTTTTGTTTTCTATAATTAACATTGCTAACTTGCAATACTTATCATAATTATCATGCTCCCACTAACATGATGATTATTAGCATAACACTTATGCTCCCACTAGCTTTGACATGTACTAAATCAGTTGGACTTCTAAAAAAACAATACTTTATTGACTTTCTTACCAAAGTTCAGATTTCTGATACTAGATTGCTTTGATAAAACTTTATCGATATCATACACCTTATCTTAGATAGATCATAAGTGTGTCTAAACAATTTAAGAACTATGAAAAGGGATGTCGTAATCATAGTCTCGATTGTTTAGACCTTTTCCACTTCTCACAAGTCTATGTTAGTGTGTCGGTTAACCACACACGCTCTAATGACTTTGAGAATGCAAGTATCACAATTGCTATCTAGCTAAAATCTACTTAGTGAAAGTGTTTCCTCACCATCATTTTCATGAATCAGAGAGAAACCTTATGACACTTAGATTTAATGGTGTATGTGTTCTTATCTATGTGAATTGTAAAAACCCTAGTCACAAGACAAGGATAATGACAAATCCAAACTCATATGGACTGAACTCAATCTGAATTTCTTGCCATTTGGTAGCTCAAGGGTCTTCCATTGCTTTCAAGTTGTTATGCAACCAATTGAAAACTCTAAGAACTCATATGCAAAGTCAACTTTAACTGGAATGGGCACAAAAATAGAAATATGTCAACACGATAAGTTATAAACCTCACGTTGTGTGCTAGCGATAAACTTACAGGTTTTTATTCTTGATTATCCTTTCAGGATCTTTAAGACTCCCACTATCCTCTTGACACATAAGACTCACTTGCCAAATATTCAAGAGATAGTTTGGATTCTTTATCAAGACAAACACTTTACACAATTGGCCTTAGTTGGTATTTGTTTTATCCAAAACATCACAACTTACCAATTTCAAATGTACAAGAGTAGGACACTTTTACTCTTACATTTGACAAGTGTTTTAAACCTTTCTTTAAGATATGTCACTCAACTTACATTCTTGGAGTATAACTCTAAGACTTGTTTTGGAACGAAGTATGACTCATCTTCTTGATTTGACCACTTCAACAATTCATAGCTCCTCTTCTTAGCTATCAGAATGTACTTAGAGGATGAATTGTGATAAGGTATCTTAATCATTAAGATGATCATATAACATGATACTAAAGTACTCCCCCATCTTTTCAGATTTGAGAAACTTTTATCCTTCTGCCTAATTTAATTCTTCTCATTCGTTCCGCCATACATCCAAAATTTTCCAATGTATCAGAATTACACTTAGACTTGTAAGTGTAACCATATTTAATAAACTTTAGTAAATCATGAAGAATAGTCTTATAGATCTTTTGTGGTGGACTTGATCAGTACACAAGAATGTGTACTCGATCTCTTAGTTCTTCACTTGATTCACATATACATGTGAACAAGGGACCAGTCTTAATTTTCCAAAGCTGAAAGTTCTCATTCATCATACTATACAACTTGCATGATTTCCAAGTTTCTATCCAACTGAAACCTTGGGTGATGAGAATCTTTCCTTATTTGGTAAATTTAGACACTACCACAAACGAAAGAATCAAATCCATTTTCCAATATTGCTATCAATGGAATCATATAAGCAACACTTTTTCACAAATGTCATTGTAAGGATCCTTAAAATAAATAAAATCAAATATTTTCCTTTTATTTTAAAACTTTGCGGAAAAACTTATCCTTACAGTGAAAATGAAAACCGTGTTGTTATTTATTCCTAAGCAATGTGTCATAACTCCTAAGTAACAGCTCAAATTTCTGATGCGATCGAAATCCATCTTGCGATCAGAATCAACATATACTTACTTTAAGCTTTCTCTCTTTCTTTGATTCTTATAACATCACCAGGTGACCCAGTCACATTATGTAATAGAATCTCCAAATAGGAGCATAACAGAGTTAGACAATGGAGTTTACCTGAAGTAGAGTCAAACTTATTGACTTTAACATCCTTAGGTAAATTTGGCAGCTTTGCAAACAATGCCCCTTCCTTTGGCAATTTAACATATGGACGCTTTGGTAATGGTACATGGGAATATCACAGAATTAGCCTTTCTCTTTACCATTTGGTCAACCGAGTTGACTATGACCGATCCCTTTCCATTGGGAAGAGAATGCTTTTTCTGGATTTCCAGTGTCACCATTGTCAATGTCCATAAAGTTTTGGGAAGTCGATCTTCTAATCAAACTTGCTTTACTAGCCTTCCAAATCATTGTTGATTCAGCAACACCAAAAATAGATAAGATCATTAAGGGTCTTGTCATGGTCTGTTTCATAGGAGTCCCAAAGGAACTCACTATGTGACTTAGAAAGTGATTGAACCGCCAACTTTCTCAAGACTTTGACACCTAACTCTCCCGACTTGTCAATATGTGACTTCATATCCAAAATGTGAGCACACCTAGACCTTGCCTTGCCAATAGGGCTTGAGTGACCTTGAACTTGTGGGATAAGGAGAATAATTAGAAGAGGTGGAGGAAGTGAAGTTCCAAGAGATTTAGGAGGATCATAGATGTCTGAACTAGACATCTTTTGAGAGATATTCAAGATAGTTGATTTAAAGTCCTTAATATAACACCCAATATGAAATATTAAGGCTAGGACCCTACAAACTATTTTATAACTTGGAAGAGGGATGCCGTAATCCAAGTTATAGAATATTTGAAGGTAGGCGAATGACGATTCACCAATTTCCACCATGAAAACGAAATAATTTAATTAGGTTTTACTTGGATTTGAAACTCCTAGATCTTTTGAGAATCATTGAACTGTTCAATGTCATGTTTCAATCTCGAGTGTGCCCTTCAGGTTTTGTGACTGGGATGCCGAGGATCATAAAACAAGGTGTGAAGTAACCATGCAAATTACTTGGTACTCTTAAGTGTTTACCCCTCAATCGATGTGCTGGTTAACCACACACGCTCCATCGATACTATGATAAACATTAAGTTACCCTTTTCCTACCTTGTTAAATACGAGTTAGTGTGTCGGTTAGCCACACACGCTCCACTAAACTGACTTACACAAAGTGCAAAGTGTAATTTCATGGATTAGCACCACATTCACATTTTCCTAAGTAACTAAGATTGGGAATTTATAAGAGTTTAGTTACTTAATATTTATCATTAATACTTTTAATGAAGGGAGAATTATAGTCCTTGTCCTACCCGTTCGGCTAACGACCCTCCACTGGTCAAGGAAGCGGTGGGTGAGAGTGGACACCCATTAAACTGCCATTTTATAGGCAGTAACCTTATACCCCCCTTATAGACCGGCTTCGTGAATGAGGCCTACTAATGGTAAGACTGACTTTACTCTTATATATATATATATATATATATATATATATATATATATATATATTATTAACTTATAATATTATAAAGTATAAGGGTTGAGTTTTAACTTTTAAAATTCTAAGGGCTAACTTGGAACTAAAGTATTCATATGTGAAAAATTTTCAAATTCCAAAACTTGAGGGCAAGTTTTGAAACTATTCAAAACTAATTAATTCCATAACTTATGTGTTTAAAGTAGTTTTAATTAAAAAAAAACTCTTCAAGTTCCATAACTTGAGGACAAGTTATGGAAGACTTTAAACTAATAAAAGAATGTAACTTTTCTTTATTTTGTAACTTATGGATTTAATTAAGGTTACACATTTTATTACTTAATGAAGTGACTCTTGAACCTCCATAGGACAAGTTATGGAGTCATAAAACCATTTAATGAGGACAATACTCTTCATTTTGTAACCATTGCCAACTTTTATGAGTTTTAAGAAACTTTAATGTGACTTTTCATGTAACTTGAGGACAAGTTACACAAACACATTTTAGAATCAATTTTTAGATTAAAATGGATTAAAGACACATAATCAATCAACATTTTCTATTAATCTAAGCAACTCATATGAACAAGATAATTGGAATCAAACTTTTTCATGTAATTAGCATAACACTTAAACTAATACAAAACATGAATCTATTGACAATTATCTTGAAATTGGATTAGTATGAACATTACCACATCAAAAATAGGTTTACAAGTCAAAAAACGGCTTTTGGTAATGTTCCTAGTCCAATTCCAGCCAAGTACTCCAAATATATGCTGTCTGGAGGAGAAACTCGTCGAGTTCTTCATGGAACTCGTCGAGTTCATGCTCTAATACATGAACTCGTCGAGTTTTAGGCCCTGGCAGATTCTTGGCTTCGAAAAATCTATTTGCATCAAGTATAAGAGAAAGCAAGCCTATGCTCTGATACCTCTATTGGGTTTTGAGCATTCTAACACTACTAAGTGTACATGAAACCCTAAATACCTTGGATCTATGTTTTCTCTATTATACATGCAAATATGAACCTTCCAAGGTATTCATCCTAACTAGCATAATAACATTGATTCATATGAATATATCAAGTTAGAATTACATACCTCTTTGATGTAGAATGTCTTCATGAAGCTTGAGTGCCTAGTGTCCCAAGTGTGACACCTCAAATGGTTCACACAGCACCAAATGCACATGGAATGACTTGAGAGAAAATGGAACACTTCATAAAATCGGCTAGCCCTTTCTATCCCACACATAGTGGCCGATTTTCTCCAAGAATAAGATCATTATATAGTTAGGGTTACACCATGTAAACCCTAATTGTCATGGCCTTTCATTTCCATGATCCGTGGATACAAATACACCATGGAGCATCTTATGGGTTTTAGCCCAACTTGACAATCCATGGAGCATTAGCCCACTATGTAAGTATGGATGATTACACAATCAACCCATATATTTAATTAATCTTCTTTTGATCACTTAATTAATACTAGATTAATTCTTGATCAATACTAATTAAATAATCTTATTAATATATTAGAGCTTATAATATATTAAACAACCTTAAGTGTTATTTCTCTCATTATAGTCTATCCAAATGCATGATGTCATGCAACCCAAATGGACCATGCCGGGTCGGGTCAAGTCTTACCAATTACAATTATGGACTTAGACATTAATCCAACAATAATGGTAGAGCTAAGGAATTATGACACTGAAGCATATCAGTGGCTCATGAAAGTCCACCCACATCATTGGGCTAGAAGTCATTTTTCAAGTATTTTGTGAATTTATTATCTTACTTTTCATTATACTATAGATATATACTAACTGTTTTTCTATTAATTAACTACTAGGTAGGGCAATTTCAGACATGTTATTGAATAACCTATGTGAAGTGTTCAATATCAAACTTGTGAAAGGGAGAGACAAACCCATTATCCATTGTTTGGATTTTATCAGAGAGTGCCTAATGAAGTGAGTCTGCAATGTGATGAAAGTGTTAAGAAAGTGTCAAGGTCCACTAACTCCAAATGGTACTAGGATTTTGGAAGCAATCACAACACTTGATAGCAAGTATCATGCACGATGGAATCGGGAACAAAAGTATCAGGTTCAAGTTCCATGGAATGATCAACATGTGGTGGGCATGGGGAAAAAGAGTGTACTTGCAGAAAATGGGAGCTTACTGTAATTCCATGCCATTGCAACCCTAAATGAAATGGCAGACAATGCCGAAAAGGTGGGAGAGCTATACACCTATGTGCATAAGGTGTATTGGCTTGATACATGGAAAAAATGTATTCTTTCAAGGTGGAGCCTATCAAAGTTAGATCCATGTGGCCTAAAAGTGACTCCCGAATAACTCTTGTCCCTCCACCACACAAGCAAGCCAAAAAAGAAAAGGAGGATTACAACAGAGGAAAGGATTGAAATTCAACAACGTAAGATCCAAGCAATCAGACAAAGTCATAATGATAATTGTAATGCCCGAGAGTTAGGCTAAACGTTAAGGGGATAATAATAATAAATATTTGTTTTATCAAATAATTAAAATCCTCAAATAGGATAAATTTTCTTTGTATGCGTATGTGTTACATGTTATGTAAATACTTATTCATTATATACGTGTTATGTGGACAGATATTATGGGTATGTAATATTTGTATAATTCTTGTTATAAACTTATTGAAAAGTGATAAAATACTATTTTTTTAAATAGAAGAATATTTAGGATAAATAATCTTAACGAAAATTGTAACGATTGTAAAATCTCAAACTATATAAGACATATTTGGTCTAAATACATTTAAGGGTGAACCCAAGTAGTGAAACGGTAATTTTTTCGTTGTACCCGTTTTTCGATAATATTGACCAAGTACTTTTTACGACATTAGTTATTGATTATAAATTTGGATAAGATTTTATTGTAAAGGGGTATAATGATTTTATTTAATAAATATTTAAGGGACTATAGTGTAACTTGAAGGATATATTATGTTAATACAAGAAAAACCGAGGAACCATAAATGTAATTATAATTGATTTGTGAATTGCAAACCAACATACATGTAAGAAATATAAGAAAGGTCGTACATATTTTATTAATTGAAAATAACACGTGTTTTTTAAATATGTGAACGTACAACTTCATTTAATAAAAATGTATACGTGTTTTGTTTTTCTATGGAGTCTTGTAACCAGAGTTATACGTGTCAATCATTTTAAATGAGTAAGCATTTTAAACCGTACGAAAGATAAGAGATAGGTGGTTTAAATTATAATATAAATAGCAACATCTTTAATTATTTTCATATATCAACAAAAGTCTTTCAAGAAATTATTTTTGGATATCACTTCACACATTAGATGTTTTAGGCAATATAATAAGTTGGCAAGCAGTGTTGAGCTTGGAGCCATAATAGTAGTTAGTTTTCACTAACTAGTCAGGTGAGTGCATGGTTACTTTCATCTTACACATAGATATGAAATATTTAATATAAATTATGTGCTATGTGTGCATAGTATCCGTGTTCTTGATATCCATGTTGTATGAACAAAATATACATGTTTTATTCAATTTAGATTGTATACGTATTTTATACCTATAATTATGATGGGGATAGATGGATAGATTAAAGATGAGGTGAGAGATGAAAGATGAGATATGAAAGATGATATAGATGATGAGAAGTGATGACCCAAGCGATGGCCCAGTCATCTAGCAGAGTATAGATGACAACCATAGACTATTCTAGACAATCCAGTGGAACAGTAGCAAGCTCGCAACCTGTAGGTGTTGTGAACGATGTGTTCACAAGATGTACTCTAAAAACCCATTGACATGTATTATGGGTGCACTCCCTAAAATAATACCGTCGATAAAAGAAATAAACTCTGGCAGCTATGGATTTAGTGCCCTATAGATGAACATTGGTAGTTGCGTCTAAAGGATAATGTTGGCAGATGTGTCCAATAGATAACATCGGCAACTATGGACTTAGTGCCTGTTAAATCAGCCCTAGCGGCGATGGACTTCGTGCCTATTCCTTAGGACAATCCTTAGGAATGAATGAGTGAATGATAGATGATTCTTAGGGTAGACCCTTAAAAAAATAAAGAAGATAATGGGGATGGGTAATTGGGTTAATTGTTTGATGATGAAACATAATAACTTTATTATTGTGGGTTGAAAACCCTATGTACTCACCATGTTTGCCAACCTGACCCACTCAGTTTTTTTGTATCACATGTGTCGATGCGAAGCTACATTACACTGAGAGATTAAAGGAGATGTAAATAACTAGTATAAATGAATGAAATGTTTGTTTATGCTTATGATTTTGTATTGAAGATGACATCCTAAAGTTTTAATATGAACAAAAATACATTTCTCCGGAAATGCTTTGATAATATATTTATCATGTTTTCTGGGAACCGATTTTGCAATATTATTCTTTAAAATGAATACTCTGATTTTCAAATAAGCATAAAATTTTAAAAAATGTTTGTGAATTTGGGGATATCACAATAATGAAACTCAAAAGCTAAGAAGGAAGTTTTTGACTGTGACATGTAGTAAGTGTAAGCACAAGGGGCACAATGCCAGGACTTGCAAGGGCCAAGGTGGAAATTGATGTTCAAGTACTTTGGTTGTTTATGTTAGTTAAGACTTGCTAATGCACTTTAGTTTATTTGGTAATGATTGTGTACTTTAATGCCTTTTTTCGGTACTTTGATGCTCTTTTTTGGTGCCCTTTTGGTAATGTACTTTGATTCCCTTTTTTTTGGAACAATGTAATCAACCTGTTTTGGTAATGTACTTTAATGCCCTTTCTTTGGTAATGATTTTGTGTTTTTGTGACATCCCCAAAATCTCGGCCAGAAAAGACCGATTTTCATTTATGCTTTTAAATATTTTCAGAGTAAATCCTTTTGATTTGAAAGGGTTGCGGAATTTGTTCCCAAAAACAAAACATGATAAAACATTGTTTACCGAAGCATTTCATAAAAGAAATGTATTTTCATTATAATCAAAACTCGGGGTGTCATGTTCCGATACAGACCAATAAGCATAAACGAATACATTACAAGTCATATAACAAATATAAACATATGCAGACTTGTAAACAAAACAACTTGATGGTTCATCCATCTCATGCCCTTCCGCCACTACCTGTAATACAATTTAAAACTGAGTGGGTCAGGCTTGGGAGCCTGGTGAGCATATAGGGTTTTCAACCCACAATAAATATCATATTTAATTTTCACCAACCAACAATAACCCAATTACCCATTCCCGTTATTCTCACTTTAATGTCCCTAAAACAACTAACATAAGGGACCTAGTCTAAGAATATTTCATCGGGGCGACAACACATGCTTCGGGGGTACCTCAGCAATATAAGTCAAATAAGGCAACCATGAGGGGGATGGAGTACAGCGAATGAACACCCAAGTTCATTAACACCTACAGGTGGCGAACCTGCTAATGTTTCCACAAGACTGTCTAGAATAGCCAGTGGTCGTCATCTAAACTCCGCTAGATGACTCAATCAACCAACAACGAGGCCTCTCATCTGTTTATTACACACCAACTGTCTACCCATGTTCTACCCAACATATTAGTAGATAAAAATATACATTTGTATACATAGTTTAACGAAAACCTGTATAGCATGCTTTAATCAACACATATATCACATAACAGATGAGGCACACACACACATAACACGTATCTCATAAAGAAATAAGCAGATCTATAAGATAGAAGAGAGTGAATACCCATTCACACATAACACAACCAAATATATACCCATAACACGTATTTTTATATAAAATACTTCGTATTATTGTATTAGAAGAAAATAACCACACACTCACACTTATCAACAACAATATAATTAATACACTCGAACCAAACTCGTATTAATATTGTGTTTAAGAAAGTTAGTATACACTCACTTGATCAGAAGATGATCGGACAGCACTACGGCTTATAGGAGTAGTAATCCACAGCAGATCTGGAAGATCTCCTCGAAAATCGAACTTCTCGCGGGCAGAGCTTCGACTCGGGAACCGCACTTTTCGGGATCTTCGGGGTCTCGGGACTTGCCTCGGGGCTAGAGTATAATACCGGGGCTTCGGGATAGCTTCGGCACGAAAAACGATGCAAAAGACTAGAGAGAAGAGAAGAAATTGAACAAAAACCAAGGCTGTCTTCGGATCCTTTTATAGAGGCTGGAGCCTCGGAGTACGCGGGGCGTACAGGCGTACGCAGCGCGTACGCGTCCGAAATCGTCACTGCATGCGTCATCCGAAGTGTCGACACTTTGCTGAGTACGCGATAGCGTACTCACGTACGCGGGGCGTACCGAGGATCAGACGCGTGACTCGGCTTCGGATAATGCTTCCGATTTAGATTTAAAAATAAATATAAAATGATTAAAAATCTTCGGAAATTCATAACTTCTTCATACGAACTCCGTTTTCGACGTTCTTTATATCCACGGAAAGGTGAGACCATGCTCTACGACTTTCGTTTAGACTCCGTCGGCTAATTTTGACTTTATTTTTATTATTTATTTTTAATAGGCCGGGACAGAAACTTTCGTTATAAATTCATAACTTCTTCGTTTGACGTCCGTTCTCGCCTAACTTTTTATCGCTTCAATACCAACAATGAGATCTTCGATTCTCATTTAGATTGCTTCGGCTAACAACCGCTCGATCTCAAATCGAGTAAAACAGGCTGCACCGCTAAGCCGGAACTTCGATAAATCATAACTTCCTCATACGAAGTCAGATTTGGGCGTTCTATATATATTCGGAAACCTCGTTTCAACTACTACAACATTAACCAAAGATATTAAGTTTATTTTACACTTAAATTTTGACGCTTATTTTTATTCTTAATTAATCAAACCACATAATTAAGCAATTAAGCACAAAACACACAATACTCAAATAATACAATCTTATTATTTCAAAACGGGTTACAGAGGTTAACCTAGACTATTACATTGCTACAAATGGCAAGCCCCGAAACACAGGCGTTACAATTCTCTCCACCTTAGAATGATTCCGTCCCCGGAATCACACATCAACAAACAAATGCGGATAGCGACTCAACATGTCACTCTCCGTCTCCCAGGTGAGATTCGGCCCATTCGTGTGTTTCCATCGGACAAGCACTAACCCAACCATTTTGCGTCGCAACTTCTTAGTCTTTCGGTCAACAATTGCCTCTGGTTCTTCAATCAACCTTTTGTTCTCATCAATTCTCAATTCAGAAATTGGAATTATATCGGGAACTTCTCCCGTGAACTTCCTCAAATAACACACATGAAAGGTGTTGTGAATTCCATTCAGTTCTTCGGGTAATTCGAGCTTGTAAGCTTGGTTCCCAATCCTCTGAAGGACTTTAAACGGTCCAATAAACCTTGGACTCAACTTTCCCCTTTTACCAAATCTTATAAGTCCCTTCCACGGCGAGACTTTAAGCAAAACCGAATCTCCAATTTCAAAAGTCATCGGTCTTCGCTTCTTGTCAGCATAGCTCTTTTGACGATCTTGAGCTGCTAACATTCTTTCCCTAATTATTTTCAACTTTTCAGCAGTTTGATGAACCATCTCCGGTCCCATAAACTGCTTTTCCCCAGCCTCAAGCCAACAAGACGGCGTACGACACTTCTGTCCATACAAAGCTTGATAAGGTGCCATCTTAATGCTCGAGTGAAAACTATTATTATAGGAAAATTCTACCAACGGTAAATGTTCATCCCAATTACCTAGGAATTCCAAGGTACATGCTCTCAGCATATCTTCAAGTGTTTGTATTGTTCTTTCACTCTGACCATCAGTCTGCGGATGGTAAGCTGTGCTTAAACATAACTTGGTACCCATTTCCTCTTGTAGACTTTTCCAAAACCTTGAGGTGAAACGGCTATCACGATCCGATACAATCGTTAACGGAACACCGTGAAGCCTCACAATTTCCTTCACGTAAGAATTCGCAAGCTTCTCCATAGACCATTTCTCCTTGGCCGCTATGAAATGCGCACTCTTAGTGAATCGATCAACGACCACCCAAATCATGTCGTGACCATTCTTTGTTCTGGGCAGTTTAGTGACAAAATCCATAGCAATGTCTTCCCACTTACCCATAGGCACAGGCAAAGGTTCTAAACTCCCGTACGGTTTCTGATGTTGTGTCTTGACTCTCGCACAAGTCACACACTCGGCCACATACTTTGCAACATCAAGCTTCATCGTCGGCCACCAGTAGTAGGGTTTCAGGTCCCTATACATTTTAGTGCTACCCGGATGAATCGAGTACATGGTCTTGTGAGCTTCTTCCATCAAAAGATCCCTAATTCCTCCTGACTTAGGCACCCAAATACGATCTTGGAATACCTTCAGTCCATGACCGTTAGTACCAAACACCAACGTTTTACCCAAACGTTCCTCCTTTCGGTCATTTTTCTCAGAAGCTTCCTCTTGAGCTTTCTTTATACTTTCCACAATGGTCGAGACAACTTCAATTTTCAACGCTCTTGGCCTCTTCCTTTCAAGATTGACTTTCCGACTGAGAGCATCAGCAACAACATTAGCTTTACCGGGGTGGTAAAGTATCTCGCAGTCATAGTCTTTAAGTAATTCTAGCCAGCGTCGTTGCCTCATATTCAATTCTTTCTGATTAAAGAGGTATTGGAGACTCTTATGATCAGTGAAAAGTTTGCACTTCGTGCCATAGAGGTAATGCCTCCATATTTTCAGAGCGAAAACTACCGCTGCCAACTCCAAATCATGAGTCGGGTAATTCTTTTCATGCTCTTTCAACTGTCGAGACGCATATGCTATCACCTTTTCTCTTTGGGTCAAAACACAACCCAATCCAACACCAGACGCATCGCTATAAACAGCGAAGTCTTCAACTCCATCGGGTAGAGAAAGTATCGGTGCCTCGCATAGCTTCTTCTTTAACTTCTCGAATGCTTCTTTATGCTTATCACTCCAAGCATAAGTAGCTCCTTTGTGGGTCAAAGCTGTCAATGGAGTAGCAATCGAAGAAAAGCCTTGGATAAACCTTCGGTAATATCCAGCTAATCCTAAAAAGCTTTGAATCTCCGTGGGACTTTTCGGTTGTTCCCACTTCGTCACAGCTTCGATCTTCGCTGGATCAACCATTATCCCTTCTTGGTTGACCACGTGACCCAAGAATTGGACCTCACGAATCCAAAAATCACATTTGGAGAACTTCGCATAAAGCTTCTCCTTCTTCAAAACTTCTAACACTTCTCGCAAGTGTCTGCCATGCTCCTCCTGGCTTTTCGAGTAGATCAGAATGTCGTCTATGAACACTATCACGGATTTATCAAGGAAAGGATTACAAACCCTATTCATCAAATCCATGAACGCTGCTGGAGCATTGGTTAGTCCAAACGACATAACCAAGAACTCGTAGTGTCCATATCTAGTTCTGAATGCAGTCTTCTCGATATCTTGCTCTCTTACTTTCAGCTGATGATATCCTGACCTAAGATCGATCTTCGAGAAATAGCTCGAACCTTGCAATTGATCAAACAGGTCATCAATCCTCGGCAACGGATATCTATTCTTTATTGTTGCCTTGTTCAGCTCTCTGTAATCGATGCACATTCTCATACTTCCATCTTTCTTCTTTACAAATAACACCGGAGCTCCCCAGGGCGATGAACTAGGTCTAATGAAACCTTTGTCCAACAACTCCTGAAGTTGCATCATCAGCTCCTTCATCTCCGTCGGTGCTAATCGATAAGGTGCTTTTGCTATTGGCGTGGTTCCTGGTAACAAGTCTATTCTGAACTCCACTTGTCTATCAGGTGGTAATCCAGGAAGATCCTCGGGGAACACTTCCGGAAAATCACACACCACTGGAATGCTCTGCATCACCTTCTTTTCCTTCTTAGCATCAATCACAAATGCTAAATATGATGTACATCCCTTGGTCAAACACTTTCTGGCTTTCATTAGAGAAATGATTCCAGAATTCACTCTGCGTTTGTCCCCATACACCATAAACGAATCTTTTCCAGGCGGGTTTACTTTAACTATCTTCTTCTTGCACAAAATTTCGGCATCATTGGCGCTAAGCCAATCCATTCCCAAGACGATGTCGAAACCATTAAGTTCGATAGGCAATAACGCCTCGTGAAACTTATTCCCATTCAGATCAATTAAGATGCTTTTCATACGATGGCTAACAGGTACAAACTTGCCACTAGCTACTTCGACTAATAAAGCATCATCTAGTCTATCAACAGGCAAAGCTAGCTTTCTACCAAACTCATGCGAAATAAAGGAGTAGTTGGCTCCAGAATCAAACAATATATGAGCAGGTAATTCGTTTACGAGAAAGGTACCTGAAGCGACATCAGCTTCATCTTTCGCAGCCTCAAGTGTCATCTGGAAGGCTCTTGCCTTCGGCTTTGGTGGAATGTTGGGCCTAGCTGCCTCCTTCTTCTTCGGACAGTCTTTCAAAATATGCCCCTCTTCATTACACCCAAAACACATCCTTTTGTTGTTCGGACATTCATTGGCAAAATGTCCAACCTTTCCACACTTGTAGCAGGTCACATCCTCGCTACATTTCCCAAAGTGCTTTTTCTTACACTTATCACACCACTTCGCTTCGCCTCCTTTTCCTCCAAACTTTTTCGAATTAGATTTCGAAAATTTACTCTTCTTACTGGAACCAAATATTCCTTCAAACTTCCTTTTCTCACCAACCTCAACCTTGACGGTGGTTCTTCCCTTTATCATGTTCTCCACAGACTTGGCAGCCCAGATAGCTGCCTCTAGAGTAAGTGCCTGACGTACCGGCACCTCGTACTCCCATGGAAGTCCCTTCGCATACCGATCCACCTTTGTCAGCTCGTCTGGGACGATACGCAAGGCAAACTCCATCTTATCGGTGAAGTTATTGGTGTACTCATCCACTGACATGCTACCCTTCGTCAATGTCAAAAACTTATTCTCCAACTCCAACAGATTTTGAGCCGAGCAGAACTTGCGCTTGAACTGCACCAAGAACTCTGCCCATGACAATTGCAGTGGCTCCTTAGGGCTTAAGGTCTTCCCTAGAGTGTTCCACCAACGAACGGCTCCACCTCGGAATTGTCGCACGGCATAGATAGTCTGCAACTTGCCTCTACAGCCACATGTCATAAAGGCTAACTCCATTTCGGAGATCCAATCCATAACCCCAATCGGATCCTCCTTTCCATTGAAGGTCGATGGTTTGCAAGTCAAAAAGTCCTTGTACTTGCATCCCATTCCATCATTCCTTCCATCACGGTTATCTTGCCTAACTATTGGTGGGTTGGCTGGACCAACAGACCCACTGAAGTTTCCTCCTTCTGAGTGCCCTTCATTCAGTTCAGGCTCTTCCACACGAATCGACAGTTCTTCACGATTTTGTTGAAGCAACCGTCTAGTTTCATCCATCTGACGATCCAACATCGTCTGAATCATCAATTGCACACCAGCCATGGTTATTGGCTCAGGTGCTGCTGCTACGACAGGTATTGGCTCAATCACTGGTGGTTGATTCCTGTTTTCGTCAGCATTTCCAACTCCACTTCTTGTTCTCACCATTTTGATCTACACCGAATAAGGTGAAATTAGATCCTCAATCATGATAGATATTCAAATCATCCTTATCACTCCGAAACGTTTACATGCTAGTTCTAATATCGTAGACGTACGCTTAGAATCCTACACACATAAGGTTTCTAGATCCGGTCGGCAACAGACCATAGATCCGAACAAATAATATCATATATGGCAACATATAACATTTAGCACATAAAGCATTTTAGGCAACTTTCCTAAAATAAACTAGTGCTCGTGTCTAAAACATAACAGACACGCATCTCAAAACTTCACTTAGCATTCTAAGTTTAAGTCTAGAAATCCAACAAATTCCTAGTTCGCTTAAACTAATGCTCTGATACCAACTGTGACATCCCCAAAATCTCGGCCAGAAAAGACCGATTTTCATTTATGCTTTTAAATATTTTCAGAGTAAATCCTTTTGATTTGAAAGGGTTGCGGAATTTGTTCCCAAAAACAAAACATGATAAAACATTGTTTACCGAAGCATTTCATAAAAGAAATGTATTTTCATTATAATCAAAACTCGGGGTGTCATGTTCCGATACAGACCAATAAGCATAAACGAATACATTACAAGTCATATAACAAATATAAACATATGCAGACTTGTAAACAAAACAACTTGATGGTTCATCCATCTCATGCCCTTCCGCCACTACCTGTAATACAATTTAAAACTGAGTGGGTCAGGCTTGGGAGCCTGGTGAGCATATAGGGTTTTCAACCCACAATAAATATCATATTTAATTTTCACCAACCAACAATAACCCAATTACCCATTCCCGTTATTCTCACTTTAATCTCCCTAAAACAACTAACATAAGGGACCTAGTCTAAGAATATTTCATCGGGGCGACAACACATGCTTCGGGGGTACCTCAGCAATATAAGTCAAATAAGGCAACCATGAGGGGGATGGAGTACAGCGAATGAACACCCAAGTTCATTAACACCTACAGGTGGCGAACCTGCTAATGTTTCCACAAGACTGTCTAGAATAGCCAGTGGTCGTCATCTAAACTCCGCTAGATGACTCAATCAACCAACAACGAGGCCTCTCATCTGTTTATTACACACCAACTGTCTACCCATGTTCTACCCAACATATTAGTAGATAAAAATATACATTTGTATACATAGTTTAACGAAAACCTGTATAGCATGCTTTAATCAACACATATATCACATAACAGATGAGGCACACACACACATAACACGTATCTCATAAAGAAATAAGCAGATCTATAAGATAGAAGAGAGTGAATACCCATTCACACATAACACAACCAAATATATACCCATAACACGTATTTTTATATAAAATACTTCGTATTATTGTATTAGAAGAAAATAACCACACACTCACACTTATCAACAACAATATAATTAATACACTCGAACCAAACTCGTATTAATATTGTGTTTAAGAAAGTTAGTATACACTCACTTGATCAGAAGATGATCGGACAGCACTACGGCTTATAGGAGTAGTAATCCACAGCAGATCTGGAAGATCTCCTCGAAAATCGAACTTCTCGCGGGCAGAGCTTCGACTCGGGAACCGCACTTTTCGGGATCTTCGGGGTCTCGGGACTTGCCTCGGGGCTAGAGTATAATACCGGGGCTTCGGGATAGCTTCGGCACGAAAAACGATGCAAAAGACTAGAGAGAAGAGAAGAAATTGAACAAAAACCAAGGCTGTCTTCGGATCCTTTTATAGAGGCTGGAGCCTCGGAGTACGCGGGGCGTACAGGCGTACGCAGCGCGTACGCGTCCGAAATCGTCACTGCATGCGTCATCCGAAGTGTCGACACTTTGCTGAGTACGCGATAGCGTACTCACGTACGCGGGGCGTACCGAGGATCAGACGCGTGACTCGGCTTCGGATAATGCTTCCGATTTAGATTTAAAAATAAATATAAAATGATTAAAAATCTTCGGAAATTCATAACTTCTTCATACGAACTCCGTTTTCGACGTTCTTTATATCCACGGAAAGGTGAGACCATGCTCTACGACTTTCGTTTAGACTCCGTCGGCTAATTTTGACTTTATTTTTATTATTTATTTTTAATAGGCCGGGACAGAAACTTTCGTTATAAATTCATAACTTCTTCGTTTGACGTCCGTTCTCGCCTAACTTTTTATCGCTTCAATACCAACAATGAGATCTTCGATTCTCATTTAGATTGCTTCGGCTAACAACCGCTCGATCTCAAATCGAGTAAAACAGGCTGCACCGCTAAGCCGGAACTTCGATAAATCATAACTTCCTCATACGAAGTCAGATTTGGGCGTTCTATATATATTCGGAAACCTCGTTTCAACTACTACAACATTAACCAAAGATATTAAGTTTATTTTACACTTAAATTTTGACGCTTATTTTTATTCTTAATTAATCAAACCACATAATTAAGCAATTAAGCACAAAACACACAATACTCAAATAATACAATCTTATTATTTCAAAACGGGTTACAGAGGTTAACCTAGACTATTACATTGCTACAAATGGCAAGCCCCGAAACACAGACGTTACAGTTTTGGCATTAATCTATTGTGGTATGTAACTCAATATATGCATGTAACCTTTTTTGGTACCCTTTTGGTAATGTACTTTGTTATTGATTTCTTTTCTCTTGTAAATGCATGTAACATGTTATGGCAATGCACTCAATATATGCATGTAACATGTTATGGAAATGAAGGTAGTATATACATATTTTACAATTGCATATTCAAGTGAAGACAAAAACCATTACAATTTCATATTCGTGTCAAGATAAAAGCATTACAATTTCATATTCATATAAAGATAAAACCATTACACTTCTATTTGTCATAAAACCATTACATATCCAATGATCCAAAAGACAACACTTACAACATATATAAACCACCATTAAACCTTCCAGCACCAAAAGACAACATTTTCAGATGGTTATTACCATCAAAAAAGCCCTAACCTCTAATTCCTAATTCCAAAACAACAAAAACAATAGAAACAAGATACACGAGGCAAGCAAGTGCATCTTCAACCTCATGCCTGTTGATTGTTCTCAATAGCCCTGGTATGATAGCAATTGATCTTTGACACATAGGGGGATCGATCCACCCTAAAAATCCACATCTAGATCCCTACAAGGATACAAAAATATAGAAGAGTTATTGCATAATTAGAAAAATAACATAAACTAATATGAGTTTGCTTACCATTTTAGGGTGTGCATAGAAACGACGACCAAGGTTTCGTGAGGTCCATGAGGTTCGCACAACAACATCATTCCCACAGAAGCAGAGCACCATTTTTGAAGCTTCTAACAATAGAAGTAGATGAGAGATTGATGTTCACAAATTATACCTATCAACTTTTAAATTTATATCCTAACAAACTTATGCTAAGTATACACCTATAGACAATGTACCTAGTCAGATTATAGTACAACTTTGGGTAAGTCGGGTGTTGATCGCAGGGAACGATTTTAATTAATTTAACTGCTAAAAATTAATCTAAGAACAAGCAAAAGTTTAATTGGTTTTTATCTGATTTTGCAAGTTCAGACAAACTTATTCACTTAATTATCAAATTCAATCAATGACTAAAACACTTTTGTTTAGTTTGAATCCACTTCTCCTCAATGGTTAGTTACTAATTACGGATAATTCACGTTGGTTACCAATTATTATATTATTAGTAATTTAAGTCCAAATATACTAATGTTTAACTAATTCATGTAGAACTATGCATGGTCACACATAATCAATTATGAATTATGAATGGAGCTATGTAAGATTGATTAAACAAACACAATTATAGTCACAATATATGTTCTCCAACACAACCAAATTCAATAACTTTAATTACTTATCTAAGATTGGTTCGATCCTAGTGTCACACCCTCGAATCGGACGGCGGAAACGTTCGAGGGCTTGCGTGACTAACAATTGAATACCATTACAATGAATATACATGAAACAAAAACATACATCACCAACATTAAATAGTACAACTTCCATAGTTCACATCAAGTACATTGAACAAATATTACATAGTTATAACGTATATTGTTTAAAAGTCACAAAACATGAAATCCTAATAAGCTTGATAATTATCTTTTGCTTATATGTTTCCTGAGAATACAAGTTATTTGAAAACGGGTCAACATATATAATGTTGGTGAGTTCATAAGCATGTTTGATTTAAAAATGATTTGTATTGTTGTATAACCTAGAAAATTCGATATTTTCTGAAATAATAAAAAAAGATATTTGTTTACGATGTGGTGTGATTATCCAATATATGCATTTGTATATGTGATTTCAAAACATGTATATTTGTATGACTATCCCAAAAGCGCTCATTTTGTTGTATTTGATGTGTTAAATGAATGATATAAATTCCCCAGAAAATCTGATATTTCCCAATTCGAGACAGTAGTATGATTTTGTATTATTGCTTAAACCACATTGAATAACTACCATGTAAGAAGTTGATTTCCCCATGATTGATGAAATGGTAATGGATCTCTATGTGAGACGTTATAACCATGCATAATAATGACTATTTCGTCTGTCTTGGGATTGTTGAAATGCCGGTTTTGATCAAGATTTTGTCACCCTAGACCGGCCGAGTCTAACTGGAGCGAACAACTCAGGTGTGGGGGAGTCACCCCCGTGTAGATCTATACACAAACTCTCGACCTCCCTCAAGGAGACCCTGGCTACAACTTACAGGCTACGGCCGACACTTATTGGTGCCGACCGATATTTCTCACTAAATCCCCAAATATTACCCCATGAATTTGAATGAAATTGATTACAACCCGTTTGATGTTCACTTAGTATAAAGTAAAGCCTAACAAACACAAAAAAAAGGTCACCGTGGCCCACTAATCATGTGTGTCATTTATAAGCCGTCGAGTATGCTTATGGACACGTTAGCCCATCAAGCATATGATTGATTTGGACCATACTAACAATGCAATGGGCCACTAAGGCCCAATAACATGTAAAAGCCATTGAGGGTCCCATAGGCATGTAATTAGGTCACCGGAAGCCTAATAAACATGTGTTGATTATATTGGGCCTAATGATCGTGAAATTGGACCATGAAGGCCCAATGGACACAATGAGTAACATTAGGCCCAATCATCGTATCGTGTATCTGTTGATCGATATATATATATAGTAGTATAGGACTTGTTTTACGATTTGTGTTTACTTTCAATGTTAAAACACTTGACGTTGGATTTGTAACGACACTTTGGTTATATATATATATATATATATATATATATATATATATATATATATATATATATATATGTGTGTGTGTGTGTGTGTGTTATAAACTTAATATTTTTGGCCCAAATGTTTTGTGACAACCCGAAATTTTCATTCGGTCAAACCCTAAAAGTCAATCACTTCATATTATAAGTCAAGTTCACTTTTACGTGTTTTTAGGAAATTAAAGTTCGTTTGATTATTTTAATAATTAATCTTTAAACAAACGGGTTAACGGATGGGCCGTCTCGGGTCTTGAAATTTGTAAACCGCGAATACCACGTAGCTTAGAAGTTCACGGCCAAACTTTATGTTTGGGCCGTAAACACCCTCAAAAACCGTAAACTCATGCCTTAAGCATGAGTTTACTCCCCAAAGTAGGACACTTTTCATTTTCACCCTAAAAGAGTAAACTCAAAACACTCTCAAATATCATCCCTGTTTTCGCCCGATTTCCCGAAAATGTAAGTACTTCTTGGCTTAATTAGTTGTTATATCACAACATCTAGTGATTATACATCATTTAATCCATCAAAATTTCATGTTTTGATTAGATTTCCAAAACACCAAGAACACCAAGAACACACACTAGTGTTCTTGGACTTTAAGTTCATTTCAAGCTTCCACAAAGTAAGTACTTCTATCCTAGAGTCATTTAAAGCTTGCTATACATATTAATATCAAGGAAAAGTCCCAAGAACACCAAGAACAAGGCGTTGACGGTTTTGGGAGGCTCCTAAAACCGTAAACACCAAGTATAGTGCCAAAGGGTGCTTTAGGGTGTCTAGATGCTTCACAATGCCTTAGGGACTTGTCTAGATCCATCCTTGATGAGTTTATCAAAAAAAAAAGCACAAAATCCTCACATTTATATGTGTTTACGGTTTGGGGATCTCCTAAAACCGTAAACACCTTAAAAGTTGTATAAATGTCCCATATTTATTCCTTATGCCTAGAATCTAACCTAGGCTATTACCTTGAAGTGTTTAGGACTTGAAAACATCAAAATACCTAAGTCCATGAGAGTTTACGGTAGTAAACTCATGGAGAAATGGTCCTTAGACCGTAAACTCCATTTAGGAGTGTTTTGATGCCACACAACACTTCCTAAGGCTTAAACATGAAGTAGGAATGCTTGGAATAGCTTAGAAGACTTCAAAACAACAAATGGTCAAAAGGTTAGGAGCTTACGGCCGTAAACTCTAGAGTTTACGACCGTAAACTCAAGGGGTGTTGGTCTTTAGGGAGTAAACTCATTTTAGGGGTTCCTTTGAACCCTAAAACCCAATAGCCTTGCCCTACAACACTTAGATGCAACCCGTGAGACTTATAACACTTGTATAAGTGTTTAGCATGTCCTAAGGTGTCTTGACTTGTTTATTAGTTGTTTAAAGACTAATTGGATACATATATGTGATATTATATGTTAACTAGGATCTTAGAGTGTGTTAAAGACTTCACTTGACACCTAGCAATCCTACATGTTCAGTTCATCCGTACCACTCACAACAGGTGAGTTCATACCCCTTAATCAATGTTTTAAATGTTTCTAAATGTTTTATGGGGGGATACAAGTAGAATCATTCTAGTTATTATATCAATCACATGTGATTAATAAGCAGCATTCAAATGATTTACTACTCATTAGCTGTTTTACCAAACAGTTTTCTTCACATGATTTTTCATAAACGTTTTATATGTTTAAAACTCCTTATTTGACTGTTCATTATACACTGTATGTTTCATTTCAGAACTCATTTACAATTGTGTTTCAAACAAATGTTTCTTTGTACTTAAACTGTTTTACCAAACAAATACTTCCAACCCGTTTTATAGGCTGACATCATGTCGACCTTTTCTTAGATAATAATTATGTTCAAAGGTTTTACAAAACTTATTTTATGCTTTTATATTGTCAATTGCATGCCTATATATGTATAGTTATATAAGAAATGTTTAAAGGACTTAGGAAGGCTATCCACTCTATTTCCTTTTAACCGTTGGGATGTGGTCTGGTGAGGTACCGGGTATCTGTACGAAGGTCTTTAAATATTAGTTATGTATCATGCGTACATATATAGTCAAAAAGGTTCTTCCAGTCCATTCAATACCCTTGGGTATCAAGGGTATACATCCATGTTCAGACGTACCAGTTACTTCACTAGTAAGTTACCATAGGGGTAGCACAAGAGGATACTAATACTATTACTAGAACAATGAAACATACCATGAGTCAGTTCGAGTAGTACTCACAGTACATTACTATACATGCTAGATAGAGAGAGAACACACATTACAACTAGTACACACAATACATTACTATACATGCTAGATAGAGAGAGAACACATGTTACAGCTAGCACACGTAGAACATTACAATACATTACTATACTATTACATAGATATGTTTACATGATTATGCTTACATGAGTACGTTTACATAAATACGTTTACATGAGTGCGGTTACATATACGATAATAGGACAGACATCACTAGGTGCTATAGCATGGAACGATTTCAGGATCTAACTATACCAATGAATCACAACGCATTGTGATAGTTATATTGGGTATACATGATCATAGTAATGTGGATGTTCACAGCTTGCAAATACGCAGGGGTCGTGTATGGTTCCCAAAATCCCTTTGACAGGGGAGCGTCTAGCCTGGGATCTAGCCATCACATTATGCCTTATCCCTCAAATAAGGCAATATTAGTACAAAAGTAGTCACTTATTACAAATACTACAATACTTACAAGATTATAATAGACTTAAGGTAGTTAGTACGGTTGTAGTTATTTGATACTACACCATGGTACTATTTCATTTTCCCATTACATTCACTTTGTGAACATTCACACGATGCACAGTAATGTAGAAACTATATTTTTGGTTAATGATAGTCAGATTTGGGAAAATACACACTCTTACAAGAGACACACACACACAGATACTAGATGCCTTGGTAGAAGGATATGTTTAGTAGGAAACATATGGTTTTCTAGGATGTTCAAAACATTTTCATACTTATAGTTCATATACATACAAATACTTACATTTCACATACATACAAATACTTACAGTTCATATACATACAAATACTTACATTTCACATACATACAAATACTTACAGTTCATATACATACAAATACGTACATACAAATTAAGACACTAAAATACCTATGATCTCACCAGCGTTAAAGTTGATACTCTCTTTCAAAATAACTTGTATCCTCAGGTCAACAGTAGACAGGTACCGATGCAAGGTTTAGAGAAGATGGAGCTCGTTCAAGACTCATCTTTCATTTTGATTTATACATTAGTGTTTATCATAATTTGACAGAACACACTTGTATTAAAATTATATTATTAATGCAATGGATAATGTTGTTGCTCGTTTACTACTTTTCATTGTTGTGATACTGTACATGACGTCCTCCGCCCCAGAACGTTTCCGCCGTTCATGGTTTTGGGGTGTGACATGTTTTAATACTAACATATTTGACCCCAAAATATTTATTTGACCATTTCAGCTCAATTTTCATATAAAGTAACATTTTCAGCCCTTTCATAATAAAAATGACATTTTTAGTCCTTTTTGATGAAAAATAACATTTTTGGTCCTTAAATCACTTTTCTTGGCATTTTCGGCCCAAACATAATTTACATTACAATTTCAGCCCAAAAATATATTATTTGATATTTCCAGCCCTTTTAAAAAGAAAGATTACACTTTTGGCCCAAATTCTGTAAGTTTTACATTTTTGGTCCAAATTCCAAAACTTTGCATTTTAGTCCAACTCTTGCAATAAAGATCATTTTCAGCCCCTGAAATAGTTTGATTATGTTTTAGACTCATACTTTAAGTGAATTTACAATTTCAACCCCAAACTCTTCATTTTTACAATTTTTGGCCCAAAACCCGTGAGGCCCAAATGTAAGCCCAATAAGTTGTAATTTATGTTTTTGGCCCCTTGAGAAGTGTTATTTTTATCAAAGTCCGATTTTATATAAATAATACCATTTTATCAATATAAAAACCGAAATTGTCATATTTTACCCAAATCTTTGTTATTTTTGCAAAAATGATACTTATCCAATCTTTTGCTTTGTTTTTCCTTTCTTATACATGAAAATACTTAGATCCTTGAAGTATGTTGTTTAATATGCTTTTGTTTATGAGTCTTTCTTATTTCTACTATAGATTTCGAAATATGTCAAGCATTATCACTTTTTTCACAATAATAACCAAAGAAATCACACATAACATGCATACACACCTAGATCAACACATAACACTTGTATTCTCCCCCCCCCCTCCAAATAAAAACCAAAAACAAGGGGGTATGAGCTCACCTTGGTCCTAACAACCGAACTCTACTACTATAACACATCAAGCTAGCATATAACATATCATGTAGTAGCAAAACTAGATGATATCACAAAGACAATCATCTAACACCCAACTCCTACCGGTGGGCCAGAATTGTGGCTGTAGACCCACCGCTACTGGAAGGTAACTCACCTCAGACTGCTGAAGTCTCGTAGACTCAACTCCGTACTGCTGAAATCCTGCTGACTCAACCCCAGCTGCTGGATGACAGATTCACTATTTGTCAATATCAAAACATAACCCAATTAATAATTGGGTCCCACTACAT
Organism: Lactuca sativa; assembly: GCF_002870075.4. Classification (NCBI taxonomy): domain Eukaryota; kingdom Viridiplantae; phylum Streptophyta; class Magnoliopsida; order Asterales; family Asteraceae; genus Lactuca; species Lactuca sativa. The sequence goes on along the minus strand of NC_056630.2, from coordinate 125,492,885 downwards.
AACCATAAACACTTACTTTGGATAATTACTACATTACCCCAAGCTTGGCTTATTCAAGCCCAAGGCCCATTCCGTAGGCCCAAAGTCAACTAGGAATCAACACCCCACATATGGCCCAATTTTCCAAATTGGGCCCAAGCCTATATAAGGTCTTCTTCTAAGGCCCAACATTATATAATCATTATGGCCCATCTATGGCCCAAGTTTCCAAATTGGGCCCAAACCCCTTATATGGGCCTTACCCCAGGCCCATTAAATTATTCTAGTTTAATAGCTTGTTCTTGGATGGTCCATTATTATCTCAATCATTTAGGCCCAATAGAAAGTCCCAATAATAAACCCAAGTGAAATTAGGGTTTCACATAAAATGACGATTAGGGTTAAGTTTCCTACTTAACCTATTAAGGACTTAATCCTCTAAGGACTTAATCAATTAAGTCCAATATTGCTTGGATTAATTTTTTGCCAATGATTATTATTTAATATCTCAAGTTATTAAATAATTCCCCGCGTGTCCCAATTACTTCCCAAATTAGGGTTTTGATGGCATTAGGGTTTTCCAAACCCTAATTAGGGTTTCCAACCCAAATACTAGCCTATTAATAATTTGTTGGGCTTTTAGGTCAATTAGGGCTTTATTGGGCCTATTAAGCCCACTAGAATACCGTTAAGCCCATTAGGGTTTTATTAGGGTCCATTAGAGTCCATTAAGCTTCATTGGGCCCATTTGAGCTTATTTGGGCCTATTAGGGTTTCAAGCATCCCCAATCGAGTCAACTCACAAGACAAGCACACCGCCACCCGACACGGCGGCCAGTGGCGGCAGCCACCACCCTAAGGTGGTGGTTTTCAATTGCTTTTATTATTCAAATTTCAGATTACATTTTACAAGGCTAGTAATCGAAATAAATACACAAAATCACTACGACACATGGTGTTTCAAGGCGGCAGCCACCACCTCACGGTGGTGGCGGTGGTTGTTCTTGATATTCCGGCCAAACAAGCCACTCACGACGCACACACACAGAAAACACACACACTCACATTTTGAAGAGTGGTTCACACACCATCCACCCACCTGGTGGCTCCCGGAAGCGGCAGCAACAATTCTGAGATGGCATCCACGACCATGAGGTGGTGGTGGCGGCGATTTCCGTTGGTTCCAACGCAAGCAACAACAAAGGCGGTAGACGGCGGTTACAAGAAATAAATGAAGACAAAGAGATGGCAACATCGGCTCCTCTATAGCCCGCTTTTCAGGCAAGAGAGTTCACAACGTTCGACGATGGGCGCATCTTCGATGCCTGGTGGTGGATGAAAGAAGGTGAGGGAGGAGCACGAATGGCGGCCACCACGACGCCACGCCTTTGATCTTCACTAATGCAGCTGCGCTTTCAACTCAGGCGGTTATCAACAACAATCGATGGTGCTCGAAGGTTGGAAAATGACGTGGTGGAAGGTGGTGGTGGCTGGAGAGGGAGCGGTGGGGAGGTGGCGCCGGTGAGAGTCACAAAGAGGAGGTGACGGCTGAACAATAAGACTAGGGTTAGGGTTTCATAACCCTTATATACCGGCTCCTCACACTAGTTTGCCATAATGACCCAAATGGTCCTTCCATCTCCAATTTAATTCAAAATAGATCCATATTTTACATTTCTAACCCTTCCTTTAGAAAACCCTTACAAATCAAGTCCCGATAATTACTATGCAGCCCTTCCTCTACAAATTCTTTTCAACAAAAATCCACATATTACCATTCAGCCCTTGAGCCTCCAAAAATCTCTTCAATTTAAGTCTCATAAGTTACCATTTAGTCCCTGCCTTCATTAATACTTACAAATTAAGTCAACACTTTTAACCCCCAATCTCTTAAAGTGTGACAATTAGCTCTACGAGACTATCATTTGATATATAAATATTTATTTTAGGGCTACTATTCGTTCATTAATTTATTTATTTAACTTAATAAATAAACGGGTGTTACAATATATATATATATATATATATATATATATATATATATATATATATATATATATATATATATTTGGCCGAGAATGGGATAAAGGAAGAAGAAATGGATTAACTTGGCCCACTTCAAATCTTGGTTCCAGATTTTTAAGGCCCATAGAGAAAGTTTTCGGCCTATTGGGCCTTTAGAGTAGTTCACAGCCCAAATTGTATAAAGGCATGGATTTATGGCCCATTAAGGCTAAGTAGGTTAGTTATGGCCCAATATGGATTATTAAGATAAACCAATTCATTTTGGATCCATTATGGCCCAAAATGTTAGTTTCATGAAAATGGGTCCAATTAGAGCCCATTGAAGGGTTCTAAGCCCAAAATAGTCAAATTGGAAACTTATTGGTCCGTTAGGCCCAATAAGGAAATCCTAGTCCATATTAGACTTAAACCGGAAATTTTAGCGTTTCCAATCTTTCGTTGACCAATCAAAGTGTTTGTATAGGGTTTTTGATGAAATTTGTTGTCATTGAATAAACACCAAGCATGCTTTCAAAATTTTGGTTACAATTGCTATCATTGTTATAGTTACAAGGATATAGAATTTCCTAGTTGTGAGACCTAGCTCTAGTAATCTAATGATCACTAAATTACTAGGTGTCAAGTTCATGCAATTTAATAGTCACTAAGTTACACATAACATGAATTCAAGCAAGTTAAGTATCAAATATTAGCATGCTAGGTATTAACAATCAAACATAAACATTTAACCAACTAGTAAGATCTATAACAAATAAACCAATCCATGAGTTAAAGCTTCATCTAGCTAAACAGAAGCAGCTAGATTCAGCTACTCATGGCTGAATTCATACACACAAATTCAATAATTAAAAACATAGTTAAATGTACCAACTTAAAGTAAAAGTTATGATCTTCAATCACTTCTTCTTCCTTGGATGATTAACACTCGAATTCTCTGACTCGTTCTCCTTCAAAATTCGTTTTCTAAACCCTCCAATCTCCAACAAAATTCCTTTAAATTGTAAGTACCAAGGATTTATATAGTTTTTGTAATTTTTGCACTTCACGTTGTGAATTCAGGAGAATCCTTCTCGGGAAATGACTCTGACTTCCCGTGCACCCATCTTCTAGAAACACCCATTACACGACCTGTAAGTGAAGTCCACATCGTGAATTGAGCTTTTCGTTGAGATTTTCTTCTTTTGATTCTTCCAACCTCCAAATTTCTACTTCTTGTCGCTTTTGGCCCTTATACTTCAAGATTTCTTATTTTAGCTGCAAAATACAATTTAATCATAAGTACCATTTATCTTTGCAAATAACCAAAATATGTATAAAAATGTATTCAAATATTGCCTAAAAATGTGTATAAATATGGCAATATTAGAGAAGAAGAAGAAGAAGACCTTTTATTGCTGCTTCTTTGTAAATCAAAATGAAGAAGATTAAGGAGATTGCGTATGAGTATGTATATAAAGGAGAAATATGATATTATTTAAAATAAGGAAGTAAAAAAGACCAAAATGCCCTCACAAGGAGGGCACGTGATGACCCTAACGGCTCCAAACAAACATACTAAGACGCATGGACTAAAAACCTAGAAAACCTGGATTTTGGACCATCTATGCAAGTTGGAAAGTTTTTGGACCCCATCCAAAGATTTTTGCAACCCAAAAGGACCAAATTTGTAGTTTTGTCAATCCAAAAGCTATTTCAAGGAACTTTTGAGTACTTGTAGTTTTTATATTTTAGGATTTGTCAAACCTTCATTTTCTTAAGCCATGTCCGCTTATTCTATTTCTTCTCATTCTTTTCTAACTTCTTAAGCACATTGAAATGGTTTTTCCCTAACATACCGCACATCCCTCACATTTTGGTGTAACCAAAAAGGAAAATAACTTAAAAGGGTAAGTATGTTTTAAAAACGTTCAAAAAACACCATTGAAGTTTTTTCTTCTAAAAAAACACCATCCAACTAAGGGTCTTTTTTTTTTACAAAAATCACCAACGGAGTATACCTTTTGTTCAAATCTCACCTACTGTAACCGGTTCCTGCAAGTTAAATGTTGATGAGATCTAATACTTGGTAACATGGCATATGCGTGGGTGACATAACATAAGAGCGAGTGGTGACATGGTTGTAATTGACATACTCCTCTTTGGCTCCTTCATAAATTGAATCATGGCTTTATTCTTGAACGAATTCTTCTTCTTTTTGTCTTCATCATTCTTCTTTTCATCTCCTCTTATGGCTTTGTATGTTTAACTAAGCTTTATCATACCCTTTTTCGATATATTTGATTAGTTTATAATTGATTTTTGTTGTATATGAAGGATCCAAACAAAAAAAAATCTTTCTAGATATGGGTTGGTGGAGATGAAGATGAAAGACTAATAAACAAGATTAAGAAAGATGAATCAGAAGCAAAATCAATTGAAGACGATTTGAATGTGTACAAAGATGAATCAAAAGCATACTCACTGTCATGAATAAAGGGACAAAAGAGTATAATTATCATTTACATATTGTTTTGCCCTTTATCTACTTTTATTTTTATATTAAACCATATTGTAGTGGAGTTAGTATTCCCAAATAGCTCTTTCTGCTGCAGATAATACATTAGATGAAGCATATATTGATTTACATTATGATTAAGAATGACATGGGCCCACTCTATAACAAAGAAGAAATGCATGAAGATGTAGCATCCATCTTCAAATATTTATTTCAGAACTGCACCATCCGCTATTTTTTTCATTCATAACCCACAAAGGGGAAAATGACATATACATGGGCAAAATTACATAATTGTCACTTTGGTCATACTATTTTTTTTTCATTAAGAACCCATAAATGGGTTAAATTTAGCATGTTATTGTAATATGAGATTAAGGATTTGTATTTGTAAAGTGTATGTTTTGTAAATTGTTTGTCATTTTTATGCTTTATTTGGACTGTAGTTGTTGCTTAGATGATCATTTACAACTTTACAACATAACATGTAAAATGATCCTTTATTTGACATTGATACAGTTCAACATATTTATCATACATAATGGTATCAAAATGGATTGTTCAGAATTCAAATATGTTTGATAAAATTAAGAGTAACTTACACATTTGTCACTCAATTAAGGTATATATCGATGTTGTCATTGTAACACACATGTTTTAACGCTCGAAAATGATATGGTTTTGAAATATATTATGACATATGATCATGTTTCGTAAAAATGGTCCCAATCAAAAACTTTTTGTACAAATATAAACAAACCTAGGTGTTATAAAATTCATATCGAACTTAAACCATAGCAAATTAAATAAGAATTAACAAGGTCCATATAAGGAGATTAAATAATTCTCCACTTTGTTTATCTTCTAATACTTCTATCATCTAATGAGTGTCATCTATATCCTAGAGTATAACCCGAGATACATGACATAAAAAGAAAATACGTAAGTCAAATATGTATCGTGATCTACATGGGTTTGGAGTCAAAACATCATTCAAAAATCTTATGCTAAAACATTCACTTTACTTTCCAAAATCATATAAACAACGTTTAACTTTCCAAAGACTTTACCTAAAAATGTTTGTGTAAAGACACTTTACTTGTCAAAATATTTTCTTTCAAAATCATGCAAACAACATTTTGCTTCCCGAGAACCATGAAGGACCCTTACTTTTAAAAATCCTTACAAAAACTTATATATTCTACATACTCAACACTAGTCGATGAAAACATACGGGTTATCCCGCGACATATAGGGAGTTCATACTCCTCACTGATATCTATCGACTCTTTAAATGAAGACTGGAAATCAAAACTTGACCAAAACTGAAATCATTTAACTTATGAAATCACCATAATATTGAGGAATGCAACCCCTTCCCGACATCTACCGACTCGTAAATCCATAACGTGGAGTGCAATCCCTTGCCTACATCTACCGACTCGTTACTAACCACGTAAGATATAATCCCTTGAGGTCGATAGAAAACTACTTCGCGACGAGAGGTAACATCCCAATAACATCTTTGTCGAGTTTCAAGGACACGTCCGGGCCTTTTCTAAAACCATAATGATGGATGCATCCACAACATAAAACATAAAGCTTAATCAATGAATAATAAACCAAATCCAAATAAAAATAAAAATTTATGGCATGTAATAATCTTCGAAATGTGACTATTAGAAATGCATTTCTAAGCAAATCCCATAAATTTCAATCCTCAAGTTAAACCAAAACTGAAATCATACTCAAAATAAAATAGCTTAGACATCTCAATATCAAGAGCTTATTCAATTGTAACGTTACTCTTTTGAAAACATATTCATAATATAGGGGTCCTTGATAAGACACTTTCATAAAACATATACTATTTTTAAACATGTTCACTCAATTAAAGTATACATAATGGTATCAAAATGGATCGTTCAAAATTCATGATATAGATACCAACTATCAACTAGTTTAGTCAAAATCGCTTAATTGTATACCTGATGTGACATCCCCAATTTCACGGCCAGAAAAGACCGATTTGTTTATGCTTTGTTTTTAAAATCAGAGTAATCTTTAAAAGAAAACGGTTGCGGAATTTGTTCCCAAAATATGATAAAGATTTATCAAAGCATTTCTTAAAAGAAATGTATTTTCATTATATAACAAAATCTCGAGATGTCATGTTCCGATAAAGACACATAAGCATAAACAGAACTTACATTATTCACACTAAAGATTTTACATCTCCTTTAATCTCTCCGTGAAATATATCTTTGTATCGATACCTATGATACAAAGGAAACTGAGTGGGTCAGACTTGGGAGCCTGGTGAGCATATAGGGTTTTCATCCCACAATGTTATGTCATATATTTATAAATATAGAACATTCAAACTTATATAATTTCACCATATAAAAGCAACTCTTATCCCACCCATCGATCCTCACAACGCCACGATCTAAACTCCCATATCTAAATTTTTCCTCTTTATCTGATCCCTACTCACGGATCTAAACTAATCTCTCCACCTGATCCATACTCTCGGACTTAAAACTAACCTCTTGGTCTAATCCATACTCCCAGATCTAAACTAATCTCTTGGTCTGATCCATACTCCCGGATCTAAAACGGTTCCCAATCCATACTCCCGGACTAGGGACAATTAACTATGTCTTAATCCATACTCCCAGATTAATAACAAGTTTACCTATTGGTCGGATCCATACTCCCGGATCTAAAACTGTGCCCAATCCATACTCCCGAACTAGGGACAATATACTATACCTAAATCCTGTTCTGATCCATACTCCCGGATCTAAACTGTGCCCAATCCATACCCCGGACTAGGGACAATTAACTTAGTCTTAATCCATACTCCCGGACTAATAACAAGTTTTATCTCTTTACCTGATCCATACTCCCGGATCTAAAACTAACCTCTTGGTCTAATCCATACTCACAGATCTAAAACTAACCTCTTGATCTGATCCATACTCACGGATCTAAACTAATCTCTTGATCTGATCCATACTCACGGATCTCATCTACCCATGTACTACCCAACATATTTTTAGTTACAAAATACATATACAGTTTAACTCATTAAAACCTATATAGTTCATCCATTCCACCGACATCTCAAATAAACAACAATATATAAACACATAGCACGTATTTCATAACAAATACTTAATATTTATGTGTTAGAAGAAAGTGACCACACACTCACACATATAAACATCTTTATATTATACACATAGCACGTATTTCATAGCAAATACTTAATATTTATGTGTTAGAAGGAAGTGACCACACACTCACTTGATTAGAAGATGATCGGACAGCACTACGGCTCTTCAAGTAGATATTCTTCAGTGAAACCGGGATCACTTCACACACCGGGTTTCTCGTGGGCAGAACTTCGGCTCGGAAACTCTTTTCTTCTCGGGATCTTCGGACTTCGGGACTTGCTTCGGGTCTCGGGATGATACCGGGGCTTCGGGAGGTCAAAATTGCACGTAAAACGATGTAATATGGGAGAGAGATGAGAGAATGAGCAAACCAACTCGGCTGACCCTTCAAATCTATTTATAGTGCAAAATCTGCCCTTGCCACGTAGTGGAACCTTTTTCCACGTCGTGGGCTTGGTCGTCACTGCATGCGTCATCTCAAGTTGCATCTGGGGGACTCCCGGAGGTGTCAGAAGACTTTCCACGTCGTGGCACTGCTTGCCACGTCATGGTATCTGACAGTTTTGGGGTTTCGCGCCCCGGACTTCATAAATTCATAACTTTCGCATACGAACTTCGTTTTTGACGTTCTTTATATCGACGCGTAGGTGAGATTATGCTCTACAACTCTCATTTAGACTCCATTGGCAAATTTTGACTTTATTTTTAATATATTATAAATATATTACTTATATATTATCTTTAGTAGGCCGGGACAGGAAAACTCCGTTCGAAATTCATAACTCCTTCATTTGAACTCCGTTTTCGTCTGTCTTTTTTATCGTTGGAATACTATCGAAGACATCTTCGACTCTCGTCTAGATCACTAAGGATAGATATATATCTACCTTAAATTCACTATTTACGTTGCGCTGGGTCGTGTCGGTTCTGTCGCGAAACTTCGACATGTCATAACTTCTTCGTTATAACTCGGATTTTTGCGTTCTTTATATGCACGGAAACCTTGTCACATATACTAAAAATTGGTTAAGATTAGTCCTTATAAATAATCTTCCATCAAAAAGTCATTTTTGATGCTTATCGTCTCTAAATTGACTAGCCCGGATCTACGGGCGTTACAATTATCTCCCCCTTAGGATGATTACGTCCCGGAATCATCAACAAAACAGGGTGGTATAATGACTCCAAATGTTATCTCTTCATCCTAGGTCATAATCGTAACTTGCTTGTTTCTTTGAATGAGTATCTAATTCTTGGACTCATTGACTGTAGGCGGTGCTCGATCTTGCACTTGCTCCCTATCTCACGTTAGACTCCAGATTATGACCTTCAAGTCAAAATCTTGATCCTCACTAGATACGAACTTAAGATAAGTTCTTTTATTACTACAATGGACCGATGTGTCATATTCTAATGACCTGTCATCGTATGTTGCAACGTTCAGACTCAGGTCTCTTAGAGTCAAATTCCAAAACAGAGTATACCTTCCTTCATGTTATAATGTGATACAATCACATTTCAATATGTAGCATTTCTAGCTACCAACTTCTTTAACAATCATTGCGATACTTCTACTGATCGCATTGGTTAGCTTTCATTTCAATCTTTTGGTTTAAGTCAGATGCTACATCGAACTTGGTTCTCTGAACCACGTATCATACTCATCGTAGTCGGACTCAATTTGATATGACCGCTTGGGTCGGAATAACAACAATCTTCTTAGTCATTACCGAAACGATGGTAACGACATGCTTGAATAAAACGAAATCATTTACTAGCTTCTTGGTAACCTTGTGACTTTCCTTGATCCAAGTGTGAGTCCTGTACTTCCGATAGTATATGCATCTACTACCTTTCACACCTACTCATACTCGTCCCAAGTATTGTCCCGCAGTCGACCAAGTCACCATACAAGAAAATCACACAACAATTTAACACATACGAAAGTGTCCAAATAATCATAGAAATTTCCCTAGACTCTACTAGGATTTCTTCATTGCTTAATCTACAATCATCAATTCTACTTCAACTAGATTGGTGATGGAAATTCCAGACGATGAGACAACTTCAAGAATTTCATCAATCGTTCCATCATCCTGCCAATCGAAGGTGTACTTCAGACGTATCGTACTCCTCTAAACGTACTGTTAATTCATAAGACATACTCTAAAGGCAGGATACCACTCTTACGATATCTTCTGATAGGTGTCATCCACTATCATAAGCCTTCTTCATTTCCTCCATTTACTCAATTCTCTATGAGTCTTCACCATGACCTTTCGTGCACCCAAGCAGACGTTCGGTGTATCGGGTGAGAATTTAAGATAAGAAAGCTTTATTTACGATAGACGTATAAATCTCCTTATCACTCCGAAACGTTTACATGCTAGTTCTAATACCGTAGTCGTACGCTTAGAATCCTATACACATAAGGCTTCCAGATCCGATCGACAACAGACCATCGATCCGAACAAATAATAGCATCAATTTAGCTATCACACAAAACAATTAGCACATAAAAGCATTTTAGGCATCATTCCTAAAATAAACTAGTGCTTGTGTCAATTTAGGTTACTACCTATCATATTTTAGACACACTCCTCACAATCATTACTTAGCATTCTAAGTTTAAGTCTAGAAATTTCCTACAAATTTCTAGTTCGCTTAAACTAACACTCTGATACCAACTGTGACATCCCCAATTTCACGGCTTGAAAAAACCGATTTGTTTATGCTTTGTTTTTAAAATCAAAGTAATCTTTTAAAGAAAACGGTTGCGGAATTTGTTCCCAAAATATGATAAAGATTTATCAAAGCATTTCTTAAAAGAAATGTATTTTCATTATATAACAAAATCTCGAGATGTCATGTTCCGATAAAGACACATAAGCATAAACAGAACTTACATTATTCACACTAAAGATTTTACATCTCCTTTAATCTCTCCATGAAATATATCTTTGTATCGATACCTATGATACAAAGGAAACTGAGTGGGTCAGGCTTGGGAGCTTGGTGAGCATATAGGGTTTTCATCCCACAATGTTATGTCATATATTTATAAATATAGAACATTCAAACTTATATAATTTCACCATATAAAAGCAACTCTTATCCCACCCATCGATCCTCACAACGCCACGATCTAAACTCCCGTATCTAAATTTTTCCTCTTTATCTGATCCCTACTCACGGATCTAAACTAATCTTTCCACCTGATCCATACTCTCGGACTTAAAACTAACCTCTTGGTCTAATCCATACTCCCGGATCTAAACTAATCTCTTGGTCTGATCCATACTCCTGGATCTAAAACTGTTCCCAATCCATACTCCCGGACTAGGGACAATTAACTATGTCTTAATCCATACTCCCAGATTAATAACAAGTTTACCTATTGGTCGGATCCATACTCCCGGATCTAAAACTGTGCCCAATCCATACTCCCAGACTAGGGACAATTTACTATACCTAAATCCTGTTCTGATCCATACTCCCGGATCTAAACTGTGCCCAATCCATACCCCGGACTAGGGACAATTAACTTAGTCTTAATCCATACTCCCGGACTAATAACAAGTTTTATCTCTTTACCTGATCCATACTCCCGGATCTAAAACTAACCTCTTGGTCTAATCCATACTCACAGATCTAAAACTAACCTCTTGATCTGATCCATACTCACGGATCTAAACTAATCTCTTGATCTGATCCATACTCACGGATCTCATCTACCCATGTACTACCCAACATATTTTTAGTTACAAAATACATATACAGTTTAACTCATTAAAACCTATATAGTTCATCCATTCCACCGACATCTCAAATAAACAACAATATATAAACACATAGCACGTATTTCATAACAAATACTTAATATTTATGTGTTAGAAGAAAGTGACCACACACTCACACATATAAACATCTTTATATTATACACATAGCACGTATTTCATAGCAAATACTTAATATTTATGTGTTAGAAGGAAGTGACCACACACTCACTTGATTAGAAGATGATCGGACAGCACTACGGCTCTTCAAGTAGATATTCTTCAGTGAAACCGGGATCACTTCACACACCGGGTTTCTCGTGGGCAGAACTTCGGCTCGGAAACTCTTTTCTTCTCGGGATCTTCGGACTTCGGGACTTGCTTCGGGTCTCGGGATGATACCGGGGCTTCGGGAGGTCAAAATTGCACGTAAAACGATGTAATATGGGAGAGAGATGAGAGAATGAGCAAACCAACTCGGCTGACCCTTCAAATCTATTTATAGTGCAAAATCTGCCCTTGCCACGTAGTGGAACCTTTTTCCACGTCGTGGGCTTGGTCGTCACTGCATGCGTCATCTCAAGTTGCATCTGGGGGACTCCCGGAGGTGTCAGAAGACTTTCCACGTCGTGGCACTGCTTGCCACGTCATGGTATCTGACAGTTTTGGGGTTTCGCGCCCCGGACTTCATAAATTCATAACTTTCGCATACGAACTTCGTTTTTGACGTTCTTTATATCGACGCGTAGGTGAGATTATGCTCTACAACTCTCATTTAGACTCCATTGGCAAATTTTGACTTTATTTTTAATATATTATAAATATATTACTTATATATTATCTTTAGTAGGCCGGGACAGGAAAACTCCGTTCGAAATTCATAACTCCTTCATCTGAACTCCGTTTTCGTCTGTCTTTTTTATCGTTGGAATACTATCGAAGACATCTTCGACTCTCGTCTAGATCACTAAGGATAGATATATATCTACCTTAAATTCACTATTTACGTCGCGCTGGGTTGTGCCGGTTCTGTCGCGAAACTTCGATATTTCATAATTTCTTCGTTATAACTCGGATTTTGGCGTTCTTTATATGCACGGAAACCTTGTCACATATAATAAAACTTGGTTAAGATTAATCCTTTGAAATAACCTTCCATCAAAAAGTCATTTTTGATGCTTATCGTCTCTAAATTGACTAGCCCGGATCTACGGGCGTTACACATGATTTGTTTTGTTGTTGTTGTTGTTTTTAATATTGAATAGTATATTGGACATGAATAAAAATTTATTTTACATGTATATTCTAACATTTTTTTCCGAATATTCAAAAATTTAATAATATTAATCAATTTGAGCATAAATAAGTTGGATGGAAAAAAATGCAAATTAGTAAAAGATTGACTTCGTTAAAAAATTCATTTAATATATTCTAAGTTATTGTGTTCATATTAAATAAAAGAAAAACAATCATATACAACAATCATATTAGGTATTCAATTCCACTAAACTCATTAAGTTAAGAAAAAACAATTTGTTATTGACTTTAATTTTAAATATAAACTAGGGAAGAACCCCGCTTTGCGAGGTTGGATACGCCCAAAAAACGTCAAAGAAGACTGAAATAAATATGGAAACATTGGTTAATTTTAGCTATTGTTGCAATAAATCCAGACAATGGTTACAATGATTATATATTGTTATTTAAATAGAATTGAAAACATGAGTAAGTTTAACAGCTTGAATATCTGCCAAAAGCTGTGATCAATCTTGCAATTGCCTTTTTCTATATTCATATTGAATCCCTTGTTTTTGACAAAATTTTCCAAGTAATCCATCAACGCAACCTATTTTACCATAAATCAAGAAGTTCATATAAGCAAGGTGAAAATGGTACATATTGAGGAAGAATTGTAAAAGCCACTATAGACATTTCAACCATAAATGAATTAAAATTTACCTGTTTAAGAAGCCAGGTTTGTTTTGTTAATGCATAACGTACAACTTATACCGATAGGTGTAATGAGGCTTGAAACTTTGGAGGCACTTTAAGTGGTAAAAAGACCATCCACAAAGATCTATTGAGAAATCAATACATAAGAAAAATGGAAATAAATGGCTCAAAATAACCTTACTGGTACTCTTAGCATCAAGTTGTAAGTGGTAAATGAGAAATCTCTGAGAATATCCAAAGCAGAAAAAATATTGGTTTTTAATATATTTTAAATCAACTAATAAACAACAAAAATATTTTTTTTTAAGCCAATGAAAGGAAAGGAAGATAAACTGAACTTGGGTTTTCTTTTGTTCCATCTTGTTGATATTGGATTAAAACCTTCTTCTTTGGGCAATTATTGGCTTTCTCTAAAATTATCTGAATTCTTCCCTTAAAAATACCAGTTACTACATGTCATCTACAATAGATATATCGACAAATAATAAGGTGTTTTTCAAAATCAGATATGAATATAATAAAAAACTATTAACTCGTCTCTAGCTCAAATGTCATTCCAATCCGAATAGCAACCTGATCGACCCCACATTTGAACGACTCCTTAAATGGACTGTTGGTGTTCCCTATTAAACCACAGATAGAGATGATGAAACTTTTAAATTCAAATAGGGAATTGAGGATATACTAAAGATTAGATCTTTTTGGCATGAGAAGGTAAATCAATCATATTAATGTTATATTTAATTGTTTTCTGGTTTTATCTATGTATGTGAGGCTTTCAACTGCTGCAACTTTTTTTGGATTGTGTGCAGGTTGAAATGAATATAATCAAAAACTATTAACTCGCCTCCAGCTCAAATGTCATTCCAATCTGAATAGCAACCTGATTGACCCCATATTTGGACGACTCCTTAAATGGACTATTGGTGTTCCCTATTCAACCACAGATAGAGATGATGAAACTTTTAAATTCAAATAGGGAATTGAGGATATACTAAAGATTAGATCTTACAGCTTGATGCTAAGAGTACCAATAAGGTTATTTTGAGCCATTTATTTCCATTTTTCTTATGTATTGATTTCTCAATAGATCTTTGTGGATGGTCTTTTTACCACTTAAAGTGCCTCCAAAGTGTAACACCCCATTCTAAAAGTAATTATTTATGGATCCCCGAGATCAAGAGTAAGGGCGTTTCGGTCTTTTATGGGCAATGGGTTTTATTTGAGAAGGCTTTGGGTCGGGGTGTGTTGCTAGAAGCGTAGGGCTTCTCGCCACCTTTTCGTGGATATAAAGTTCGTCGGAAACGGACTTAGAATAAAGGAGTTATGACACTTTGAAGATATTGACACTTATGACACTTAATGGAAAAAGTTGTCAAAGAAAGGCCATGCATGCTTTGGGACACACGTGGGTACACCCAACGTAGGCTGGGTTACGCCCAACATAATGGAGTAAATGAACGCGGAGTCCCTCGACGTATGCCCGACGTATTAGATGTACGTCCAACGTACGTCTATCATCTAGAAACCCTAATATTTCGGGTGTGGAGGCTATTTAAACAACTTTAAGAGATCATAACCCTCCCAAACCCTAGCCTCCACTGTTTAGAGTCGTTTTCCCCAAACCATAGCCAACTTCTTGAGTGTGTGAGCTTTTGAAGTGAATTTGGAGTGTTTTGAGAAGAAGGTGTTGCATCTAGTGAGTAGAGGAAGAAGGCCAGTGTGTAGATCTGAAGTTTTCTGGTGGTTCAAGAGCTCTTAAAGGTATAAAGCTTCTTGCTTGACATCTATTTTGTGTAGATCTATGTATGGTGAAGTTTTGACACCATTCTTGTCCCAAAACCCCCAATTTTAATGCATGATGTGTTTTGGTTAACATGAGCTGTCCTTTCAGACCATTGGAGAGGTATTGAGTAAGAAAAATGAGGTCCCAATGGCTTTGGTTGTCCCATGTAAGAAGTATGAAGGTCTTAATGGGTTAAGACCTTGAGTTAAGAGCTTTATGGACGTCCAAATGCATAAAGATTGAGACTTTATGAGTCCTAGGCCTTTTTGGTCATTGGATCTAGCATATGGGCTTAAGTGCTTAAGCCATTAAGCACCTGGAAGGATTTTTGGTACAGACGAGCGTACGCCCCCCGTACCAAAGGAGTACACCCCGCGTACCAGAGGAGTATGCCCATCGTATGCCCTCTGTTGGGTTTTCAATTTTGGTCCTTGAGTAATTGGGCTGTTTATGGGCTAGCTGGGCTTGGGCCGTGACTGAACAGTATGGATGGAGTAAATTGGACCCAATAATTATTATGGACCTTGGATCTAGTCCTGTTTGGAAAAGTGGGCCCAATTTAGTAAATTGGGCCAATATTGGGCTTTGCATGAGGACTTGGTTTTGGGTCTCGACCTACTAAGAGGATAATGGACTTAATGAGTGTTGTGGGCACTTGGCCTAGAAAGTCATGATGGATTCTAATGTGATGATTTGCATGTGATAGTTGGATTTCCGGTGAGTCAGAAGTCAGAGATTTATAGGATTTCGGCAGTTGCAAGGCGAGTTTTCCTCACTGTACTCAAGGGTCTAAGGCACCAAGGCCGGCCCTTTGAATTGTTGTTTAGAGCTTGTTATGTTGCGTGATGTTATGCTTGCTAGTATCCTGGTATATAGGATGATGATATGATGATATGCCTTGTTAGCTTAGTATCCTAGAGGAATGGATAGTTAAGAGATGGCTAGTTCTGTTGGATCAGCACCCTGGTAGTTGGGTAGCAGTTATGA
The DNA here is from genome assembly GCF_002870075.4 of Lactuca sativa. Taxonomy (NCBI): domain Eukaryota; kingdom Viridiplantae; phylum Streptophyta; class Magnoliopsida; order Asterales; family Asteraceae; genus Lactuca; species Lactuca sativa. The sequence continues at coordinate 125,476,703 of NC_056630.2, read as the reverse complement.
GTATAGACCTGTAGTTGGTCTTGCCTTATGTATGCTGGTAGGAGGTTACCTGTGGGTTATGTATGTTGAGCAGTAGCAGAGGGTATTCCATCCCGGTAGGATGATAGGGCCCTAGTATGTTGGTTTTGTAGAGTATTCTGTGGTTGCCTGTTATGTGTGCATGTTTGCTAGTGTGGGGCATTCCAACCCGATGGTTGTGGGCCAGGAGTATTCCATCCCGGTAGGATGATTGGACTCATAGTAGGTTGACATTCCAACCCGATGGTTGTGGGTCTGGGGTATTCCATCTTGCAAGATGATTGGACCCATAGTAGTAGTAGTTACTGTACGTATAGGGGGTGGGGCATTCCAACCCGATGGTTGTGGGCCAGGAGTATTCCATCCCGGTAGGATGATTGGACTCATAGTAGGTTAGCATACCAACCCGATGGTTGAGGGGCCTGGGGTATTCCATCTTATGAGATGACTGGACCCATAGTAGTTATTGTTGTATGTATAGGTGTTTAGGCATTCCAACCTGATGGTTGTGGGCCAAGAGTATTCCATCCTGGTAGGATGATTGGGCTCGTGTATTGTAGGCATTCCAACCCGATGGTTAAGAGCCAGGGGTATTCCAACCGGAAGGTTGATTGGACCCGTAATATGTTGTTCTTTGTTGTATGCGTATGTTTATGTGTGTGACAACCTGAAATTTCCATTTTGTACGAACATTATCAAGTCAATAGAAGTTAGAACAGTCACAGTAAATTTTCAGACTTTTCCGTATAAGTTTGAGTATTTCAGGGTTTACACTTAAGGAGATATTAGGAGAGTGGATGCACTAGGGTTTTGTGCAACTCTGTTATTCCAAAACTCTATTACATTAGAGTTCATTTCGGGAATAAAATATTTTCTGCCAAAAATCCCAGGACTATATATATAGAATTCTGAGCCAAATTCATTCATTAGTTACATTTCCAACTAGAGAAAAGCCATTTTCTCTCTCACGGATCTTCGGGTTTTCATCCCAAATCGTGAGTACCTCTCTCTAGTTGTACTATATGGCTTATAATGTGCTTAATAACATTGATTTCATAACAAAACAGCTAGATTCGAGAGTTTACCGCCCAAGAACACCTTGGGGAGTAAACTCTTTTATAAGGGTTAAATGATGCCTAGTCCCTTCCCCTTGCTAAGTAACTACCTTAGACTTGTATGTAGGTGTATTTAAGACTAGAAATCATCCATGAACACCAAGATATAGGTGTTCACGGCCCAAGAAGTTCTTGGACCGTGAACTCCAAACTCAAAGGCCAAAGAGTGCCTTAATCACTCCTAAAGCCTTGGACAATAGCCTTGATTTACTTCTAGTTGATTTAGGGACTTTAAATCATCAAAAACCCCTCCCAAAGAGAGATTACGGCCCTAATCTCTAATGGTTATGGTTCTTGGGCCGTGAACATCAAAGAAGGGTACCAAAATGTGCCTAAGGCCTTCATTAGCCTTAGATAAATGTCTAGAACCTATCCTAGATGAGCATGGGACTTGAAAGCATAAAAACACCCCTTTCCATATGAGTTTACGACAGTAAACTCAAAAGGAAATGGCCTTGGGGCCGTAAACTCCTCAAAGGAGTGTATTAGTGCCCTAAACTCTTCCATGGATTAAACCACCAAGTAAAATTGCTTCTAGGGATCATGTAACACTTCAAAACACCAAATGTCATTAAGCTTAGGAGCTTACGACCGTAAACTCAAGGGTTTACGACTGTAAACTCCTTGTGTGAGGTTTATTGGAGAGTAAACTCATGTATAGGGTCCTTTGGAACCCTAAACCCATTAGCCTTGTCCCACAACAACTTAGATGCAATCCTCAGGGTTTATAACACTTATATAAAGTGTTTATCATGTTCTAGGATGTCTTAACATTTACAATTAATAGTCTGAGACTAATTGGGTGCATATATGTGTGATTATATGTTCATTAGGATCATAGTGTGTGTACAAGTCCTCACTTGACACCTAACAATCCTTCACCGTTCAGTTCATCCAAACCACCATCTTCAGGTGAGTTCATACCCCTTAATCAATATTTTAAATGATTTTAAATGCTTTAATTGGGGGGGGGGAATACAAGTAGAAAACAGTATGTTATTAAATCACTCATATGTATTTTATAACTGTGTTTTCATCCAGCAGATTTCACATACTTCAAAATGTGATGCATGAAATGGTTTTCTATCTTAAAATACCTTGGTAGCAATTGTATTTGTTTTGAAATGTTTATTAAAATGACATCAAGTCATTGTTAATTATTGTTCAAAACTCTTAGATGTCTTACAAAACCATTTTTACCTTCTTGAACAAAACTATATCTATACACTTATGTTCTTATATATGTATTGATGTTATAGTTTTCATCCTTCATTCAGTTTCCCACACTCTTGTGTAGCAAGGGTGTATAAACCTGCTTGGACAACCAATTACCTTCCAGTTAACTATTATAGGGATAGTTAGAAGATACAAAAGATTATTCCTATTACAAGGAATTACATCAGAGTCAGTTCATTCATGAGTCTATACTATACATTACATGTTACATGAATACACTTACATGAATACGCTTACATGAATACATTACATGAGTACCTTTATGTAGATACATTTACCTGTATACACTTACATGAATACTTGTATCTCGATTCACGAGGATGATTTATTAGTACCTTCTGTGTAAATTGTCCTGCCTATCCCAGTTCAACGAGATATCTAGACGGGACTAACCATTCCGAATCCCACCTGTTAGCAACAGTGGTTGATGAACATCTATAGATGCCTACGGTTATTACTTATACTAAGAGTACCTTTACGGGACTAACCATTCCTTGGGCCTACTATTCGCTACAGAGGTTGATGAACATCTACGGATGCCTACGTTAATACTTATACAAGGAGTACCTTTACGGGACTAACCCTTCCTCCCACCTGCTGTAGCTACAGAGGACAATTGAACAATCTACGGATGTTTAAAGGTTATACATTTCACTAATCGCGATGTCGTGTTAATCCTAATACAAAAGGATAACAATTACATTAGTACATTTTCCTATTACTTTATTTTGTGATACATTCACATAAACGATGAGTTAGACTAAGTACTGTTAGTAATAGTCAAAAGAAAGGAAAAACTATCATTTTCACTTACAAAACATTCGGGTCTTGGTAGAAGACTATATTTCATACTAGTAGGAAATAAGGGATTTCCTAGGGTTTTCATACTTATATAAATTGTTTCATTTAAAGATTTACAAGGCATTCATAACAGCTTTCCAAAACAAGACAATGACACTTAAATACTTATGAATTCACCAGCTTTGGGCTGATACTCGCTTTCAAAATAACTTGTATTCTCAGGTCACCAGTAGACAGGTACGATGACCAGGTTTTGAGAAGACGGAGCACAAACAAGACTCGTCTTTTATTTTGATTGTATATTTTGGTGTCTTATTACATTTGAAAGAACACACATGTATTAAAACTTTACTTTTAATGCAATGGATGATGTTGTTGCTTGTTTACTACTTTACACTGTTGTGATACTGTACATGACGTCCTCCACCCCGGAACGTTTCCGCCGTTCTTAGTTTTGGGGTGTGACAATGTGTGTATGGGTACTTTGGGGGAACTCACTAAGCTTTCGGGCTTACAGTTGTGGTTTATTGTTTCAGGTGCTTCAGGAGATCGTGGCAAGGCGAAGGCGTGATCGTACCGCTCCTCATGTTTTATGATTTATGTGATATGGTTCTGGGGGATACTTTGATGTTTAAACTATTTTGAAAACAAGATGTATGAACGTAATGGTTTTTGAATGAAATAAAATGTTTTAATTGGGTTGAAATTTTTGGTCGTTACATAAAGTTTCAAGCCTCATTACACTTGTTGGTATAAGTTGTACGTTATGCATTAACAAAACAAACCTGACTTCTTAAACAGGTAAATTTTTATTCATTTATGGTTGAAATGTCTATAATGGCTTTCAGAGTTCTTCCTCAATACGTACCATTTTCCCCCTGCTTATATGAACTTCTTGATTTATGGTAAAATAGGCTGCGTTGATGGATTACTTGGAAATTTTTTTCAAAAACAAGGGATTCAATATGAATATAGAAAAAGGCAATTGCAGGATCGATCACAACTTTTGGCAGATATTCAAGCTGTTAAACTCACTCATGTTTTCAATTCTATTGAATAACAATATATAACCACTGTAACCTTTGTCTGGATTTATTGCAACAATAGCTAAAATTAACCAATGTTTCCATATTTATTTCAGTCTTCTTTGACGTTTTTTGGGCGTATCCAACCTCGCAAAGCGGGGTTCTTCCCTAGTTTATATTTAAAATTAAAGTCAATAACAAATTATTTTTTCTTAACTTAATGAGTTTAGTGGAATTGAATACCTGATATGATTGTTGTATAAAATTGACATTGAAGAAGGGTGAAACATAGTTGTCGGATCATATAATATATTGTCAAGCAGATCAATGTAGAAACCTTCATTTCCAGCAGCAGAAGCAACCATTCTATGCCTCTTAACTTTCCAATTCTGCTGCAATCTATTATCGGCTAGATTTTTAGGGTTCTGTCATAAAGAAAATGAAAGAGAGCTGAAACTGACCTTATTAGAGCTCCATAGAATATTGCTTCTTTTGCAACTTGTTTCTCCGATGATTTGGCTGATTGTTCAAAGTATTTCCCAAGTTGCTGAAATGAAAAGGAATCATCAAATAGTCAAACATAACAAAAATAAACAAAAAGAAAAGAAAGTTTTAGATTTTTTATTGTGTATTTGAGAAATACTCGAAAGCATTGGAGTTTTGTTGTTGTAGAAACTGCAAGGTCAGATAAAAGTTCATTAGGTAATTGTTTTGGTCTGGTCATACCAGCTAAGAAAAAGGGAAATAAGAAAAAGCTGACTGATGTTGCTCTAATAAATCCAATATTTAAAGTAAATATCACAAGTCATATGCTTTCTTCCTGATTAATTTGGGAAAATGAATAAGATTGGTGCAACTAATGCTTTCTTCCTTTTATACATTAATCAGGCACTAAGCTGAAGTTTGCAGTTATTTGGTCTCATTGTCAATGGAATGAGAGACTTGAAGCAATAGCAAGTTTGAATGTCATACATAACCAAAGAAACATTTTGTCAAACACTATATGATCATGAAACAAATCGAACTTCACAATAGATAAAAATCTTGAAAAAATACCTCCGTATAAGCATCGATAGTGGCACCGAAGCTGTTCTTCATGAAACAGAGGTTACTTCCTCTTTATTTGCCATCTATGTTTTCATGAATTCGTGCATGCATGATTTCACATTGGTATATGATTGAGGCCATCTAGTGTAGGAATTTGGAAAATTGTAGAGATAGGAAGGTAAGATCACCAAAATGTTGCATGTAAGACGTCTGTAATTGAAATTGGCCAAACCGCTTCAATCAGACGAAGATTTGAAGACCACGAAGATGCAGAAGCACAAATCTTTCAAAAAAATATCAAATAAAAACATGAAAATAACTAAAGATATAGCAGCAGACGATGGATTTTGGTAGCCCTAACCTGAGCGGCGATAATTGACGGTCAGCAAGTTGATCGGTGATTGTGGTGGTGCGTAAACATTGAAGCTTTCGATGTCTTCTTACGTTGGACTGCCGGAAGTAGTATCGGAGGCTTCGTGATCGGGCAAGAGTTTGAGACTCTGTGAGAAGATAAAGCCCTAGAAAAGAAATGTCAATGGGATGAAGCCGGAGACAATTGGTGGTGTTGCATCATCTATGGCGGTGGGTTCGGCTGCATCAAGAAGAGAGAGGAGAAGGCAGAAGGAGGAGATAAATTAAGAAAATTCAGGCTCGGTATGTAGGACACAAATCGGTTTAGAGGGGACACGAACCGATTTAGGGAAGATATTGTGGAGTAACTGGTGTATAGTTCCAAGAAATGAAATCGATGGTTTGTTGAGAAGGTAACACGTAATCAGTGTTCTAAAAGGCGCGCCATGGCACGCGCCAAGGCGCGCCATGGCGTGAGGCGTGACTTCGCCGTTACGAAAAACTTCATAACGTTGCTGTTAGGTGTGACGCGTGGCAAGGCGTGATATGGCGCGCCATGACGCGTTATGACGTGTTATGGCACATGTTTTTTTTCGTTTGAGACACAATTTTTTGCTCTTTGTTATGTCTTTTCAAATCAGAGATATAAGTATTGTGGTTTTTGTTAACTTTTTGCTATTAGTTATTGATCTAACACTTCTAAAAAGTAGTTATATTTAATATAAATTTATATTTATGTGGTAATATAATTTTAAATTAATACAAAATCGCCGCCTTACATAACGCCTTGAAAAACGCCATGACTCGCTATGACTTGTTAAGCTTGAGGCTTGGCCTTGCCGCCACGCCATTTAGAACCTTGCACGTAATTGACATCAATTTCATTTTTATTGGTTTGCACAGTACACGTATCCATAAGTGAAAATAGATAAATAAGAAAAACCAAAAGAGACAAAAGAAAATCAACCAATCATATGAAAGTCTTGTTCATCATATAGTTCTAAATTAGTATATATAGAAATTTGAAAATGTACAATTGACTTGTGTTTAAACTTTTAAGCTCGAATTTTCAAATTTTTTTGAGGTATGGCTTTAGTATTTAAAGTGCAACTTTGAATTAAATTCATGTTTTTAACATAGTTTTGATATAGTTTTTAGGTATATGTATGGCTTACAAATATTTAAAACTAGTGAAGCTTGTTAATTGAATCCTTTATATGAAATATAGTTTTGATAGACATTTTCTTGTTTTACAAGTTCGAGCCATAAAAATTAAAATTTCAACTTTTATTTTAGACAATATATTTAATGTATAAATAAGAATTTAAGACTTTAAAGTTTTATTATTTCAATCTTGCGGGTACACTATTAAAGATGATGATCAAATAATTGCACCTATATTACTACTAATTCACGAGTTAATACGTTAGAAAAATCGTTAGTATTGTAAATTAGCGACGATGGAGATTTACGATCTTAATGATTGGTTTGTTTATATATTTTATAGATCATAGGTTTTTAGGTAATATTAAACACAAAAAGTGGCCATTTTTTATTGAATAGCTCTTTGTTTTTTTTTTTTTTCTATCTACCAATGTATATGAACCAATAATTCATTACAAGTTTACAACATTACAACCAAACACCAATCGATTCTATTATCTTATTTATTCAATTACCTCATTTAGTCAATCTTTCCATTTGTTTTGTCCTTTCTTTCTGTAATCAATCAGACGACCCAAAAATTGAAAATGAGTTGATCCTAAAAATAATATACACCTCAAATGAGTTAGATTCTCATTTAAAATTTTAAATGAATCGAAATTGCTAGCAACTTGGTAAAAAATAAAATAAAAACATACAACGTTGACTATATTCCCCATCGACCGGCCCTCTATGCAAAGCCCTACCGGATCGGTATTAACGTCCGTTACCCGGTTTCCATAATTTTCAAAGTACCGGTTTTGATATTTGAATCTAATCGCCCCCAAATTCGAAACCTCACCATCTTACCAAGAACCCTAAATAAAGGGGATCATAATAGAGAGAATGAGCGACACACCCGATCTCACACCTTCATCTGCAAACGAGTTGTCAAAAACTAGCAGCGGATCTTTCGATGCCAACCGAATAGGGGAGGTGAAATCTTGGCTGGCTTCCCAATTCGATGCGGCTGGCAAAGATCATGTCCCCGATTTTGAGTATACCCCTCGCAGCATTTCGCATTTACATAATCTGGCCACAATTTCTCAAGCCAAAACGCAAGCTGCCACCATAATTGCCAATGATTTTCGTCTTAAAGCTTCCGAATATCGCTCCCAAGGTTGTCACTTTTTTCTGTGCATTTTTATGTTGTCAATTTACTCGAGATCTGCTTACCAGGCCATGTTTGTGTAATGCTTATGCTTCTTAAATCTCAAACCTTTGTTTCTCCTGAAATTTACCCTAATAGAGGAGAATTACATAGCACTCTTTTTTTTTCATTGTCTTTGATTACATCTTGATATGCTGATTTGTATGTTTCTTCTTAATTTGGGTTTGATAGCTGCAAGGATAAGAGAGATATTAGAGAATGTGGGGTTAGCACAAGAAGGTTTGCCTGCAAATGTGGTTGCATCATCACAAGTTCTTGCTAATGTGGCAAATTTGCTGAACATTAGAGACACCGAGCTGAGTAGTTTTCTTGTGGCCATGGGAGATGTATCACTAAGGAAGACTGGAGTAGAAGATAAGAGGGCTAAAGTGCAAAAGGAGTCGAAGATTCTTCTTGATTACACTCGGAAAGCCATAGCAAGGCTGACTTATTTGAAAAGGTAAATCCACCTGTATGATTAAAGTGAATGGTTGTTAGGTATAATATATTTACATTTATCTTAATAATCAGTCTCTTACCATGTCCACGTAGATAAAGAAAACAAAGATTGGAAAATGGAAATATATGAATTCTAATTCATGTTTGTTTTGGTAGAACACTTTCACAACTGGAAGATGATGTGGCTCCTTGTGAGGCTCAAATGGAGAGTTGGAATACAAACCTGTCGATTATGATTTCAAAAGAGAGACAATATCTTCAGCAATATTCCAACTACAAGGTTAGCTTCCAGTTATTTTGTCTTACATATGAATTTGCTCTGAATAAATAATGAAAGTGTGTTGGAATTTGATATGAAAGTAGTTTTAATTGAAGTGTAACTAACATGATTATCCATTTCCTTGTTAAAGATTTAAGAAAAAATGTGACATTTTGTAGTAGATGTGTTTTGTTTGATAAAAATTAGTTTGTAATTGTAACAGGCGATGCTTACTCGTGTGGGGTACACCCCTGAGATCAGTCACGGAATGTTGGTGGAAATGGCTGAGCATAGAAAAGATTTAGACAAGAAGACAAAGCCTATTCTTGACACTTTGAGAAGCTATCAAGACTTGCCCCCAGTAAGTTTTTCAACTGAAAAAACAACAACAATTTGTGTAGTTATCTTATATTGATTTGAGGATAGTTAGTATTATAATGAGGCTATTTAATTTTAAGGGAGGGTTGGTTGGTTGCAGGATAAAGCATTGGCTGCACTTGCTATTGAGGATAAGAAAAGGCAATATAATGCTGCTGAGAAGTATCTTGAAGATGTATTGCAATCGGCTCTTGCTGCATCTGATTAAACTTTGAATAGATATATATGATACTTCTTCTTGTATAGAAAACGAGCCAACTTTTGATTCTGCATTTGGTAGAACAAAGAAATGTGGAAAGATAAAGATATTGAGATTTCCTTTTAGGGGATTTGATTTTGAACTAAAGTTTTTTGTTGTATGATAATTTGATGAAGACAAAACTGCAAATTTGGTCCCTGTGGCTTGCAAAAATCTTTGGATGGGGTCCAAAAAGTTTCCAGCTTGCACAGAAGGTCCAAAATCAAGGTTTTTTTTGGGTTTTTGATCCTAAACTTAAGAAAAATTTGTATTTTTGGTCCTTGGAGCACTTGAATTGACTGTTTTGCCCTTTAAATTTCTTTTTTGTATTTTTTATATTTTTATTTTATAAATATTAATGCATTTTTGTCTTTTTTTTATTTGTTTAAGTATTTAAATAATATTAACAAAATAAATAATAAATCCCACCCCCTTTGATAATTATAAAATATAAAAATAGAATCACATACCCTCTCTCTCTTTCTCTCTCTCTCTCTCTCTCTCTCTCATCCCAAACGAAACCACCCACCTCAACTTCATCTTTTCCAGCAGCTCATCCCACCATCATCGGCACTTCATATCCCTCCTTCCCATCGAAAAAACCCCTCATTCCCCTCTTCCTTTCCATGGATTCCTTATAATACCCAATTTGACAGAGGGTTTCTACTCCCCCTCTCTTTCCATGCTTGCTTTCTGGTGAGGATCTTGATCATAAATTCATAATGCATCCCGATTACCTCTAACAACCATTTCCCCTCTTCCCTTACCCATCGTTTTGTCTTCTTCGACGATCGGTCATTTTTCTCCAAAGGACAGGAGTCCACATCTTTTAATGAACAAATTTTGAGATTTAGGTTTGGTTATTAAACTTATAATTATCGATCTGTAATATCTTTTCTGGTTTTGCTTGTTATTGGATGACATAGATGGTAGATGGAAGGAGAGGAGGAAGAGTCTGGACAGATTTTGATGGAGACGGTCGGCTATGGCTAATTCGGTTTTCATCTTGATGGTTGGCTATGGCCGATCTCTCCAAATTCACATATATTAACTTTAGGTCACAAAGGGGAATTAAGATGATGTAGGTGACGGATGGAGAGGGTGGAGGATGCAAGTCAATTATGGAGATGGTGGAGAGAGGATGGAGGACATGTAGTCGGTGGTGAAGAAGGAAGATGAAGAAGATGAAGTCGAGTGTGTGTGTGTGTGTGTGAGAGAGAGAGAGGAGGAGGAGGAGGAAGGTACCGTCGATGGGTGTGGGGTAGGGTGTTTTCTTTTTTTAATTATTAAAATATATAAGTAAATAAAAAAATGTGAAAAAGGAATAATAAGGGCAAAATAGTATTTTCATCTTTTTTAGGACCAAAACCAAAGAAAAGTTTTGATTTTGGACTTTCTATGCAAGTTGGAAAGTTTTTTGACACCATCCAAAGTTTTTTGCAAACCACATGGATGAATTTTGTAATTTTGTCTTTGATGAAATTATGGCCCCTTTGTGATGCAAGTGACAACCTAGTGGTGTGCACAACCAAAGATCAAAAATAACATATATAAGCAACTTGCTTGGTTAATTATTTAAGGTATTTTATTTTTCATTACATTCCAGTTGGTTGTGGGTTACATACATTTCTAAAATGTATCTTTTGGTATTTATATTATTACTAATATTTAACAACTATCTCTTTGCTGGTTTTTTATTTATACAAAAATCCATGTATTTGATTGCTATTTTTATCGTTTTATGATAAACCAAAAGGTGTAAAAAAAGCAACATTGAAAAAGAAAACAAAAAAACAGATCTGGATGAACCCTCTACCTTCTCTTAACCGTTAAGAGGCTGGCTGGAATCATTTCATAACTAAATTCTTCCGTTTTATAAAACAGCCTTTGTATGGTTAAGAAACCCTACATTCTTTTAATCACCTCTAGCTTTGAATAAACCACAACTAAAACGATGCAATCTCAACATTTGCAAGTTGCATGCATGTGTTAATAATGGATGTATACACGCACTACATTATTATAAAATCAAGCTCAAAAAATAAAATAAAAAACCTTCTACACAGCAACAAATACTAAATCAAAACAATCAAAGCTGCGAAATGTGAATAGTTTCTGTTTTGTCAACAAAAAGGGGTCTATGTGATGTTATTGTTGATGTAGACAATAGACATGGTGATGATGATGATTAATTCCTTCGGACCAAAGCTGCAGCAATTCCACCAGCTATAAGCCCCACAGCAGTAGCAGTGATTCCGATTCCGATCACACCATCTGCGGAATGGAATTGGAAACGTTAAATATTAATGACCAAATCCATAATAATACAAAAACAACACCTTTTGTGATGCGATCTTCAATCGCCTTCTTCAGTGATAAAGCTTGCCTCCAATCTGGTGCAATCTACAATACAAAACCACATCACTTAATCAATCACATTTCCATGTCAAAAATAACAAACACAACAAATAATGTAAATCAGACAAAGTCAATGATTCCATGGAACAAACAGAGAAGAGAGTGTCAACTTGAGGCATTTCTGTCTTTTTTCCTTGTGGGGTAGGTTGCAAAAGGAGAAGGATTTGAAGATAGTTTGTTTTTTTTTTATGCAAATGACATACTTTTGGAAGCTTTCTTAAGCTATTTCTTATGAAAAAAAAAAAGATTTAGCAAGAGAAGAAAAAGAAGTAACCTCTAAACATTGTTCAAGAAGCTGTCTACTCCTTGAAAAGTCACCACTTCTGTAGTAGCCAACAGCCAGAAGATATAATTTCTCTCTCCTTTGCAATGGACTGTTAGTGTTCCCTATTGAAGCTGCAGACATAACAAGTTCAATTACTTTCAAGTTTATAGCATGAAGTGAGCATTTAATATAAATGTTAGGTTTTTTATATTAAAAATACCATAAAAAAATTATAATCCATGTTAATTACCTTCAAGCATAGCTATTCCACGCTGCACATCATCTGGTTGCCTAGAATGAACCAATGCCCAAGATAAACGCATGATGCCCTCACTCTTTGTGTCCTCAGAGGCATCATTTGGAGCCTCAGCAACTTCTTTCTCACAACCCTGTTAAACATTAAGTAGTAGCATACTTTTACAGATGCTAAAGTGGAAAAGATGATAATAGGAACTGCTCAGAGTCAAACTAAGTAGATTAGGTCATACAACAAGTACAAGTCGAACAACATGGTTTCAAACTTAAATCATGAACCCAAACCTCTAATTGCATATTCCTAATCACACCCAGTTTTAGCTCCCTATGACTCCTATCGCCATAAAAAGGTTGAACACAAAGAATGTAACTGTATCCAATATCCCAAGCTAACCTCTCGATGCTAGCATAGAACAGATAACCAACAAACTACGATCAGAGTAATTCAATGAGGTGAATTCAATCCAGTCTTGGTTGTCAAGATCAGCCAATAAAGGTACGAATGATCACAAACTTTTGAAAGACCTAAACGATCAATTTGGGTGTTAATTACATACCTCAAAAGAAACTATTACCTCATTCATTAGTCTATGTTAGCAAGAGCAGGCGATAATTTCCAAATACTACGACAACGTACAAAGAAAACCATAACAATGAAACGCTCTCTCTAAAATTATTTCATTTCTCGCTCCCTATCAATTCCATGGAGGCGAGAAGAATACGATGGCACATCTTCTTAAACATTTTGATAGCAATAATCTTCTAAACACCAAGCACGCGTGACAATATCAATAATTAATCAAATAACTGGACGGAAGCAAATCAAAGAGCGAGAATCGATAAAGTTTTTTACCGCAATGATGTCGCGAGAGCACCATGGGAGCTGATCTCCACCGGAGAAGAAGGCACTGACCGATTCGAAGAAGTTGTTCATCTTTGCCTCACTGACGTTATGAAAATTGAAAACCGAAACGTAGACACAGAAAATGGAACTTTGGGGATACAGGTTTGCTTTCACACCAAACAAAGATCTAAATTTGTAAATTACTTTTTCCAAAATAGATATTATATTTTGTTACATAAATCCAAAATGATTTTTAGGCTTGTCGACTTAGAAGGAGAGTGTATTCACATATTTTTTTTTAGAAATAAAATATATTTTTTACTTTTTATTCCTATAAATCATCATATCCAATGAAATAGTGATATAGTGATATTTTTTCTTTCTATAATAAATGAAGGGTTTTTTTTGTCACATGTCCTCTTCTCCATTATTTGAACACATGACATTTTTTAAAATTTTTAATTTTTCTATTTTCCACTTGTAATTTTATTGTATTTTTCATTTTATTAAATTAAAATTCCACATTTAATGTGTAAGGTAATATATATGTAAAGTATTTATTAGAAAAAGATTATATATGTAATGTATTCAATACATTAAAGTTTCAATAATTTTAATAATTCAAAATTTTCTTATAAATTCAAACTTTTCAAATTGTTAAAATTTTATATATATTTTTTTAATTAAACTCATGTAACACATGGGTCTCATACCTAGTTTATAATATTTAATGCTCATTTAATCATATTTTAATATATTAATATAACACATGTCCTGATTTAATTGAATATGAAGATTTATAGGAACAAAAGTAAGAGAATATTTAATTTCTCTTTTCTTACTTTTCCACACACTTATCAGAAGTCATGAAATGGTTATGTCTTTTACTACTTTTTAATTTTTTAAATGTATTTTATATAAATATTAGGCTAGTTTTTGTAGAAAATGAAAAACCATGAATTATATATATATATATATATATATATATATATATATATATATATATATATAGAGAGAGAGAGAGAGAGAGAGAGAGAACTAGGTTCAAATGTGGATTGACATTTATTGTGCTGACATGTGAACAGTGTTATTCTGTGAGAATGACAAAAAAACATTTTGTTTGATAATATGAATATGTTCGATCTTACATAACTATTGTCATTATCACACATTCTCACTAATTAAATCGTCTATAAGGTTATTATAGACTTTTTATTATTATTCTCATGCTGTCAGAATGTTTATTGAGTCATATTCTGTAAGAATGAAAATAAGTGAAAAATGATGTGTGAGAATAAAAATGAATAAGAATTTGTGAGAATAGATGAAAATGATAATAATTGTGTGAGGTTGAACGTATTCACGTTATTAAACGACTTATTCTCTTACTAATTCTCATAAAATAGCATTGTCTGCACGCCTGTACAATAGTTGTCAATCCACATTATAACCTATATATATATATATATATATATATATATATATATATATATATATATATATATATATATATATATAGACACACACACACACTAGATTATAACCCGTGGAAACCATGGTTAACAAATTAAATGAATATTGATAATTAAAATTAATAATCATTAATCATAAAATTTATAAATACTTGTAACGACCCGTTCCCGGTATGTTTAATTATTGGGCTTTGTTGTGAGTTTTGCAGGAGGGACTCGGCGAGTTCATAGCCTGACTCGCCGAGTAGGGTCGCAGATGCGAGCACGCGTGAGCCGGGGACTCGGCGAGTCCATATTCTGGACTCGGCGAGTCCATCCGTCTGGGTGAAACCCTAACTTCCCGGGTTTTGCTCACTATTTAAACCCCATTATAGCCTCCATCTCGTCACTTTCCCCTGAGAGCTCTGTGAGAAACCCTAAACCTACCTCTTGTGAGCTTATATGTGATCTTGTTCCATTTTGTGAAGGGGTGAAGAAGGAGAAGAAGAAGGAAGCAAGGAAACGAGTTCTAGGGCCAAGATCCAAGATCAAGTGTGACCTTATTCAGGTATTTTCGGAGTCCTCTTCTGGTTTTATGTTTAAACTTCCATTAGAGCTCTTTTAAGGGCTATTTGATGCTTGTTCCAAGCTTTATGCTTGCTTGATTGTATTATTAAGCCGAAATACCTTTGGATCCGGGTGTTGGGGTGTTAAAGAGTCCAGATCCACTGTCTTTTTGGGGTTACATTGCTTATTAGCCATGGATCTACCCTTATTGTGCATATTTTAGTCTTATTTCCCTCATTCATGTGATTGTACACGGAAAGTTGGAAACTTTACGTGGTAAAACAGCTTAATGGACTCAGATTTATCTATTGTATGCGTTGGATTCAAACAAGATCGAGTATAAATCAGTTGCATGGCGGCAACTCGGCGAGTCGGAAGAACGACTCGGCGAGTTGGGTCGCGAGGTCCCGAGTCCTTCATTTTGACCGGTGTCGAGTGATTCCAGTGAGTTAGAGAGTGGACTCAGCGAGTTGAGGGTAGACTCAGTGATGAAGGGACTCGGCGAGTTGTTCATACAACTCGGCGAGTCCAAGGCAATCTTCTTAGGATCATGAACAACTCGTCGAGTTTGTTCATACGGCTCGGCGAGTCGGATGAAGATTGTCTGAGTTCTTGGATCAAGAGGGTACTCGTCGAGTCGATGCCACACTCGACGAGTAGCAGCGGGTAGAACTGAGAAGTGAGAATGGGACTCGGCGAGTTGGGTGGCCCAACTCGGCGAGTCAGCCCCAACAGTAAAGTTGACTTTGACCTAGGGTAAAAGAGTCATTTTACCCCAAGTGCAGTGTTTAGTATTTGATTGAGTGTGTTCTTGGGCTTGTAGCCGAGGAGATTCAGGAGCAGCAGCCGGTAGCTTTCAGACACACACACTCAGCCGCTAGTTTACGAGGTGAGTTCCCTTTCAGTAGGAACGGGTCTAAGGCCACAATGCCGGCCCGTTTAGCTAGCAGTAGTATCCGAATGTTATCCGATGCAGTAGTTAGTATGTTTGATGCCTTCGTGGCTCAGACAAGATTATGTGTGTTCATGTTAGAGATATGTTATGCTATGATCAGTCAGCTTCGGGCTCCGGTCCGATGTCAGCTTCGGACTTCGGTTCGATGTAGGGGACAAGGTCCCAGTTAGCTTCGGACTTCGATCCGATGTCAGCTTCGGACTTCGGTTCGATGTAGGGGACAAGGTCCCAGTTAGCTTCGGACTTCGGTTCGATGTAGGGGACAAGGTCCCAGTTAGCTTCGGACTTCGGTCTGATGTCAGCTTCGGACTTCGGTCCGATGTGGGGGATAAGGCCCCAGTCAGTTAGCTTCGGACTTCGGTCCGATGGAGGGGGCAAGGCCCGTATGTGCTTGATATATTATTGTATGGTATGTGGTAATTTGGGGGAGCTCACTAAGCTTCGTGCTTACAGTTTCAGTTTTGGTTTCAGGTACTTCCGCAAGCAAAGGGAAGAGCTCTGGATGACGGCATCGCACACACCACCGCCTCAGCTTTAGCCTGGGATTGATTTTGATGTTTGACTTGATGTAGTATGATACAGTTTTCCGCACAGTATTTTATTACGTTTTGGGATACATCACGTATGGTTTTTATTATATGATGCTCTGATTGCAGTTTTGATTATATTAAAACAAAAATTTTTGGGTCGTATTTTTGGGTCGTTTCAAGTTGGTATCAGAGCCCTGGTTTGAGGGATTCGGATACCCTTCCGGGTGTATCTGAACTCAAACTAAGGGGAAAATAAAAGATTTTTAATAAAATGTTTTTACAAAAGAATTTTGAAAACACTTAGGAGGAAAAGAATTGTTTTAAGATAGAGGTGTGTGCATGCGGTCAACCGAGCTCAAGTAAGTACTCCCAAATTATCCATACAAGTTATTGTTCAGTTTCAGTTTCAGTTGAATAGCATGCTAGTATAGGACTAAGGATCTAGGAGGATGCCTTATGTGCCTGCTTTATGTGTTACAGCTTTATGAGTATTGCATGCTAGTATTGAGTAGACAGCAGTAGGATAGCCTGTTTAGGTTATGCCTGATAGTATGAGCTTAGCACTGTATGCTAGATCAGTTTCTCATTTTGAGAATAGTTTTGCCTGAGTATGTTTCCTTTAACCGAATGCTGCCTGCTTCGTGCTTGGTGGGAATTCTGAGTGATGAAAGTTAACCATTAGGTGAACACGATACACCACATGTGATCAGGGTTGAATAATCCCAGAGTGCTGGAACTGACCCTATTGCGCAGCTCTTGTTTGAGTCCAACCGTTATAGGGACGGGTCTTTTACTTGAAGAATTATTTGATCTTCGTCACATGTGATGGTGTTCAGGTGATGGTTAATTAGCATTATAAGGAGACCTACAGCAGCTGAGGACTAGTTGAGTTAAGTCTAAGGTTTCCCTGGGGCAAGCCTAGGATGAGAGTAGCAGAGATCAGTAGTAGTAGTAGTGACTTGGTGGAGTCAGAGCAGTTCTTGAAGAAAGTGCGGATAGATGTGGAAGGTAGTATGGGCCCGTACTACTGGAAGCAGAGGATCCGTACTCGAATCAAGAAAGGCTGAGACAAGACCAGGAAGCTAGTTGTAGTATCAATGATCCCTCAAGATATTTCTGTTTCTGATATAGTTGTGATGTGTTTCAGAATGGTGGTTTTGCGTCCGAGACCAGCAGCCGGCAGCGGAGGTGCCGGGGAGGGATCAGGTTCAGGCTCGGGGGATGAGCGCATGGATGAGCAGACCCGAGAGTTTCTTTCTTCGGAGATTACGCGCATCATTATAGAGCAGACTCCTGTGATCTTCGGTTCGATCAAGGAGGGGATTCTAGAGCTGATGGATGAGAGACTGGGCACCTTCCGTGCCGAGGTGGCAGCCATGATGGGGTCGCGCACCCTTACTTTCAGGGAGTTCAGGGCATGTGGAGCCCCGGACTATCATGGGGCGCGGGACCCCATAGCGAGCACCAGATGGTTGGCAGATGTGGCCAACGCTTTCCGTTCTAGCAGATGTCCCGATGGGGACAAGGTCAGATTGGCGTCCTGTCTTCTGAAGGACAGGGCACGAGATTGGTGGGAGGAGGTCGGGCATGCTATTGGGGATGATACAGCATTGGACGCTATGACCTGGGCTGATTTCTCTACCAGGTTCAGGGCGGAGTTTGCACCAGTCATTGAGGTGCAACAGCTAGCTAGGGAGTTTCAGGACCTCACCCAGACTACAGAGACAGTGGCGGAGATCACCGCCAAGTTCAGGGAGAGGGCTCTTCTCGTTCCTCAGTATGTAGCTGATGAGGAAATGAAGAAGGCCCGCTATCATGAGATGTTACGGAGCGATATTCGCCAGTTCGTGAGCCGGTCCAGCTGTAAGACGCTGGAAGATATGATTGCTAGAGCTCGGGAGAGGGAGATTGATCTCGAGATGGAGAAGAAGAGGAAACCGGAGGCGGTTTCGGGTTCGGGAGGTTCGGGCAAAAAGCCCAGGGTTTCGGATCATAGGTCCAGGGGACAGCCGAGCTACGGTCGATGTGGTAGGTGTGGGAAGATGCACGAGGGAGCGTGCAAGGCAGGGAGTTCCGACTGCTTCAAGTGCGGTCGGGTTGGACATTTGAGCAGGGATTGTACGGCTCCTGCTACTGTCGTTGCTGCGTCAGACCTGATTTGCTTTCAGTGCAATCAGAGGGGACATAAAAAGTCCCAGTGTCCGAGTTTAACTTCAGCAGGGAAGGTGGCTGCACCTGCCCCTGCTACATTGAGGATTACAGATGGCCGGCAGGGCCGAGCTGATGCGCCAGTGGCGAAGAGTAGGGCGTTTCAGATGACAGCAGAGGAGGCGCGAGCGACTCCTGATGTAGTGACGGGTATGTAACTTCCTTTTATCTCTTTATTATTATTGATTAAATGTTGCTTATGGTTGTATGTTTTATTCAGGGTCGTTCTCTGTGAACGGCATTTCTGCTTTGGTATTATTCGATTCGGGGGCTACCCGATCATTCGTATCTCTTGCGCTTAGCAAGAGGTTCAGTAGAGCTCCAGGGGAGCTGGATCGTCCATTAGAGGTTGAGATAGCAGATGATAGGACCGTGAGGGTCGGTAGAGTGCACAGAGGGTGTTCTCTTCAGTTATTCGATGAGCAGTTTTCCGTGGATTTGGTACCTATTCCCCTGCAAGGGAATAAGGTTATTGTGGGTATGGATTGGCTAAGCCCCAACGGGGCGGTGATTGATTGCGAGCTTCAGTTAGTGCGGGTTCGCACTCCCAGTGGGGGAGAGTTGGTGATTCAGGGCGAGAGGCCACAGCGAGGACCGACCTTTTGTTCCGCCGCTAGGGCAAGGCGCTACGTTCAGCAGGGTT
Source organism: Lactuca sativa (assembly GCF_002870075.4). Classification (NCBI taxonomy): domain Eukaryota; kingdom Viridiplantae; phylum Streptophyta; class Magnoliopsida; order Asterales; family Asteraceae; genus Lactuca; species Lactuca sativa. The sequence continues at coordinate 125,457,287 of NC_056630.2, read as the reverse complement.
GCGCCGGTTATGTAGCCTACGTCTTGGATGCCCGTGATAAGGGCAAGACGACGATCGATGATGTTCCTATTGTTCGAGATTACTCGGATGTGTTTCCCGAGGATTTGCCGGGGATACCTCCTGAGAGGCAGGTTGAGTTCAGGATCGACCTGGTTCCTGGTGCGGCTCCGATAGCCAAAGCACCATATCGGCTTGCTCCCCCTGAGATGCAGGAGTTATCTACACAGCTTCAGGAGCTGTTAGACAAGGGTTTCATTCGACCGAGCAGTTCGCCTTGGGGAGCGCCGATCTTATTTGTGAGGAAGAAAGACGGGTCGCATCGGATGTGCATTGACTACCGGGAGTTGAACAAGGTAACGGTGAAGAACCGTTACCCACTTCCGAGGATAGATGACTTGTTCGATCAGCTCCAGGGAGCGTCTTGGTTCTCCAAGATCGACCTACGCTCCGGTTACCACCAGATGAGGGTCAGGGATGAGGATGTACAGAAGACTGCTTTCAGGACCCGGTATGGTCATTACGAGTTCGTGGTGATGCCATTTGGGCTCACCAATGCCCCAGCCGCGTTCATGGATCTCATGAACCGCGTGTGTAGACCGATGTTGGATCGGTCAGTGATAGTGTTCATCGATGACATCTTGGTGTATTCCAAGACGCAGGAGCAGCACGAGGAGCACCTGCGGGAGGTGCTAGAGGTTTTGAGGAGGGAGAGACTTTTCGCAAAGTTCTCCAAATGTGAGTTCTGGTTGCGCGAGGTGCAGTTCCTTGGTCACCTCGTCAACCAGAAGGGTATTCTGGTAGATCCGGCCAAGATAGAGGCCGTGATGCAGTGGGAGGTCCCGAAGTCTCCATCTGAGATTCGGAGCTTCCTAGGGCTGGCAGGGTATTATCGGAGATTTATTCAGGATTTCTCCAAGATAGCAGTGCCGCTCACCCGACTGACCAAGAAGTCGGTAGTTTTTCGTTGGGGGCCTGAGCAGCAGGCGGCGTTCGAGACTCTCAGGCAGAGATTGTGCGAGGCTCCGATCCTTACCTTGCCAGAGGGTGTTGAGGATTTTGTAGTCTATTGTGATGCCTCGATCACAGGTTTGGGAGCAGTTCTGATGCAGCGAGGCCATGTGATAGCTTATGCCTCGAGACAGTTGAAGCCTCACGAGGCTAATTATCCTACCCATGACTTGGAGCTGGGGGCAGTTGTTTTTGCCCTCAAGATTTGGAGGCATTACCTGTATGGGGTCCGCTGTACTATCTACACGGACCACAAGAGTTTGCGATACCTTATGGATCAGCCGAGTTTGAATATGAGACAAAGGAGATGGTTGGACGTGCTGAAGGACTATGACTGTGAGATCCTGTATCATCCAGGGAAGGCCAACGTAGTGGCCGATGCCCTGAGCCGCAAGGTGTCGGCGGTCCCTATCAGGGATTTGTGTATGAGGATGACGGTGATCACTCCTTTGTTGGAGCGGATAAAGGAGGCTCAGATGGAGGGTCTCAAGGAGGAAAGGCAGAAGTGCGAGAGGATAGTGGGCCGAGTAGCTTCGTTCGACTACGACAGTCGGGGTTTGATGACACTTCATGGTAGGGTGTGGGTACCGTACTGGGGTGGGGTACGGCAGGTATTGATGGACGAGGCTCATAAGTCTCGATTTTCTATCCATCCAGGGGCGACGAAGATGTATCGGGATCTTCGACCTGATTATTGGTGGCCCTGCATGAAGCGGGACGTCGCTTGGTACGTCGAGAGGTGCTTGACCTGCCGGAAGGTCAAGGCGGAGCATCAGAGACCTCACGGCAAGATGCAGCCATTGGATATTCCCGTGTGGAAATGGGAGGACATCACCATGGATTTTATCACCAAACTTCCCAGGACCGCACGTGGAGTAGATTCGATATGGGTAGTGGTGGATCGGTTGACGAAGAGTACCCATTTTATCCCGATCCAGGAGAGTATATCGGCGGAAAGGTTAGCCGATATTTATGTACGAGAGATTGTGGCACGTCATGGAGTGCCGGTATCGGTAGTGTCGGACCGAGATGTTCGCTTCACGTCCAGGTTCTGGAAGCGGTTTCACGACGAGATGGGTACTCGTCTCCATTTCAGCACCGCTTTCCATCCTCAGACTGACGGGCAGAGTGAGAGGACGATTCAGACTCTCGAGGACATGCTTAGGGCATGTGTTCTGGATTTTGGGGGCTGTTGGGATACGTATCTTCCCTTAGCGGAATTCTCGTATAACAACAGCTATCATGCGAGCATTGATCGACCCCCTTTTGAGATGTTATATGGCAGGAAGTGCAGGACCCCGATTTGTTGGGGCGAGGTCGGTCAGCGGGTCATGGGGAGCACCGAAGTGGTGCTCAAGACGACGGAACTGATCCAGCAGGTCCGTACTAGACTGCAGACTGCGCAGAGTCGGCAGAAGAGTTACGCCGACAGGAGGCGTTCAGACTTGGAGTTCCAGGTGGGAGACATGGTTCTTCTGAAAGTCTCACCTTGGAAGGGTGTCATCAGGTTCCGGAAGAGGGGCAAGTTGGGCCCCAGATTTATTGGTCCTTTCAGGGTTTTGGCCCGGGTGGGTCGGGTTGCTTATCAGATAGATCTTCCTGAAGAGCTTAGTCAGATCCACAACACTTTCCATGTGTCTCAGTTGAGGAAGTGTTTGGTAGATGAATCAGCAGTCGTTCCCTTAGAGGATATTCAGGTTGATAGTAGCCTGAATTATATTGAGAGACCGGTCGCGATTCTGGATCGGAAGACCAAGGCCTTGAGGAACAAGGAAATTCAGTTAGTAAAGGTGCAGTGGCAGCACCGGAAGGGGTCTGAGTGGACGTGGGAGGCTGAGGAGGAGATGAGAGAGCACTACCCAGAGTTATTTGCAGATCCAGCCGTAGCAGACTTCGAGGACGAAGTCTGAGTCAAGTGGGGGAGAATTGTAACGACCCGTTCCCGGTATGTTTAATTATTGGGCTTTGTTGTGAGTTTTGCAGGAGGGACTCGGCGAGTTCATAGCCTGACTCGCCGAGTAGGGTCGCGGATGCGAGCACGCGTGAGCCGGGGACTCGGCGAGTCCATATTCTGGACTCGGCGAGTCCATCCGTCTGGGTGAAACCCTAACTTCCCGGGTTTTGCTCACTATTTAAACCCCATTATAGCCTCCATCTCGTCACTTTCCCCTGAGAGCTCTGTGAGAAACCCTAAACCTACCTCTTGTGAGCTTATATGTGATCTTGTTCCATTTTGTGAAGGGGTGAAGAAGGAGAAGAAGAAGGAAGCAAGGAAACGAGTTCTAGGGCCAAGATCCAAGATCAAGTGTGACCTTATTCAGGTATTTTCGGAGTCCTCTTCTGGTTTTATGTTTAAACTTCCATTAGAGCTCTTTTAAGGGCTATTTGATGCTTGTTCCAAGCTTTATGCTTGCTTGATTGTATTATTAAGCCGAAATACCTTTGGATCCGAGTGTTGGGGTGTTAAAGAGTCCAGATCCACTGTCTTTTTGGGGTTACATTGCTTATTAGCCATGGATCTACCCTTATTGTGCATATTTTAGTCTTATTTCCCTCATTCATGTGATTGTACACGGAAAGTTGGAAACTTTACGTGGTAAAACAGCTTAATGGACTCAGATTTATCTATTGTATGCGTTGGATTCAAACAAGATCGAGTATAAATCAGTTGCATGGCGGCAACTCGGCGAGTCGGAAGAACGACTCGGCGAGTTGGGTCGCGAGGTCCCGAGTCCTTCATTTTGACCGGTGTCGAGTGATTCCAGTGAGTTAGAGAGTGGACTCAGCGAGTTGAGGGTAGACTCAGTGATGAAGGGACTCGGCGAGTTGTTCATACAACTCGGCGAGTCCAAGGCAATCTTCTTAGGATCATGAACAACTCGTCGAGTTTGTTCATACGGCTCGGCGAGTCGGATGAAGATTGTCTGAGTTCTTGGATCAAGAGGGTACTCGTCGAGTCGATGCCACACTCGACGAGTAGCAGCGGGTAGAACTGAGAAGTGAGAATAGGACTCGGCGAGTTGGGTGGCCCAACTCGGCGAGTCAGCCCCAACAGTAAAGTTGACTTTGACCTAGGGTAAAAGAGTCATTTTACCCCAAGTGCAGTGTTTAGTATTTGATTGAGTGTGTTCTTGGGCTTGTAGCCGAGGAGATTCAGGAGCAGCAGCCGGTAGCTTTCAGACACACACACTCAGCCGCTAGTTTACGAGGTGAGTTCCCTTTCAGTAGGAACGGGTCTAAGGCCACAATGCCGGCCCGTTTAGCTAGCAGTAGTATCCGAATGTTATCCGATGCAGTAGTTAGTATGTTTGATGCCTTCGTGGCTCAGACAAGATTATGTGTGTTCATGTTAGAGATATGTTATGCTATGATCAGTCAGCTTCGGGCTCCGGTCCGATGTCAGCTTCGGACTTCGGTTCGATGTAGGGGACAAGGTCCCAGTTAGCTTCGGACTTCGATCCGATGTCAGCTTCGGACTTCGGTTCGATGTAGGGGACAAGGTCCCAGTTAGCTTCGGACTTCGGTTCGATGTAGGGGACAAGGTCCCAGTTAGCTTCGGACTTCGGTCTGATGTCAGCTTCGGACTTCGGTCCGATGTGGGGGATAAGGCCCCAGTCAGTTAGCTTCGGACTTCGGTCCGATGGAGGGGGCAAGGCCCGTATGTGCTTGATATATTATTGTATGGTATGTGGTAATTTGGGGGAGCTCACTAAGCTTCGTGCTTACAGTTTCAGTTTTGGTTTCAGGTACTTCCGCAAGCAAAGGGAAGAGCTCTGGATGACGGCATCGCACACACCACCGCCTCAGCTTTAGCCTGGGATTGATTTTGATGTTTGACTTGATGTAGTATGATACAGTTTTCCGCACAGTATTTTATTACGTTTTGGGATACATCACGTATGGTTTTTATTATATGATGCTCTGATTGCAGTTTTGATTATATTAAAACAAAAATTTTTGGGTCGTATTTTTGGGTCGTTTCAATACTCATTTGTATACAACTTTAAAATTACCAAAGTACAACCAATAAAAATCCGCTTTCAAAATAAGCGATATTTTACAAAATAAAACCTTGCTTAAGTTGAAATGACCATCTTGCCCTTTCTTTATTCTTTGGAATGCCAAAAAAAATATTTATATGATGTATTCATCAACTTCACGTTCAGATTACACTTCCATCATTATTATATTCTTTTCTTTTACCATATGGTAATATTAGTAAACAAATTTCATAATAATGATTATAACATGAATCCTACTTATATTCCATCTCACCACATCATTGTATTTCAAGAAATTAAGCTAGTTAAAGAAATATGAAAAACTACTCATTGTTATTTCTTATATTTAAGCCAAGTCCAATGAAAGTAAAATGCCATTTATTAAATATTTTTCCTGTTGAAATAAGTGGGCACTAACCTAGAACATATATATGCAAGATACCAAACATTCTTAACAACATGTTAATAATAGTTGGGAGTACTTAGTTAATACAATAAAAAAAATTGATCAGACAACACCTATTCTGATCTCTTGGTGACAACAACAATTCAAACTATAAAGACTTACAAAAATTAAAATGTAAAAACTACATAACAAGAAGAAATATTTATTCGAGCGTATGACTAACATGCCTAGAGAAGGAGGAATAATGCACAAATGAAACAAATTTTTTGTAGTAGATTTCACATGATTTGAACTTAAATACATCTTTTAAGATATGTTATGTGACTTTACCAATAATCCAAATCTAAAAGTTTCAATCACATGAGTTTTCAGTAATTATCAAAAAGGAAAATCACAATGAATAGAAACATACTTTACTTTCTCTTTCAATATGAGAAATTCCCCCACTCTTTTTTCAACATATTGATTTAGTCTGATTCCATTATGGTCTCAACCTCCAGATACCTGTTTAGATACCCGTTTGGATTCCCTACACAGGCATCTGCGATTGCATTCCTCAACCTATGGCTTTCCCTTTTATAACCAAATGGCTTGTAATCAGCAATGTCTTGTATCAAAACAAAACAAAAAATGGAATAAAATGTTTTATTTAACTTAAATGGACTAGAAAATTACATAACATAAACTCAATTGTAGCAAGCATGATCTTTTTCAAAACAATACAAGTTTGAATGTGAACGACAGTTCCCTAACTTCTTTCTGATTGTGAGTTTCCTATTCTCTGCAGTTTACCCAACTTAAAAATTAAAAACTTTAAACAAAGAAGACAAAAAATGAACATATTTTACAGTTTACAATACCTTTTGAACCGTTTTATGGCTGACATGCATGTTGATGAAGGAGAGGATATTGTATAAAAGATAAATGGTGTAAACCATTGTCTCGTTTAGTGTATATCCTATAACGTAATAGTTAAAATCATCTAATCATCCCATAAATCCAGATTCTATTTAAGAACCCTAAAATAAAAAACTACCCATTAATTCATATTAGCAGCTTAAACTAAAGATGCAACATATTACTACTTAATCCCGCCACGATTCCAAGGTTAACTTATCGTAAGAAAATCCTTTTTCATGTGAACCCTTCCCCATTCCCATTGGTATTAATCTCTGCTGATAAACTGTTCAATTTACTCCTTCAATCAAGCAATAAGTACATTGGATAACCATAAACGCAACAAACACTAAATCATTGACATCACAATAAGCAAGAAAGACCAAACTAACGAAACCCAACTTACCAAAGATGTCAAAGAATATAAGGAATAAAGAATCAATATTTTATATGGGAGTTGGTTAAGAATATAGATGCAACAAGTAAGACCAAACCCACAAAGAAAAACAAAAAAATAAGATAAAAGTGTTAAGATTTTACTAATAAAACCCGTTAACTGATATGCGACAATAACAAAGAACTGCCCGTTTTGCTTGCGGATTTAATGGGGGTAAAAGAAAAACGAAAGAAATGCAATTGGATTAAAGCTTACTTGAGAAGGTAAAGGCATTGACCGGTGGATCGAAGATGGTGATCACAGTAATACCATCGGAACCCACCTCCATTTTGACTTCAACCTATCATCTTTGTTGAATTATTCGAGCGTTTCTATGTCCTTTGATAACATTCAGTTTGTGCTGCTATGACTGTATATATAGTAGAGATCTTCAGATAATTTTTATAAAATCAGATTAATAGCTTGCACCAATTGTTTTAGGGTGCCAATTACTATTACCATCCTATCATTTAATCAAATATAGTTGTAATCCTGATGTGAGATCTTAATGTTAGCTTCAGAATCTTCAATGAAGTCCTTATAATAAAATATCAAAAATGGAAGTTTTCAGTTGTCACAACTTTTATATGTCAAAAGTAATAGCTCATGCCATGTCATCTGTATCCTAACAAATCCATGCGTCAAGTGCATGCTGAACACTGCGTGCGGGCGCGCATGAACGTGAAAATCAAACTTAAAAAATTCACAACTCTCGCATACGAGCTCCATTTTCAATGACTCTTATACATCAGTGTAGGTCTCGACGTACACTACAACTTTCCTTTTAGTTGTTTTGGCTAATTTCAATTTTCGTTTTTAGCCTATATTTTATAACTGCTATGATTTTATAAAACTCATAACTCTCTCATTTAGATTCCGTTTTATGTGTTTTTTGTCTCAAAATTCCTACTCAAATTCCTACTTTTAGTAGTACTATGTTTCTCCTTTTGGTTACTTTTGCCAAAAATCGACCGTTCTCCTCATAGTTTTTGACGTTGTAACTTTTCATGTGCGGTAGATTTGTATTTACAATAAAAATCATATCTCTTTCACACTAAGTCGGGTTTTTACGAAGTTCAAGTTTTTGGAATCCTTGCAACACGTATATTCTAAAAATGTAAACTTGCTCTCAAGGTGACACGATTTTTCGCGCACTAATTTTTGAGTCTAAATGTTGACGTTGTAAGGACGAAATCGGATATATTTATTTATATATGTCGAATGGTTACATGGTTGTCATATTACATGTTGTTTGACAACGTTAGAATCTAACCGCGGTTGTTGTCGTATTTTCCAAGTTGTCACATATGGATATCGTAGCTTCAAGTTAAACACTTTTTCCGAACACTTATATACAAATGAAAATTACAGCTTCTAATTTCCGGTTATTAGCTACCAGCTACTGGTAACAACTAACAACGTACATCTAATTTTGCAAACACATAAGGAAATAACGACGCTTTATATCAAATAATAAGTGCTCCTCCAAGTATCCGGTGTAAACATTTTAAAAGCAAGTTCTATAAAACATATGTAAAATAACTAAATAACCCATTTTGCATCTAACCTAATTTTACTAAATTTGATGAACTCATCTTCTTATTGATAAAAATTTATAGTATCATTAATTTTAGTAAATAACCCATTTTGTCCTTTTACTTTACTTTGTACAAATCAACAACAATGTCCAAATAAGTCCAAAACATTCTACTTTACACCGGTAAAAGCTTTCAAAAGTTTGATGCCAAACATGTTATAGAATTCCATTCCCACATTTCCATGGTTTGAACCGTTATTTTTTTTCTAAATAAAATTAAACTTGTTTAATTTTATGGGAATTATTTTTAGTCCCATAATCAATGACGGAACTAGCTAGTTGGTTCTACCCACACTTAATAAAATTTTGAATTTTTTAGATATATATGTTTTATATATATTAGAGAGTGCACCTGATAAAATATATTATGATTCTATACATTAAATTAAAAGCCCAATTAAAAACAAGTAGCCCATTGAACAAGGAAAATGACCCACTAAATGAAAGTACAAGGAAATGAATTGGGTTTTATATTTTTCTTTCTCTGCCCTTATGCCCCTATGCCCATGTTTCACAGCACAACAAACCCCTATTTCACACCACAACAACCTCCGATAATTCAACTGCAACTTGGTGCCGCTTCTTCTGGTTTTTCCATACTTAGACTTAGTTTGACTTCTTTAGTTCTTTTTCAATAGAAAGAATGAAAAAAAGTGTTAGTTGTTTATTTTAAATTTAAATGTTTTACTATTTTTATTTTATTTAGTTTTTCATATTGAAAACCAAAAATTAGTTAATTACTTGTTCACTTGTTATGTTGTTAGTTATGTTAGTGAATTTAGGTTTAAATCTTAAATTGTGATTTTTAAATCTTTAATCATGTTTGTAGAGGCCTTTTCATTTTGAAGAATTATCTTTCCTTTGGAAACATAATGAAAACTTTATAATGTTATTTCAAAAAATGCTTCTAAAAATGAAAAATTGACATCTTCAAAGATTAAGAAAGAAATTTTTTAATGCTTTTCCAAGAGATAATCAAGGTCATTTGTGTGAAGTAATTGGTAAGGATAGTGTTTGCTATATTAGTAGACGAGTAGTGGAATCGTAATTAGAAAATAAGAAGTTATCTTATTATCTTTTATCGAGATTTTTTTTGTGCTGTCTCTTATAAAAGTTTCTGGTTCCGCCACTGCTTAGAGATCATTGATGGGTTGCAAGAGTTTTTTGTTTTTTATTTTAACAAGAAGTTATAAATCCAAAAACTACTTCAAGTTTTTATCTTTTACTTTTTTAGTTTTTAACTAATTTTATAAATTTAAAAGCTAATAACTATTTTTGCCAAACCTCTCTATAGACAAAAACTATAGCTTTAAACTTCTATCTACCAATATCATTATCAGTTTTCAACTATCATCTCGTTTTTGTCAAAAACACTACTTATGAAATTTCTAAATGTTTGAAATAAGGGTAATTAAAACTAGACATGGTATAGCCTAACCCAACAAGATAGTTAATGTCATGTAGCCCGATTTCAGCACACTTATAAATAAAATATAAATATAACAATTAAAGACGTGTTTGTCTTTACTAACAAACCGAAATTAATATTGTTGTATTTTTATTTCAGCTCATAAATCATAACATACAAGTACGTATATTCGTTTCAAGTGTTACATGTATCTTCACTTAAATAGTTATCATTTATCGATTCAATACACATACCAAAATCAATTTACTTCAAATTTCAAACGGCCAATATTTAAACCGAATCACCCACTTTGCCAATCCTTAAATAAACCGGATATGTAACGCTCTTTTCTCCATTCTCGTCTTCTTTCCAAGCACGCCGGAATTCCTCCATCACACCATTATTCAGTAACTCAACGCCCTTCTCTTTCGCCGTTTGGTAAGCCGACCATGATCTAATGTACGTACAGAATTCATCCAAACTCATCATCTTCTTACTTCGAAACTCAAACGGACCTGTGTCATCACATCCATCCACTGCTTCAAACGGAAATTCGATGCTCCTATACTTGTCATCAACAATTCCTCGCAGCAAATCCCAGTGAGGTTTTGATTCTGAGTAAAACTTGCGGAAAATTGGATCGAATTCATCATCAATTTCTGGAATAGTGTAGCACCATGCCGCGATAATGCCGTTAGGTTTCTTGAGTATCCATTTCACTTGATCGTAGAAGATGTCGTGATCGAACCAGTGGAGTGCTTGAGCGACTGTAACTAAATCAACACTTGACCCTGTTCCGATCTTCTTTTCCAATTCAGACATGGAAAGGTTGGGAGATGTACATTCGTAACGAATATTTGGGAGTTTTGGAGCAAATTCTAGTTGTTTGATGCTTGTATCTGTGCCGATTACGTTTTTGTATACGCTCGCAAGCTACGATCGTCATAAAATTCATTCGTTCATAAAAAAATTAGGGTTGATTTCCATTTTCCAATCGAACTTCAAAATTATCAACAATTAGTTAACAAACATTCATCCAAAAACAGAAATCAGTGATAGGAAGAACTTACGGAGGTGGCTGCCTGACCGCTGCCGGTGCCGACGTCCCAAACGAGGTCATGCTTGGGCGTCTTGGAGACGATGAAATCAAAGAGTTGTTGCGGATAACCTGGTCGAGTCTGGGAGTATTGCTTTGCTTGTTTCAAGAAAAGATTCGCCATTATTCTATACTCCTTCTCTTTCTCCGCCCTCTGGTTCGCCGCCGGCAACCCAAGCTGACCCGGATGATCTAATGGAACGACGAGAACGATGCGATTTGGGTGGTGGTAAATAGCCTAACTTTCGTGTTTCATTTCACTAGTAAAATTCGTGTTTGCTTTGACGAATAAGAAAAGATATTAACAAAATTAAATTGACTTCATGGTTAATTGGCCAGAACAGTCATTGCGGATCCAGGCAAGGTTTTGAAAACCGGCCCGGAGACCGAACCGGTCGTCTTACTGGTTCGATGGTTCAAGTGGTCCAATCGGTTGGACCGGTCTCAAAAACCGGAAAAACCGGATGATGTCATAATTATATTTAATTATATAAAAAATACAAAAAATGAAAAAAAATAAATATTTTTTAAAATTTCCGGTTTTGACCGGTTTTACCGGTTCAACCGGACCGGTTTTTACCGGTTTTCACTGGTTCAAACAAATGCCGGTTTTTTGACCTATATGAACCGGATCTGGGACCGGTTCCCGGTTGAACCGGTCGAACCGGCCGGTCCGGTCCGGTTTTCAAAACATGGGATCCAAGTACCAACGGTTGCATTGAGTGGTCCCCATATTTAAAGAAAATCCGAAATGTTTATTTTCCGAATAATATTCTGGACGTTCTAGAATAGGATAAAATCATTAAAATGATAGTCGATGTTGAAAATATTTTGATTTTACGAGTATTTTCTTGCTTTTCTTTACTTGTTTATTTCATTCTCATGGTGTTAGGATACTAAAATAACTTACTCTCGAATGTATCAAACGACTTTAAAATACAATGAATGAGTCTGAAAAAGGACCGAATCAAATTATGTAATGGGTCATTACTCATTAGCCTCGCTTAGTTGTCCGAGACAACTAGTAATAGAGTGTTAGGATTGCTTATTCATTCTATCAAACCACCTTCAAATAATTGGGATCATATGATTTTATTTTATTTTAATATCGACCGCTCTAATTCTTTATTTATAGGTTTTTAACGGTTCTTTGGTCGATGTGCAACTCCATAGAATATCAGCGACGTATACAACAACAAATGTGACATATGATCCTGAATGTTTGTAAAATAAGGAATAGCCATTTTTTGAAGAGTTATACCCTTTATCCCTTAATGTTGATGACAAGTTGGCATGCCATTGTCTTGATGCCTCTTTTAAGCCATAAAGAGATTTTTGTAAGAGCCAGACTTGATTAGAATTGGTCAATTCCAAACCGGGAGGTGGCTTCATATATATTTCTTCATGTAAATCTCCATGAAGAAAAGCATTGTTAACATCTAATTGATATATTGGTCAACTTTTCTTATCTTTAGTAGCTGTCAGTGCATGAATTGTGGTCATTTTTACCATCGGAGAGAAGGTTTCAATGTAATCAATGCCAACTTTCTGTGTGAAACCTTTTACAACCAATCTTCCTTTACACCTTCCAACTTCTCTATTTGCTTTGTACTTAAGCTTATATACTAATTTGCAGCTAATAGGTTTCTTACCCTTTGGTAAGTCCACAATTTTCCATGTTTGATTTGCTTCAAGAGCAACAAATTCTTTGTCCATTGCTTCTTGCCACTCTAGTAATGCATTTGCTTCTTCATAAGAAGATGGTTCTTTGAATTTATCCAAATTGTAAATGAGTTTCTTGCTATCATGTAACAACCCGTAATTTCAAATCAATGTAAGTTGAACTTATTCGAATATAAGCCTAAACTACAATCGTAAGCTAAGTAAATCCATATCATGGCATATATATACAATAGGAACTTGAATACCTTAAGGACTTATTTATACAAGTTAATTTTTATACTTACCTTGTAAATCATACTTATATATATAAGTGATGAACACTTTGAAATTATACATTTTATAACTCAATATAAGTGAAGGCAAGTCAAGGGGATTAAAGATTTAATCATAAAATGACACACACATGGAGTTTACAGTCCAAGAAACATCAAGAACATTGTGTTCACGGTTGAAAGCCAAACCGTGAACTCCATTCAAGAATCAAAAGCAAACCGTGAACTCTTTCCCATGTAAACTTTGGACCGTGAACACTTCATTCTAGAAGTGTTTAACCATAAACACTCGTCAAATGCCTTCATAATTTTATCCAAAGTTTGATTTCCCAATGTGATAACACTGTAAACATTCATTCACCGCCTTAGAAGTATGCTTTACACTTAAGAAACAAATGAAATAATTTGCTCATTTCACAAGCATAAACACCCTCATTTCCTCTCAACTGCAAACCTTAGTTCTTTATTTACTCTCAAGTATCAACACTTCGTATCTGCATCCATAATTCCCTCACTAATTGTAAGTAATCCATATATATTGATATCATTTACCTTGTTAAATTACTAGTTAACTAATTTAGGAATACAATTATATGTAAAATATAATCAGGATAATGTTAATCACACGTATTCTATACCGAGAATCATCGCAACCAGATCGAAACCAACCAGAAACTCATACACAAGGTGAGTTCATACCCCCCGTATTTTCATAATTTTTACTATTTTAAAGGGGGGGGGGATACAAGTCAAATTGTTTCAATCATCATCAAATCAAATGGTTTCAAAATTGTGTTAAAATGACATCAAGTCACCAAAATATATATATGCCATTTTAAATTTTGGCAGAATGCATATAATATTTTAAATTGCAATCTAGGTTGTAATTCTGATAGAATATAGCAAACATTAAAAAAAATTGTAACTTATTCTAATAGAATGTAATCTTCAAAGTATAAATTTTTATACAATGTAGTAAACAGAAAAAAAAAAATGTAATTTACTCTAACAGAATGTAATCTTCAAATCAATATATTCTAACAACATGTTATTTTACTTATCCTATCTTGCAATGTTTTTTTTTTTTTATTTTTCCTGTCTTGACAAATAAACTAATTGACATATAAATAATTAACCAAAAACATAATCGGAAGACATGAATAAAAAAATACCTAGATTTCACCGGAGAAGAAGAATCAACGACCACCACCACATCCTCTCCACCTCCTGACCTGCTTCGATCGGAGCAACAACCCCACCCCGCTGCTTCTCCCTTTGTTCTTCGGTCTAGTCACTCATCGGAGATCGATACCTCCTCCCCTCGCTTTCTTTCTCTTCTGTTCACATCGATCAAGGCCTATGAAGATTCGACTTCATCGTTGATTTCTTTGCCCCATCGGAACCCCTCCTGCCCTCTGATCGAACCTCTAGCACATCTCCCCTTCTATGGTAGCCCAAAACCTCCGAAACCCCGCTGAATAGCTGGGACCAATGCTGGGAAAACGAGAGGGAGGATAAATCGCTGTATACGTGATCGGCTAGGGTTTTCTTCCAACAGATTGTGACTACATCCCATATTTAAAGGAACAATAAAGAACATATTAATTATCTACCATATTTAAATATGTCAAGATTACTATAATACCCTTAAATTATTTATTTAATAATTAATTATTTCCTGAATTCTTATTGGTGCACACAGTCACATAATAATTGTCAAAAACATTTGAACCTATCTCTCTCTCTCTCTCTCTCTCTCTCTATATATATATATATATATATATATATATATATATATATATATATATATATATATTCCTATGTTCGATACAAATTGAGTTTTGGAATTCTTAAGCACGATGAAAGCAACATTTATTTTACTTCTACATTTCAAGTCATTATTGATACACCGTGTAATGCATCATCAATTGTATATACAATTAAATTGTATAAACAATAAACGATAATTTATTTATCGACCAATCCGATCACTAAATGTTGTGAATCAAACTAACAGACACACAATGAGACCAACAAATAATATTGAGAATTATATGTCGATTAATTACGATAAACAAACCCAATTATTATTATGATTACAAAGTTTCGTTCAGAAATCAGATCAATCCTTCTTGATTAGATCTGATTATAAGAAAGGTAGAAGAAGATTGTCCTGTTGTTGGACGAAATTAAACGCAAGATAGAAAAATAAAACCGACATGTTGATGGTTGATCTTGAACTTGGAATAACTGCACAGATTGGACTCCCGTCCTTAAAGGTTTTTACTTCGCTTCTATTGGTTGTAAGCAACATAGTAATACTCGAAAACTGGAAGAAAATCGTAGAGAGAGGAGGAGAGCTTCGATTTTCGTGAGTGACTAATACGACTTCTATTTATAGGTATCGAAACCCTAGAAGACATGAAACGGGCCCTAGAACCCCTAGGGTAACGACTTGCTCTCTAAGCAAACCATTTTATTGGCCTTCTAGAATATTCTGACTTGTCCTCTACGAAGTCAGCGACGGTCAACCATTTGACCAGATCGGTCCCTTGACTTGAACTCGTCAAAAGTAAAAGCTCCTCATCTCTCACAACATAAATTAGTACTAAGCTATGCGCACTAATGAGCTTGACTCATTCCTTTAATCTACTAAAGCCTTTCAATGTCTATCAAAAAATTAAGCTTATAAACTCATTAAAAGTTTCGTCCCATCAATATGGGATAGAAGAAACTTGCATACTTGCAACCTTTCCTCCATAATTTCAACACTAAATGATTATTATGTGAATTGGAGAAGGTGGATCCGATTAAACGGTTGTGGGTTTTATATGATTTTCATGTTTAAAGCATGGAAAGAGTTTGAGGTTTGTATTTTTCATGTTTTAGATTGTGGAGAGATTTAATATTTTTTTAACGCTTTAAAGCTTGTAGAAATTTTATTTTATTTTATGCTTTAAAGTTTAAAGTGTAATGAAATTTTATCTCTCCTAGCCCTTTTTTTTTTGTGTGAAATTTGTTAGTTTCTTTAAAATTACAAGTGTCAGCATTTCTTTTTACAACATTTTTTTTTAAATTTATTGGTTATTTTTTTTTACTAATTGTTATAAGTATTTATAAAAAAGTTGTTAACTTGCTTTATATTTTTTAATACAACTTTTTCCCTTGGATTATAACTATTTAAACTTTTCTAAATTGTCATTCAATTATATATATATATATATATATATATATATATATATATATATATATATATATGTTTTTAAACTAAATATTTAGTAAATTTTTAAAACATTTCATAGCTTTTTATAATTGTTTTTATACCTTTCTATAACATTTTAAAATTATTTTTCGTTAACGATGTGTTGTATGAAAATGTAAAAAGGTTTAAAAATGTAAAGCATTGTTTTAAAAATAGTTTTGTTTAAAAATGTAAAACATTGTTTAAGTCTGTATGAAAGTGTAAGACTTTTCTATAACATACAAAATACTTTTGTTTAAAAATAGTTGCATTAAAAGCGTTTGAACGAATAAAAAAAGTTTATAAGTCGTAATCCAAATTTAAAATGTTGTATTAAAAAATATAAAACAAGTTCATAATTTGTTTTGTAAATAAATATAACAAGTCGTAAATTTTCAATAAAGGGTTGTAAAATATTTTAAAAGTAAATATACAAAAAATTTAGTTACTCATTTAAAAAGTAAAATACATTTGTTGGTAACTTAAATACATTTTAAAAAGACAAAATTGCAAAAATGGTCTCTGGTTGGCAATTTTATGTGCTTTTGGTTCAAAACGAAATGTTGGTGCACCACTGGTCCAAAATTGAATATTTCTATTGTTTTTGGTCTCTATCTATTTAAAAAGACCATTAATGCTGTTATAATTTGTTTTTTTTTATTTTTTTAAAAATCTATTTTTATTCAAAATAAAAAAAACCCACCACCATCTCATGTCTCTCTCTCTCTATCTCTCTCTCATTCTGCAATTGGAACTCACACAAATTAGGGTTCGAACAAAGAGAGGAGGTTCAGAGTAATGGAGATCTCTCCTGAAGAACTATGAAAACACACACACTCACACACGTATTTACAGATTTGAGTTTTTTTTTTTTTTTTTTTTTTTTTTTTTTTTTTTTTTTTTTTTTTTTTTTTAAATGATTTGGGTTCTTTCTAGATATCCATATATGGTTCTTTCTCTCCACAAAATCTTTGCGTGTCTGCTTCCAAGGCTTGCAACAGGGACGAGTTACACAACATCACCCAAATCTTTATCCAATTATGTTCAGAAACATCAAAAGAACTTGTGAAATCACATGAGGGAGACGAATTCCTATGACAATACACATGTCTATTTTAGTTTTCCTTTTATCTATTGTATTTCTTTCCATCTCCCTCACATCACGCATTCATATACTCTCTTGTATCTGTTGAATTGGATGCCCGAGATGGGATGCCTTTGGATTTATTCATGAACTAGCAAAAAGGGGAAAAGAACATTGCACTGAAAGTGCTCGATGAAATGATTGAGATAACCTACAACTCAATTGAAGGTATTAAAGCCAAACAACCAAAGCATTCATGTGTTTGTTTAAAGACGGTTTACATCTTCCAGCATCGACCACGAATAGGGGCCACATCGGATGCTGGAGTTAAGGACGGAAGAACAGGGGCCAAGATTGAAAGAATATCGAACAAGCAATGGAACGTAATGGTGGCACAAGGGGTGGTGGGGGTTGTCAGAGGGAAGCGTTAGCAACGTACTGTCCCTGAGTTGGTTAAGACACAGATCCCCATATCCCTTTTCTAGCAATATCGAGCTACGACGATGTAGATTCCTCCTGGGAGACATAAATGGTTCAGGTTCTCGAGTTATGACTATCGGTGGTTTGGGTTTGTTTTTAGATTCGGGTGGACGACCTCTTGGTTGTCTGGCCACTTCGATAGATTCTCCATCGTTAACTGTGGTGCTTGACATCTTTCTTGGTTTGTGTGGGTGTGATCGCATGGTTTGGACTACGACGGCTACGACTATCAGCTTCCTATGATGTGTTGCTAAGCTGAAATTGGTGGCTGAAGATGGCGAAATGCTGCTACGGCGGTGTTTGTTGTTGTTCTGGATGGTGGTGATGTTATAATTTTGAGAACATGGTGGTAGTGTTTGAGAAACACATTAAACATAGAAGAATTACATGAGGATTACTTTGTGTAGAAAGATATTTGTGATTAATGCGTGAGAGAAAGATATGGTGGAAGCGGGGGTAGCACTAGGTGAGCTTGGAATTGAAGGGGGGGGGGGGGGGGGGGGGGGGTGTATCAACGGAGAAAAAGACACGGTGGAGAGAGAGAGTTTATTTTGTTTTTATTTTTCATTTTATTATAAGAATAAGAAAATAAATAAAAGAAATTAAAATATAATTAACTAAGGGGCATATTAGTCATTTTATGTGGGATGTGGACTAAAAACACAAGAAAATATAATCATAGGGACCAAAACCACACAAGTTATTGAAAATTGGACCGGTGGTGCAACAACATTTCGTTTTGGACCAAAACTACAGAATTTTGCCAACCAGAGGGACCATTTTTGCAATTTTGTCTTTTAAAAAATTTATTTCTCAAATTCAGTGATAACCCTTGGACCATTATAAGTACGAACAATTTTGACATAAATATACACGTTTTGTAAGCTTTAAAAGGTTAAATCTTTGCCCGAGAAAAACTATAACATAGGTACGGACTTAGAGGTGTACAAAATAGTTTGTACACCCCAAGTCAAAACCTTCTGGAAATCGGTTCGATTTGGGCCAACAAAAGTCAAAACCGGTTAAAGTTAAAACCGGTCTAGTTTCTAAATAGTTTTTGAGCAAAAATATCCAAACCAGTAGGAACGATTAGGATCGATTTGGGTGAAACCAATTCGAAAAAAAACATATTTTGCTAGTTTTACGTATTTTACCGAACTTGCTTTCAGTGTCAGAATTTAACGAAAATTTAATGGTTGATCAAAATGGGCAAAGTATAACTCATGGCCATGCCATAAGCTAAGGTATTTTCCAGGAATTCATGGCCGCTTAGGGGGTTCCTACCGGTAATTTCAACTTTTAAGAATTTAAAAAGTTTTCCGCACATCCAAGATAGTAAAAGGGGCAAAAATTGTTATTGAGAAACTTGTAAAACTTTGTACAAACAACAAATTGAAAAAAAAAATAATAGTTAAAAACAATATTTTTTTACTCTATAAAAATGATATTTTATAGGTTTAAAAACTGGATTTCCAAACCAGTTCCACTAGCAAAAAAGTCGAATTGATGATTCAATTTCAACCAAACCGGTTTATAAATTGGATTGGTTTCGGTTCATGAACCGGTTTATTTGTGCACCACTAAGTAGGGTGTCCAGAAAACATGGTTTCCTTTATTTTTTCAAAATGAGCAATCCCACTAATTTCAACTGGCGCATACGTAACAACTCCAAGTCGGAAAATATGTCATCTAATTGAGAGTCCACTAGAATCGAGAGGAAAACTACAACTTGGGAGGAAAACCGCCACCTCTAAGACCAAAATGTGTGGATATACCGCACGAGGTTAGTGCCATGTGGTCCCGCATATGTGCGGTAACACCATACCGTGGGCATCAAAAAGTGCGGTGATCTACACCGCGAGAAACAAACTCACTGCAACTTTTTTTTTCCTTTGTGTTTTAACAAGTTGTACGATACAATATAACTTCGTATTTATTAAAAAAGAATATACAAATTATGGGAAGTAGGGATGACTATTTTACTAAGTTTTAGATTGTAAGAGGAAAGTGATGTGGTAATTAACGTGGGTGAGATGTTAGATAATAGGCTTAGAGTAAAAAATAGTAATCATGTAGTATTAGTTGATCCATCTAACATTATTTTTCCCTGTCATTTAAAATATTATGTACTATATTTAAAATATTATTTTTCCTGTAATTTAAAATATTATGTAATTGATGATTTTGACGATGATTAATTATATACTATATTTAAATCCTTTATCGATATAAAACTTTTAGAACATTCTTAACATTTAAGTCATTTAAGTTATGGTATGAAAATCGGACCGCATCGGCTGTTCAACCGGGAACTGATATTGGATCTGGTTTTTAAAGACCAAAAAACAGTTCGTCATATCAACTAGTAAAACCGGTAAAAACCAATAAATTTATTTATTTATTTTTCATTTTTTTGTATGTTTATATAACTAGATTATAGCCCGCGTTAAACGCGGGAAACGCATAAAAAAACATATAATCGTTTATAGATATTGTATAATGATTATAAAAAAATATATGGTTATTGATATTATTGAAATGTGTAGAAAATATATTGAAAACGATAAATATATATAATCATTGAAAGATCTCTTTGTAGACATCATTTTTTGTTTTATTAGTTGAACGACTTTCCTCGTCTCATAGAGTTATGATATTTATATATTTATAAGCATTTTAATTAGATGTTCCTTGCATAATAATGTTACCTAATTTAAACATATATTGACAACCAATATACCGTTTTTTCTATTGTATTAAATATTGACAACTATTTCATTTATTCAAATAAAGTTATGTAATATAATTTATAAAATGTTAAATGTTATATAGATTTAATTTTAATATATCATCAATGGAGATTCTTTTCTAAATCATGATTGGTTTATTTTAAATTGATTATAAATATAAATGCTAGCTTTTATGTTTGTTCTTATTTATTTAGTGTTCGCAAGAACTTTGCATTAGTTATGGCGCAACTTTAAATAATTTTAGTATATCATCAATGTAATTTGATATATCTGTCAATTATATGAAATATCAAATCATAACATTTCATTATTATTGTGATAATTTAGTTTATATATTGTATTTTCACTAATCTTAACGGTCTTATTTTTTATAATAACCGTAACGCTTTTACTAAATGTACTTTTTACAAATCTCCTAATATCTTATAATTTTTATCTTACTTTATAATTTTTCATAACTATGTTATTTTCAAGATTGACTGCTTTAATAGTGTTTTTTTTCAGTCTATTCATTTTTATATTTCATTGTACAACATCATCGTTTGTATGTATTCTAAAATTTCACTTTAAAAATGCTTAATGTTACACCTTGATATTAATTTTTTTAATAAACTCATGTAATAATTATGGAATATATATCTCATTTTAATTAACATTCACTTTCTTTATTATATCAAATTCCTCATTAAACGGATATACTTTTGGAAAATAATAATTATAATAGGGCATCATTATCTAAGACGTAAATGTTTGATATATTTTTGGAGAAAAAAAAATAGGGATCATTAAAAAAAATTTATATAAAGAAAATACAAATTTAAATTTGTTGAAATTATGGATGAAATTAGTGGCGAAAATTTGTTTTGGAGGGAGTTGTATTTTGTAAGGTATAATAATATTACAAAATTTGAAATATCTATATTTGTTGTATAAATTAATAAATTTTATTGTTACTATACAAAGATAAAAAAGTAGGTAGATATGATATACAAAAACATAATAATTTCAATGATATTTTAAAATCATGCCAAAATTAACCGGATTCTTGTGACATAAAAATAAAAAAAAAATCATAATCATCTCTAATATATAAAAGTAACATTTTCGTAATTAATGTCAGTTCCCAAGATAATTAATTTTTGTTTTGTTAAATGTACCTAATATCTTTTCATGTTTATTTGAAAAGTTTCAGAAAAGTAGTGAACTGATTTCATGTAATTTGTGACAAAGAAAATCGAAATATATGAATACATACATTTGATATAAGAACAAAAAATAATCGAAAAAAAATATAAAAAGCGAAAGAAGGTACTGACCTTCTAGCGCACAAGAGCAAATGTTTATAGCAGAGAATGATGATGAAAGTTATAAGCAATATTAACGATTTTGTAGGAGAAGGTTTTTAGAAATGAAACGATTGTAAATAAATGTGAGTCGTGGATTCAATGATGAATCGTATATGTATGTGATAATTTGAATATAATTTTTCGGTATTAATGATTTCCTAATAAAAAAAGATTTTATATTAATGGTTTACTAATATAAACGGATTTATATTAATGGTTGATTTTAAGCCTTGATTGAAATGATTTGCTAGTAATATGTTTTTAAAATTAACCATATTAAAATTTTCATAACTGAAAATTCAAGATGTAAAATATGGAAAGCTTTCATTGGAATTAAATACATTCTATTTCAACGAAAGGAAGTTATTGATTGATGATTGGAAAACATTTATTAGAATTAAATACATTCCATATGGGGAAGATGATGTTAGCAATTTGATCTAAGGGTGGAAAAAATAAGATTGAAATACAATCAATGGTCCAAATTATTTAAAATGATGTCATAAGGTTTCTCTTTTAGTAATATTTAAGATTAAAACTAATAATAATGTAGCTATGACAACATCCGGTATTTCTAGTTTTTGAGACTGGTCCGACGAGTTGAACTATCGAACCAGTAAGAAGTAAGAAGACCGGCGATCTTTGGTCTGTTTACAAAACCTTGCATTTAAGTAGACTAAGAGTAAATTATTAAAATCATCTTTATGTCCTATCAAAATCATGCGTTGGCGATCATTTTCTTTTTGCATTCGGACAACTTTGTTGCGTTTTTTTTTCTGTGATAGACATGAATGTCGTTTTATCTTTTATTTTCTTATTATTTATTTATTATTTATTAATTAAAGAAAATGAACTAATGTGATTTATAGATATGTGGTCCTACCACCACCACCTTCCCCGTTAAAAAAATTGGCAAACACCACTTGAAAAATCAAATCCAAACCTGATACAATAGTTAACGTAAAGGGAACAAACAGAATTGTTAAGATTTATTACTTTTGGTTGATCATTTTCCACTAAAATTACCCAGATTCCCCACTTATCTCCTTTCAGATCGGTTTCATGATTTCTAATACATATGTCATGCTGAAGAAGCGGCATGGAGAATCTGAAGTCCATGTTCATTTGTTGTGTGCTGGCAAAAAAGAAGAGAACAAATAATAACCAATTAACTGATTAAGACAAGCTAATGGGTGTTTCTGTACATGTATATAGGCCAAAAAAGATCGAGTGATCAGGGCGCTTGAAACCTTGAAATATTTATTAAAAATTAACTAAAAACCCACTTTATTCCCTCCTAATTACCCAAAACATCAATGCTTTCTGTGCAGTCAAAGTAGAATACCATTCTTGGTGTGACTTGCTAAATTCCTTGCTATTATTCCTGGTGCACTTTTGTTATCCTTTTTCCCAATCCGCTTATATATATATATATATATATATATATATATATATATATATATATATATATATATATATATATATATATATATATATATATATATATATATATATATATATATATATATATATATATATATATATATATATATATATATATATATATATATATATATAGGTTCAGGTTCATTTGAGACCATTCTAATTTTGTGAGACCGTGAGACCAAATCTAAAAATAATTTTAAAATGCAAAATAAATGGAAAAATCCAAAAATTCTTTTTTTAAATGTTATTTTCGGAACTTGAATTAACTAAAAAAAATATAAAAAAAATAAAAAAAAATAAAAAAAAATTCCGTTTTTTTTTTTTGAAAAATACGTGAAATATTCTAAATAGAATATTTCACTGACATTCTAAAAAATAATTTTAAAATGCAAAATAAATGGAAAAATCTAAAAATTCTTTTTTTAAATATTATTTTCGGAACTTGAATTAACTAAAAAAAATAAAAAAAAAAATTCTATTTTTTTTGAAAAATACGTGAAATATTCTAAATAGAATATTACACTGTACATATTCTAAAAATAATTTTAAAATGCAAAATAAATGGAAAAATCAAAAAATTCTTTTTTTAAATATTATTTTCGGAACATGAATTAACTAAAAAAAATTAAAAAAAAATTAAAAAAAATAAAAAAAAATAAACAAATGCGTCTCACGGTCTCACAAAATATAAGTGGTCTCAAATGAACCTAACCCTATATATATATATATATATATATATATATATATATATATATATATATATATATATATATATATATATATATATATATATATATATATATATATATATATATATATATATATATATATATCAGGGCCGGCTCTACATCATGAAAAATTAAGCAAGGGTTTAGAGTCCCCAATTCTAAAGGGCCTCCAATTTCAAAGTTTATTATGTTATATATATGTATATATACGTATTTTTTGGAATATAAGTACAAGTTGAAGCTTGACTTGGTGGTAAAAACACTGGTTTATAAAACTAAAGTCTCAAGTTCAAAACCTTTTGCTTACATAAAGGTCCCAAATTTTTGGTTTGTTTAGAGTCTCTAAATTAGTTGGGCCGCCCTGATATATATATATATATATATATATATATATATATATATATATATATATATATATATATATATATATATATATATATATATATATATATATATATATATATATCGACTTCATTTTGATTAAAAAAACATAATTTTCTTTCACAGTTAGCTTCTTCCTATTGCTTTTGAACTCATATGATTGTTTATTTTGTAATTCATCTCCAACATCTATGTATTTCGAATGTGTTTTTTATTAAACCTCTAGTAGAAACTTAATAACTTCCTTCGACACCTACCTTGTGTATATTTGCATTGTTTGTTTGTTTGTTTTTATGGATTATGCGAAGTGGTTTATCGAGTTTCTAATGAACAATTGCAATCTTTCATTATAGTTTTCTGTAATAAATTTCAATATACTGAACTACATGTAGTTGATAAAATATTCTTATATACGATTTGTGGTGCAAAAATTAAACTTATAAACTCCATGAAAAATATATTCAAAGCCAATTATAAGCTCTAATAGAGGATACAAGAAATATGATAGAGATATTTGATTGAATTTTGTTAAAATTATGTAGTTTTTGATGGTTCTATACCTAATATTAGATACATAACAGTCACATATTCCCTAAGCCCATATATATATATATATATATATATATATATATATATATATATATATATATATATATATATATATATATATATATATATATATATATATATAAAGCAAGCAAAAGGAGTAAGATTGATGCTAGAAGATAGATGCTAAGTTGAAAGTTTGAAGCAAATTAATTATTCTCTGAACTTATGCAGGCTCCACTTTTGGCTATTATATATTAAGCATCTGAAGGGTTTTATTTATGACTCCATCATTTCAAGTAACAAAACAAGTTATGTCTTCAACAGAAAAACAAAGGTATAGATATAGCCTTTTCTCTTTCTTTCTTACTCCCTTTCACTCTCTTTGTATGTATTTATGTATCTGGAAATTCTGCATATATGTTTATTAAGTGGAAAAAACTACATGTTCATGCTTGTAGAGATCGATTATCGCCTAGGCCCTAATTAACGGTTGATGTTGTATTTCTAGTGATGCGTGTATTCATATGCATGGCGGATAGTAATAGTAATATATATATATATATATATATATATATATATATATATATATATATATATATTAGTTTTATTGTAGGAACTCATAGTTTTGTTTTCAAGGATGTCTATTGTACACAGAAAAAATTACCTGGATTTATTAAGATGCAAGAAAAAATATAGACTAAAATTTTAGGGAAATGGACCACTATTGGAATTTGGATCCACAACTAATTAGGAAGCCACAAGAACTCAAGATAACCAAAAACTTTTAACAGCTCGATCCTGTGCATCATATCACTGTAACAAGCCATAAGAAAGACCTTCATGTTTGAACCCCTACGTTATTTAGGCATGACATGGGATATAAACTATAAAAATCGGGAAATCTTAATGTGAGACTAATAAAACGGATTACAGCTAGAAAAGTTATCGTATATATAAATAATTAAATTCTGATGTCATATATGTAGAACATATAACGACAAACTAAGTCATCATTAAGGTGTTTGTATGGTTATTTAAACAAAGTTTGTTAGACGTGTCTACTTAGAATATATAACGACAAACTCAGCAATATTTTATCACCTATCTCATTAGCAAAATTATAATTTTAGTCAAGTTTATTACAAAGTCTAATTTTAAAATCAAAGTTTAAAGCTTATATTATAATTTTATCATCAAATAATGAAATTATATAGCCTAAATCAGAACTTATTTATTTATTTTTACTATGGCTGATAGTTGATTTTTATTTAATATATAAACAATTAAGTATCTTCTTTGCTGAAAAAGAAATATTCTTTGTAAAGAAAAAAGCATACTGTTGAAAAAAAATAGTTATCGTTTATATACCATAAACTTATACTTTCAATTCCACATCAGAAACAGAAAGACGCTTTCAAAACCTATGGAGACGGAGATGTCCGAAAGTGAAGATGTAAAAATTGAAATACGTGGCAATCAACCGCAACCGGCCAACAAACCTAATGACACCATAGTCCGGGAGTGGGAAGTTAGCATTCAAGGTAACGAGACAACCCAACGTCCAGAACGCAAACGAAAAATGGAGAAAGTACCTCCACTGCTCTTAAAAGGCGAAAAAGGTGGAAGAAACCGCCAATACTACGCGCCAGCGGTGGTTTCGCTTGGTCCTTACCACCATAAACGAGACGACGTCGCTGCAGCCGAGAAATACAAGCTCATAACCCTCGAGGAATATCGCTTGAGCTGCGAAAAAACCACGGATTCGTTATACAACAAGGTGTTCGAGGTTGTACACGATGCTAGAAAGTGCTATATCGATGGTTCTACAGATGAATACAACGATGAGCAGTTTAATCGAATGATGTTGCATGATGGTTGTTTCGTTTTGTTCTTTATAGAGTGTGTTGCTTGCCGAAACAATAAGTTAATGCTAAATAATGAGTATTTAGGAGCACTAGGCTTCGCACACGTATCTCGTGACGTTTTATTGCTCGAGAACCAAATCCCGTTTGTAGTGCTCCAAGTGTTGTTGGATTTGCGATTCCCGGTTGATAGAGGCGAAAGGATCTTAAATGGGTTCTTTAACTACTTGAACTATGGTGAAATCACCACAAGGGAAGAAAAGGTGCTTGAAAATAAGCAACCACTTCATCTTCTCGAACTTTATAGGTCCTATTTCATCTCGCTTTCCTCCTCTTTTGGTCTTGGTTCGATTAATTCGGGCATGTGGCGAAGATGGAGGAAAAAGATCGAGGTTGATGCTGATGAAGATTGGAATTATGTAAAGAGAAATCGATCGTTTGCATCAGTTATGGAACTCAAAGCTAAAGGGATTTTTGTGAAATGTAGTTACGACGAGTCTTCCAACGAAGACATAAAGTTTCATTCACGTTGTTGCTATGGTGAGCTTGAGCTTGTACGTCGAGCGGTGTACTCAAATTCAAAAGCTATTTACCTTAACATGATTGCTTACGAGATGTGCCCTCATAATCCTAATGACTTTCGAGTTTCGACTTATATCCGAGTAATGAAATCACTAGTTATCCATCATGATGATGTAAAGGAGTTAAGAAACAACAACATATTGCTTCATAGTCTTGGTAGAGATGAAGAAGTGGTGAAGATGTACGATGAGATTGAGGCGCCGGCAGTGAATCTCTACATGTTTAACCAACTCCGAAGAGGTATTGAGAAGCATTGTACTAACAAGTATAAGACATGGGCGGCAGAGCTGATTAACGTCTACTTTAGCAGTCCATGGAAGACAGTGGCTTTGTTGGTGGCTACTGCTATTCTTTTCACTAGTTTTCTGCAGACTTACTTCACCATCAGGCCACTTCCAGATGACTCTAATGGGGATATTATCAAGCTTTTGAGACATTGCGTACACTCTAAACCTCCTTCCGCACCTTGATCGTAAGGAGGTGCTCCTTTTTACACCACTGACCACCGCACCATGTCGGAGACTTGGAGGAGTTAGATCAAAATTGCATTTTGAAATATATAGGAAACCCACAAAGACATCTCAACTAATTTCTAATAGAACTAAAAGATGTGAGTTTTTGTTTCATCAATTAAGTTATGAGAGTTGTAAGCTTTCTTTTGATATATATATATATATATATATATATATATATATATATATATATATATATATATATATATATATATATATATATATATATATATATATATATATATATATATATATATATATATATATATATATATATATACACACACGAGTACAAGTTATGTCAAGAGTAATGGAGTTTATAAATTCTACAAAAAAAAAAGAATGCATTTTACTTTTTTGCGATAATTATAATCGACTTATATTTTTCTATCGGTAATTAGATGATATATAAGTTAAAAAATTTGTTTCTGGAATAACAATCAAGAATTCCATTGAACATAGTATTTGATATTAGAGAAAATGCCATTGAGATCTCACAATCATATTTTGATTTAAAAAGTCATTGATGTTATTTTTTAGCATTCTAGAGACATGAAGTCCTTATTGACCTGCTAAATACAATATTAAACTTTTTCTTTGTCCAGTAAAAACGACGTGACAATCCATCTCCAAACTTTCTAAGGAGAAATAACACAAATGTCCTACGAATTTTTTAGGGTTTGTCAATTTAGTCCCTAAACTTTTTTCGATGCTTTATGAGGGAACGAACTCCAAAGCAAACTGTCTTTTTAGTCATCATGACTTATTGTAAGATTTTGCCCCATCAACAATAACATGTATGTATTCTCGATAGGACCAATTCCATCTGCAAGATTTTTGTTTTTGTTTTCCATATCTAAAGAGAGATAAAACCCCTAAAAACAAAACTCAAGAAAATTAATCAGATTAATTTAAAACCCATAAACTAGAAAGAGTTGGGTATGTAACATTATGGTCATTAGAATCTAACCAATTTTCAAACCAATTGGACAACAATAATGCTTGCTGAATTTTCTAATTCAATGAAATATGATCAATAAAAGCATATCTAAGATCTTGGATTGAGTTCGAGGAAGTGGAGTTCAAATTAGGCATTGAAGTACAGTTCCAGAAATCAATATGGCCAAATTTTTGCTGTTTTAGCAAGTATAAAGCTCGTAATTCAGAATCACGCATCACCTTAGAAGCAACCACATCCATTTGGATAGAATTCGAAGAGAGATTTGTGCGGAATAAGGATTTGAAATCGGTGGTGAAATAAATGAAGATGATAAGAAGAAGGAGAGTAATGGCGAAGATATAATGCCTGTGTTTCTAGGCTAGGCATTAATGATGATGTAATAGTCTAGGCCTACCTTTGTAACTTGTTTTGAAATAATACGATGTATTATTGATTATTATGTGTTTTATGCTTAATTATTATTATTTAATGAATTAAGGATAAAAATAAGCATCGAAAATAAATGTTAGACAAACCTGATATCTATGAAGAAAGTTGTAGTGGTTGAAATAAAGATTCTGGAGATATAAAGAATACCGAAATCCGAGTTATAACGAAGAAATTATGACTTGTCGAAGTTTCGCGACAGAATCGATATGACGCTATGTGACGTAAAAAGTGAATTTACGATAAAGTGCTTTTTAGCCTTAGCGATCTAAACGAAAGTCGTAGTGTTTGCTAAATCGAGAGCGTACATAAAAAGAATGCCCAAATCTGACTTCGTATGAGAAAGTTATGATTTTTCTAAGTTTCAACTTAGCAGTAGACAGCTAAAAACTCGAATTTTAGATCGAGTGATTTTTAGCCGACACAACCTAAACGAGAATCGAAGGTCTTGTCAATAGTAGTACAACGGTAAAAAGACAGATGAAAACGGACGTCGGATGAAGAAGTTATGAATTTTTAACGGATTTTCCTGTCCCGGTCTGCTAAAAATAATAATATTAAAAATAAATTCAAAATTAGCCAACAGAGTCTAAACGAAAGTTGTAGAGTATAATATCGCCTACACGTGCATATAAAGAATGTATAAAACAGAGCTCGTATGCGAAAGTTATGGGTTTTTGAAGTTTGGGGCACAAAATTCGAGAAGCTTCGCATACTAGGCTCGGACTCGGCCACGTACAAGCTTCGCATCCGAGACGCGTGTCCGGTCCGTGGCATGACCGAAGCGAGCCACGTTGCCCTTCCCTTGTGAGTCGTCCCGTGTCCGAGCAGGTGAGTCATCCGAAGCGCAGGTCCAATCCGAAGCCGACGCGTACCCCTCGCCCTCGCCCTCGTTGAGTTGTGTGTCCCTTCCCCCTTCGGCCGAAGCCTCGCCTATATAAAAGGAGGTGCGAACCCTCCCGGTTTAGTTTGAAAATTTCACACTTTTTACCCCTAAATCCATTTTAAGCTATTCCAACATCCCCGAAGCCCCGAGATCATACCTAACACCCGAAGAACGTCCTGAAGTGTCCGAAGAGTCCGATAAATTTATTTTTTCGGTTTGAAGCTCAACCCTCGCAAGGCCCGGTTTTCATTAAAGCTCCCGTTTTTATCGGAAACGATCATTTTAAGAAACGAAGTGTTGCCCGATTATCGTTAAATCAGGTGAGTGTGTAGTCATTTTCATCTTACACATAGATATGAAGTATTTTCTATAAAATACGTGCTATGTGTAATTATATTGTTTCTTTATTTGAGATGAGTATTAAATAGATGTTTTATACAAGTTTTAAACTGTATATGTATTTTTATCTACAAATATGTTGGGTAAAACATGGGTAGATGAAATAGTTGATTTGTGTTAAAATGATGAGAGGTGTCGATGTTGTTGTTGTTGTTGTAGTCGTCTAGATGAGTATAGATGACGACCATAGATCTTTCTAGACAGTCTAGTGGAACACTAGCAGGCTCGCAACCTGTAGGTGTTAGTGAACTATATGTTCATTGGTGTACTCCATCCCCCTCATGGTTGCCTTAAGGACATGTATGGATGAGGAATCCCCTTAATAGTAGTGTCCATCTCGATGATGATCCTTAGGATAGGTCCCTTATGATAGGTGTTTAGGACGTAAAGTGAGGATAACTGGAACGGGTAACCAGGGTTAGTATTGGTTGATGAAATTAATAAATTTATTATTGGTTGATAGAATTAATAAATTTATTATTATTTGTGGGTTGAAAACTCTATATACACACCAGACTTTCAAGCCTGACCCACTCAGCTTTTTATATTACAGGTAGTGGACCCAGAGCATAGTTTGGATGATGAAGAAGGATTTTTGGATTATAGGCTCATAGTTGTAAATAACTGTTGTAAGGCTTATGATGTACTGTTTATGCTTTTGGTCTGTATCGGAACATGACATCCCGAGGTTTTGTTATATAATGAAAATACATTTCTTTAAGAAATGCTTTGATAGATAAATTTTTATTATATTTTGTTTAGTGAACAAATTCCGCAACACCTTTTGGAAGATTACTTTGATTTTATTTTAAAAGCATAAACTAAATCGGTCTTTTCTGGACGAGAAATTTGGGGATGTCACAGAAGATGTCCATTTTATTGAAGATTAAATTGTGAACATTGTTAGATTGATAGGAGTGACATGGCTCTTAAACCGGCGGTGATCATCATCGTCGATCTGGAAGGTGGAAAGGCATGTAGATTTCGAGGACTGTGTCATTTTGAGGAATTAAATGGCGGCGATCTTCTTCGTCGTTGGAAGATTCTCTATCCGTTATTGCTGCAACAAGTTAAGCTTCTGAGACTGATTAGTGAGTAGTGTCACATTGGTGGTGGGTGACCGACGAAGGAGGTGAAAGGTGGTTAATAGTGTGAGATCCGGTTGGGTTGTTACGCATCATCATTGCCAGAAAGGGTGTAAATCAAGAAATTTATTAGGTAATTTATGTTCTGGCATCCGAACAACCAAACTGTTATCGTATTCATAGCATCTTCAAAAAAAAATTATAATTTTATTCCATTTACACCATAAATTCTCCATGGTGGCAATAGAAGAAGACATCGTAATTGGAAGCAGGGAAGGTGCGGATCTTTCTGGATCTTCTATACTCTTGAGAGGTGGCTTCTAAGAGCCTCGATTACTGCCTTCTTGCTTTCCATGGGGTTGTTTCGAAAGTTATTCTTGTAATGCCTACTACCTGCTAAATTTGACCTATCCAGAAAACCCGCATGTCATTGTTGACGGGGAAAAATATTGAAGACGTGGCACTGAAACTTGCAAAAATAGGTCATGATGACTAAAAAGACAGGTTGTTTTAGAGTTTGTTCCCTCATAAAGCCACAAAAATAATTTAAGGACGAAATGGAACAACCCTAGAAAGTTTGTAGGACATTTATGTCATTTCCCAAACTTTCTGATATCGAATTCCTAATCACCAATCATTAATTAACTATCCAACTCCAAAAAAAATGTTAAGGTGGAGAGATTGATGTCTAGACTTTGATATCCCTCACTTCCTCTTGAGATGATTAATGACGACGACTGGGAATACATCTCACACACAAAATCCATTTCCTTTTTGTCAACGATTTTTTATTTCACATTTCATTTTTCTTAACTACGAATTTGATTGGAAAGCATCATTGGAGAGATTGATGTCACTTGTAATGAAGCCACGAAACCATCATTGTCGGTTGTTTCTCCTATTACTAGTGTAAGCACATTTCAAAATTCTAACTTACATACGAGTTCTTGCCCTACGACTGAAAACAACATACCCGTTTCTTCTCGTCAAATGATACTTGATAGATACTTTGAATCGACATTCTTGAAATCTGAAAATCAGAATGTAAGGTATGATGAGGAAGATAACCTTGATTAAAATAATGAAAGAGTAGACAATGTTTGCATCCTGCGGAAACCTGGGTATATACCCAGGTATCTATAGACTTAACAATAGCTTTATGTTTTTTTTCTTAACCCTGATGTTATCTCTTTTGGCAAGAATGTGTGACTGTAGGAATTGAGAGGCGTAAGAAGTTGCACAGATGAGATGGTTTTAATTAACGAGTCTGATATTTGGAAGTCAAAACTCTCTCCTAATGGGAACTTTTCTGTCCATGATTTGCGTGTCATACTCGACTCTAAGCTTACTGTTCCTATGCCTAATCCGACTGTTTGGTTAAGGCTCGTTCCGTTGAAAATTATTGTCTTTGTTTTGAGGGCTTGTATTGATAGGCTTCCTTCGGCTGTGGCTCTCGCTCGCAGGGGTATTTCCGTCTCGGGCTCCTCGTGCCAGTTCTGTAATGGTGGAATCGACGATTCCAATCATTTTTTTTATAAGTTTTCCTCAGGTGGAAGTTTCCTTAAGGTGGATCTTCAATTGGTGCGGTATCCCGTGACAAAATTTTAATTAAGTTGGGGGGCTTGTGCAATTTGCTGCAACTTGGGGAAATTGTCCTAAAAAAAGGAAGATTTTGTTGGCCGTCCTCTATGGTTTCTTATGGTGTATTTGGAAAGCGAGAAATGATAGCCTTTTTAATAATCTGGGTTCTTCTCTTTCTTTGATGGCGGATAGTGTGCTCGCTATGGTGTTTGGTTAGATCAAACATAGGGGTAATTACGAGAATTGTAAATGGACAGTCTGGGTTTGCTCTCCCTTTGATATCATGTAATTGTTTTGTTTGTTTTTGTTTGTACTTGTTTTTTGTTTTTCTTTGCCCAAACTTGTCTCTTTATAGCATGTGGTTTTTTAATAAAATTTCTCCGTTTCCAAAAAAAAGTAAAATAATATCGTTTTATTTTATTTTCGTAGAAAAGTCATTCATATTTTTTTAGAAATGTGTTCCGTATTTACAAATATTCTCACCTTTAGTAAAAAACAACGGAATTTCTGACCATTTTTTTTACTTAGGCAATAGTATATTATATCATTCATAATATATTTCAATACATATCAATGGAAGGCAAATGGGCAACAAGCTGTGCCGCTAGCCCTTACTGGATGACAAAACTAATCCTTTTGAAAACATCTATGGATCTAGGAGATATGACATTAGAGTGCATGACCCGTTGGACTCTGTTGAGGAGATCCACCGCCTCTGGTGCGAGAAAACCAAATGTGTCAAATGAAAAAGGTACAAACACATGTTGATTTTCTATACATGCATTCTCGTGCTTTGCCACTTTGCACACAACAGCTTTCAAAGCAGCATGCCCTGCTATGAAAACCCTACTCCTCAAACTGACGAGAGGAGAGACCTCATTAAGATCCTCACACGCGTGCTTCCCTCCTACCCATCCAAAGACCAAAATGTCAGCCGGTCTAAGTGTGGATCTTCCATCCTGCGGGTCCGTCAAAAAGTTTATTGGCGCTTCTTTCTTTGCAGAAATACTAGCACGCCGACAAGCATCAAAGAGACCATCCCTAACCACATCATGTCTATACTTGAAACCAGGGAGCTCTCTACAATGAACCGTATGTTCCCCAAAGGTATCCAAACATGCCTTGCGGCAAACTGGGCATATCTCGTCAATTGGGAATAGAGGAATCATGAGGTGGTAACGAATGATAGTTCGATACTCCATGGGAGACATATGCTGGCCAAGGCCATCAATGGGGATAGTTAGTAGAAAATCTTGAGCATGAGGTGCCTGAAGACACTCAAAAACTGCTTTCTGTCTAACAGTCATATCGAAGTCGACTTCCATATCTTTGACGATTTTGCTATAAAGGGCACACGTCGATGCTTTTTGGGATTTAGGGGTGGTGTCCTTATTAGTGAAATCGCTATAGTCGAATCCTGGAATCGTATCGCGAAGACGAGTCATAACACATAGGTAATCAGAGTCCATACCACATATGCCACTGTCACGTAAGATGTGGTCTTGTAATGCCCAAGATTGGGCCCTCGAGGCTACAAATGTGTAGGAGGAAACCATGTATGCCGAGTACAAACCCAAACCACCGAAACGAATAGGTAAGGAAGCCAAACGCTACTGAATGTCTCCAAAGAAGGGGCCTCCACATACCACCATATCCTTGATAGATCTGCGTAATCCTTTGTCAAAGAACCAAGCTACCTCTTCTATGTGCACCGGCTGGCAAGTCCTTAAACGAAAGAAAAGTTTTGCAATGCCTATACATGATCGAAGCAGAAGGAGCTCATTTTGTAGGTCACACAGTTGTGGAAGAAGACCCATCAAATCAACAACATTGACCGCTCTCTTCATGGCCAGCCTGCTAATAAACCCTGCGTCTCTACTAACAACCCCCCTTAAGGAGCTTCACCCCTAAAGAAGGTCTCCTTATGTCCGTTGGGAATAAATCGACACGAAACTTCCTACCATCACAAGATGGCCAAAAATCTATGTTTTCTTGATGTTCAACTCAAGAACCAAGCCTGGACCATTCAACCGAATAATATTCAACACTCTAGCCACCTCCTTTGAATCCCCAATGACAGTTCCATCATCCAGGTACCAAGCATGGAGAAGAAGCTTATAATTGTCTCTAATCTTGTGCATAAGCAGGTGCAAAACAAGGGCAAAAAGAAGAGGGCCTAAGGGGTCGCCTTGCTGCACCCCAGTGGCAGACCATATATGTTGGTCTCCGATATAAAGTCTCGTTGCTTGCCCGTACAAGAAATTCACCCACAAAGAAATAGAAGGGCACATCATCTTAACCTTGTGGAGCAATGCTGATCTATCCACCAGGTTAAAGGCATTCGAGAAATCCACTATCAACATTACAAGAGATCCATCGGCATGGTGTGCACTCAACACCCTATTGGCACTATGTAACACAACCTCAGCCCCCCATACTATGGAATAATATTGATATATGTTATTATTTTTTAAAAACCAAATTGCTGGAAGGGCTAAAATGTCGTTTATTTTATATGGGTTATTTAACATTTTTATTTAATATATAAAATATAGAATATAGTGTTTAATTAATTAATTAATTAATTAATTAATACAATTCCTTTTATGAAATGATTTTCGATACAATTCTACGTACCAATGTACTATAAAGTACATTGTTACGTATGAAAATACAATCATCATTTGTTTTGTCTGTGTGGCGGTTTCTTAATTATAGCCTCTTATTTTCATAGAGTATATGATCTTCTTGTGGCCCAGTGGTGGTTGCGTTAGTTACGGTGGTGGTGGTTTATATTTACGTATGAATATTAAGTTCCTCCGTCGCGCCGGTATGCGGGAGGGTTTTGCGGAAAAAAAAGATATGCAACCCAAATTTGTTCTCACGTTCTCAATTATATATATTTTTTTCTCATTTGAACTTAAGTCTCTCTCTCTCTCTCTCTCTCTCTCTCTCTATATATATATATATATATATATATATATATATATATATATATATATATATAAAGATGTGAAACTAAATTCTGGGCAATCAATATAAATTTATTTTTTATTTAAATTTAATTAATAAAGGGTTTTTAAACAAAATCCCTTGATTTATGGTAACAGGATATCAATTTTAATTCTCTAAAAGTATCCCCCTCTTTCTCTCTGCACTCATTAGGCTATAGTGAGTGAGACGTGGTAAATGAGTTGTTAAGGCAGGTGTTAAGGATGCTACACCACCCCTACCTAGTGCTAAGAAGAAGTTGCTATGGGTGTAGCGAGAGGAGAAAGGAGAGAGAAAGTAAGATGAGGTGTTGTGATTGGTTGCTTTGTATTTCTTTGTATATTTTATAATTTTTTTTCTTCAAAATTAAACCTACTAAATTGTCACACCTCCACTTCTTACCTTTTTTAGTGCTAGACATGCTAAGCTTATGTGACATCAAAAACTAAACAAATTCTATGTGGCAACGTGCTAAGAGTGTTACCACTCCCTTCAGCCTTATAGCGTATGTTGCATTCTCGCTTTCTCTAGAACATCACCACCGGTCATCACCATCATCGCCATCGACCATTGGTTTCGCTGCCAGTTTAGTGTTGACGTGTATGTAGCAGCAACAACAACCTTACACCTTCACAACCCCCGTCATCATCATTGATACCACCAACCATCTTTTAGGGTTTCTTTTGCCCTGCTCCCAAACGGCTAGAATCTAAACCCCATGAAGAAGAAAGTTAAAAGCGAGAGCAACATGATCAAATGTGATCATACATCATCACCATTGTTGCTTTCACAATCGTTGGCTTCATCCTCTTCGTACATCATCATCATCACCGATCAATGTCTTCCCCTGCCATTGTTTTTTCTGCAGTCAACTAAAAATATATTTTTCATCAAAAAAGTCCCAATTACAAAATCCCTGAGCTATCTTGAATAGTCTTCCTCTTCCATCGCAAAGTTCCTACCCTATGTAATTTTTTATACTTGATTTTTGCATTTGATCACTACAAGAAAATCACTTTTTAGCGGCGACGCTATTACCGGCGACACGGACCTTTAGCAGCGACACTCTCTAGAGTCGCCGCTAAAGGTCCCTGTTGCCGGTAATAGCGTCACCGCTAAAGGGTGATCACCCGAATCTGCGTCTTCCCCTTCCGTTACATCTACACCGTTCGATCAAATATCTAATCCAACGGGTAAGGTACCTTATCCCAACTAACCTAATATCGGCGACATATGTGTCGCCGCTAAAGCTCGGAATTGTCACCGCTAATGATGCACTAAAAAATGACCGGGTACCCTTCCCTCCAGATTGTCGCCGCTATTGATAATAGTCGCCGGTAATAACCTAAGTGTCGCCGCCAAAGGCGTCGCCGCTAAAGGCTGACGCAGATAAAAAAAATACCGCACGCAAAACTTCATTCTTCACATTTGCTTTCTGTTTGCAGCCTCTTCTCCTTCGCCCCTTACACCTTCTACCGAGTTCTTCCTCAAATTTCTTCTTCCATCTTGATTTCTCCATATCTTGTGTCATATTAAGTGTATTAGGGATTAAGGTGTGATTTGGGACCAATTTCTAAGTGGAGTTCTTGAAGAAATTAAGCTAATTTGATTTGAAAATTTCTTTGATAATTTCCTTGTTAGTTTGTTTGTTAACACTGAAAAAGTGTTGATTAAATTTCCAAGTTTTGGTAATTTAATTTGTATGTTATCCTTGCAAATAATGTTGAAGTGATTTGTGACATTTTGGATGGCTCCCAGGTTTTGGATTTGTAATTTCATTGGGTGAATAACAGTTTTTCCAGCTATTACCGGTTGATTTCCGTCACTACAGGTTCTATTATTTCATTTTTTTGTGTGTATGTGAAATAGCAATCTACTTTAGCATCGTAAAATGCATGTTGAATTGGTAATTTTGGTTTTGTGGTGATTATTTGCTAAAAAGTTTGGTAATTTGGTTTTTGTCCCAAGTGTAAGAAATAGCAATGTACTTTGGTTTGTATCTTAGTTTACAAATAACAATGTATTTTGATAGTTTTTTTATTTTTTTATTTTTGACAATCTAACTTATAAGTTTATATATATATATATATATATATATATATATATATATATATATATATATATATATATATATATATTGTTATTAATTATGTATATGGAAAATCTTCGTACAATGCTCAGTGACCCGGCATGTAGGAATGAACTTTATTCGTTTTTTCAATCCCACAATAATCAAGGAAACGATGGAAACGGAGATGGTGGTATGTAAGGATGTGTTTTATTTGCATATGTTGTTATGCTTTGCTACTTGGTAGATTGTAAAAATTTGGTTGTTTTGCTAGTCGGATATTATGACTTTTGACACTATTTGTAATTAGCGTCGACACTATTATTTTTGATATTTAATCGAATATTGTTATTGTCGGTGACACTTTTACCGGCGACATTATCACCGCTAACCAAAATCATTAATTAAAAAAAAATGAAAACTGTTATTACCGGCGACACTTTTACCGGCAACATTATCACCGCTAACCAAAATCATTAATTAAAAAAAATTGAATACTGTTATTATCGGCGACACTTTTACCGGCGACAAGGGTCATTACCGGCGACATGTTTATTAGCGTCGACACTACTCATTAGCGGCGACAGGGTCAATAGTAGCGACATTTCTCATTAGCAGCGACATAGTGATCAATAGCGACGAAGCAGTAGTGGCGACTCGGTACCGGCGACGCGTCACCGCTATTAGTATTACCGACGACTTTTGCGACTTTTACCGGCGACAAATGACCTTTTTCCTTGTAGTGGATCATGATATTGATTAGTTGCACATGATTTCTTTTGGCTATAATTGAGAAGTTTATGTTTTTTTTAATCTTCATCCGTTTTGTGTATTAGAGTTTCTTTCGGCTATAATTTTTTTTATATTGGTTACCTGTATAATTGATTTTTTTTATATGTATTATAAAGTTTTATTTATTATGATCTAAATCGAATGTTAGTATAATCGGATTTTGAGCATTTAACTTTATGTAAGATTGGCTTTTGGTTTATGATGGTTTACAGATAATATACAAATAATAACAAAATAAGTCGCCCATTCTTATGATATCGAGTTGTTGGGAATAAAAAAAAAAATCCAAATGCTTCTGAAGCCTATTGGAATATGATAGGTCAATTTGGATAAACAAAATTGTTTGAAAACTTAATGGAAAATTTATTTATTGAAGATATTGTCTAATATTTATCTATTATAAAATCAATTATCAACCTATCATGTATTATGAAGTTTTCATATGTTAAAGAAATATAATATAGAAATAAATACTAAAACAATAGTCAAATTTATTGGTTTTTGGCTCATGTCTAAATGGCTTTTAGGCATTATATGATTTGTTTTTATCATGGCAGTGTGGTGAATTTTAATTCTTAATAAGTTAAAATTTATATGTTTACTTACCAAATAATTAGGTGATAGAACTTCTCAAGTCAGTACGATGAGGACGATTACAATAGGACGATTACGATAGGTGGCGGTGTGAGTTTTTGTGTTTGATTGGTATTAAACAAGATAATATAAGTCACAATTCTGCTGTTTACAAAATGGATTCTTAAGTACTAAATTTATTAAGTCTACTATGTGCACTATATTTTAAGGATACATATTTCTTACGTATAAGAAGTACACCAAGTTTTGTTTATGCTTATACATTATTAGAATTTTTTTTTCTGAAATTGTGCAACAATAACTCCTTTTTTTTTTTTTTTTTTTTTTTTTTTTTTTTTTTTTTTTTTTTAAAGATGCTGTTCGGCTAAATTATAATTACGTGATTTTTAATCTTTTCTATTCACATTTTTTTTAAGAATGTGAAATTTCATTAAATAATTGGGTTTTCCGATGTAAAGTTTTTCATCTGATATTTCACATTCCTTAAAAATGAGTAATATATTATCATTTAGTTTACATTCCTAAATATATTTTAGGTGTATATAAGAGATGTTTGTAAATACTTCAAATAATGATAATTCTTATTAATATACCTACAAAAACTATTTAAGAATGTAAATGACAATGTGGGTAAATTTCATTGGTCACTATTAGTTGACATTTTTTTGTTTTCTTTTGCAGGGGAAATTATGACAATTGTTTGTGACCATGATTCTACTAGGTTAAAGTATATCGCCATCGACCATCGATTTTGCTGCCAAGGTAGCGTGGACGTGTTTGTAGCAGCAACAACAATCCCACGCCTTCACAACCCCTAGCGTCTTCATCAATCCCTAATTCCTTCGAGTTGTATATTCTTTCAGGTAATTTCCAACGATGACACACAATTCGGTCTACAACTAATATATGGGCTAATTCTAAGTTATGAATTTGACCTAGCGGCTTATGAATGAATGTTAAAATTGGCCAACAAACCCTACCTCTTGAAAATCAACAATTAAAGGATGCAATGGAAGAAGTTTGTGATATTTTATTATTTTAGGAATGTTGTTATTCTTTTCAGGAATAAATGTAATATTTTTAATAATGATTAGTATTTAGTAGATTATTAATTGTGTATGTTGTAATTCTTTCAAGAATTCATATATTCTTTCAAGAATGTTTGTATTATATACAACATATAGTGTATTATTTTTAAGAATTGTTATAGTTATTACATATCTATTGTTATTTTTTTGTTGTTATTTTGTCAAGAATGATAATAATTCTTTCATGAATGTGTTTTTTTTTTTTTTTTATTTTTTTATTTATGTATTTCTGGTGGATATTCTTCATGATGTATCTTTTAAAAGAAACGACATTCTTTCAAGAATAAAAACGTATCCCGTCAAGAATGGATATTTTTTCAAATATAATTCTCCAAAAATGTTTGTGTTTTTTGTTGTTATTATTTAAAGCATATTTATTTTTTGAAAAAAAAAAATACTCTTGTAATAAAAATGCCAATAAATGTATTTACAAAAAATATGCTCAACATAAATGTATTTCCTAAAATTCTGAACTTGACTTATTTGATTATAAGCAAAAAGTCTATTTTACCTTCTTAACTATTTTACATTAAAAACAATAATTCTTTTTGCTTATAATTACTATCATGCCCATTG
Organism: Lactuca sativa; assembly: GCF_002870075.4. NCBI lineage: Eukaryota > Viridiplantae > Streptophyta > Magnoliopsida > Asterales > Asteraceae > Lactuca > Lactuca sativa. Next base: position 125,416,075 of record NC_056630.2, on the reverse strand, counting down.
AATCAAAACCCTTTATTTTCTAAATCTAATGGTTATGGTTGAATTATACAATAATAAATGTTCATTATAAATGATCCTCTTTCTTTCTTTCTCTCTCTCTCTCTCTCTCTCTCTCTCTCTCTATATATATATATATATATATATATATATATATATATATATATATATATATATATATATATATATATATATATATATATATATATATATATATATATATATATATATATAAGAAAAAGGTCTTAGATTGATGATAGAAGGTAGATGCTAAGTTGCCCAAAGTTACAAGCAAATTACTTATTCTCTTAAGGCTACACTTTTGGCTATTATATAATAAGCATCTTAAGCCTTTTTTTTTATATGTCTACCCCATTTCAAGCAAGCAAATCAAGTCATGTCTTCAATAGAAAAACAAAGGTATATATTCTCTTTTCTGTCTTTAATTCTCTACCTCAACCTTTCCATCTCCGTCTATATTCATATTTCTGCATATATGCTTCTTGGGTACTGTAGATAATTACAACTTCATGCTTGTAGAAGGTTTTGGTGGAGTCGAGTATTGCCTTGTTGACATGGGATTAAATGTTCATCGACTGTCGGTGTCGTTGCAACTGTTCAATTTATGTGATGAGTTTTTCATATGCACGTGATTTATGGTTATAAATCATTGCTCAAGCTTTTATATATATATATATATATATATATATATATATATATATATATATATATATATATATATATATATATATATATATATATATATATATATATATATATATATATATATATATATAGAGGTTCAAATGTGGATGAACGTTTATTGTGTGGACGTGTGGACAGTGTTATTTTATGAGAATAACAAAGAAAACATGTTGTTTGATAATATGAATACGTTAAATATTACATAACTATTATCATTATCACATATTCTCACTAATTAAATCGTCTATAAGGTTATTATAGACTTTTTATTATTATTCTCATTCTGTCAGAATGTTGTAGGAATGTTTATTGAGTCATATTCTGTCAGAATGAAAATGAGTGAAAAACGATTTATGAGAACAAAAATGAATAAGAATTAGTGAGAATGCATGAAAATGACGATATTCTTGTAAGGTTGAATGTATTCGTATTAATAAACAACGTATTCTTTTAGTAATTCTCATAGAATCGCACTATCTACACATTCGCACAATAATTGTCTATCCACCTTATAATCTAGCCCTATATAACTATATATCTTCAATTGATGGAAGTATTTTTAATTGTGGAAGTCATAGTTATAATTTTTTTTTTAAACATCGAATAATATTAATAATAAAAACCTAAATAATAGTAAACAGCTATCTATGAGTGGTAAGGAACAAACAGAACCAAAAAAAATAACAAGAACATTACAAAACGATACTCTCTTTAGATATATAAAATAAAAAAAAAGGAGAAACACTCCATTTCTCCTTTACTTATTTCATTCGAACGATGAGTAATGATAGAATCTATAATTTTGGTTTGGTCGACTCCAATGTTTTTGAATATTTTACTTCCTTGAATTCTTGGTTTCATGGATCCAAATTGCAAGAGTAGTCAATTTTCCCAAAATTGACGGTCATCTTTATACGCATAGTAAAAATTGCCTCTATTTATTACGATTCAAAGAACTAATTACTACGCTGCAAGGTAAAGATGACCGACAATTTTGGTAAAATAGACCACTCTTGCAATTTGGATCCACGATAATTAGAAACCAAGAATTCGACAATATCCAAAAATCGTTAACCACACACGCAGAAGCCATGCGATTTCCACCTCCCAATTATAACTTTATTATTATTATTATTATTATTATTATTATTATTATTATAAAAAGTAAACTATATTAAAACTCGACTATGATTAACAGTTTTTTTTATTTAACAAACACGTCTCTCATTTGCTGAAAATATATATTCTTTTTAAATTAAAAACTAAATTTATTGAAAAAAAATATCATTTACACCATAAACTTAGGGGTGTTTGCATAAGTTTATTTAAGGAGCTTATTAGTTTACACCGCTATAAGATAAAAAGAATGTTTGGATAAAAATAGTTTTTTGCAATGAGAAACCTCTGATAAGTTATTTTTTCATAAGTTATTCCATGCTAACTTATTAGCTTATAAAGCCAATAAACTAATAAACAATAAGTTTTTTTTGCCAAACACTCTCTTATATACTTTCAATTCCGCATAACAGAAAGACCTTTTCAAACTCCATGGAGACGGAAATGTCTGAAAGTGAAGATGTCAGAATTGAAATACAGGACAATCAACCGGCGACCAACAACGTTAACCACAATGTTGTCAGGGAGTGGGTAGTCTGCATTCAAGGCAATGAGACCACCCAACGTTTCGAACGCAAACGACAAATGGAGAAAGTACCTCCATTGCTCTTAAAAGGAGAAAAAGGTGGAAGAAACCGCCGATACTACGAACCATCAGTGGTTTCACTTGGTCCTTACCACCATAAACGAGAGGACCTCATCGCAGCTGAGAAATACAAGCTCATAACCCTCGAGGAGTATCGTTTGAGATGCAAAAAAACCATGGATTCCTTATACAACAAGGTGTTCGAAGTTGTATATGATGCTAGAAAGTGCTATATCGATGGTTCTACAGATGAATACAACGATGAGAAGTTTAATCGAATGATGTTGCGTGATGGTTGTTTCGTTTTGTTCTTTATAGAGTGCATTGCTAGCCAAGACAATATGTTGATGCTAAATAATGAGTATTTAGGCGCATTGGGCTTCGCGCATGTAGCTCGAGACATTTTCTTGCTCGAGAACCAAATCCCGTTTGTAGTACTGAAAGTTCTGTTGGATCTGAGATTCTTGGATGGAGGTGAAGAGATCTTAAAGAAGTTCTTTAACTACTTAAACTATGGAGAAATGTCCACGAAGGAAGAAAATGTGCTTAACAATAAGCAACCACTTCATCTTCTTGAGCTTTATAGGTCCTATTTCATATCGCTTCCGTGCTCTCTTGGTCTTGCTTCGATTAATGCACGCACAAGGCAAACATGTTGGAAAAAGGTTGACAATGCTGATGAAGATTGGAATTATGTAAAGCGAAACCGATCATTTGCATCAGTCACAGAATTGAAAGCTAAAGGGATATTTGTGAAATGTACTTACGACGAGTCTTCTAATGAAGACATCAAGTTTCATTCACGTTGTTGTTATGGTGAGCTTGAGCTTGTGCGCAGAGCAGTGTCCTCGAATTCAAAAGCTATTTACTTGAACATGATCGCTTACGAGATGTGCCCTCATAATCCTAATGACTTTCGAGTTTCGACTTACATTAGAGTAATGAAATCTCTGGTTATTCATCATGATGACGTGAAGGAGTTACGAAACAACAACATATTACTTCATAGTCTTGGTAGAGATGAAGAAGTAGTGAAGATGTACGATGAGATTGAGGCACCGGCGGTTAATCTCTATATGTTTAATCAGCTACGGCAAGGCATTGAGAAGCATTGTAATAACAGGTATAAGACATGGGCGGCAGAGCTGATTAACGTCTACTTTAGCAGTCCATGGAAGACAGTGGCTTTGTTGGTGGCTACTGCTATTCTTTTCACTAGTTTTTTGCAGACTTACTTCGCCATCAGGCCACTTCCGGATGACTCCAGTGGGGATATTGCCAAGCTTTTGAGACGATGCATACACTTTAAGCCTCATTCTCCACCTGCTTGATCTTGATCTGAATGAGGTGTTCATTTTACTTCGTTGGCCACCACACCATGTCGGAGATTTGGAGTTAATCAAAACTACATTTTGAAATCGAAAACCCACAAAGACATTTCAACCAATTTCCAAAAGAAATGAATGGATGTTTAATGTTACGAGTTTTTGTTTAAATTAAGTTATTATGAGAATTGTAAACTTTAATTACAATTTCTTTTGATATTTATGAGGACAAAGTATGTTAACAGTAATGGAGTTTATAATATTTACGAAAAAAAGAATGCATTGTCCTACCTTTTTAGCCATAATCATAATCAACTTATATTTTTCTACCAGTTAGATGATATAATAACTTAAATAAAAATAGTTTCTGGAATAATAATCAATTATTCTGTTGAACCGGGTATATTTGATATTTTACATATTTCAATCCGACCCCTGAATTCTCATGTTTCTCCCACCCCCAAATTTCAGGATCACCCGCTCTCCGACCCTTTTCCCCCGTTTTCACTGAATTCCTCATTAACAATGTTTTGCCTGAAACCCCATATTTAACCTTCTTTAACCTAGTTGTTATGTGTTTAGTTCGTTTTTACATATATACATATTACACTAATTATTCAAATACAAAACATATATATATATATATATATATATATATATATATATATATATATATATATATAGGGAAATGATCAAATGAGAACACCTAAAAGGTTGAGAACGCGAGAACAGTTCTGAGTCAATCAATATATAAGGGTATATAAGTAATTGTATATTTTAATTAAATTAAAATAAAATAAAATTCAATCAAATTCCCTTAAATTTAGGACCAGTTACCAAAAAGAAAGAAATATTTGATTTTTTATTTTTCTTATTAATGGAATATAAAAAACATTTTTACCTAAAAATATATTTAAAAAATGAAAAAATCAAAATTTTCTCCTATTTCACGTTTTTTTTTCTTCAAAAAAAAAAAGAATAGAAATCCAACCCCAAATCAATACATTTATATTCACAAATGATTTTTTTTTTCAAAAAACCTGAAACTACTCCAATCACAAATGAATACATATCAATTTACAAGCAATCCAATTCCTTTTTTTAATCAACTGAAAATAAAAAGAGTACCTCTAATCATAAATAAATACACTCATTAACACATGATTACACTGTTATTCACAAATGAATACACTGTTATTAACAAATGAGTACCCTGCTATTCACAAATGAATAAATGAATACCTCTAATCATAAATAAATACATTCATCCACACATGCTATTCATAGATGATTACAATGTTATTCATAAATAAATACACATTCTAAATGTATTCATAAAGAGAGATCAAGAGACTTAAAGATAAGAAAGATGTAGTAGACTGCAGGTGTATCAAAATGTATTCCAACAACTGGTTGATTTTATTGGAATTACATCAATCATGGAGGTTAGTAAATTTTCTATTAAACATTAACTGTTTTACACTTTTACTTTGAGCTTTATGATTTCTTCAACTTAAAAATAAATGATTACTTTGTTCTTTTTTCTAAACACGGGTCTTGGTAAGACTTGTTGGAGCTGATGATCATATGTATCCCGATCATGTGGATGTTATGCAATGGTTAACATATAGCAATCTGTTGGAGATGATTGTGGATAAATTAAGTCCCTTAGTGAGTACAATTACAATTTCATATTTGATATATGTACTTATATATATATATTATATGTTACATGATTTAATATTGATTGATTGTATATAAGTAATGACTACAAAATTCTCCTGAAGTACATTCAAACGCAGCAGAAACTTTTTGTACTATAACTAGAAACACATCATCTCCTCTTGCCTAGAAACTTTCTATCTCAAGGTTAATATCTTCATTCATCTCATATATTATAATTTCTTTTTAATGACTATATATTTGTTTATGGTTTTCTCTCTCCCAGTTTTGTTTCAAGGATTTTTGGTGATGCATTGGAATTGGATGATTCACATTCAAAATCTGGACTTATGAGCTCATTGTCAGTGTGCATTTCTTTATTGGATCCAAAAAGATCATTTCCTTCACCTCCATTTTATTCTTTTCGTGGGCATCATGTATATGAGTCACCTGTTCAAGTCAATCAAGAAACTGTAGGAGCAATGTTGCCTCAACTTAGTGAGTTTTATGCATATGATTTTCATTTTTTCATGCTTTACAAAATCATTGTACTGATTATTGATACACAATGTGTGTCCTAAATGCACGTCATAAGGTTATGACACGCAAATGTGTGTCATCTTCCTTTATGACAGGGCCTTCCTTGACACGCAATGTGTGTCGTAAACGTGCGTCGTAAATGTGTGTCGTAAATGTGCGTTGTAAATATATGACGTGCAAAAGCGTGTCGTTATAACAGGGCCTTCCTTGACACGCATTGCGCGTCGTAAAAGGCTGTTTTTCTAGTAGTGGGACGAACTTACTAGTCAAAACTATTTGGAATGGATTCACTATTTAAGGGTTACATTGAGTTACGGGGCAAAGACTATGTCCTCGATGTGAACCTCCCTTATGCGGATGATGCAACCTTTGAACAAGATATAGCTGCTTACAACAAACATGATGATGAATCTACAAAAGTTGCTTGATTTATGTTGGTGACCATGATTCCTAAGCTTCAACAGAGTTTCAAAAGTCTTGAGGTGTTTGAAATAAACATGAATCTCAAGGAAATGTTCCAATAGAAATTTTGGAAATAAATTTTTGAGATCGTCAAATCTTTGATGGCATGAAAACATCAAGATGAGAATTTTGTGTGCACACACATTCAAAAGATGAAGTCGTATACTGACAAACTGGGGAATTTGGGTGTCGAATTTCCAAAGGAGTTAGCCATCGACATGGTCTTGAACTCACTTTCAAGTTTGTATCATCAGTTTATCATGAACTGTAATATGAACAATCTCGACAAAGGATAAGGCTTCAAGGTATGTTGAAAACTATCGAAGCTAGTATGGCGAAGACCAAAAGCTCAAACCCTATTACTCTTGTCTTGGGCATTGCGCATGGTACAAACAAGAAGAAGAATTTTTCTCATGTTAAGGGAAAAACCAAGGTTGGATTTTTAATTCAAGCCCTTAAAAAAGAAAGCCAACTTTGAGATTGTGTCTAACACTGACCCAAAAAAGGTTGTTTGCTTTTACTACCAAGAGAAGGGTCACTAAAGACATAGCTTCCCCAAATACCTTGAAGACATGAAGAAGAACAAGGCCACGGGTGTTGGTGTAACATCTGGGTTTTTCATCCAAGTTATTTATTATTTAAAAGACTTTTTAACTAGATTACATTAGCATAAGCTTTTTTAATTAATTACAAAAACATCACCAATGTTACTTTATTATCAAAACAAGGTCCATCAAAATACCAAGTTCTGAAAACCAACACCAAGGTAAGTCTCAAAACCAAACATAAATAAAAACTCAACGACATATCCAAAATGGTATCATCACTAAAGTAATACTAAATAAAACTACCTATATATCCCCATGCTCACCAAGCCAACAAATCATGCTACATGTACCAATGCAAGGCAAAAGTGTAACAACCCGATATTTCAAGTCAATGTAATGACCTAAAGTCAAGTATTGTAACCTATTTTGAGATGATAATAAAAATAACAACAAAATGAAATGTTCAAAAATCTCAATTTAAATGTAGTAAGTGGTCGATATCGTAACAAGGTTTTCAAAAATATAAAGAACACTAAAATACAAGTTATAACGAAGAAGTTATAACCAATTGAAGATCCGCAACAAAACCTGTAAAACACTGTTAAGCATAAAACGCAAAATTTCAATAAAATACTTTTTCACCTTAGTTATCTAAATGAAAGTCGTAGATATCATTAAACCGTAAACGTACATAAAAAGAAAGTCAAAATCTGACTTCGTATGAGGAAGTTATGATTTTTCTAGATTTCGGATACAACATTAGACAGCTAAAAACTAGAAAAAGAGATGGAGTGACTTTTAGCCGACAAAACTTAAACGAGAATCGAAGACCTCAACAATAGTAATGCAACGGTAAAAGACAGACGAAATCGAACGTCGGATGAAGAAGTTATGGATTTTTAACGGACCTTTCCAGTCCCGACCTATTAAAAATATAATATTAAAAATAAATCAAAATTAGCCGACAGAGTTTAAACGAAAGTTTTAGAGCATAATCTCACCTATGCGTGCATATAAAGAACGTCAAAATCAGAACTCGTATGCTAGAGATATGAGTTTCTGAAGTTCGGTACATGAAACCCCACATTGTCAGACTCACGACGTGAACCAAAAGTTCTTGACGTGAGTTAGGGACTGATGTGTGCCAGATTCGGGCTATTAGACGTCGATTCTACGAGAGGGATAAGATCAAAACTCACAACGTGAACCTCCCCAAGTTCACGACGTGAATCCCAAAAATGCACCCTATAAATAGAAACTGAGGGCTTTGGTTTTGGTTGCTCAATTCTACTCCCCTTTCCCAATTTTACTCTGTGTTAAGCATCCTGAGACTACCCCGACGCCCTGGTTACGTATCCAAGCCTTGACAGAAGCGCGAAGTCCCAAAGTTCCCGAGAAACTTGCTTCTCTCTGATCGAAGTGTTGCCCCGAGTTAAACATCGTCTTCTTCAAACCGTCATTCTTATCAAGTGAGTTCATACCCCTATCACCACACTTTCAGATGATTTTACATGCTTTTAAACACTTTTAGGGGGGGATACAAGTAAACGCACGGTTAAATTCGTGTGAAAAACATCAATCTTTTGCTATACTTTTCATACTGTTATTATAACTATCATATGAAAACGTTGGCATGCAAAACATCTTACGACACCACTTTACCCTCTCGGGATGAAATGTATTTATGAATAATAACATGATTTATTTATCTTTTTGCATAACATATCATGACAAGGGTAATCATTTTGGACATAAACATATAAATTTCAAAAATACGTGACTTAACTGAGAATATGTGAGTCATTCGTCTCCATCGTACCTATCAAGGTATACAAGAAAGCCCTGTTTTATAACCAGAATCTCCGCCCGAAGAACTTGATAAGTGTGTATAGATCTATACGGGACTGATGATCCCGCACCCTGGCTGTTAGCTACCGCCGGACCGGCAGGTTAATGGTGACAAGTGTCATAACATTTCGACGCCTGAAGAACGTCGCTACAGGCAAATCCATCATAGTACGGTTATGAAAACTCACAGGATAGACAATCATTATGGTATTATGTTTTAGGGGAAAAGTAATATTACAGTTATTTTTTCGTGAAATACGAACTTCCTATAGTTTTGTTTACTAATAAAACTATACATCATCATTTTAAGTATGACATATTTACTTACAAGTTATAGTCTTGGGCATTTAAGACTGCTTCACACTTTTAGGAAAATATAGGGTTTTCTTGGTTCAATACATTCATTTCATACAAACAACGAATCATAACTCATTTTATAAGAAAATATCGGATTTTCTGGGAAACAAACGTAAACTTTCGAATGGCATATATTTACACAAATATCTACTTATGAACTCACCAACTTAACTGTTGACACTTTTTCTTTGAAATAACTTGTATTCTCTAGGAATCGCTAAACACCAAGTTAGCAACTACTTTTAAGGACTAATCCTCTGCCGTTAGTAACATCTTTTGGAGCATCATATTGTATTTGACTTTTGAAACATGTAATACAACAATCATGTAAACTTTTCAAATATATATTATGGTGGTTTGTACTTTATTTACTATTCAATTGTTATGATACTGTACATGACGTCCTCCACCCCCGAATGTTTCTGCAGTTCAGGTTTGGGGGTGTGACAAAAAGCAACAAGCAAAGAAACAAGTGGCAGCAAATGCTAAGTGAGTCAATCATAAGTACGGTGTTATGGAACACACATAACCTAAATGGGTCAAAAAACATCATAGAAAAATGAATTCAAACACCCACATATCATGACAACAGATACATCGTATAACCAACACAATAATGCTCAATTAATATTATTCTTCTTAAGAGCCTTTTCATTTAGTTACACTTCATTATTCATCTTTGTAACTTGTTATTACTTCATCCCTCACTATAATATTATAAGATAACATTAGACTTCATTTTCATCATTAATAATTACTCTCCTTTAATCACATTTGTAAGTATTATCAAAATACTTCCAATTTATGGGTCTATATATTCATCAGTAACTCCCAAGGTAAGTATCCCATTCACTACTAATGTTGCCTACAGGACCCAATGCACTAAGTGAGACGCGACTCTCACTCGTAACATTTGCCCCGATTCATTGTGCTCGCTACTCCGACGTTGTATATACTAGTACACACATTTTCGTTAAGGACTAATACAAATTGTGCCAATTACACTGCATTACACCCCCCTTAAACTGCACGTGATGTTTGCGCTGGCCCCACCGCATTGCCAACATCACTCCATTCCATCCACCACAAAAACCATGTCTCAAGTGATTATCTAGAAGAACCATTTGGTGCCTCTTTTGGCTTAAGATCTTATCCTATATGTATATTCCAACCTATTAGGCCACCTCACAATCCGGATAGGGTACAAACTATGTCTAGGTTGCTACCCTTAACCCTGATAAATGTATTCCCCATTTTTATTAATATTTTATTAATTCATCACTCAAGGAAGCACATTTTACACCTCAGTAAGTAATCATGCTCTTTGTGATTAAAATTAAAGGCATATTACTTCCCATGTTACTTTTTATGTAAGCATGCAACTAGTAAATACAGTTAAAACATTTTACATCACAGACAAATTCATGCACATAAAATCAATTCATCATAATTGCTTATCACATCACTAAAATGATTTGTCCTAATCATCATAGATATGTATTTACAAGAAATCATAGCATGCATATATCATACATAATCAACACAAAATCCTCTTTCTATCATGGACCTAACGCACTTCTCACATAAAAAATAAGAATCTAGCATGTAATGCAACCTAAATTCTCATACACAGTAAGAGATCATCATTACCAATAGCATATGATTCACAATAGGGGTACATGCAACCTATACAACCTAGGTTCATTCCAATCCCTCTAAGATATGGAATTCTCTAATAAAGTACTTAAATTTCCACAAAGATTAACTCACATCTGTCAAGAAATGCTCTTTCCCCTCTTCAAATCTCGTAAGCACTTGAGGTATCATGATCTCCCATAATACAACACAAACAAGTATATTACTAGATATTTTCAAGATTTAAAATAGATATTATATACCCCAAACATATAGACGAAATACTAGATTAAATATCCAGATTTTGACCCAAAACAATAGCCTATTCAAAGCCACTTTAACACCACAAAAGTCTGCTAAAGTTACAATGTTTTCCATTATCCAGTGGCTTAGTATTTTATCTTTTCAGGGACTAATTGTACATTTCTATACGATTTTTCTATAATTTACTATGGATTTTACAAAATGGGATATCAATGCAGCTTATTTGTGACTAGTAAGTTCAAATGATGATTTTCACCCTAGCTAGAACCAACATCATGTCAAGGAAAAAATTAGGGACATACTAGACCCAAACCCTGAACTTTGGTTCTAACAGATCCTAATTCCAACATTCTATGATTTTTCTAAACTTTTTACAAAACAGGAGCATAATAGGTAATTCCATATTATTTCCCTGCATTAACTTTTAAGAGTTATTTGACATCTTAACCCATGAATTCATTATAAAAATGGCCTTGAAGATAGAAAATAAACTCTTAATAGTAGCAACACTTCATCAAGTCAAAAATACAATTCCAATTTCAAACTATGACCCAAAGTACATTACTTTAAAGGGAAAAACAAAAGTATGATGCTAATAAGATAAAACACAATCAGGGTTTGGGTTTTCTCAACCATTAAGCAGCATATCGAGGCACTTTGGGTCAATTTTGAGAGCCTTAAGATTGCATTAAAACATGGTCTTTATGTGGAAAAAGGTAACACACGAATTCTCTAGAATTGGAAGTAAAATACATATAAATTATGACACAAAAAAGAAACATTAATTCCATCACTTTGAGAAATGCATAAACACCATTAACAACACATTATAGAGTGTTCATAACAATAATTTTTTTACATACATTAACCATAAAAAACACACCCAATATGGTTGGAGTTTAATCACATGAAATCTCAAGGATTGTAAGGAGAAAGAAGCATGTCAATGACACCAAAGAGAAACAAATTTGACATTACAAATCAACCAATTCCCAAAAAATTGAAACATAAACCTTGAGGAAGAAATAATTTCAGAAAATTTATCACTAAATTGCTCAAATTCGGCCCTAATAGCAATCCCAAAAATATCCATCGACCCATGCTTGCCTCAGATTGACAATTTATGCCCTCTTCCTTCTTAATCGACGTTTTTTTCTTTCCTTTGGATCGATACACGCTAGCAATAAAAACAACCCAAGATCGATTGGCAGCCCCTTATGTCGAATGTGATGAAACAAAAATGGATGAGCTCATTAATTTCATTAACACGATGATTAGAATTATGGGGGTTATGATTGATTTTGCAATTACGTCCCTCAAGTGTCATAGGTAAATTCCAATGTTTACTCTTTATGATGGATTTCTATAGAAACATAAATTAGATTTTTGTAGTCCTATTACGCTTTCATGGTTTTCTACTTCAACATTAATAGAAAAAAACCGGTTGGTTCCCTCTTATTGGTGTGTTAAATACTATATTTGAGGTATTTTGTATTTAAAAAGGTGAAAACATTTATATGCTTATCGATTATAGTGGTATTGTTCTTTTTTATGATAATTTCTAAATCTATTTGATTCTACTACTGTAGATTTTTTAGAACTTTTTTATATACTTTGCAATGCTATTTGACTTTATTACGATGCTTGTTTATTTAATTCCAATTGATGGCACACTAAACATTTTTCCTACCTGCAACTATAAATTAGTTAGTTGAGGGACAAAAATTTGAGTTTTGTTTATTTAATTCCAGTTGCTATTACTATGATATATATATATATATATATATATATATATATATATATATATATATATATATTTCTAATCATGATTATTTATATTGATTCTCATAGAATGAATAGGTTTTTGCATTCTGATATATGGAAAATAAAGAAAACATGGCGAACGATAGTGTAGTCTAACATAATGTTTTTTATGTATAAACATTCTAAAGCGTAGAATGAATTCTATGAGAATTTTAATCTCTATTAGATTAAATAACAATTATTTAATATCTTCTACATTCTATCAGAATTTATAGTTTTTATTCTCTTAGAATGTATTGTATTTTATAATATTTGAAAGTTGATTATGTTTTCTTTGTGGATATATGTTTTGAAGAGCCTCCCATTGATGTGGAACATGAAGAAAACATGGAAAACGAGAGTGTATTCTAGCAGAATGTATTCTGCTAGAATGTATAAAATGTTTCTTAACAATAATATTATTTCAGAATGGATTAGTGTTTTTGTTAGATTTGACGTGTTTTTCTTTTTTAACCATTTTTAGCTTTAACATTTAAGAATAAATATAATTCGTAAACCATTATTAGTCATACTTTTTTTAAGAATGAATGTAATAACTTTTTATAGTCTTATTGTAACACCTTGTTTCGAATCGTTTCATAATTCGAGGTCGTCACCCGAAGATCATTTATCATAAGGCTTCAGGCCTTGGGGAAAGAGTGGTTTGGACCAATTTGGACGTGGGTAATGTAGATTATGTGATCCAAGAGTTTGGGTGTTCATTGGAGCCCAATGGTAAAATGGTAAAAATGATGGTTAGGGCCTTTCATGAATTAAGGATTTTAGTTTGAGGTGTTTTAAGTCAAAAGGAATTGGATAGGATTGTGGAGCTCTCCAAGACCTTTTCGTGGATATAAAGAGCATTGAAATCGGAGTTGGAATGAAGAAGTTATGACCGTTTGTAGTATGAGGATTTTGGGCTAAGCCTAGTACGTTGGGCGTACAAGGAGTACGCTAGGCATACTAGGCTCAAGTTTGATCGCGGAAGGCAACCAAGTATGCTGGGCGTACTGACACCTGGTGTGACAACCCGAAATTTATTCCTTGTACAAAAGACTAATTTAATCCAAGTTAAACTCGTTTTGCTAACTTCTAACACTGTTTGGGGTCTATTTGAGTGTTCTAAACATAGTGCAATTAAGGTAGGAACCTAGAAATGGGATAACATGATGCATATCAAGCAAAATCGGGCCAAACACTCCAAAACTTGGAGTGTGCGGCCGCACACTTGAGTGTACGGCCACACACTGGTGTGCGCGGCCGCACACCCATCCCAGCCACACACTCGCACCTATATATACCACACTTAGTCATTTTGAACACTTTTTCCACTTCTTCAAAGATAGAACTCGAAATCCTCTCAAGTATCATCCAACTTTACACTCCAATCTTCAAACAAGTAAGTGATTCATCCCTTGATTGAATATTACATGACCTTAACTAGCCTTCTTCCCCCACTTAGATTCATGAAAACGCGTTTTTGGTGTAGATCTTCAAATACACCAAGAACACCAAGAACACCAAGAGCACGCACTAAATTTTGGACCCTAATCACCTCTTTTAAGCCTCTAAAGCGTGTATATACTTGTTATACCTGGTTAGATGTTAAGAACACTTGATGATATGCTTGAAAAACTCAAGTTTATCGTCTTCATGAAGGGTGTGCGGCCGCACACCTTCATAGTGGCCGCACACACCCTTTTTAAGTCCCAAATGCCTAGGGCATTAAGAAGGGAAAAGATCTAGAATTGGATATGACTAAAAGGATTATACAATTGTCGAGGACAATCTAAGGTCTACCAAAGATTGGTTGCTCAAGGACAGTTGGAAGTATAGTGATAATTATGGAAGGACCATATTGACATAATCTGTAAGGAAGCAACTCTTGTTCAGAAGTGATAGTCAAAATGGAATCTGGAAATGTTTCAAAGTTAGAAATTATTCAATCTGTGTAAGATTAGGAAACTTAATGCAAGAAGGATGTTTCCAAGGAGCTGATCTCCTTTGGAATGCTTTGTAATGGTTGTTAATGCTCTGTAATGGTTGTTGTCAAGTCTTTCTAACTTTGTGCATAATCATTACAAGAGGATCGATGCATATAAGTTTAGAATCTAACAGATTTCAATAAATGGCATGGATTTGGAATTCTTGCATTTGCAGTAAGGATTTGGGACTGTGAAATGAGAATCATTGGAATTATATTCAATCGATCTTCTTCATAAAGTAAAGATCATAGACAAACATAGTATGCATACTTGGTGTATGCCATGACTAGTGTTTAGAAAACATAGTGTACATGCTTGGAGCATGGGACAACTATTGTTTTAAATTCAAGAATAAAGTTGATTGATGAAACAGTATACAATGAATAATGTGTAATCATATGGTGATAAATAAAAGGTGTTTTATTTATGTTCATAGGTTTTGATACCATATTGGATTCAATTATTATTGTGTTTCACTTTGCATGTTTTAACTTCCAGAATAACTAGTTCATTGTTCTGGATGACTAAGTTATTCAAACCATCCACATTCGGTCATATGTTGGAAGTAGATATGAATTAAGACTGTCATGGGTTGGCTTGTAGATGTCTAAGATGTTGGACAAGGGCTACAACACTCATGAGTGCTCATAAGTTCTGAGTATTGGATTCAACCCGCGCTCATTAGAATCACTTCAAGGATTTTATCACGAGTGATCATGAGACGATAATATCTTATATTCTTCAAACCTAGAGATATGAGTTGTTACTATGAGTTGGTTGTACATTGATTGCACGAAAACGCATTCGGTAACTCGATGTCATAAAACGTTCCTTTGTGTATGATTCAACAAGCAGTAGAACAAACCATATGAGTCAAAGTTTATCCATTCCTTTTACCTTTGGGATAAAAGTCATATCTGTGGGCCCCTCGATGATTTGGTGATTACAAATGTAAGTGCTCGGCCGATCCAGGACTGATTTGATTTGTTCAATTAGTTAGTCGTCATAAATCGGAAATCGGGAAATAACAAATGGATAGAGAGAATGATTATAATCCATGTCTCAGTCCATATGATATCTAGAATGGAGGAATATATGATCCCTTATCTAATGGACAAGCCATTGACAAAGGTCAGAGTTCATCTACAAGGTCAGAGTTCGACATAAGCTTTTTGAGAGCTACGATTGCCAGTCGGTTCTTGAAGACATACATAATAATAGTTTTAGACTTATCCAAGTGGGAGACTATTGGATTAATGTCTAAATCCATAACTATAATTGGTAAGACTTGACCCGACCCGGCATGGTCCATTTGGATTGCATGGCATCATGCATTTGGATAGACAAAAATGAGAGAAATAACACTTAAGGTTTGGTAATATATTATAAGTTCTAATATATTAATAATATTATTTAATTAGTATTGATCAAGAATTAATCTAGGATTAATTAAGTGATCAAAAGAAGACTAATTAAATATATGGGTTGATTGTGTAAATCATTCATTCTTATATATGTGGGCTTGTGATCCAAGATTCCTTATGTTGGACTAAGTCCATGGGGTGACCCAAGGATACTCCACGGAGGTTAAAATCCATGGAGCATAAGGAATGGGTAAAGTTATGAGTTACATGGTGTAACCCTAATAGCCACCATATAAAAGAATCCCATGGCTCAAGAAATCGGCCACTATGAGTGAGAATGAAGGGCTAGCCGATTTCATGAAATGTGTATGTTCTCTCAAATCATTCCATGTGCATTTGGTGTTGTGTGAACCATTTGAGGTGTCACACTTGGGGCACTAGGCACTCAAGCTTCATGAAGACATTCTACATCAAAGAGGTATGTAATTCTAACTCCATATATTCATATGAATCAATGTTATTATGCTAGTTAGGATGAATACCTTAGAAAGTTCATATTTGCATGTATAATAGAGAAAACATAGATCCAAGGTATTTAGGGTAGCATGTACACTTAGGAGTGTTAGAATGCTCAAAGCCCAATAATGGTATCAGAGCCTAGGCTTGTTTTCAATTATACTTGATGCAAATTGCTGAAAAATCGATTTTCTGGCTTTCTGCGCACTGGACTCATCCTACTCGTCGAGTAGGTTGATACACTCGACGAGTAAGAGCCCAGACAACATATTTTCGAGCTTTTTGGCTAGAAATGGACTACGAACATTATCCTAAGCTGTTTTTGGACTTATAAACTTGTTTTTTGATGTGATCATGCTCATGCTAATCCAATTTCAAATATAATTGTCAATAGATTCATGTTTTGTATTAGTTTAGTGATTAGGCTAATTACATGAAAACGTTTGATTTGAATTATCTTGTTCTTATGAGTTGCTTAGATTAATAGAAAAGCTAATTGATTATGTGTTTTCAATCCATTTTAATCTAAGAGTTGATTCTAAAATGTGTTTTTGTAACTTGTCCTCAAGTTATATGAAAAGTCACATTTAAGTTTCATAAAACTCATAAAAGGTAGCAATGGTTACAAAAAATGAAGAGTCTTGTCCTCAAGTTATGGAGGTTCAAGAGTCACTTCATTACGTAATAAAATGTGTAACCTTAATTAATTCCACAAGTTACAAAATAAAGAAAAGTTACATTCTTTTACTTGTTTAAAGTCTTCCATAACTTGTCCTCAAGTTATGGAACTTGAAGAGTCTTTTAATGAAAACTACTTTAAACACATAAGTTATGGAATTAATTAGTTTAGAATAGTTTCAAAACTTGCCCTCAAGTTTTGGAATTTGAAAAGTTTTCACTTATGAATACTTTAATTCCAAGTTAGCCCTTAGAATTTTAAAAGTTAAAATTCAACCCTTATACTTTATAATATTACAAGTTAATAATATATATATATATATATATATATATATATATATATATATATATATATATATATAAGAGCAAGTCAGTCTTACCGTTAGTAGGCCTCATTCACGAAGCCAATCTATAAGGGGGTATACGGATACTGCCTATAAAATGGCAGTTTAATGGGTGTCCACTCTCACCCACCGCTTCCTTGACTGGTGGAGGGTCGTTAGCCGAACGGGTAGGACAAGGACTATAATTCTCCCTTCATTAAAAGTATTAATGATAAATACTAAGTAACTAAACTCTTATTAATACCCAATCTTAGTTACTTAGGAAAAATGTGAATAAGGTGCTAACCCATGAAATTACACTTTGCACTCTGTTTAAGCCGTTAGTGGAGCATGTGTGGTTAACCGGCACACTAACCTGGACTTAACAAGGTAGGCAAAGGGTAACTTAATATTTATCGTAGTATCGGTGGAGCGTGTGTGGTTAACTGGCACATCGATTAAGGGGTAAATATTAAGGATATCCAGTGTATTTGCATGGTTACTTCACACCTTGTTTTGTGATCCTTGGCATCCCAGTCACAAAAACTGAAGGGCACACTCGAGATTGAAACATGCCATTGAACAGTTCAATGAATCTCAAAAGATCTAGGAGTTTCAAATCCAATTAAAACCTAATAATACATTTCGTTTATCTTGGTGGAAATTGGTGAATCGTCATTCACCTACCTTCAAATATTTTATATCTTGGATTACGGCATCCCTCTTCCAAGTTATAAAAGTATTGTGTTGGGTCCCAGCCTTAATATTTCATATTGGGTGTTATATTAAGGACTTTAAATCAACTATCTTGAATATCTCCCAAAAAGATGTCTGGTTTAGACATTTATGATCTTCCCAAATCTCGTGAAACAATCTTTCCTAAATGAAGATGATGTCCCATGGAAATTATACTTCATTCACCTCCTCCAATTATTCTCCCTAACCCACAAGTTCTTGAAAAGTTTAAGGTCACTCAAGCCCTATTGGCAAGCAAAGGTCTATGTGTGATTACAACTTGGAGATGTAGTCACATATTGACAAGCTGGGAGAGTTGGGTGTCAAAGTCTTGAGAAAGTTGGTGGCTCAACTACTTTCTAAGTCACATAGTGAGTTCCTTTGGGACTCCTATGAAACAGACTATGACAAGACCCTTAATGATCTTATCTATTTGCTAAGATCAACTTCCTAAAACTTTATGGACATTGACAATGATGACATTGGATATCCAATAAAGCTCTCTCTTCCCAATGGAAAAGGATCGGCCATAGTCAACTCGGTTGACCAAATGGTAAAGAGAAAGGATAAGTCTATGATAGTCCTATATTCCATTACCAAAGCGTCCATATGTTAAATTGCCAAAGGAAGGGGCATTGGTTGCGAAGCTGCCAATTTATCTAAGGATGTTAAGGTCAATAAGTTTGACTCTACTTCAAGTAATGTCCACTATCTAACTCTGCTAAGTTTCTATTATGAGATTCTTGATACATGATGTGACTGGGTCACATGTTGATGTTTTAAGAATCAAAGAAAAATAAAGAAACTTAAAGAAAGAATATGTTGAATCTGATCGCGTAGATAGATTTCTATCGCATAGTTTGAAGATCGGATTCTCGAGCTACTTCTTAGGAGTTATAATATATTGCTTAGGAATAGATAACAACAAAGTTTTCATGCGCTTTTGCATTGTAAGGATAGTCTTTCCGCAAGGTTTTAAAATAATGGGAAACAATTTGATTTTATTTATTTTATGTATCCTTACAATAGCGTTTGTGAAAAATTTTGTTGCTTATAAGATTTCATTAAGAGCAAGAGTGGAAATATGAATTTGATTCTTTCATTTATGGTGGTGTCTAAATTTACCAAATAAGGAAAGATTCTCATCATCCAAGGTTTCAATTGGACCGAGACTTGGAATCATGCAAGTTGTATAGCATGATGAATGAGAACTTTCAAGCATTGGAAAAATTAAGACTAACTACTTGTTCACATGGATGTGTGAGTCAAGTAAAGGACTAAGGGATCGAGTACACATTCTTGTGCACTGGTTAAGTCCACCACAAAAGATCGATAAGACTATTCATCATGATTTACTTAAGTTCAGTAAATATGGTTATACTTACAAGTTTAAGTATAATTCTGAAACATTGGAAAAGTTTCAGTGTAAGGCAGAATGAATAAGAAGAATCAAATTAGGCAGAAGGATAAAAGTCTCTCAAATCTGAAAAGATGGGATAGTACTTTAGTATCATGTTATATGATCATCTTAATGATTAAGAGACCTTATCACAATTCATCCTCTAAGTGCATTCCGATAGCTAAGAAGAGGAGCTATGAATTGGTGAAGTGGTTAAATCAAGAAGATGATTCATACTTCGTTCCAAAAACAATTCTTAGAGTTATACTCTAAGATTGTAACTTGAGTGACATGTCTTAAAGAAGTTTTAAAACACTTGTCAAATGTAAGAGTAAAAGTTTTCTACTCTTGTACATTTGAAATTGGTAAGTTGTGATGTTTTGGATAAAACAAAGACCAACTAAGGCCAATTGTGTGAAGCGTTTGTCTTGATTAGAATCCACACTATCTCTTGAATATTTGACAAGAAAGTCTTATATGTCAAGAGGATAGTGGGAGTCTTAAAGGTCTTGAAAGTCTCAAGAACTAATCAAGAATAAAACCTGAAGTTCTTCACTAGCACACGATTTGAGGTTCATAACCTATCGTGTTGACATATTCTGTGCCCATTCCAATTAAAGTTGACTTTGAATATGAGTTCTTAGAGTCCTCAATTGGTTGCACAACAACTTGGAAGCAATGGCAGGCCCTTGAGCTGCCAGGTGGCAACAAATTAAGATTGAGTTCAGTCCATATGAGTTTGGATTTGTCATCCTCCTTGTCTTGTGACTATGGTTTTGACAATTCACATGCATAAGAACATATAAACCATTAAATCTAAGTGTCATAAGGTTTCTCTCCGATTCATGAAAATGATGGTGAGGAAACACTTTCACTAAGTAGATTTTAGCTAGATAGCAATTGTGATATTTGCATTTTCAAAGTCGTTAGTGGAGCGTGTGTGGTTTACCGGCATACTAACATGGACTTGTGAGAAGTGGCAAAGGTCTAAAATATCAAGACTATGATTACGGCATCCCTTTTCATAGTTCTTAAAATTGTTTAGACACACCTGTGAGCTATCTAAGATAAGGTGTATGATATTGATAAAGTTTTATCAAAGCAATCTAGTATCAGAAATCTGAACTTTGGTAAGAAAGTCAATAAAGTATTGATTTCTAGAAGTCCAGCTGATTTCTGAGTACATGTCAAAGCTAGTGGGAGCATAAGTGTTATGCTAATACACATCATGTTAGTGGGAGCATGATTATTATGATAAAAGTTGCAAGTTAGCAATGTTAATTATAGAAAACAAAAGTTTCAATTAGGAAAGAGTTGTCTTGATATAATTAAGGGAGAGGAAATTATACTTCATCTCAAATCTATAAGCTTAGACCGTGAGATTTTAATCAATTTAGTCAAGTATATATATGAATGATATGTTGAAATGGCTCAACATAAGAAAATTCTATATATTGGTCAATTATTTGCGTTCTAAAATTCGATTATAATTACGGCATCCCTTTTCATAATCTGAATTATGAGAACTTGGCAAACTGAAATGGAAATATTATTGCAAAAGACTGGTTTAGTCTTTATGTGAGACATCATGAATCGTGTCCCATATGCTTCGGATATAGGATCGATTACATGTGTTGTATTCATCCTTTCTAAAATTTTCCAAATGCCTGGGGCATTAAGAAGGGAAAAGATCTAGAATTGGATATGACTAAAAGGATTATACAATTGTCGAGGACAATCTAAGGTCTACCAAAGATTGGTTGCTCAAGGACAGTTGGAAGTATAGTGATAATTATGGAAGGACCATATTGACATAATCTGTAAGGAAGCAACTCTTGTTCAGAAGTGATAGTCAAAATGGAATCTGGAAATGTTTCAAAGTTAGAAATTATTCAATCCGTGTAAGATTAGGAAACTTAATGCAAGAAGGATGTTTCCAAGGAGCTGATCTCCTTTGGAATGCTTTGTAATGGTTGTTAATGCTCTGTAATGGTTGTTGTCAAGTCTTTCTAACTTTGTGCATAATCATTACAAGAGGATCAATGCATATAAGTTTAGAATCTAACAGATTTCAATAAATGGCATGGATTTGGAATTCTTGCATTTGCAGTAAGGATTTGGGACTGTGAAATGAGAATCATTGGAATTATATTCAATCGATCTTTTTCATAAAGTAAAGATCATAGACAAACATAGTATGCATACTTGGTGTATGGCATGACTAGTGTTTAGAAAACATAGTGTACATGCTTGGAGCATGGGACAACTATTGTTTTAAATTCAAGAATAAAGTTACAATGAATAATGTGTAATCATATGGTGATAAATAAAAGGTGTTTTATTTATGTTCATAGGTTTTGATACCATATTGGATTCAATTATTATTGTGTTTCACTTTGCATGTTTTAACTTCCAGAATAACTAGTTCATTGTTCTGGATGACTAAGTTATTCAAACCATCCACATTCGGTCATATGTTGGAAGTAGATATGAATTAAGACTGTCATGGGTTGGCGTGTAGATGTCTAAGATGTTGGACAAGGGCTACAACACTCATGAGTGCTCATAAGTTCTGAGTATTGGATTCAACCCGCGCTCATTGGAATCACTTCATGGATTTTATCACGAGTGATCATGAGACGATAATATCTTATATTCTTCAAACCTAGAGATATGAGTTGTTACTATGAGTTGGTTGTACATTGATTGCACGAAAACGCATTCGGTAACTCGATGTCATAAAACGTTCCTTTGTGTATGATTCAACAAGCAGTAGAACAAACCATATGAGTCAAAGTTTATCCATTCCTTTTACCTTTGTGATAAAAGCCATATCTGTGGGCCCCTCGATGATTTGGTGATTACAAATGTAAGTGCTCGGCCGATCCAGGACTGATTTGATTTGTTCAATTAGTTAGTCGTCATAAATCGGAAATCGGGAAATAACAAATGGATAGAGAGAATGATTATAATCCATGTCTCAGTCCATATGATATCTAGAATGGAGGAATATATGATCCCTTATCTAATGGACAAGCCATTGACAAAGGTCAGAGTTCATCTACAAGGTCAGAGTTCGACAGAAGCTTTTTGAGAGCTACGATTGCCAGTCGGTTCTTGAAGTCATACACAATAATAGTTTTAGACTTATCCAAGTGGGAGACTATTGGATTAATGTCTAAATCCATAACTATAATTGGTAAGACTTGACCCGACCCGGCATGGTCCATTTGGGTTGCATGGCATCATGCATTTGGATAGACAAAAATGAGAGAAATAACACTTAAGGTTTGGTAATATATTATAAGTTCTAATATATTAATAATATTATTTAATTAGTATTGATCAAGAATTAATCTAGGATTAATTTAGTGATCAAAAGAAGACTAATTAAATATATGGGTTGATTGTGTAAATCATTCATTCTTATATATGTGGGCTTGTGATCCAAGATTCCTTATGTTGGACTAAGTCCATGGGGTGACCCAAGGATACTCCACGGAGGTTAAAATCCATGGAGCATAAGGAATGGGTAAAGTTATGAGTTACATGGTGTAACCCTAATAGCCACCATATAAAAGAATCCCATGGCTCAAGAAATCGGCCACTATGAGTGAGAATGAAGGGCTAGCCGATTTCATGAAATGTGTATGTTCTCTCAAATCATTCCATGTGCATTTGGTGTTGTGTGAACCATTTGAGGTGTCACACTTGGGGCACTAGGCACTCAAGCTTCATGAAGACATTCTACATCAAAGAGGTATGTAATTCTAACTCCATATATTCATATGAATCAATGTTATTATGCTAGTTAGGATGAATACCTTGGAAAGTTCATATTTGCATGTATAATAGAGAAAACATAGATCCAAGGTATTTAGGGTTGCATGTACACTTAGGAATGTTAGAATGATCAAAACCCAACAGTGGTATCAGAGCCTAGGCTTGTTTTCAATTATACTTGATGCAAATTGCTGAAAAATCGATTTTCTGGCTTTCTGGGCACTGGACTCGCCGAGTCCACTGATGAACTCGCCGAGTCCAAGGCAAAACTCATCCTACTCGTCGAGTAGGTTGATACACTTGACGAGTAGGAGCCCAGACAGCATATTTTCGAGCTTTTTGGCTAGAAATGGACTACGAACATTACCCTAAGCTGTTTTTGGACTTATAAACTTGTTTTTTGATGTGATCATGCTCATGCTAATCCAATTTCAAAGATAATTGTCAATAGATTCATGTTTTGTATTAGTTTAGTGATTAGGCTAATTACATGAAAACGTTTGATTTGAATTATCTTGTTCTTATGAGTTGCTTAGATTAATAGAAAAGCTAATTGATTATGTGTTTTCAATCCATTTTAATCTAAGAGTTGATTCTAAAATGTGTTTTTGTAACTTGTCCTCAAGTTATATGAAAAGTCACATTTAAGTTTCATAAAACTCATAAAAGGTAGCAATGGTTACAAAAAATGAAGAGTCTTGTCCTCAAGTTATGGAGGTTCAAGAGTCACTTCATTACGTAATAAAATGTGTAACCTTAATTAATTCCACAAGTTACAAAATAAAGAAAAGTTACATTCTTTTACTAGTTTAAAGTCTTCCATAACTTGTCCTCAAGTTATGGAACTTGAAGAGTCTTTTAATGAAAACTACTTTAAACACATAAGTTATGGAATTAATTAGTTTAGAATAGTTTCAAAACTTGCCCTCAAGTTTTGGAATTTGAAAAGTTTTCACTTATGAATACTTTAATTCCAAGTTAGCCCTTAGAATTTTAAAAGTTAAAATTCAACCCTTATACTTTATAATATTACAAGTTATATATATATATATATATATATATATATATATATATATATATATATATATATATATATATATATATATATATATATATATATATATATAAGAGCAAGTCAGTCTTACCGTTAGTAGGCCTCATTCACGAAGCCGATCTATAAGGGGGTATACGGTTACTGCCTATAAAATGGCAGTTTAATGGGTGTCCACTCTCACCCACCGCTTCCTTGACTGGTGGAGGGTCGTTAGCCGAACGGGTAGGACAAGGACTATAATTCTCCCTTCATTAAAAGTATTAATGATAAATACTAAGTAACTAAACTCTTATTAATACCCAATCTTAGTTACTTAGGAAAAATGTGAATAAGGTGCTAACCCATGAAATTACACTTTGCACTCTGTTTAAGCCGTTAGTGGAGCGTGTGTGGTTAACTGGCACACTAACCTGGACTTAACAAGGTAGGCAAAGGGTAACTTAATGTTTATCGTAGTATCGGTGGAGCATGTGTGGTTAACTGGCACATCGATTAAGGGGTAAATATTAAGGATATCCAGTGTATTTGCATGGTTACTTCACACCTTGTTTTGTGATCCTTGGCATCCCAGTCACAAAACCTGAAGGGCACACTCGAGATTGAAACATGCCATTGAACAATTCAATGAATCTCAAAAGATCTAGGAGTTTCAAATCCAATTAAAACCTAATAATACATTTCGTTTATCTTGGTGGAAATTGGTGAATCGTCATTCACCTACCTTCAAATATTTTATTGCTTGGATTACGACATCCCTCTTCCAAGTTATAATAGTATTGTGTTGGGTCCCAGCCTTAATATTTCATATTGGGTGTCATATTGGGATCGTCGTGCCAGTTCTTCCTTCAGAGCACTTTCGGTTGTCAGATTAGCGTGAAGAGATTCAAGATTAGAAGTGACTGAGCTGATAAGCGAAGAATTCTCAGCTTGGATAGAGGAACGCACAACCTCAAACTTTGACTGCTCTTCTTGAAGAGGCTTAGAGAAAGAATCTACATAATCTTGTATCTTGGCTGCATTTGTGTTGGCATGCCCTTTCAGAGACTCAAGAAAAATCTGAGTTGTTTGAACTATCTCAGTAACATCAGTTGAGGCCTTTTTGCAGGAGGAAGTAGAAGCATCAACAACTTTGGTTGATTTTTCAATATACTCCGTATATTGTTCCAGAGCAGTGTCCATAAAGGCTTTGAGAAACACACCACTATAGGCTTTGTTGTCTTCAAGCAATCGATCGAGTTTCTCATTGATGCTCTGCAAATGTTGGCTAGTGATAGGAGCATCATCATCCTCATCAGTTGGTAGCCGATATGGACTAAAGTATATAGAGTCATACTCGTCATTCTCACCACCGAGAGTGGCACCGGAATTGGTTAAGTGGGTGGGTGAAAGAGGTTTACTGATGATTGGAGTTTCAGTTACAGTAGTGGCCCCCGTATCAGATACGTTGACCCCCACTGTCGGTTCAGGAATCGTAGTGGTGGTGGTTTGAGAAATTATAGGAGGTGGTAATTGAGTTGTAGAAATAGGAGTAGAAGTAACTGGTGGAGGTGGTGGTAAAGAACTAGCTGTGACAATCAAGCACTTTCCAGCCGAACCTACTTCCTTTGCCACATAAGCCTTTCCATGAGTAGGCTTTCTCACCTCTTTATCTTCAGAGTCGGTTGACCAAACTTCGACGCCACCAAACTCGTCTTCATCAACATTCTCTTGTACAATCAAGGCATTCATAGAACTGTTAGTCGCCTTCTTTTTCTTGATCTCTTCCAACTTGCGCATATAGTACGCCTCATCATCTTCACCATCTCTTTTCTCAACCATTTTCCTTAGCATGCAATCCTTGGCAAAGTGGTTCTTGCCGTGACAGTAATTGTAGTCGTATCCTGAGTCTCCTGCAAGTTTGCTCTCTTTCTTATCTTCATCCTTTTTAGAGGAGATTTTCGTTTCATCCTTCACCTTCTCAGAGCTATAACTTCCCTGCCAGTTTCGGTTCTTGTTGACGGGAAATTTTCTCCTTGCAAACTTCTTTGGATTGGTGACCATCACAGCATACTCCTCGCTTGTAAGGTCACACTCAGACATATCAAAATCTTCCTCTTCTTCTGCAACACTTTTTCATTTTAAGACTAGAGCTAGCAATCCCACACGAGAAAGCACTTTCGCTTCTTTGGTTACTACACTTTCATGGGACTTAAGTATTCCCACAAGTTTCGCTAGCGAGTAAGATTTAAACTGTTCATGCGCTTTCACAGTAGAAACCACAGCCATCCATTCTGGTCTCAACCCGTTCATGAAAGTCACCTTCTGCTCAATCAACTTTCTTTTTATTCCGTGTTTGATCATCTTGCTTAGGAGATGATTGAACCGATCGAAAGTTTGTATGAGTTTCTCCTCTGGTTTCTGTTCGAAAATACCAAATTCTGACAGCAGCAAGGTTTGAATGGAGTGTTCCAAGTCTTCATCAGTTGAATAGAGTTCTTTCAACCTATCCCAGATTTCTTTGGCCGTCGTGCATGAACTAACTAAACGAAACGTGTCAGATTGCAAGGTGAATCTTATCATTCTCATGGCCTTCGCGTTGCACAATAGCTTGTCCTTTTCATCCTGTGGCATCTTCTGTTCATCCACCACCAACTTGTTATATTCTTTTTGGGTCTTAACAGTCATGTTTGTTCCCGAATGAACAAACGGTCCAAGTATGATGGCTTCCCGGATGAGATAGTCGTTATCTTTAGATCCAACCACTTAGTCTTCAAAGTGATGCGCCCATACTTCATAGTCTTGAGTGTAAAGTATGGGTATTCTGGTAGTAGATCCAATGCTGTTTGAGATGTTGATGGGATTTGTTTGCGAATCTTTGTGAGACATGGTGAGCCTCTAGAATCAAACCTGTAAACTTGAGATTAGGGTTTTATCTGAAATAGAGTTGCCGTCGAAACAAAGAAGACGACTTCTATTTATACGATAAAAGCGGAAACCCTAAGGAATTCTGAATACAGAAGGAATGTGTATTGATCACACAGTCTCCCGCTCTGATACCAATTGTTAGAACAAAAGTTCTTTAAGGATCGTTAGATTCTATGCAAGCAAACAATTATGAAAGTAAATAAGAACACGAGTATGGATTTGAATGTGTCGAATGATTAATACTTCAACACCTCAGAAGAGCTCAATTAAGAACTTCGACTGTAGAGGTGTTTAGGGTACAAATAATGAACGTAAAAACTAACTCTTAATTACGCATACATGCATGCATATTTATACTATAACCCTACTAGATAATCACGGATGGACAGGCCCAATCCGGATACAAAACACGAGGCCCATGACGCAACACAAATAGACTCAACAAGAACGAAAAATAGAAACATATTTTTACTATTAGGTTACACGATATCGTAAAGGTGTCACCGACGGTATCCGACGTGTCACACTTTCTCCGCCGGTGAACATTGGGTCGTGATGATGTTTTAACCGCCGGTGAAATACCGGCGGTGGCTTTCTACCGTTGGTGGACCTTTGAATTTTTTACCGTTATGAGGGATTTTGGGGAAGGAACGTTGCCAAACGGTCGACAACGACTATTTTGGTAATTTTACTTTTTTTTAAATAAAAAAATCTACTATATATACAAATCATATATCCAAAATTTAACCACACTATACACTATCAACAAACATTTTTCATTGAAAATGTCTTCCAACAATCCGAACACTTCCAAACAAAATGCTCCAAACCAAAATGTTAAAAACTCTTTCGCACTTTTCGGTTACGATCCGCCATCACCACCACCTTATCGGCAACAAATGGATGGTGTTCCTAATTATTATTCATAATTCCAAATGCCCCAAAAATTCCATTTCCAATCTCAACTCCAAACCCAACCATCTCAAACTCAATTTCCATCCCAACCGTCATTCACACCTTCAACCAAAATTTTTTCTAATTCCGAACACGAAGACCAACAACAAAAGAAAGGGAAGACTGATCCGAGAGATGGACACAAAAGAAGAAGTTGAGTTAGAAAAGGCATGGTTCGACATATCCGAAGATGGTAGCACGGGAAAGGGTCAAAATCATGATTAATTTTTGTTACGTACCACAGAGCGATTTTGTAAGGGAATGGGTCGAAATCCAGATTATCAGGCCTCCGACTAAGGTAACTCCAAATCGAATGTTATGAAAAAACTCGTCACAACAAGTCTCGTCGGATGGTCACATAGGCGTTAATCTTAATGATGGTAACGACGACATCGAAGAAATACGACTGCCTCCTCCTCCAATGAGAAGAGACAAAACAAAAGATCGAGAAAAAGGAAAAGGGAAAGCGACATCTTCAAATTCATCAATCGAGATCGGAAGAAATTATGACATAAATTGCACACCTTAATTCAACTTAGGAGAGGCATATGGTTGAAACTGTCCGACTCACAGAGTACTCATTGTTAATACAAGATATGAGACACCTCGACCCCGAAGATCAAGAGATGGCTGAAGCGGTGAAGCAATCAATTCGCGAAAAATATAAGCTAAACCGCAAATGATATTTCGATGTTTTTTTTTAAGTTTTCACTTCATGTTTTTTTATTATTTAGGTTATTAATGTAATTTTTAACTTCATGTTTTTTTTAGGATTTCTAATATGCAATTTTTAATTTTATGTTATTTTTAATTCTAGTATGGTTTTTAAAAAAGTTCATATTTTTTATTGAAATTAATATATATATATATATATATATATATATATATATATATATATATATATATATATATATATATAAACCATTTACCACACTATACTCAGTAGGTGAAAATTGTAAGAACCGTGAAAGTTGACGTGGCGCCTACGTGACACCTTTTTACCATTGGTAAAAAAGGCACCGTATCCCTTAGCCTTAGTGATATAAAATGCCATGTTTTTACTCATTCCGGTATAGAAGAGAGCTAGGAACCTGCAGTAGACAGCACCCAAATTAAGTGTACAAACTATAAAGAACAAAAATCATTCATTTCATAACAACATTAACTATAGAGTAGCTGAAAAAATTCATCCGGATTACACAAAACCCAAGTCCAAATTCTACAAATTGGGATGATCAAATAAAAATCAACTAAAAGCAATCAAGAATTAAAGAGAAGCTTGCAGGGGGAGGTCTTGTTCCAGTTCTCTCTGTTTTTCTTACTTCAATCTTTACCCTTCGCAAATAAAAGAGAAATGTCATATGCTTGTTAGATGAATTTTCAATTATATTCCTAATAACAACAGGCAATTAGAAGTAAAGACAACATTGAAAAGACATCTTGTTTGACACGGGTAAGTCTACCTTCTGCAACGTTTTTGTTAACCTGAAAATAAACATTTTGCCCTTCTATCTAAAGGTAATGTTTATAAAATATGCGCTATTTGATAAATGTTACCAATATAAACTCTAAATGACAAAGCTTGATTCTTTTGGAACGATTACAATACCATGAATAAATTCTTTCTGCTTTTTCGTTAGTAATGTTTGCTTAGTAATCATATAAAGTTAAACTTTAGATTAATTGACATTTGTCACTACTGGAAAACAGGCTATACAATACACCCATATCTAATACGGTTGTAAATAAAAACCGTATTAGAAAGGGCTAAATAAATATAATACGCCCAATTACAACATCTAATACGGTTAATGAGTTGTACTAGAAACAAGATCAAATACCTAAATAAAATACGCCCCATTTTGAAATAAAGTACGACTCAATACCTAAATTGAATACGCTGAACAAGTACTCAGCTTCCTCCTCACACACTTCTCCTCCCAACCGAACACCTTAACACCACCCTTCCTCCATCTCTACACCGCTAATCGGCCCTTCATCTCTATCTCCCCTGTGGCAACACCATCATCACCGGCCAGCCTGGCCTCGCACCTCCAATAATTTAACCAACCCACCATCAAACCATCATCATCATACGACAAGAGCTTTGATTTCTGTTTTTGCAACAGACAAACACATACAGAAATACAAAGGAACTACAACTGTTTCACGATGGATAAGGGAGCGTTTGTGATCGAGATGCAAAATCAAATGGTAGGATCTCTATTTTGAAAACTTATTGTTTAATTTTAACCAGATTACCTCGAAATCTTAAAATTCAAACACCCTCTTGTTAAAATCAATTGTAATTAACATGAGCATTGGAATGAAAAATATTACTTGACAATCCTTGGGTACTAAGTTCATACCAATCAATTTCAATATATCAACATCTAACTCACCGAGACCAGATTCCCTTTTTTAATTCTTGCCCCCGTTGACATGTGCAAACTTGTAGAAGTCAGCGCATTGTTGGCCAGTTTATCCAATATCAAACTTTCCTAGTGTAATGCCACTAATGGATTCATTAAAAATGTCTTGAGTTGAGTGTTGATCAAATGACCAAAATGCCCTTTCATTCATGGTTTGGTTTGCTCACTTTCTTTCAGGTACATCAAAGAAGGATTAATAGAGAATTAAAAAGGACAATATGGTCATTTTGGCATATCTTCCTTTGAGGATTCCGGATCAACAGTCTCAAAAAATTCTTATAGTAATTTTGATAGAATTTTGAGTCATGGAGTAGTTCAACATCACCATTTGTTACTTAATCAGGGGTAAATATGTCATTACATACCAGATCTTTCATACAAATAAATGTTGTTTGGATATAGTCATTTTACTTTTGGTCATGTTGGTTACTACTGATGGTGGAATTTGGATACAGATCAACATTTATTACAACTTTTGCATGTTGTATTTTGCATCAAGATTAATGTGAATTATGTGACACTGTTATGAACTCAAATTCCCTCAAGATAAAAATAACACCACAAACTGATGGGATAACAATTCTTCTGGGATTAATGAACGAAAACACACAGATTACAAGAGAATGATAAAAAAGAAAGAAATAGTGATAGCAATTCGATGGAATCAGTCTTTGGTAATGATGGAATCAGGGAAGAAATGGAATGGAATAACTCATTCCATTACCTTTTCCATTCCATCCTCCAAAAAAATAAATCTTGACATGAGCTGAAATTTCAGATTGTGATGTCAGTGAGCTCCCTTGGTCCTAGATTACCAACACATCACAATGCAGATAGTTACTTGTGTAATAAAGTAACAAACAATTTTATTAATTAGTAACAAAGTTTCACAATTGTTCCATTATTGTGAATTTTTTGTTGTAGTGATTATAGTATCAATGTATTCTTGGCCTTTATTGACATTGTTTTAACTGAATAGGATGTGCAAAAAAAGAAAGTATTTGATCTTCAAGATTACCTCTTCCAAAATTCTTGCTTTCAGGATCCATTGAGCAGTGTCATGTATGAGGACATACCATTATCACCTGAGAATTGATAGCAAGAATCATAAATGATCTTCAATATGAAATTCAAGAACAAATATGTAGACCATTGAAAAAGTAAAAATTATGAGGCATTATCTTTTGGCATTCATAGTTTCATACAGTATGTACATACCAATGCATTAATTCTTCAGTGACTATTGCAGAAACTAAATATATTATTATCAATACTTTATGCATAATTTTTTTGGATCTGTAATTATGTAGCTAAGTTAACAATGTTAGTAAGTCACACATGGCTAAATATAATAGGGCATGAATTGATTACAAGATATATTCATATGTTGGCCCCACTATAAAGAAACTTTACAAGCCAAGCTTCTTAAATTGCTTAGATTGGTGTGTCATTCTATCAACCAGCTACTTGTAAATCAAAAGACTAGACATGTAAGGTATCTACCTGATACCTTGTTGCTACCTTGTTGCCTAAGAATAGAAAACAAAACAGAACAGGAAGGAAAGAAGGAAAGAAAACTGCACAGCAAGCAACCGGTGATAACAGGGGAAGAGAAAAACGGGATTTTTTGATTTTGCTTGGTGGAAAAGATAACTTTTATTGCTGAAAAAACTTTGAATTTATTGGTGATAACGTAGCATATTTATAATAAGAGAAAAAAGAGTTTAAGTCATACTCTAAACCCGGGAAACAAACATAATAAAAGCAATTTTCCTAAAATGCCCCTGTGGGCTTTTTCTTGAATTACATCAACAAAACACATAAAATTGCTCAGAGTAAATGAACCAAATACATATCACGTATGCAACTATCATAAAATTATGTCACAACATGACAACATTATCAGCCAATGAATCGGTAGCTTTTTTTGCCTTTTTGGTAATCAATTTGCTTGCTTATGCTACATCAGAATTGGACATGTTTTCTTGCAATAATCAAGCCCATTAAATTTTGAGTCCATTCCATGGTTCATGAAGATACTTGAGAATTAGACATGTTTTCTTGCGAATAATAATAATGAGAAATTATAAACATGGTTATGTTTAAAGTTATATAGAAAACTAAGAATATTTTGTTGGGGGTTTCTTAAGTTTAAATTAATTACTAAACTATTAAAGAAAAAAATAACAATAAACATGAAAAAACAAAATAATTATACACTCAAAATAAAAGTTGTGGGTTTTTATTGTATGGAATAAAATTTCCGTAAAAATAAGGAGACCATTTGAGCTCCTTGAAGAAAAAAAAATTTACTAATACAATAGAAAAAAAGGGTAAAACGAATTTGCAAACTTAACAAAATTGACCCAAAAGTTAAAATTGCAATTCTTCACTTTTGCTTATACTTGTTTGCTTATCCGAGAACGATGAAGCCTTCTGCCAACGATGCCTCCGCCTTCGGCCGACGATGCCTCCGCCGCCGGTCTCCGGTCGACGACACATACGAAGTCTCCTAATCCGGCCTACAGTTGCTTCCGCCTCCTCCTTCTTTCACATTGTTTACAGGTACGATCGGCCTTTCGGTGTAGTTGATTGATTCATTGATTAATGTTTTGTTTATGACAATATCTTCTTTTTGTACGACATATTACTTCATATGGATGGTTGATAACCCTAGAAAGCATCATCAACTCTATTTTGTACATCTTTGGAGTGGCATTAGCATCCATTTATATAGTTTGTAAACATCATTGACTCTATTTTGTTTCTTTCATATTCCTTGTCTCCATGATATGTTGAATATTATGCTAAGCTGTTTGGATCTTTTGCATCATTTATCAACGTGTTGTCTAGTTTGTTTGCAAGTAGATACGAGTTTGCCAAAACAATGTTTTCTACTGAGTTCAGTATCGAAAGCCTTGTATTGTTGCTACTGGAGGCGTTTCTCCACTTAGTTCACACAATTTTCTGAAACAACATTGTGTTTTAGAACACCTTTGTTTGGTGATCTTTTCTCAGAAGGTGGGAGGTTAGTGGGGTCCAAGGATGGGTATGATCAATCTGTTATCACTGCTAGTTCTGTTACAAACGTGCTTATGCCTCTCCATGCTGCAAGTGAACTATTTATATTCTTGAAAACAAGTGCTTTTTCACCTGAATGGAATTCTACATTATACGAGGATGCATGTTGAAAGCTTAACTCGTATCATATCGATATCATGCTTTTGATTTTGACTGTAGAAAAGTCCAAAGGGTATTTTTGGATTTTTTTTCTTTTTTTTTCCATTTCATCAAACATATTTTTTGCCTCCAAATATCTTTTCCTTTTAATGAACCCCTTGATGAGAGCATTATAACCATTTACTGTGAGATCATATCCCTTCTCCACCATTTCTTTATACAAAAACCATGCCTCCTTCATATTCCTTGCTTTACGGTGTCCTCTTATTAGAACATCATATGTGTTGGTATTCGGGGAAACTCATTTTCCCAAGATACCCTTGTAGATTTCACTTGTTTGCATAAACCATCAACCAATGAAGTATAAGTTACAACATTTGGAGTTAAACCCATTTGAACCATCTCATTATGAAGTGAAAATGCCTCCTTTATTTGACCGTTCTTGCAGTACCCATTAATAAGGGCTGAATATAAATTGCATCATATTTCTTTTCTTTTTTCCATCAAATGTAATTGTTTATTGCTGTATTTGATTATAAATTGCATCAAATGTAATTTTATGTCCTTATTTTTATGTTATATAACCATCAAGGCCTCTATCCTAAATGAAATGACTATATCACACTTTTTTGGTATGATTTTTTTATGTTTTGGATGTTTTATGTGGAAAGATTAGGTGATGCATCTTTTTCAATATTCTTTCATGGATTCTTGAATTACCAAAACATTCTATACAAACATTATACAGAACATCAGAGTTACTTCTCATTTCATATATAAAAAAGTGTCATAATCTTCTCATTAGTTGGATTAAGTCATAATCTTTAACATATCATTACCCTTGTCATTTTCTGTGATCATTTTTATGCTCATTTTCTTATCAACAGGTCTGAGGTTATACATCAGAAATTTACCATTACATATGGATGAGGTATTAGTGCAAACAACCAAGAGTAGGAGGATCCGTATGTTAGAAAGAAAAACCAAAAAAAGAAGTGTTGGTAAACGCAAAACGAAACATCTTGAAGCAAGGTATACATATTAACTAGCATTTGATATACATATTAACAAACATTACTTGAGTTAACATATGAATCAAGAGTACATAAAGCATTGAATTTGCTTTGAAAAGAACATAAACTTACCTTGGGTATCTTCGATTTTATATAAAATTTTGGTTTTGAGACTCTTAGAATTAATTATATGAGTGTTTATGCTTTTGTAAGCATACAATGGATCGTACAGAAAAGAAAAAAAAAAGAAGTGTGACATTGATTAGAGACCATTCCAAAGAATACCTATCAAATTTAACAGTTGAGTTTGTTTCAGTTGGAATGGTGATCCATGTGTTCCGCATCATCCATGGAGTGGAATTGGCTGATTAATAAGGCTGGAATGCAAAGCCAGAATGGGCTGGAAAGGCTGGAATGCAAAGCCAAAATGGGCTGGAAGGAATGGGGATGTGAGACATCAAGTACGGTTGTATATTGGTGTATTAGATGTGTATATAAGGTGTATTAGATGATACTTGAGACATCAATTACGGTTGTTTATTGGTGTATTAGATATGTATATATATGGCGTACTAGATAATTGTATGTAATGATTGTATGGGATGGTATAGGATACATATAACACGGTTAAATAACCGTATTTTATTATGCATGTAATCTAATACACCCCTCTACTAATATGCTTGCTATGTACGTACTATATTCATAATTTCAACCGTACTCTATTAACCTTTTTCTAGTAGTGAACGGTGGTGGCGATAACGACAGTTGTAGTGGAAGCGGAGGCGGAGGCGGAGGCGGCATTTTTATCAAACTACTGACGTTGCAATTTTCAGTTTACTCATCTGCCAAGTCAGTAACATAAATTATAAGATGAACAGGGGATACCTTAATTTATTATTTTTCCATGATCATCATAACCACTAATCCACTATCCCACATACAGACCTCATTGTTCTTCAAGACTTCCACTTTGGATGCATAATATGATGCACCATTCTATGAGAAAAAAATGAATACCTGTTTTATGAATGACATAAGGTATGCCCTAATAAAATAAATTGGATTTTTTTTAATCAATGAGTTGTTGAAGACTATGAAAGTTTTTGACACATCATCGTAGACAAAGAAAGAGGAAGACGATATCGATAGTGGATTGATTAGATAGAGAAAGGTACCGTTGGTGGTATAACCACTGTCTTGACAAAAATGTGGATATAAAGCACTCTATTGCTCGCTTCATGTTTCCGATTTCTTGATTTTGGTGGTGGTTGTGGGGTTGTGGTTTTGGAGATAGATGACGGAAAAATTAGAAACGTAGTATATGGTTCTCCTTCTTCTTCAGTCGACGTAGCAATGGTGGTCTTTTGGCACTTAAGAGCATCCGCAATTCATTGAACTCCCACATCATCTTTCAACAATTCATACAACTCTATCATTTTTTTCCTACAATACATTGAACTCTACAAAGTTCAATAGAATGTTACAAAATGTAATTTATAGTAAATATTTAAGAATTAAAAACTTTCTTTTTCCCATATAAGAGTTCAATGACCATTGAACTACAAATCTATTGAATGCTAAGGTAGCATCTCACAATTATAGAGTTTCATCCATTGAATGACACATATACTTGCCACCTCATTCAACTCTCCCGTTGAACTCACCATTGTGGATGCTCTGATGAACAATGGTAGGGCAATGGACGAGAAAAAAGAGGAGGTGAGTGTCGTAAACGATGTAGAGTGAAGCAGTGGAGGAGGACTAATTTTTCTCTCATGGCGATGGTTGACATCTTCACGCGCAAAAACAAATTCCCAAAGACACGCACTATAAGAAAAATTCATACAAAATCCTCCTAGATTCATAAAAATCTCTCCTTAATTCTTAAAAATATCTCCTTAATTGTTTAGCTGCTTACTCCATCCACAACTTTGCTCAAATCTAAGAAGCATGGTTTATATATTGATATATTGATTAAAATGAAAAACAATCAATCTCATAATGAATTAGTTAATGCATTGAAAGAAACTATCTAAACTCAAGAGTTTTTATTTCATTAGACTGATATCCTTAGTTAATCACATAAATCATATCAGCATCAAGTACTCTTTGTAACGTAATTTTTTATCCTTGCTCTATACTCTTAACTTATTATTACGAGAAATTCTCGCAATAATAATTTAGATTTGCTTTTTCATGTTATAAGTATTCATTATTATATCTAACCTGGTCATCTCATTTAACCAATTGTAGCTTTTTGTTTTGAATATTTGATTTGA
The DNA here is from genome assembly GCF_002870075.4 of Lactuca sativa. Lineage (NCBI taxonomy): Eukaryota > Viridiplantae > Streptophyta > Magnoliopsida > Asterales > Asteraceae > Lactuca > Lactuca sativa. Next base: position 125,378,625 of record NC_056630.2, on the reverse strand, counting down.
ATGATTTTGAAAATACTCAGAATAAATACTAATCTAAAATTATTTAAAATTATTAAATTAGTTAGTGCATATCTTGATTTTTTATTGACTTTTTTCGAACGAGATAAGATCCGGAAAATCGGAAACAATTAATTAATTAATTAATTAATTAATTATATATATACGGTACTTTGATTTGATTGGTTGAATTTTTCTTTCAATTAATGTTACAACATTCACCCTTCACATTTATGCTTTTGTTCATAAACAACCATTTCACTTTCGTTTGAATTTTTCATAACACTCGTCTTTTATTACATATTATTACTATTTAGTCATATTAATATTTTTTTGGCAGAAATGGTCTCTCAACTATATTTGGGTCATTTTAAAGTTGTTTTTTTTTTGTCTTTTTTGGTCCCTCTACTTCCGTTGGTTATTTGTGGCATTACAGGTTCCTATATTTTCGTTTAATTGTCACTTTATTTGTTTTGCTTACAGATTCATTTGAGTTTTTTTATTTTATTTATTTATTTATTAATAGATCAGTTAAAGAGGGAAGAAATGAGCAACTCAAACTATAAACATTTTCAAAGAACAAACAACGGAAAAAATTATCGCATCCGATCCCCGCAACGCAAGGGTTCCCCATCTAGTTAAGAATAAGAAACTTTTTTATGGAACAGACATATCAATATGTGTAGATAATACATTTCCTTCCACTTCCCAGTTCCCATGTAGTTCCCATGTTAATAGGGTTGGGACTTCTTCTTTTTCCGACAACAACAAAAAGTCTTCGTCGTATGTGGTTTTTTCAGAGTGTTTTATTGTTAAATATAGTCATAATTTTTTCCATGAATCTATTTCTTCAACAAAAAAAAATACCAGTTATGTCTATCAATATGTATGGTCTTGCATTATCAGTAATGATATTTCTTTAGAATTCGAATACTTGATCGACCGGCTTACTTCTATTATGTTAATATTAATCATTATTATGGTTCTTATTTATAGTGATAATTATATGTCTCATGAACACAGATATTTGAGATTTTTTGCTTATATGAGTTTTTTAAGTACTTCCATGTTTTGATTAGTTACTAGTTCAAATTTTCTCCTCAACAATTAAGTACTTAGTCCAAAAAAATCCGGCCTAATGGTGAGATAGTTGGAGAGATGAGAAAACCTTATACCTTTCATTACAAAACCAATAAACCAGAAAAAAGACAGATTATTTTGTGAAAGAATGTTCGGGCCTGTCAAAAGAGGAATTTGTGTTTGTGGAAATTATCGAGTAATCGAAGATGAAAATGAACGCTCGCAAGTTTGTGAACAATGTGGTCGAGTTTGTTGAATCTCAGATATATATATATATATATATATATATATATATATATATATATATATATATATATATATATATATATATATATATATATATATATATATATATATATATATATATATATATATATAAAGAATTAAAATTGATTTTAAAAGGTAGATGCAAAGTTGGCTAAAGTTACAAGCAAATTATTTATTCTCTGTAAATAGGTGAATGCAACCTTCACTTTTGGCTATTATATATTTAGCATCTTTAAGAATTTTTATATAACACCTTCATCTCAAGTAAACAAATCAAAATCATCAGAAAAACAACTTTTATATATATATATATATATATATATATATTATATATATATATATATATATATATATATATATATATATATATATATATATATATATATATATATATATATATATATATATATATATATATATATCAAAAAGAGTAAGATTGATTTTAGAAGGTAGATTCTAAGTTAGCCAAAGTAACAAGCAAATATTTTATTCTTTGAACATGTGGATGCAGCCTTCACTTTTGGCTATTATATATTAAGCATCTTAACGATTTTTATGACTCCTTAATTTCAAATATATATATATATATATATATATATATATATATATATATATATATATATATATATATATATATATATATATATATATATATATATATATATATATATATATATATATCAAAAAGAGTAAGATTGATTTTAGAAGGTAGATTCTAAGTTAGCCAAAGTAACAAGCAAATATTTTATTCTTTGAACATGTGGATGCAGCATTCACTTTTGGCTATTATATATTAAGCATCTTAACGATTTTTATGACTCCTTAATTTCAAACAGCCATATCAAGTCGTGTTCAAGAGAAAAACCAAGGTATATGACTCCTTTTCTCTTTATATCTTTCTCACTCTTACTCATTACATTATATATATATATATATATATATATATATATATATATATATATATATATATATATATATATATATATATATATATATATATATATATATATATATATATATTAATCGAAAAAAATAAAGATTAAGAATAAATGAATCATTCTCAATAAATCATTTATTTTTGTTACAAAAGGCTCTGTAGTTGCGCCATTTTTGTTACAAAAGGATCCGTCGTAGCGGCGCAACTGAGGATGGGTAATATTCATATATGACTATAAAAGTAAATATATTTGTATATTAATCAACCACCTCCCTTTCGCCACCAACCGCCACCGCCTCCATCTCCGTCACCAACCATCAACACCCCTGCCACCGATCATCGTCACTATATTCATACATGAATAATCACTTGTTCGTATGCCTATTCATATATGAATATACATATTCATATATGAATACGCATATTCAATCGTATTGATACGCTGAAACGCTTAAGCAACATTTTTTAAATGAGTGACCTAGATTAATTTCCTCGAACTTTTTCTCTACCAACCGCCACCGCCTGCACCTCCGTCACCAACCATCAACACCCCTGCCACCGATCATCGTCACCATATTCATACATGAATAATCACTTGTTCATATATCTATTCATATATGAATATACATATTCATATATGAATACACATATTCAATTATACCGATACGCTGAAACGCTTAAGCAACATTTTTTAAATGAGTGACCTAGATTAATTTCATCGAACTTTTTTTCTATTATATATATATATATATATATATATATATATATATATATATATATATATATATATATATATATATATATATATATTAAATGGAAAAAACGACATGTCATGCTTACAAAAGTTTGTGATGGACTCGACTATCACCTGAAAGGTCTGAATTAACCGTCCAGTCATTGCATTGTTGTATTTCTAGTGATGTGCATAGATTGTAGTCGTATATATGCCCGGGGGATAGTGTGGTAGGCATATAAATAAATTCGTGGAAGTATTATTATTGTAGGAAGTCATTCAGCTATAATTGATGTATATTAAATACAAAAAAAAAAATTATTAAGATGCAAAGAAATAATTAGTTATCAACGATGCAGGATAAAAGATAGACAAATAATCTAGGGAAATGGATCACACGTACAAGTCATAAAAAAATAACACAAAATTATAAAAATAGTCAATATGGTTTATCGATTTTTATGGATAAGGTCAAAAAAATTGTTAACAAAAACGTTCTTATTTAATGTTTGAGTTGTGGATTTGGTCCTTGCTTTTAACTGTTCCGTTAGAGCCATGGAACAAATCCACAACTCAAATATTAACTAAAAACATTTTTTTGCTACTAATTTTTTTTATGGACTCTACCCATAAAAAATGGACAAACAATAAGAAAGATTTTTGTAATTTTGTCTAAAAAAACATAAAGTTTTTGAACTTCTACATTGTTTAGCTATGGACATTGGATATAAACCATTAAATGATACATCTTTCATTATAGACAAAAATTATTATATTTTTTTAAACGACAAATCTATTCTACTTCTAAATTCTTCATATGTCCTATACGAGACTTGAACGTCAACTTCAAGTAGGGAGGACAACACCGGATACTGTCGGGCTAAAAGCCTTTTGATAAAAATTATTAAAAAAAACTATAGTTTTATTGCCTCTCTCTCTCTCTCTCATATGGTTATCTTTTATAATATTTCATTTGGAATTTATAAATTTAGTCAATTTTTTTAGAAAGTCTACTTTCAAAATCAAAGTTTAAAGCTTATATTATAATTTTATAATCAAATAACGAATTATGTATGTTGAAATTAGAATATATATTTTTTAGTGTGGCTGATTGTTAGTAGGTTTTTACTTATTTGTTAAAAAGAAAATATTCTTTGTAAAGCAAAAACCATAATGTTGAAAAAAAATTATAGTTTTATAGCATATACCATAAACATGTTTCAATTCCACATATATATCAGGAAGATGATTTCAAAATCAATGGAGACGGAAATATCGGAAAGTGAAGATGTAAGAATTGAAATGCGCGGTAATCTATCGGAACCGGCCGACAACGTTAACCATGGCTATGCCCGGGAATGGGAATTCTGCATTCAAAAATATGAAACTGTCCAACGTTTAGAACGCAAACGAAAAATAGAGAAAGTACCTCCATTGCTCTTAAAGGGTGAAAAGGGTGAAAGAAACCGTCAATGCTACGAGCCAATGGTGATTTCACTTGGCCCTTACCACCATAAACGAGATGACCTTGCCGCAGCCGATAAATACAAGCTCATAACCCTCGAGGAGTATTGTTTGAGCTGCAAAAAAACCATGGATTTGTTATACAATAAAGTGTTTGAAGTAGTACAAGATGCTAGAAAATGTTATGTCGATGGTTCTACAGATGAATACAACGACGAGCAATTTACTCGAATGATGTTGCGTGATGGTTGCTTTGTTTTGTTCTTTATACATTGCATTGCTAGCGAGCCGAACACTATGTTGATGCTAAATATTGAGTATTTAGGCGCATTGGGCTTCTTGCACATAGCTCGTGACATTTTGTTGCTCGAGAACCAAATCCCGTTTATAGTACTCCAAGTTTTGTTGGACTTGCAATTCCCAGAAGATAGAGGCGAAAGGATCTTAAATGAGTTCTTTAACTACTTGAACTATGGAGAAATCACCAAGAAGAAAGAAAAGGTGCTTGAAAAGAAGCAACCACTTCATCTCCTCGAGCTTTACAGGTCCCATTTCATCTCGCTTTCCTCCTCTTTTGGTCAGGTTCCGCAAAAAAAGATTGGCGTTCATCAGAAAAATACTAATGGAAAATCGAATTACGTAAAGCGAAATCGATCTTTTGCATCAGTTACAGAACTCAAAGCTAAAGGGATTTTCTTGAAACGTACTAACGTCGACGACGAGTCTTCTAATGAAGACATCAAGTTTCACTCCCATTGTTGCTACGGTGAGCTTGAACTTGTGCGTCGGGCAGTATACTCGAATTCAAAAGCTATTTACTTGAACATGATCGCTTACGAGTTGTGCCCTCATAATCCAAATGACCTTCGAGTTTCGACTTATATTCGAGTAATGAAATCGTTGGTTGTTCATCATGATGATGTAAAGGAGTTACGAGACAACAAGATATTGCTTCATAGTTTTGGACGAGATGAAGAAGTGGTGAAGATGTACGATGAGATTGATGTACCGGCGGTTAATGTCCACTTGTTTAGTCAGCTCCGACGAGGAATTGAAAAGCACTGTAATAATAAGTATAAGACATGGGCGGCAGAGCTGATTAACGTCTACTTTAGTAGTCCATGGAAGACGGTGGCTTTGTTGGTGGCTACTGCTATTTTGTTCACTAGTTTTCTGCAGACTTACTTCTCCATCAGGCCACTTCCGAATGACTCCAATCAAGATATTGTCAAGCTTTTGAGACGATGCATACACTCTAAGCCTCCTTCTGCACCTACTTGATATGAAGGAGGGTTTTGCACCATGTGAGAGACTTGGAGTTCATCAAAACTGCATCGGAAACCTACAAACACATCTCAACCAATTTTTAAAAGAAATGATAGGATGTTTAACGTTAAGAGTGTTTAGTTAAAGTTATTATGAGAGTTGACTTTAATTACGTTTTCTTTTGATATTTATATGAGGACAAATTATGCCAATAGTAATGTAAAAAAGAATGCATTTAATTTTTTAACCATAATCATAATCAACTTATATTCTTCTTTAGATGACGTATAACTTAAAAAAAATGTTCCTAGAATAAGAATAAAGTACTTCATTGATCGTAGTATTTGATATTTTACACTACATCACATTCTAAACAGTGTATATATATATATATATATATATATATATATATATATATATATATATATATATATATATATATATATATATATATATATATATATATATATATATATATATATATATATATATGAGGGTTTAGTTGAGAAAAAAAAAGTTGAGAATACACATTCTCAGCCACTCATTTATTTTTGCTGCAAAAGCATCCGTCGTACCAGCGAAAATTGGAAATGAATAGACATGTGTTTTCCAACAAAACATGTTTCCTTAAACTATGCTAAGCATTACCTTAATATATACAAAAACATAGTTTTTTCATTTTTTTTTTTAATTTTTAAGAAGCTATATTTATTGAAAAATGATTTTAAATATACCAAAATTCATGATTTTTTATTCTCTACAAATACATCCATATTGATATAGTTTTAAGATAAAATAATTTTTTTTTATATATTCAGCTATCTTTATTCATAAGTGAATAAAAATGAATCAGGTTTTTACTGTAGTACATTCGTTATTCAGTTATGAATAAAAACTATGATTAAATTTTTTACAATTTAAATATCATTCATATATGAATATAGCATATAATAAACATAGTATATTCATATTTAAATATTAGACGATGCATTCACTTGTGAATATTACATAGTATATTCACTTGTGAATATTACATAGTATATTCACTTTTGAAAATTAGATGGTATATTCACTTATAAATATTAGATAATATTTTCATATCTAAATATTACATAGTATTACATGGTATATCACATCTGAATATTACATAGTATATTCACTTGTGAATATTAGATGATATATTCACTTATGAATATTACACGGTATATTCACGTATGAATATTACAAGGTATTTTCACAAATATATATAATTTTTATATGTTATTCACATATGAATAACATAAAGACTTGCATATTTGTTTTTTTTGTTTTAATAATCATATACTGATTCGGGTGGAAAAACATATTCATATATGAATATAACGTGGTAATTTAGTTTATGCATTTCATCAAACAGTTGGAGTGCATACAATTTAACTTTTTAAAAATATTAAAAACATGATACTTTGACTATTTAAATCTTACAAAATAGTAGATTGATAGAGAATTATATGAATTTTTTCAAAAAAAAACGATTTGATCTTTTTCTAACCTCAATTTTGAAGTTTTATTTGATAATCGATGTTGAATGAATGATATGAAGTGGATTTTTTGTTGATTATCGATGATGTTGATCTAATGACGCTGGGAATATAATTAATCGTAGATGTTGAAGATCTAATCGTATTCAAGCAGAATTGAAGGTTGGATTAAAAGAACCAAAAACGATTTTTTGGTGTTAACTGTTGAATCATGTTGATAAACATGTTATTAACGAAGATCGATGATTGATTAACACTGGATGATGTTGATGATGGTTTAATTGAAGAAATATGGATGATTGTTGAAGGTTGGAGGAGAAATTTGGATGATGAATGATCGATTAGAAATGAGTTTAAACTGTTATGTATTTTTATACAGTTACGTATTTGTAACACCCCATTCCTAAGAGTACCTAATTGTGAGTCCCCGGGATTTAAGAGAAATCATATTTTGGTCATCTTGTGGGAAAAGTGGAAAATGAGGGGCAAGTATGAAATTTGGGGACTCGCCGAGTACGCCCAGCGTAAGCTGGGATTACGCCCAACGTAATTGGGTAAGTGACGCGGGTGCAAGGTTGAGTACGCCCAGCGTACTCTCAGAGTTCTAAAACCCTAAATTTAGGGTCAGCCACTATATAAGGAACATGTTGGTGCATACCCTAGCCTCCATAAGCTCTCCCTTAACCTCAGAAACCCTAGAAACCCATATTCCCTCCATTGTTAGGTGTGTTTGGCCTTGGAAAGCTCTTTTTGGCAAAAGAAAAGCTAGAAGAAGAAAGGAGAAGTCGTCAAGGAAGGAAAGGAACGATTGGAGCTTGTAGATCTGAAGAGATATCATCCTTTGGAGCTTATTTGAGGTATAAAGCTTCTTGCTTGCCATTTATTTTGCATAGATCTAAGTGTTGTGAAGTTTTAGCATCTTTCTTGTCCCAAAGTTCTCATCTTGATTCATGCTTTGTGTTGGCCGAGATTATCTGTCCTTTCAGACCTTTGGAGAGGTCTTGAGTGAGAAAAATGAGGTCCCAAGGGCTGTAGTTGTTCCATGTGTGAGATATATAGGTCTTAATGGATTAAGACCTTAGATTAAGAGCTTTTGGATGTCCCAAGTGATAAAGTTTGAGACTTTATGAATCTTAGGCGTATTTAGCCTAGGGATCTAAAGTTTGGGCTTAAGAGCTTAAGTCATTAAGAGGTTATAAGGACTTTATGAGTAGCAAAGTTACGCCCCGCGTAACATGGTTGTACGCCCCGCGTAGCGGGTCAGGGCCCCGATCCTCAGCTGCTTTTTAGTGTGTATGCCCCGCGTACCAAGGAGGGTACGCCCAGCGTACTCCCCCTGATTGGACCTTAATATTGGGCCTTAGAGTTTGGGCCGTTTGTGGGTAGTTGGTTTATGGGCCAAGTCTGGAAATTATGGATAGAGTGTTTTGGGCCTAATTATTGTTATGGACCTTGGATCTAGGCCCATTTGGTGAGGTGGGCCCAATTTGGTAAATTGGGCCAATATTGGACTTTGTATAAGATTTGGACTTTGGCCTTGGCCCGATAAGTGGATGTATGCTTGGCCTAATGTTTATTTTGTTGATGGCTAGTTCAGGATTTGCGGTGAGTTGGTGATTCGAGAACCTGCTCTTCAGTTCAGAGTTTCGGTAGTGCGAGGTGAGTTATCCTCACTATATCGACAGGGTCTAAGGCACCAAGGCCGACCCTTTATCGGACTGAGATCCGGGTATTTGTTGTTATGTTATTGCTTTGATATGTTTGCATCATGGTAGCTAGGATGGTATATGTTAGAGACCTAGTTAAGGTCGGTTCCCCGATATGTAGGGTGATGCTATGCTAGTGACCGGTTAGGTCGGTATCCTGGTTAGGATGATGATATGTTATGTGATCTGTTTGATCGGCTTGTTGACTGTGAATTCTTATATGATTGTATGTTTATGTGCACATGGTTGTTTGGGTTGGAGTTGGGTTGAGGCGGGTCTTGCTTTGTGCTGTAGGCCAAGATACCCAGGGCGGACCGGTTGTCCCGAAGGCCCAACGAGCGGTCCGGATAGGCTGTAGGCCCAAGAGGGTGGACCAGACGTGTCGAGGCTCGGAGAGTGGACCAGGCCGACTGAAGGCCCGGTGCGGGCGGACCAATCATACTGTAGACTCGGAGAATGGACCAGGTGGATTGAAGGCCCGGTGCGGGCGGACCAATCACACTACAGACTCGATGTATATGGCTAGACTCGGAGAGTGGACCAGGTGGATTGAAGGCCCGGTGCGGGCGGACCAATCACACTGCAGACTCGATGTATATGGCTAGACTCGGAGGGTGGACCAGGTGGACTGTTGGCCGGTGAGGCGGACCAATCACACAGTAGACCCGAAGTGCATGGTTGTTCTGTGATCGGATATGATATGACATGTTATGCGTGTATGGTATATGTGGTTGGTATTTTAGGGATATCTCACTAAGCTTTCGGGCTTACAGTTGTGGTTTAATGTTTTTCAGGTTCTTCAGGAGACCGTGGCAAGGCGAAGGCGTGATCGTACCGCTCCTCATGTTTATGTTGTGATGTGATTCTGGGAATACTCTAAATAAATTGTATTGAAAACCTTTTTGTCATAATTTAATGAAATCGGGTTGTTTTTGAAAAGTTTAAATTGGTTGGAATTTTTCGGTCGTTAAAGTATTTGAGATTGAAGGTTATTATCATATTTACAAGTTTGTCACCGTGTCTTTTTATGTTTAGATTAAATGAGTGGCTGAGAATGATTCCCCCATTCTCAACTTTTTTTATTTTCTCAATTGAACCCACCTCTATATATATAGGGTTAGGTTATTTTGTTTTTACATTTATTGTGTGCTAAAATGCACCAATAAAATTTAGTAAATTAAATAATTATTTAATTAAATAAATATAGATATTAAATGATTTCCATAATTATATGTATATTAAATGATATCCATAATTATAATTCTCTTTTTATGGAAACTAATTAAATCTGTCATTAATGTCAGCAATAACATTCTTTCAGAATGAATTCGAATCTAGGTTTTTATATATGAGTTCGTATTTTGTTTCAGGACCCACTCACATAAAATACAATAAAGTTGTATGGAATATGAAGAACGAGAGTGTATTCTACTAGAATACACTCTCATTCTGCTGGAATACACTCTCATTCTTCTAGATATTAATTCATTTTGAAAGAATATTATTGTTGACATTAATGATGAATTTAATTGGTTTCCAGAAAAATGAGTTATAAGAATGGATAGCATTTAATATACATATAATTAATACTAAAATCCTATTGGTGCATTCTAGCACACAATAAATGTGAGAAATATTTGAACCGACCTACCTATATATATATATATATATATATATATATATATATATATATATATATATATATATATATATATTTTGGTCAAAAACTACACAAGTATTAATCAACCAATTTGATTGAGAGGCGGTGATGTTGAGATTAGTGTAATGGCTAATGATAAAAGAAAGTGACACAATGGTTTACAAGAAAAACCCTTGATCCTTGCTATGATCTCCGACATAAAACCTTGGGAGATGATAATGATCACCTGCCTTGATGATTTTTTTGATATAAAATGATGACTACAATGAATTCTTAGTAAGAATAAGTGAACAATTTCGTAGAGTAATTTTAGACTAGAGAACAGTGTGTTGTGTGTAGAATACAAGTGTCAATTTATAGTCTAAACTAGCCAACAAGATGTCTGATATTTCAGGATCCTCTATGACCAGCTTCATGAACGTTATTTAACCAAGTATTCCGGGTCTTTAGCATAGTTGAGATGATTCTTCGTTGAGAATTGGTCTTCCCTTGACTACTTCTGCACATATGTTAGTTAAAGATAAAATATGATTGTTATAAATATTAATAAAAATAATAACGGGAATTAGCCGGGATCCTCAGGTAGCTGAAGATCCTGGATACATGAGGATCCTGAATACTGTAAGGATCCTAGCCCTAACAATTGCCCCCAAGTTATTTCTGAAAATACAAAAGTTAGTTTCGTAAATATTAAAGGAATAACTTAAAGTATATAGATAAAAGGAGAGAGAATAGTAATTTTCAATTTTAACCCTTAATGGCTAGGTAATTTGAAATCCAGCGGATAATTTACTAGTCGTTAATAGTCAAATCATATTCATTGGTCCAGTATAAATATGAGTGATCAGTTCCATAATCTTCTATCCGATTTTCTTTGCTTTTCTTGTGCTATCTTGCGATTAGAAAGTAATTTTTTCTTCCATGCTTTTATTCTTTCTACCATGGGTTGAAAAATGGTTGTCTCTCGTAAAAGCATTTTGGCCCTTCCTGACGATGATTTTACCGACCAAGGGATCCTATCTTATGAGGAGACATGTTCTTTTGGCGATGATGACATTGAGTCTCTAAGACTCAATGGAGCCTTTCCTCCCAAAGCTGCTTTCAGGCCCTTCAATCCTCTCATTCATCCTAATTTCGTTTCTCCCACTTGGGTGTGCTTTCCTGAGTTGCCTTTCTCCTTGGGCTTAAGATACCCTTTCCCCGGGATCGTCTCCGAATTTTTCAAGGCAACTGGGATATTATATATCCAGGCCATGGCAATTTTCTGGAAGATCCTATATTGGGTCGAGTAGATAAATCAATCAAAAGGTCTGGACATAGGCCTTTCTGAATTGGTTTGCGTATATGATCTCACAACCTTTGGGAATTCTCGTTTCCTCCTCAAGGTCAAAACCCTTAGATCTTCTCTAGTCTTGAAAACCAAGCACAATGATGGAGCTTGGAAAGGGAGATACCTCTTTGTGAGACATGACTCTGTTCCCAATGGAGATCTCTTACCTGCAGATTGGGTTAAGAAGAGTAGGATTTCAATGCTTTTCCTTGTGATCCTGGAATCTTATTCTTATTTTTTTTTGTTTCTTTGCAGCCTTCAAATTCGAGGAACTTGTTCCCGTTGCTGAGGATTCTGAAGAGAAGATTGAGAAGTTCTTGGCCTTGTCCGAAGTTGAGAGATCCTTTTAGTTTGATCTAGCCATCCTACAAGAAAGCTCATTCGCTACTGACCTTATGTCGACAGGTAAGGATCCTTAATTTTTTCCTGTTTGTGGTGAGGATTCTTAATAATCTTTTGCTTTGTATAGGATCTAAAGTCACTCGCTCTAGTGCTCGCTTCAATCTTGCGGATCTTGATACGGCCATGTCAGGGGATCTTGATACAGCCATGTAACGCCCCGTTCTTGAAATATCTATTTATGGGTTCCCGAGATTAAGAGTAATGGCGTTTCGGTCTTTTATGGGCAATGGGTTTTATCCTAGAAGGTTTCGGACTGGTGTATGTTGATAGAAGCATAGGGCTTCTCGCCACCTTCGCGTGGATATAAAGTTCATCGGGAACGAGCTTAGAATAGAGGAGTTGCGGCATTTCGAAGATATTGTCGATTATAGCCCTTAATGGGAAAAGTTGATAAGGAAGGCCAAGTATGAGAATAGGACACGCTGAGTACGCCCAGCGTAATTGGGTAAATGAACGCGGGTCTGTGGGGGCGTACGCCCAGCATATTGGACGTACGCCCAGCGTACGTCCAGAGTCTTTAAACCCTAATTTAAGGGTGAGCCGTTATATAAGGAACATAATAGCTCTTACCCTAGCCTTATTATCAGTCTCCCCAACCTTATAGAAACCCTAGAACGCCTCTCCATTCCTTTTGTGAGATCTTGACCTTGGGAAGCTCATCTTGGAAGTTTAAGCTTGAAAGAGGAAAGGAGGGAGTTGTCAAAGAAGGACTTGGGAAGTTGGAGCTTTTAGATCTGGAATAACATCATCTTCTGGAACCCTTTTGAGGTATAAAGTCTCTTGCTTGACATTTATTTTGTGTGGATCTTGGTGTTATGAAGTTTTGACATCTTTCTTGTCCCAAAAGCCTCATCTTGATGCATGATTCGAGTCGGTTGAGTTTAGCTGTCCTTTTAGACCTTAGGAGAGGTCTTGAGTAAGAAAAATGAGGTCCCAAGGGCTTTGGTTGTCTCTCATGTGTTATAGATAGGTCTTAATGGATTAAGACCTTGGATTAAGAGCTTTATGGATGTCCCAAGTAATAAAGTTTGAGACTTTATGAATCCTAGGCATATTTGGTCTATGGATCTGAAGTTTGGACTTAAGAGCTAAAGCCATTAAGATCTTATGAGAAGTTGTAGTTCAGCGGAGTTACGTCCGACGTAACTGAGAGTACGCCCAGCGTAGTGGGTCTGTGTGCCGATTCCATTTCTCGATCATCGTTGTACGCCCAGCGTACCAAGGAGGGTACGCCTAGCGTACTCCCTCTGTTGGGTTTTCATTTTGGGCCTTAGGAGATTGGACTGTTATTGGGCTACTAGATTTTGGGCCATGACTGGACATTATGGATGGAGTATTATGGACTCACCAATTATTATGGACCTTGGATCTAGGCCCATTTGGTGAGGTGGGCCCAATTTAGTAAATTGGGCCAATATTGGGCTTTGCTTCGGACTTTTGGTCTTTGGGCCATTAGTGGGCTTGAGAGCTTATCTAGTGTTGGGCCTTTCATATTTTGATTGTGGGCCCTAGTCATGGGCCGGATTGAGTTAAGGGTAAATTGGTCAATTTACCCTTGGAAGGATATTGTGTTTGGTCTAACGGTTATTTTGCTGTTTCGGATAGTTCGGGATTTTCGGTGAGGCGGTGATTCGGGAATCTGCTTCTTCAGTTCAGAGTTTCGGCAGTTGTGAGGTGAGTTATCCTCACTATATCAACAATGTATAAGGCACCAAGGTCGGCCCTTTATCGGATTGAGATCCGGGTATCGTTGTGTGTTATTACTTTGTTATGTTTGCATCCTGGTAGTTAGGATGATATTGTGTTAGATACCTGGTTAAGGTTGATATCCTGGTATATAGGATGATGCTATGCTAGTCACCGGTTAGGTCGCTATCCTGGTTAGGATGATGTTATGTTGTGTGATCTACTAGATCGGCTTGATTGAATGTGAATTGTTATTTGATTGAATGTTTATGTTCACATGGTTGTTCGACTGGGGTTGGGTTGAGGCGGGTCCTGCTTTGTGCTGTAGGCCAACATACCCAGGGCGGACCGGTTGTCCGGAAGGCCCAGCGAGCGGTCCGGATAGGTTGTAGGCCCCAAGAGGGCAGACCAGACGTGCCGAGGCTCGGTGAGTGGACCAGGCTGACTGAAGGCCCGGTGCGGGCGGACCAGTCATACTGGAGACTCAGAGAGTAGACCAGGTGGATTGAAGGCCCGGTGCGGTCGGACAAATCACACTGTAGACTCGATGTATATGGCTAGACTCGGAGGGTGGACCAGGTGGACTGAAGGCTGGTGCGGCGGACCAGTCACACAGTAGACCCGAAGTGCATGGCTGTTCTGTGTTATGTTATGATATGGCATGTTGTGTATGTATGGTATATGTGGTTGGTATTTTGGGGGTATCTCACTAAGCTTTCGGGCTTACAGTTGTGGTTTAATGTTTTTCAGGTTCTTCAGGAGACCGTGGCAAGGCAAAGGCGTAATCGTACCGCTCCTCGTGAGTTTGTTTTATGATGTGATTCTGGGAAGACTCTGATGATAATTGTATTGAAAACCTTTTTGTAATAACTTAATGAAACAGGGTTGTTTTTGAAAAGTTTAAATTGGTTGAAATTTTATGGTCGTTACAAGCCATGTCAGGGGATCTTATACAGGATCCAAAGTCACTCGCTCTAGTGCTCGCTTCACTCTTGCGGATCTTGATACGGCCATGTCAAGGGATCAGCTGGTGGTGAGAAGGAGAAAAGTTTTTCCTCTCTTCCTCCTAAAAGATCAATCGTAGACTTGACAGTGAAGACTTCGGGATCCCGGAAAAGGAAAATTGTTGAGTCTACAGGTTTATCTTTGGAGAGCCTTGGAGCTGAGGAATCACTCTAGAAGTTGGTCTCTTTATCCCAGGCTGTAAATGTTGACTTCATTCTTGCTCTATTTTTCATTTTTGCTTTTTTTTCTTGACTCGGTATACCTTCGTCATAAGTCTCTGATCATGTTCCTGCTGATCTAAGGATCCGGGCGGAGAGGGCTGAGCAAGCCCTTCAGGGACATGGGTGGATGTGGAAGGTGAACAATGAGGATCTTCCAAAGAGGGTGGAGTTGCTCAGCAAGGAGAAGGCTGAGAGAGAGGAGAAGCATGTACACAAAATGGAGGAGGTAATCTCCGATGCGAAGGTCAGCGTTGCGGTGGCTGTTTGGGAGGCCAAGATCCATCTTGCGGAGAATCTTTAAAATGTAGGTTCCTGGATGTGGACGGTTGGCGCGAGGCATTGGCCAAGATGACTGGCAAGCCTACTACCGCCATCCAGAATCTTGTACTGCAACTTACTGAGGGAGAGGAGAAGAAGGCCGATGATGACCAGGCTAAGGTCTAGGCCTTTTTAGGTGACTTGGGTCGTTTTTTGATGTAATAATTCGACTCCTGTAGGGCTGTAAGCCTTTTATTTCGAATATAATGGCTAATATTTCTTTTTTCTTTCTACGTTTCGTGCATAATACAATACTATGATCTTTGCATAGTTAGGATCCTAAAAACAGTGGATGATTTTTAAGACAAAACGGTTTGATAAGGATTGAAACAAGAACTGACTTTTTAAGTAATTTAAAAGTTTCTTTAGAAGTTTGATGATTAACTCGTAATCTTTAAAACTTCTTTAAATATATCAATTTAAAAGATGAAATTTCATAAATCATTGATTAATTTAGGACCCTGGAAAGTTTAGGATCCTTGATTTTACTTAAAATTTCAAAGTTAAGAGCAAGGCAAGATGGAACCTAATTGTATTCAAGTTTTTCTTTAAGCTTCATAAGTATTTGAATTTTAGAATTTACTGAGGATAAATTCCATTTTTGGAGAGAACTTTGGTTCACCACTGAGAATAAGCTTCTTTACCAATGAAGGTCAGTGAGGATTGATAAACTCGGCGAGTCAGTTGAAGATGGTCCCGATATTATGGTTGAAGAAGAACATGCCGAGCTCTTTCTAGACTTGACGAGTAGAGTTGGGGGTTGTATCATTTTGATAGAATATTGATTTGACGAGTTGGTGGACCAACTCGGCGAGTCAAGTCAGCTGGAGGTTGACTTTGACCAAAGTTGACTTTGACCCGGATTTGAGTTGACCCTAGTGGGGGTTGTGAGTATGAGTTGATAACTTAGAAGAGTTTTCGTGTAGGGATTGAGGAGTCGGGGAGAGTCGATTTCCATACCGAGATCAGTGCAGACACTACACGACTTCGAGGTGAGTTTCCTTCTAGTAGGGGTGGGTCTACGGCCACAATGTCGGCCCACAAGTGAGAGTGTGGGATAGATGATTGTCTTTGTGATAATTATTTAGGATTGATATGTGATATGCTTACTGTGCTTGATATGATTAACGTGCTTGATATGATTATTGTACATAATATGTGTTAGCAGTAGTAGAGGTGAAATAGTCCCCGGTTACCAGTTGAAAGATACTGGAGGGGAGGTTAGCTCCCAGTTACCGATTGAAAGATACCGAAGGGGAGGTTAGTTCCCAGTTACCGGTTGAAAGATACCGAGGGGGAGTCCAGCTCTCAGTTATGCCTGACAGTTACCGGTTGAAAGATACCGAGGATTATGCATTATTTGGTATGGTTATGATGGGGGAACTCACTAAGCTTTGTGCTTACGATTTTTAGTTTTGGTTTCCGGTACCTCTTCATCTAAGGGGAAGGAGTCGACGGTGTAGCAGCGCATCACACATTTGTACATGATTTCCGCATTTGAGAAGCCTGGGATTTGTACTCTGATATTATACCATTCGTTGGAATGTTTTTGAAACTTATGACTTATGATTTTGTGGTAAAAAGGAATTGTAATGCTGTTTTCGGTGAATTTTCTTATAAGTAATATATTTTCAAACAAAAATTTTTGGGTCCCAATTTTTGGATGTTACAGACAGGTGGAGCCAGAGGTCATTCCTGAGCCTGTCTTTGTGAGGCATTAGAGACCTAGGCATGCGGAGCCTGATTGTTCGGAGCCTACTCTTGGAAATGTGATGCGAGGTCTTACCATTACACAGGAGGAGCACCGTTTGATGATGCCTTCACTTTTCGCGGTGATGAGAAATATGGGGATGGACCATCCACCCTTTCCTTGTGCAGATCCCGTTGTACCACCCCCTTCTTAGCCACACAGAACTGGTTATCATGGTTTCGGTTCTTCAGGCATGTATCCTGGATACATCGATGACGATGACGACGACGAGGAGACCGAGACGAAGTTGGAGGGTTGTGAGGAGTAGATTTGTGGGTTTTATTTTATATTTTGATACTTTATGATGTATTCTGACATATTTTATTTGGTTTGGGATTGTATTTTTATATTTATGGTTTTTATGTTGCATTTGTCTATCCTAATTCAGATGTTGTATTGGTTCAGTCAAGACTAAACATAGTTGATCAAGCTATGCTTAGGAGTGATTCAACTTTCACACACTAAATTTCTTAGATATTTATGTTTATGTATTGCGTTTCGGTATATGTTTATTTGTGATTGGCGGTTTATTATTTTTTTTATACTTCTAGACTATGTATGGATCGGCCAGGTAGGAAAAATCGATGGGCGTGACCAAGTTGGCATATAGTTGTTCTGAAATCCTACAATCCAATGTGACAGTTCTAGTCTAGTCACCTTTCCAATACATAGTCTATCAGTAGGAAATTTTGATGGTATAAAATTTTTAATTATAGGTTTGAGGACAAACCTAAACGAAGTAGTTGACCTAAGCTATAGTCGTAATTCCTAAAGAAATACTAAGTCGCTATTCCTAAGGAAATACTAATTCGCTATAGCTAAACCTATGCTCTGATACCATCTCGGTCACACCCCCTGCCCAACCTTTGGCGAAAACACCGATCAGTGTGATGGTATAAAGAGCATCAATCTTATTAACTTGAGAATACATGCATTTTGAAAGTCAACATAATGTTTGGTGAGTGCAAAAATTTTTATTTTGAATTTTTTTCAAGAATACTTTTCTTTTGTGAAAACCTTTCTTATTTATAAACTTAGCCTTCTATCTTTTAGGTATCTTTTATTAATATTAAATAACTATATTTTCAGGATATCTAACGGCCCTAACGTAATTTAATTAAGATAATATTTTGTTAGCCCTAATTTACTATCTTTTAAGGACTTCTAACGATCCTAATGTATTTTAATTTCTATACCAGGCGTCGCTAATGGGAATCTAAGCTCTAAGGTAATTTTTAATGTATTAACGTGAGCCCCTATAATCAATGCTACGACCGTAAATGTACCCTTAATCACGACGTTTCATCGAACGTCGAATAGTAATTTATATGGAAGGTATCTTTTCGGGATTATAGCTAGCAATCGCAGGTAGGGTTGTCATGGCCCCGTATATATCTATACATAACTTCCTAGCTCTCACAAGATTAATGATTATATGTATTGGGGATATGCCGAATTTAATCAAGACTTTTGGATGAATAATCACCTCACTTACACATTAACCCTAGGCTTTTATCATTTATCTTTTAATCTTTTATCTTTATCATAATTACCCTTACACACACACACACACACACACACACACATATATATATATATATATATATATATATATATATATATACATACATACATACATCACACTATCTGTGTACATACATGTCCTGGTTATATATCATCAAATGACTTATGTATGTGTGTGTGTGTGTGTGTGTATATATATATATATATATATATATATATATATATATATATATATATATATATATATATATACTAGTCGTTTACCTGCGCTAAGCGACGGGTGCGAATAATTTCTTTAACAAATAAGGTTTTAAAAGCGATTAGTTTTTTGCGCAAATGAGAGCGAGATGTGGTGGTTAGGGCTAGAGTTTCATCTGTCGGCTGTTATATAATGACAAAAAGTTAGAAGCAAATGAGAGAGGGAGGAACAAAGGAAAAAAGGACAGTCACTAGTATGCCGAGGGAGGGGGTTCAAGAACCAAAAATTAGTTTTCTTTTCGTGGCTTGTGCCCTTTAGGTTTGAGTATTCGATTTTTTGGTAATTGGTTCATGTGCAATTAATTCTTGTACATATTGCAGTATTGAAATGACGACTAAGACCTGTTTCATATGTGGTCTCAATTTCATATGCGATCCATATGTAGTGTATGTGAGGGAGGATAGGGTGCAATTAAGTTTTATACATATTGTGATATTATTTGTACGACTTATTTTTTAGAAGGGAATTAGTTAAAAAAAAATTTAAAAACTTGTTTTTAACCTAGGAATTTATTTTACTAAAAATATTATCAATGAAAGGGATGCGAAATCATTTATAAAAAAGATTTGTGAATATTTCACTAACATGCCCGATTTTTAAGGGGGGGGTGGGGGAAGGTACAGCCGCACAGGGTCCCGAAAAAAATAAGGCCCGAGTTTTAATAAAATTATATATTTAATAATTATATATATATATATATATATATATATATATATATATATATATATATATGTTTACTCAAATTTTTGCATATACTTATAAACCTAGCATTTTTTCTTGAATCTCATGCATTTGAAACCCTCATTCTTTTTTCCTTTCACCACATTCATTTGAAACTCCCATGACTTTTCAATTTCTTTATAATAATAATTATAATTTGGTAATTAGGTTAAATAAATATCAAATCTAAAGTGTATTCATATATAAACTAAATTTCAATATTAAAATAATATCTTTAATTCTACTTATAAAATTTTGCTTTTTAACTTTTAACATATTATACTTAATTTATTAGTTTTAATATATTGTTGGATGTAAACCATTATCATTTTAAAGGTATAATTTTTGAACAATTTGTATAAAATACTGAAATTATTAATTAAAATATAACATTATAGGCTCAACTTAAATATAAATTTTATTTAACTTAAACAACCCAAAGATTATTTTATAAATAGTTAAAAGTGATAAATTGTAGTGTATTTCTAATAATGATTGTAAGTTGGTTAATAATGTTAAATAAATATCAAACCTAAAGTATAATCATAAATAGGCTAAATTTCAATTTTAAAATAATATCTTTACTTCTATTTATAAAGTTATGTCTTTAAATTTTAACATATTATACTTAATTTATTAGATTTAAAATGTTGTTGCATGTAAACCATTATCAGTTTAAAGCTGCAATTTTTGAACAGTTTCTACAAAATACTTAAATTGTTAATTTAAATATAACATTACAGTGTCAACTTAAATATAATGTTCAGTTCCACTAAAAAAACCAAATAATATTTTGTAAATAGTTAAAAGTGATAGATTATAATGATAAATGCAAAAACTAAATTGTAATATTAGTTTACCTAAAATATTTCCTAAATATATTTATATAATCGTTAAAACTTTTCAAATAAGTAGCTTAGAATAACTTATAATAACAATAGTTAAAAATAACTCTATATAAATGATTATATTGTTACCTTTAAAATCAAAAAATAATGTTTGATGTTTTAAATAATTATAATAATAGAAATTAAAACATTAAACAAATAAATTTTAAAAAATTAGTTAAAAATAACAACTATAAATAATATTAAACCATATATAATATTTAATTTGATTGGTGTGTAACTTGCGAGTAGAAGTCATTCAAACGATTGAGATTATAATGTTATAATAGATTTATATATTATCATATAATTCAAAATAATCAATATATTATATCAAATTAATATACGAATTATTATATCAAATTTAACAACAACGTTAATGTAAAGACTTCAACTATATAGGTGTTTCTGCGCATTACAATGTCAACTCAAATATAAATTTCAATTCCATTTAAAAAAACTAAAGAATATTTTGTAAATAGTTAAAAGTTATAAATTGTAGTGATAAAAGCAAAAACTAAATTGTAATTTCAATTTAACTAAAATATTTCTTAAATATATTTTTATAATCGTTAAAAGTTTTCAAATAAGTAGCTTAAAATAACTTACAATAACAATAGTTAAAAACAACTCTATATAAATGTTTATATTGTTAGCTTTAAAATAAAAAAACAATGTTTGATGTTTTAAATGATTATAATGATAGAAATTAAAAATTAAGCAAACAAGTTTTAAAAAATTAATTAACAATAAAAACAACTATAAATAACATCAAATCATATATTATATTTAATTTTATTCATTTGTAACTCGCGGGTAGAAGTCATTCAAACAATTGAGATTATGAAGTTATAATATATATATATATATATATATATATATATATATATATATATATATATATATATATATATATATATATATATATATTATCATATAATTCAAAATAATCAATATATTATATCAATTTAGTATATATACAAATTATTATATCAAATTTAACAACAACGTTATTGTTATATTTAAAAAATCATATATTTGTAAAGACTTTAACTATATAGGCGTTTATGCGCAACGCGCGGGCATTCGTCTAGTTTGTGCATAAATCATGTGTAGCTCAATTGGCATAAGCACATCCGCATCCTTTTTTTTCAAACAAGCGTACGGTTCGATTCATGTCCACATCATTTGGACGTTTTTAATTCAATTTAAATTTTTGGCTCTTATTTTATACTATATAATTCATAATCAACCCTTGTTAAAGTTTTCAAAATTTA
Organism: Lactuca sativa; assembly: GCF_002870075.4. Taxonomy (NCBI): domain Eukaryota; kingdom Viridiplantae; phylum Streptophyta; class Magnoliopsida; order Asterales; family Asteraceae; genus Lactuca; species Lactuca sativa. The sequence continues at coordinate 125,356,616 of NC_056630.2, read as the reverse complement.
CACAATTAACCCTTGAACTTTTTATAAAATTTTATATGTTCCTTTTTAATTAATTTGTTTACTTTTAAGTTTTTCGTAATGACAATTCACCATCTTAAGTTTGTTTATCTTATATATTAAAAAATTATATTTAGGGCCTTATTTTTCTTCTTAGCACAGAACCCTTAAAATCTCCGAGCCGGCCCTGTTCACTAATATTTTAGTCGACCTCATAAACTATATAATATATATATATATATATATATATATATATATATATATATATATATATATAATTATTTATAATCTATATATTTATATTAAAATTTGAAATTATTAAAAAAAGGAGCTTTCTGATTTACACTAATTTGATCTCTTTTTATAATTAGACGTTGTAAAAAAGATATATTTATATGTAATTACTTGAATATTAATTATAAGTAAGACAACGATTATTTAAAGCTCAAACTCATCATTTCACCAATACATTCCAGTATTCCAGCAACACTTTAAGCAACATTAAACAATTAAACATAATACAAAACCATCAAATATTCCTTCCACACACATTTGCAACAAAACCAATACTTCATTTTAGCACATCTCAGTTTCTATTTTTTGAAGAACATAAGACCATAAAACTTGAAACATAACAGGAATCACGAAAACTATAGAGTTGTAGAACAGAAAAAATAAGAAACCATTTGAGGTAAGAAGTGTCACATTTGGATTAGGTCAACAAATAAAGAAGCTGAGAAAAAGCAACATACTTAGTATTTGGGACAAAAAATACAACAGAGAAAAACACCATACTCAATGTTCGAGTAAAAAATGTAGAAATAGGAATGTGTTTGAGTAAAAAAAATTCAAAAACCTCAGAAATCACCACATACTTATATTTTAGAACAAAAGAAGGTTGACATGAAAGTGTTTTGGGTAAAATAGATGAAACAACAAAGGCTTGTCTTGTTCTTTCCTCATTATGTAGATAATGGTTTCTTTTTTTATAACATACAAAATTTCAGGCTTGTTTATTTTTTTCATCCATTAAAACCTAAGTGCCTTCTTTTAGACTATTTTACACACATGTAGCCATAAAAAAAATATCAATGTACTTTCATTGAGTTGATTATTATAACACCCTACTTTTTATTTAATCATGTTACAACATAATACCTTGCAAAATCTAGCCAACTAAACCTATCCAAATCAAAATCAATTTCCATTGCTATGAAGTATACCGTCTTAATAGGAAAAAAAATCAAGAATGCTATCATACAAAGAAGTTCAATGCTATAATTGGTAAGGTTTTTCATGAAACTGGAAAAAAATGGTACATGATAGAATCAAAACAACCACAAATCCCCAATCTAGCTTATTGCCACCAACTACAACAATCCCACATCCAAATTGAACCTTGAAAACAAAACAAACTAAAATTTTTAAAATAATGTGAACTCATAAAATGTGAAGTATGAAACAATGAAAGTATAACTTAAAAAGAGGCACCTAAATTTACCAGCAACAACCTCTAAGCTAATGAAATCAATTATAATTAACCAAGATGGATAGCTTGAGTATTGAACATGATCATCCTCAACTACACTCACAAATCAATAAACTGCAAAACCACAAAAAACATAAAAAAAAACAATGAACAGTTTTGAAAAGCAGGAAAAGTTTTGCTAATTAGAAAAAGCAAATTTTTAGATTTTGTTTTGTTTTTATATATTTTAAAGGATTTAAAATACAATTAAATATATTCTTTTCACACAATTGCCTCATAAACCTAATTAAATGTCATGCTTAATGAAGAAAAGTAATTTTCTCATAACTATAGTTGTCTTGTTAAGACCCTCCAACAAATTATCAACGGTGTCCTACTAGTGATAGGGGTTCACTTAACACCAGAAAAATATTTCCTAGTAAGACATAACTATCACATGAAAGATAAAAATTTGAAGCAAATGACATAATTGGGTCTCTTACATTCAACTTCAGTAAGAGATGATGTCAAAGAAGGAAGCCATTTAGCCTTAACACATCCTTCCAAAACAATTAGTTCACACCAAAGACTCAAGCTTTATCTAAATATGTAGATGGCCAGATCTTAAATAAGAATATATATATATATATATATATATATATATATATATATATATATATATATATATATGTGTGTGTGTGTGTGGCATTGGCAAGATCCAAAAAAAATGTGTGAATAGAGAGAAACCATTGTCAAATCTAAAATAATAAACATAAAATAGTCAACATATCATCACAATTATGATGTTAAACTGAAGAAACACACAAAAATCGTTCATACTGGAAAATCCAGATTTAGATATAAAACCCAAAAAAAATGTTCATGCTTTGGAAAATACATTTTTTTTTAAATAAAAACCCAAAAGTTGTTCCAACTCTTGTTGAAATAACCCAAAATTTGGAATAGAGAGCCAGAGGTAGGACGTGATTTTTATGTACATATATAGAGAGAGGTTTTATTACCAATTTGAGTAGAGGTGGTGATAGTGTTACTCTTCATCCAAAATTTGATTCACGAAAAAAAACGATTAAACGAAAAACAGATATAAATAAAATAAAGCTAAACTCGAGAATATTACCTTCATTCTTGTCGGAGATGGAGATAGTGTTATTGTTTTTTGTCACCGGAGACAATGGTGGATTTCGCTTCAAGAAGAAAGATAGAGAAAGGGAAGTATGAGGAAAGAATGGTTTTCTTCCAGAATTTCATTAACCTCCTATGTACGGATACACCAAAGAAAATAACCCTTCGATTACTGGAACACATATGTATAGAGACACCAAAGTAAACCATCAAATTAAAATCTACACAATATATGGAAGGGTAAGAGCAAATTATACTCGAAATCAATATCAAGATAACCCTAAAGAAACAAATTAAACACACAACACCTATATAAATCAAAAACAGAGAGTGACAATCGTATTCGTCGACAATTGGGAAGACAAATTCTCATAAAACGGGAATTGATAATGACAGCAAATTCGTTACTACATTAGTGATTTAGTAGTGGCAGGGGTAAATGATGGCGGTGAGTCATGTTAGGGTTTCTTGACTGGGAAAGGAAGAATAAAGTAAAAAACGGAAAATAATTACAGAGAAGGAGACTAAGAGCGCCTGATATAAGGGAAGATGATACAGAAATGAAAGATTTTTGCCAGTATTTCGGGCTTTAAAATGACTCATCATGGATTAAATGAGACTAACCTTTGTTCACTTAGCGATACAATTAGCAGCGATATATCTAGGGTCTGTTGAAGCAGCAACGCTGAATGAGAAAGGGTGATATAAAGCAGCAACGAATGTTCTAGGGTTAGATTAGAGGGGATCATCATTTTAGAAGGAACTCGGTGTGCGCTATTGCCATATAAAGTGAATGCCCTCTTGACCGATTCAATTGGCAGAATTTGAGGAACTTTGGTTATTTTTTTGACCGATTAAATTTGCAGATAAGTTTAATGCATAAAATGGTTGTACCTCTTGGAGTATGGTTTGCACGACTTAAATTTAAGCTATTGACCAAATATCAAACATTAAAGGACCAGGTCAAAGTCTTTTAACTATGATGCATAAATTACTTGTATATATTGCATAAGGTCTTGTACCTCTTAAAATTCAGCAAAACATAGTAAATGCTTTTTAAGGGTATATATATATATATATATATATATATATATATATATATATATATATATATATATATATATATATATATATATATATATATATAAACTAGCCGTTTACCCACGCCAAGCGACGGGTGTCAATAATTTTTTTTAAATATCTTTTGATCTCATTTGTTAAATAAAAAAACTGCAATTAAGGAATTGTTTATAGCATTTTTGTTTTTTGTAAAATATGCATTGACCCATTATGGTTATAAATTCATCGACTATTTGTTAAACACAAAATAAAAACAAATTATTCAATTAATCTTCGACGATATATTTCACTATTAAAAAGAAATCAACATTTTAATGAATCAAGTAGCAACATCGAACAGAAGTCAGAAGCATCTAGTTTTTGGAGCACATGGTTTTATCAAACAACTACCCGACAGAAACAATTATCCAACATCATTTTCCATTATGTATAAAAAAAAGCTTATTTCAGAAATTTATCAAACATCATACTTTCAAGCTCTTTTCTAAAACATAAAGATGGGAAGAATCTTAAGGGCAATGCACAAACCAACCCCAGTCTTGAAGAGGATATAAAACACGATATGACCACAAACCAACCCTTTTGGTTTTGCTCCTGATATATATATATATATATATATATATATATATATATATATATATATATATATATATATATATATATATATATATATATATATATATATATATATATATATATATATATATATATATATCCACTTCGCTTATCCTATTATTTGCGTTTTGATGTTCAAAGTTGCCAAATCATCCTCTCAAAACCGTACTTTGTATCTATTATTTGTAAATTTCTTAACATATAAAACATAAACATAAAATTTATAAATGAACTAAATGTATGTAGCCATAGTTTGAAATGCTGACTTCTAATTAATGAGCTTCGACTAAAAACCATCAAAAAATATAAAAAGCATTAATAAATTTGAAAAGAGGTTAAAAATGCATAGTTTGCCAAGGATAACGATAAATTACACAATTGACCCTAAATTTTTTTAAAAATATCAAGTTGGAAATAGCTTCAAAAGAAATTGTTTTTATCATAAATATTAAAAAATAAAATAAAATAAAATAAAATAAAAAAACTACAATGATGTTATGATATTCTTTGCAATAAAAAAATAAACACAACTCTTACAAAATTTCCAAATTCACATTTTCGAACAATGATCTTATATTGTACCAACAGTGTAAAACAAATTCATATCATGAGACTAACCTTGCAATGCATAGTTAGATGGTTATTCTTAAAATAAATCTTTGAACATGCCAAACCTCAAAATAAAGTATATAATCCAACTTCCATTTTTCATATTATATGAGAATTAACACAAATCATTCACAGAATGCCGCTTGCATTCAACTGTTTAATAGCAAACTGAAAAAAAAAATTGTTAGTAGAAATACTAAAAAATGAAAAACAAAAATATTCATTTAAAGTATGTCACATGGAATATAAATAATGATAATTAAAGGAAGAAGAGAGATCTTAGTACTTGATGGGAATACCTTGTAAAAATGTCGAATGAATTATACTTGCACAAGTTATTCAGCACCTTAGTTTTTCTTTCCACTTCCATTTACCATTTATATCCCCATTCCTGAAAATTGGATTACAGTAGTCAACACACTTGATTCTAAATACAACATAAAAGAATACATGAAAAAAGAAAAATGATTTGTTTTTCTATATCTATGTCTTTTCTATATATTGAAAAAAAAACTACCAATTTACAAAAATTGCATCCTAATATTCTTTAAAAAAGTGAGTGAAAGAGGTTACCAGGTGGAAAACTAAAAAAAATGTTGTACTTATCCACGATGAGAGACTACAAGAAAATTATGCTATTCTATAAACAGTCAAACAAATTATGTGATGTTAGAAACAATATCCATAAATCAAAACTGAATTAATTCTGATGTTTATCAATTTTAACCGTTCACCCCGCTGTTGTGGTTCTCTTATAGAGTAATTGGAGTAATGAAAATTTGTACATTGATTGTAAGTCTTACAACATATATTGAGAAACAAATTTCAAAAAGTTATTCAGTAACAATATATACCTTATTTATTCCATGGGGTTATGAACATCAATGTTGAGCTGTAGAACATTGATCAAAGTTATTCATTAACATCGGCTGTAGAACATCATAGTAAAAAACATAGAATGTGTCAACACTAATAAAAGATCAGATGTATTATCCAATAGATTAATGAAACTTGATAAACATTAGCAAAAACAATACATGGTAAAAGTTTCCTATAGCAGATGAGAGAAGGTACCACCATAACACAACAATGATTAAGCGGTAGTGGAGACAGAAATGCATGTTACTGGTTACCATTTAGGGCAGAGAGAAATAAACATTGGAATGGAGATAGTGGTCAACGTTTAGGGAAGAGAGAAAGAGATCAATTTAGAAATTGCGGTGAAAGCAACAAATCAATCATCAATTATTAAAAGTAAACCACTTTTAAGTAAATAAAGATAGAGAGAGAGAGAGAGAGAGAGAGAAACGGAAGGCGGTGATAGAAGTAACTCACTATTCGAGAGAGGGGAAGAGCAAGAAAATTATAGTCAGGGTGAAGGAAAGCATCGAGAGTGAGGGATGTACGGCTTAGGGTTTCTATATCGATGAATATAGTCAGGGACAACAATGTGTAGGTAGCTATTCGGTGTTCAAGGCATGAGTGGGTTTGTAGTTTCTGGTCTTCGCCGAAAGATGATGATGGTTACAAAGGATAAATGACTTAGGAAAAGAAATCGATGATGTTCGTTTGAAGATGTCGATGGTGGTTTTGTACATTTTGTGTGTGTGGTAACTAATGGGGCAGAATTAGTAAGAAAAAGGAGAGCTCGATGATAGCAATTGTAGATGATGGTGGTGACAGTACCTTTTGGATCTAGGGTTTTCTCAGAGGTGGTGGTGGTGGCAGAGAAATGTGGCGGCAGTTGCAAATGGTGATCGTGAAGGTGGTGTTGTCATTGGTTACGGAAAAAGAAGGTGGTAGTGGTGGTGGTGGAGGGGAGTTGTGGTGGCGATCATATTCTTGAAGACTTGGAGAGACGAAATTTAGAGAGAAAATTGAGAGATTGCTATTTCATATGAGAGATATAAATAATTAGTCAAGATATGGATTAAATTTGTTGAGAGTAAGGGGATGCTTGGTGAGCTTTGACCAAGTTTATCTCCTTAATTCTCTATAAATGTATTCTTATCTTGACTTTTTTATTTTTGTCGACTATGATTAAGTTTTTTCACTGCATAAACCATTTGTGTGTATTGCAATATAATTTTGTACCTCTTAAAATTCAGCAGCTAAATTTCAATAATTAGTCAAGATATGGATTAAATTTGTTGAGAGCAAGGGGATGCTTGGTGAGCTTTGACCAAGATTATCTCCTAAATTCTCTATAACTGTATTCTTATCTTGACTTTTTTATTTTTGTCGACTATGATTAAGTTTTTTCACTGCATAAACCATTTGTGTGTATTGCAATATAATTTTATACCTCTTAAAATTCAGCAGCTAAATTTCAATAGTTATGCTGACTCGTTCTAATAAAAAAAATACATTTTTTTCTTTTAAATTTAAATCCTCTATATTGGGTCAGATAACGATGTAGGTTTGAATGTTTCAATATTAATTTCGCACTTGCATTTAATGCATTGTATTTTATAATTTACTGATGGTTTGTTGTATTATTAGCTTAAACACTTGGACGTCTTAAATCTATTTTTAGAAATAGTAAGGTTTGTATTATATATATATATATATATATATATATATATATATATATATATATATATATATATATATCCTAATTACGATTATTCTAACAAGATATTTGGGCAGCGTAGTAACTAAGTACAATGCATATTCTAAATCTTGTATAGCATATCTCCTAGGTACTTAAGGTTTCCTATGGATTTGGCCTTTATAACATCTACATAATACCTACTCATAGATTATCGGGCATCATATCCTTTAGACACAAATCACAGCTTAAATATATGCATAATATCTATAATTATATTATCCTAAGGTATCTAGCTTATTATAAAATGACTTAATATTAAAAAAAATATATTTTTATAAAATCATTTTTTAAGCATGTATTCCCCACTGAAAACATTTTAAACGGTAAAATAGGGTCGTGAACTCACTATAATAGCGTATCGAGAAGTGCCCGAACCGTTGCAACTGCAGTTTCTTGCCATCAAGAGGGTATTGAAGGGTAGTGAGAGAGAGTTTGGGGGTTGATTTGAGAAGGAAAAGCAGGAAGTAATCACCTCTATTTATAGTGATGGTGCGCGCCGAGCACTCTCCTACGCGATGTGCACTTACTTTGTGGCCCATCCAAATCTTTCCACGTGTCACCCTTCTGGTGGTCCACGTTTCCAAATCTCCGATGAATCTGGGGGTCAAATGTGTGGGAGGGGCATGACGCGCACATTAACACGCACCCTTAAAACCTTTTTAAAAATTCATTTTTTCTTCATATGAACTTTGTTTCTTACCCTCTTTATATATTTGTGTAGCTCTTTCCTAGAACTACAACTTTCCTTTAGGTTGCATCTTCAAATTTTAACTTTCACTTTTAACTCACATTTTTGTATTTTATAAAAATCGTATCTCCTTCATACGACTTCCATTTTTGTCCCTCTTCCTTCCCTAGTTCTTATCTCACGCTTTACTACAAATTTCCTTTTGGTAGTGTTAGCTCAAACTCAGTCATTCTCTTTTTGCTATTTTTGATGTCAATAGCGTTATTAACATGGTTAGTTTCTATTCTTCATAAAATCATAACTCTTCCAATCAGAGTTAGATTTTCTCGGCGTTTATATTTTTGGGATCTTCAGGTCGCGTATTTTCCAAATACACTAACAATTTTAACTTTTTGATTACTTTATTTTCGAATCAACCTTCCATATTATCCTTCAATATGGGAAGTTTTTTTATTATGAGTCGATCCTAACTCCTAGTAACAATCAATGACAAAAAAATCTCAATTGTTACAACCTGCTGCGTTGTGGGCGCTGCTCATATCAACTTAATGCATTAAGCTCTTAATCCTTCAAACCAGTCATTGGTACATTCTAGAGAGATTTCTTACTCCTAATACTCCATAAAAATCATTGTTTTATAGACATGCATGTCCAATGCATGTCTTGAGCTCAAATTAGGTCAAAATGATGAAAATGAGGTTTTGGATCTCATGCATGGAAGTCATAACTCACTAACTCTCCAGATCTGGGACAAAAGGCCACAAAGGAACCTCATGTAGTTATAGAGTTGCTAAGTTTATGAAATTCCAACACTCAAACCACCTCAAATATGGAGGAAAATGGACAAAAGCCTATATCTAGCATGCTTGAACACAAAAGGTAGAAGCTTGAGGACTTACAAGAGTCCAAAAGCTACACTAGATGATAAGGGAGAGGTTTGCTTGCTGCAATAATGCACCAAAACACCTTCTTCTTCTCCAAGAGGCTAAAATCACCATAAAGAGCTCACAAGGTGAAAAAAATGGAGGTTAGGGTTTCTTCTAGGATGAAGAGAGTTGATGGAGGCTATGGATGTGAAAACCATAGTCATCAAATCCCTTAAATAAGACTCAAAACCCAAAAAATTAGGGTTTGCACTCTGGCGGCCACCACGTCGTGGCTATACCCTTGCCACTTTGTGGTGCACAAGAATGATGTGCGTTTCATATGGCTATGATCTCGTCGTGGTGTATCCTTCACCATGTCGTGGTCATCACAAACCCACATTTTACTTCTTTTAATTTCCAAAAATATAATTGAATCATTTACCTGGAATATACGTTATAGTAGAGAGGAGGCTGCCAAGTAGGGTTTAATATGAGATTCTAGGGTTAGGGTGGCTTAACTACTTCATAACTTTCGATTTAGGCCCCTTAAGTATGAGGAAATGAGCCCATGACACATGTATATGATCAAGTATCATTTTCTTGCACTTTAGCCCCTTAAGTTAACTTTAACAATGACAAAAGTAATTTAGCAACAATACTTAACAGAAAACTAACCTTGATAACATAATGGAAAAGTTTGGGTCGTTATAATATAGCTTGCAACACAAACCCACATAGATTTGTGATAAATGAGGAACATCAAGGTAGCATGGAACAACATAGACATGAGGAATCCCTTGTACGGCCCATGGAAGAAGTGTATGGTGATGTTGATGTCAAGAAAGACAACTTGAAGAAGCTTCTAGATAATAAGTTTGAGATGAACAATTTAGGAGCTGAAAGAAGATAACAAGGATGGAGATTTAAAGGGATAGAAGAGAGATGGTTATATATTTCTCACTACATTAAGAAAGTCTTGTGGTCGTTCTATTATGATCAATCCAAACTTGTTGGTACTTCTGTGGCAATTCATGGCAATCGGAGGAAAGCTCATTGGGAAGTGGTCAAGTGGACCTTATGACGCTTGAAGGGAACGATTGATGCTTTTATGGTGTATGGTGCTAATGCACGACATACGAACATGGTTGGATCAATAGACCCAGATCATGGAGGCGCTATGGTGATAAGAAGATCATTGGTATTTGGTCTCGTTTAGAGTCTTGTTTTAAAGTTTGAGAAACCTATCGTGTTCTATGAGAAGTTTTGCATTCCAAGTCCGATACCAAGGAGAATTTAGAATTCATGTTGACAAGGTCAATTCCCAGAGATAAGTTCAAGTTTTACTTGGAGTACTTGGTTGATGTTTGTATAAGTTAAGTCCCTTCGGGGACATGAAGGTAGGAAGGGAGAGGAAGTTCTTAGTTTCATGTTGTTGAGTCTAGTGGATTGCGTCATGGACTCGGTCCATAGCCTAGTTTAAACGCCGGTATTGGGCCTGTCCAGCCGTGCATTATTTTGTATTAGGGTTTAGTATATAAGTTGCATGCATGCAGACTTAGAAGAGATCGCTTTTATTGTTTTCGTTTTCATTGCTTGTAAACCCTAGCTCGCCTCTACAGCGAAAATTCTTCATCGAGCTATGTTGAGGCGTGACTCAGTTTTGAATCATAAGCTCATATTTGATTCTGTTCTGTGTTCTTTCTTATTTTGTTCTTAAACTGTTAGATTTCTTTTATCGTACTTGTGAAAGATTTAAACAATCTAAGAGTTTTGAACTCATCAATTGGTATCAGAGCAGGAGACTGTGTAATCTATACACACCTCTTATGTCGAAGAAGTTCATAGGGTTTTTATTCCGCATTGATTGATATTTATTGAGCCGTCGTTCTTTATTGGCATATCTCATTAATTGTTAATATAACCCTAATAGAAAAATTACAAGTCTGATCTTTTACAGGTTTTCGATCAAAAGTATTCACGATGTCTATGGACGATTCTCAAACCAATCCGATAAATATCTCCAACAGCATAGGGTCTACAACAAGAATACCGATCTTGTATACGCAAGACTATGAAGTCTGGATGCATCACTTTGAAGATTACGTGATTGGATCGGAGGACAATGGGTATCTAATCTGGGAAGCAATCACTTCAGGCCCATTCGCTCATTCTAGCACATCAAAGATTGTTAAAACGCAGAAAGAATACAATCAGCTTGTCAATGACGTCAAAGACATTCCTCAGGATGAAAAAGAGAAGTTTCAGTGCAACATCAAAGCTCTAAGGATGATAAGGTTTGCGCTGCAATCAGATACGTTTCGTTTGGTAAGTTCCTGTGCTACAGCTAAGGAGATATGGGATAGATTGAAGGAATTATATTCCACAGATGAAGATCTGGAACACTCTATTCAAACCCTCCTGTTATCAGAGTTTGGTGATTTTAAACAAAAGCCTAAAGAAAAACTTATCCAAACTTTCGATCGTTTCAATCATCTTTTGAGTAAGATGATAAAGCATGGGATTGAAAGAAAGGTGATTGAACAAAAGGTCACTTTCATGAATGGTCTCAGACCTGAATGGATGGCCGTTGTGTCAACTGTCAAAGCTCATGAACAGTTCAAGTCATACTCTCTGGCAAAACTTGTGGGTATTTTAAAATCTCATGAGAATGCCTTATCGAAGGAAACAAATGTAGTTTCGGGTCTGGGTTCCTTAGCTCTTGTCTCCAAAGGAAAGAGTTCGATTGAAGAAGAAGAGGAATTAGATCTTGCTAATTTTGATCTAACCAGCGAAGAATATGCAATGATGGTGTCAAACCCCAAAAAATTCATCAAGAAGAAATTCCCAGCCAACAAGAACCGAAACTGGCAGGGAAGTTATAGCACCGAACGGATCAAGGAGGAACCGAAGATGGGATCAAAATCCGAAGAGTCAAAGAAGGAAGCTAAAATTGGAGGAGACTCAGGATTTAACCGTCATTACTGTGGAGGCAAAAATCATTTTGCTAAAGACTGCATGCTAAGAAAGAAAGAAGAGAAGACAAGCGAAAATGATGAGGAAGCGAGCCTCCTAAGAAGATTGGAGGAGATAAAGAAAAGAAAGTATGCTGTTAATAACTCTACTATAAATGCTTTAATTGTGCAGGGTTCAAACAACAGCGATGAGTTTGGAGGTGTGGAGGTCTGGTCTACAGATTCGGAGGATGATGAAGTTAGGAAGCCTACTCAAGGAAAAGCTATGATGGCAAAAGCAGAGCAGTCAATGGGAAGATGCATTGCAGTGACCGAGGGTGTGTCCCAAATGAGAGGATACACAACTGATGGGGGAGTTGAAGAAGAAAGAGAGCGAGAGGACAAATGTTTTGCTGCCAAGCCTGTCAGTTCTCAGATCAACGAATGTGATGAGTTGATCAAAAAGGTACAAGATATTCTTGCTTCTCTAAAAATACCTGCTAATAATTATGAAAAGGAATTAAATAATTTGAAGTCAAAATTCTCTAGCATAAGTAGCAGTCTCACCCAAACCCGTGTCACGAATTCTAACCTAACTGATCAAATCAGCAGGATTTCATCAAAGAGTGAGGAACGAAGAATGTGGATCGAGCAAAAGGAAAAGGAATTAATTAGATCTAAAGATGATTCTATTTATTTGCATAGAGACAATCTTAAACTTCTCAAGCAGAGAAATGTTTTTTGTTTAATTGCTAAGAGACTTTATTTTAACATCACTCAATTGCATCTTGATTGTGAAATAGGGAAGAAAATTCATCGTATGATTTTACCTTTCCTTGAATTAAAGGAGGATGAGATCGATGCAGAAGCATACAACTGTGAAAGCGTTGTATCTTCTGACGAAGTGTCTCCAACATATAAGATAGGTTTGGAAAAAATTGAATCTTACATAAAGTCCAAGGACCACAAGGACATGCTCAAAAATCTACTAGATGAAAATGATAGATTGAAACTGAGAGCCGAAACTATACAAAAATTTGACTCATTGAATGCCAACTTAAGTTCAGAAAACAAAATTGATGCTGAAAATACATCTGAACTTAATGAGGATGATGATATGAGTGAAATTTCTGTAGAAGATTTGGTAGACTGTTCTGAATTAGCCAAAAATGAACCCAAGTCCAATAAGAACCTTATTTCTGAAAACTCTGTTGAGTTTGCTCGTTCCTCTACCGACAAGTCCAAAGTTCTCAAAGCTAAAGTTGTTGTGTACCAAAAGGTTCAAACTACCCCAAATCAAGTTTACACTGTGCCGGGAGTCACTCCACAACAAACTGCAGAGTTAACCGCGATGGTAGAAGAAGACAATGCTGGTGGATGTGATGAATTCTTTTGGTTAGCCCCAATCGACAACGCAGACGAGACGAAGGGTCTTTCTCAGAAAACCTCATGGTAAGTGAAAGGTAGATATATACCTGAACCACTAAATGAGCCTACAAAGTACGATGTGCCGAGCACAAGTGGAACTAAACCATATGGGGATGAACCGATGCAAACTACGAGTGATACTTCTTCAACAAAGAGTGAATGTTGTGCTCATGCTTCTAAAAGAAAGGCCAACATTCATAGAAATCCAAAACAGGTCGCTGATCGAAAGCATCAATGAAACGTAAGATAAAAGAAGAATCTCTCCGAAAGAAAACGATTTTGGAACTCTCAGAATCCTGATTTCGTAAGGATTGAAAGGAAGTCTAAATTGGAGGAAAACTCAAGGAACCAGAAGCACAGTTACGATAGGAACTGAAAAGAAGGTTTCGATCCTTCAACATATTGGAACCGAAAGGGTCGTTTCGGTCCCTCAAATGAATACAACCGAAAGAGCGGTTTCGGTCCATCACCCATCAACAACCGAAAGGGTGGTTTCGGTTCATCTTCCAACTACAACCGAAAGGAGAGTTTCAGTCCCTCATCCTTGAACAACCGAAAGGGCAGTTTCGGTCCCTCATACCATGGCAAACGAAATAACAATTTCGGTCCTCAAGCCTACATGTCTGATCGCAAAAACCAAGAACCTAATGTCTCTCCTAATTCCAAATCTCTAAATTCCAGTCCTTCTGTAAAAAACCCTAGTCCTCCTAAGTCAACAAAAATTAAAGTTTTCACCATTAAAAGAAAAGATGAAACAACTTTAATTAAACGCACATATATGGTTGATATTTCTCTTACTATACCATGTCCTGTAAAAGGCTCACACGGACCCAAGAAACTTTGGGTTCCTAAATCTGCTTAATCTTTTGCAAGTTATACGTGACGAGCAGTTTGACTAAGAATGGTACACTGATAATGGTTGCTCGCGTCACATGACAGGAAGGAAGGAGGAACTAAGGGAGTTTCGCTCTCTCAAAGATGACGGTATTGTAAAGTATGGTAACAACTCTTTTGGAACTATTAAAGGCTACAGAATGATCACTAACGGCGAATTCTCTATAAGGAAGGTTGCATACGTTGAAGGGCTCCAACACAATCTCATCAGTGTATCACAGCTGGTGGTTGGTACCGGGTTAAAAGTATCATTCGACGGTGAAGGCTTAGAAATTGTTGAGAAGAAGTCAAGCAACGTTCTGTTAAAATCCAAGCGAAAAGGAGAAATGTATCCGTTGAACCTCAATCCGATAAGAGGTAAACCAGCAGTCTGTTTACTCACAAAGGCTCACTTCGATGAAAGTTGGTTATGGCACAGGAGACTCTTTCACCTGAACTTCAAGGACATCAACAAATTAGTTTTAGGTGATCATGTTCGAGGGCTGCCAGTTCTGAAATTCGATAAAGAACATCTCTGTGCAGCGTGTGAAATGGGAAAGCAAAGTCGGCAGAGCCATCCTTCAATAATCAACACTAAGGTAATAGAACCATTGGAGTTACTGCATATTGACCTATGTGGTCCACCGTCCATCGAAAGCATTGGAGGAAACAAATATATTCTGGTTATAGTAGACGATTTCTCAAGGTTTACATGGACCTTCTTTCTCAAGCAAAAGTCTGAAGCTGCACCAAAGCTCAAGCTCTTCATTAAACAGATAGAAATGCAACTCAGAAAGGTTGTTCGTAATATAAGGAGCGATAATGGCCTGGAATTCAAAAACAAAGATTTTGAATGTTTTCTTGCTGAAAAGGGGACGACTCACAATTTCTCAGCTCCTTATACTCCACAACAAAACGACATTGTTGAAAGGAGAAATCGATCCCCGTGTGAAGCTGCTCGCACTATGTTATGCTTCGCATCCTTGCCATTATACTTCTGGGCTGATGCAATTGCGGATGCATGTTATACTCAGAATCGATCTTACTTGAATAAACGGTTCTCCATTACTCCTTACGAGATCCTGAACAATCGAAAACCAAACGTGAAATTCTTTCATGTGTTCGGTTCTAGATGCTTCATTTTCAACTCCAAAGAGAATCGATACAAGTTCGATGCTAAGGCGGACGAAGGAATTTTCTTAGGCTACTCCCTGAACTCCAAGGCATATAGAGTTCTCAATAAAAGCTCGAAGAAAATTGAAGAAACATACTATGTCACTTTTGACGATAGTTATGTTAAGAAGTTAAGAACAACCGAAGATGCATCACAAGACATATTTCCAAAGAATGGTCAGGTTACTATCTCAATCTCGAATATTTTCGACCAATTCATGCTCTTGTTTGATGAGCCTTAGAAAGCAATTGACTCAGAATCAACTGCGAAAGACAACAAAGTTGACAATATGAAACAAGTTATAGATGATGCTGCTAGAAAAATGACTGATGATCAATCCAAAGGAACCGAAATTGCAGACGGAAGCGAACCTTTTGGTGACCATCCTACTGTCGAGGGGGAGGGTTTTTCTCCTCATCATGATCAAGGTTCTTCTTTCCAGGGGAGAACTCATCGCCAAATACAACAGCCTCCACTGAAATTCCAACCACTGAAGGAGGTACAAATGTTGGTCCTAAACAGGAATCATTCTTCGAGGGGGAGAAAACAGTTAGTGAAGATGACAATTTTTCTGAACTTGAAGAAGAAATCAATGCTGAATTGGATCCCATCTATGATCCAAAGTTTCCTCCACTTGTGAAATGGACCAAAGATCATCCCCAGACTCACATCATTAGGGAATCCTCTGAAAAGGTGTTGACTCGCTCTCAAATCAAAGCAAAACATGTTGTTCTATTTTCAAAAGTCGAGTTTTGTATGTTCAATTCATCCGTGTCCAAAATTGAGCCAAAGACTGTTAATTCAGCTCTTGATCATTCAGACTGGGTTCAAGCCATGCAGGATGAGCTAAATGAGTTTGAACGAAACAAGGTATGGCGTCTTATTCCAACACCAAAGGATGCTTCGATTGTCGGTCTCAAATGGGTGTTCAGAAACAAGATGGACAAAGAAGGAAATGTCATTCGTAATAAAGCAAGGCTAGTGGTCAAAGGGTATTGTCAGGAAGATGGAATTGATTATGAAGAAACCTTCGCTCCAGTGGCTAGATTGGAATCTGTTCGTATCTTTCTAGCGTACGTTGCTCACAAGAACTTTGAAGTCTATCAGATGGACGTCAAATGTGTTGGATTAGTGTCTAAGTCCATAACTATTTTGGTATATACTTGACCCGATGGTGCATGGTCCTTTTGGGTTGCCTTCACCAAAGCAACTTGATAGGATGAATTATGGAGAGAAAGGATTAAATATGATTTATTAATATATTATGAGAATTATATATTAAAGGAGAATCATATTGTTTAATTAATATTAGTCAAGAATTAATAAGAATTAAGTTTGTGGCTAAAAGAGATTAATTAAACTTAAGGGACTGGAATTGTAATTATAAGATAATTGCAATTGGGCTATGGATTACCTTATATTATAGGGTTGGACGAATTCTATGGGGAAACCCATTAGAAATCGTCCAAGGCTTATTAAAAAGGGGTTCACGGGTTGCTTTGGGCCTAAGCATCCAAATTAGGGTTTCCTTGTTAGATAACCCTAATAGCCTCACTATTTAAAGAACCCTTATGCCCCAAAAATGTAAGATACTTGTTATCTAGGGTTTCCACCCGTTTTGGGCAGCCTCCTTCTCTTCTCTTCTTCATCCTCTTGCTCTTGGTGTTTGTGAACCATTAGAGGAGTGACATTTGTGACTCTAAGCTTTCTAAAGTCAATACAAGAAGGATTTGAGATTGTTATTGCTACATAACAATCAAGGTATGATCTAAACCCTAATTCATATGTTATATTGATTATCATATATTAGATCTAGGGTTTATAGTCTTGGATGAATTGCATGTACAATAGAGAAACCTAGATCCAAGCATTAGGGTTTGTATGAGCACATAGGATGTTCTTATAGCCAAAACTCATTAGTGGTATCAGAGCCTTGATTGATTTCTATTGTATTGATGCCTTGTATGTTTGTTCAAGTTGCAAATTCGATTTTGTGAGCCTGCCTGATGAACTCGGCGAGTCCCATTGTGGACTCGGCGAGTAGGCCCCTACTCGGCGAGTCCATAGGGGTACTCGGCGAGTTCGAGCGTCAGAAAGAGGGGATTTCGGGATTTCTTGTTGTTTTAGTCATGGATACATGCCTTATCTGTTTTAGGTCATTAAAATCCGATTTTATACATATTTATGAGTATATCCTTGATTAAACAAAAGATAATTACCAATTGATTAGATAATAACTTCCTTATATGATAAAGTTTGATTATTTGTATTAATTGGGTAAATTATTTTGCAAGAAATTGAAATTAGGTCAAATATAGATAATGATGAAATTAATTGTTTAATTTATATTATTTGTTATTTGATCATTGTGTTATGAAAAGTTTCAATTTTTCCCCTTTAGATTTTATAGTTTAAATTTGAACTCAAAAATTTTGTTTTGAAATTTAAATAGTTGAAACCCTAATGTTTTGAAAAAGGTTTCAAAACTTGCCCTCAAGTTTTGGAATTTAAATTTTGATTGAAAATTTTGATTTTGGAATATTTAAATTCTAAACCCTATTGTTTTAAAATGTTTCAAAAACTTGCCCTCAAATTTTGGAATTTAAAAGTTGATTAAAAGTTTAATTTAGGAATGTTAAATTCTAAAACCCTAGTATTGTTTTGAAAAATTCAAATCACACCCTCATGGTTTTATTAATTAATTAAAGTGTATAATTAACAGAGATTTAGTGAATCCATAAAGTTTTGGTGTACAATTTAATTAAATTAAAAGTATAATTATTAAATTAGACCACCTAGTATTTTAAAAGTGTAAAATACACCCTATACTATATATAACATTAAAAGTCTAACATTATATATATATATATATATATATATATATATATATATATATATATGTATATGTATGTATGAGTAAAAGTCAGTCTTACCGTTAGTAGGCCTCATTCACGAAGCTGGTCTATAAGGGGTGTTTAAGGAAATTGCCTATAAAATGGCGATTGAATGGGTATCCACTCTTACCTACCGCACTCTTGACTAGTGGAGGGTCGTTAGCCGAACGGGTAGGATAGGACAGAAACCTTCCATTATAAGTATAATGAAGTATAAAAGTAACTAAATGCTTTCATAAAATTCCCAATCTTAGTTACTTTAGGCAAAAGTGAATTGATGCAATTCCATGAAATTACACTTTGTACCATTGCGAAGACGTTAGTGGAGCTTGTGTGGTTAACTGGCACACTAAATGGTTCTAAGCAAAGGTAGCAAAGGGTGACTCAATGTTTTTCATAGTTCGGTGGAGCGTGTGTGGTTTACCGGCACATCCAATAGGTGACCGTAACATGTGAGGGCACCATGTAAGTTTTCATGGTTATTCACACCCGCTTTGTGATCCTTGGCATCCCAATCACAAACTAGAGGGGTATATCGAGATTTAAACATGCCATTGAAAAGGTTCAATGAATCTCAAAAGATCTAGGAGTTTTCAATACATTTAAGACTTAATCATGTTTCACTTCCTCTTCCTCCTCCCGTTGTTCTCCCTAACCTACAAGAACGAAGAATTGAATGGTTCAATGTCACTAAAGCCCTATTGGAAATGAAACATGAAGATGGTAAACTCGTGTGTGCCCACGTTCTAGGAATGAAATCACACATCGATAGGTTGATAATGTTGGGTGCGTCATTCCCTGATAAGTTGGTTGTGAACTGGATTCTGCAGTCACTTCCTGAATCATATAATGAGTTCAAAAGAAAGTATTATATGATGGATCATAACGAAAACCTCATTGACCTAACTTACATGCTCATTGCTACTGAATCAGAAATGATTTGGCAAAGCAATGGAGCGTATTTGTTGGGAAAGTCAACCAACCATGCTTCCGATGACGTTCTAGGAGAACCGACCTGCGTTTGCTGCCAAGAGAAAGGGCGTTGGATACAAGTTTGCCCTAAGAGCCTGAAGAGTCCAGAAGATGGGAGAGTCAAAGAGTATGGTTGTACTTCAGGTAAAATCCACTATCTAACTCCATTAAGTTCCTATTCATTGATTCTTAATACATAATGTGATAAGTTTGCATTTAAATGTTTTTCAGGATCAGTGAAAAGAGAGGAGGCTTGATGGAAAAGAAAGATGAGTCTAATCACAAAGAAATGGATCTCGATCGCATGGACTTGAAGATTAGATTTTGAGATTAGAAAGTTATGATAGAGTTGTTAGGAATATTTATTACATAGTTTTTCAGTTGATTTTGCATTGTAAGGACAAAATATTTTCTGTTGTTTTATGAATAAAATAAAGTTTGTTTGACGTATTTATTTATTTATCTCCTTGCAATAAAATCGTTATGGAAAAGTTGATGCTTGCATATTTCTACAACAAATGGATGTGATTCTTAATTATATTATTTGTGGAAAGGTCAAGAATTTACCAAATAAGGAGAGTTTCTCATCATCCAAGTTTCAAGTGGACAGAAACTTGCAATCATGCAACTTGGATGCACGATGAATGAGAAATTTCATATTTGGAAATTAGACTAAGTCGTTGACAAAGTGTCAAGTGAAGGACTAGGAGATCGAGTACTTGATCAAGTCCACCACAAGAGTAACAAAGATATTCGTCATGATTTACCAAAGTTTAGTAAATATGATTATACTTATAAGATTAAGTGTAATTCTGAATTGATTGAAAGAGTTTAAATCAATAGCAGAACGAATAAGAAGAATCAAGTAGGCAGAAAGATAAAAGTTTCTCTATTCTAAGAAGAAGGGAGAGTACCTTTTATTATGTTTTATGATAGGTCTTAATGATTAAGAACCATATCTCAATTAATCCTCTGTGTAAGTCTTAGTACAATTGTATGTCTGAGAAGAGGAATCAAGAATTGAAGAAATGGTTAAATCAAGAAGTCAATCATACTTCGTTCCAAAAACAAGTCTTAGAGTTAAGATTGTGACATTGAGTGAACAGTCTTAAGAAGGTTTATAACATTCATCAAGTGTAGAATTTGGAAAAGGATTTTCTTATTTCGTACATTTGAAATTGGAAAGTTGTGATGTCTTGGATAAGACAAAGACCAACTAGGACCAATTTTATATGATGTTTTGTCTTGATAAAAGCTATACTAACTCTTGAATATTTGTTTGTCAAGAAATGCTCATTGACAAAAGAATCTTATATGTCAAGGAGTCAGTGGGAGTCTTAATGGTCTTGAAAAGTTTCAAGAACTAATCAAGAATAAACCTTATCGATCATCACTAGCACACGAGTGGAGGTCTACAATCTATCGTGTTGACATTATCTTGTTTCTGTGCCGTTCCAATCGAGTTAATTATGCATATGAGTTCTGTGAGTTCTCATTTGAGTGCATAAAAGGCAAGGACCTTAATCAATGAAAAGTACATTGATGGGAAAGAGTGAGCTGCTTAACTACTTGGAAGACATGGTAGGAAGCCGTGTTACCATAAGGCAAGAAATCAAGATTAAGAAAGTTCGGTCCATATGAGTTCGAATTTGTCGTAAACTTTTTTTTTGACAAATTCACATGGGTAGGAACACATACACCATTAAAATCTAAGTGTCATAAGATTCCCTCCATCATGAAAATGACTGTGAGGAAATGCTTTCACTAATAGAGATTTTAAGAAGATAGTGATTGTGAAATTGTATTCTCGAATTCGATTATGGTTATGGTATCCCTTTCCATGATTCGAATTGTGAGATTTGGCAATTAGTCTTAATTATTTAGACACACATATGAGCTATATAAAGGGAAAGTGTATAAGTTCAAGAAGCCTTGATAAAAGATCATCAAAGCATTGGGTATTAGAAATATGAACTTAAAGAAATTCAATAGGCATTGTTTTTCTGAAAGTTAAACTATTTCTGAATACATCTCAAAGCTAGTGGGAGCATAAGCGTTATGTTTAAAATAGTCATCATGATAGTGGGAGCATAAATGTTATGATTGTATGATTATTAAGGCAAGTGTTGAAAGTTAGCAATATTAATTATAGAAAACAAGAGTCATACTTTGCAAAGTTGTAAGGGTTGAATAGTTGTTTTGCTATAATTAAGGGAGAGAATATTATGCTTCATTTCAAATCTAAAAGCTTAGGTTGTGGAATGTTAATAAATTTAGTCAAGGATACATAGTGTGTTCTTAAATTTCGATTATGATTACGACATTCCTCTTCATAGTTCGAAATGTGAGAATGTAGCACATAAAATATTATAGCAGAAGATTGATAAAGTATTAAATCTTCATGTAAGACATTATGCATCGTGTCCCATACGCTTCGGGTATATGAATGATTGCAAATGCTATAATATTTGACCATTCTAAAAAAAATTTCCAAATGTCTAGCGCATTAAGAGGGAAAAGAACAAGAATCGGTTTTGACTAAGATAATTAAACAACTATCAAAGGACAATCCAAAGTTCGCCGAGGATTGGTCGCTTGTGAGTAGTTGGAAACATGATATTGGATGGACCATACCGAATTTATTATGAATAGATAAGATTCTATTAAGAATGAGTTGTCATATGGTAAGTATGGAAAGGTTTCCATATTGGGTGTTAGATATTGAGAATCTATGTCTAGATTAGAAACTTTTATGCAAAAGGATGTTCAAAGGAATGTACCTTGAGTGAGAGACATCACATCTATGGAATTGTCTTGTAACAATCTCCGATAGAGGACTTTGTAATTTCATTGGCAATAGTCCTTGTGACTTTAGTGCAGTGATATTACAAAAGGATCATTGCATAAAATGTTAGAATCTAGCATATTCTATAAATGGCTAGAATTTGATATTCTTTCACTTGTAGAAAGGATTGGGAGTTGTGAAATGAGTATGACTGGTAATGTGTTCATTTGATCTATTTCACAAAGTAAAAACCATAGGTAAACATTGTGTGCATGCTAAGAGCATGGGACAAGTGTGGTAATAATTCAAGTAAGAAGTTGATTGCCCGAAACGACAAATAATGAGTAATCGATATGGTTATAAATAAAAGGTGTTTTATTTATACTCAAAGGTTTGAGGCCATATGGGATTAGTATTATCCTTGTGTTTCACCTTGCATGTTTTGACTTCCTGAATAATTTAATTGGTTCAGAACAGTCAAATTATTCGAACGGGCCACAGTCGTTTGTATGTTGGAAGTAGGTACGAATGAAGACTGTCGTGAATTGGTGTGTGGATTGTCTAAAGTGTATTAGACATAAGCAATTGTTTGCTGCAACGTTCATGAGTGCTTATGAATATGATTTGAGCATTGGATCAAACCCACGCTCACTTGGATCACTTCATGGATTTCATCACGAGTGATTGGTGAGACGATAACATCTTATATTCTTGAAACTGAGATGTGTGAGTTGTATCTTGCAAATCGGTTGCACATTGATAATATGTAAAAGCACCAGTAACTTGGTGTTATAAAACATATTGTTGTGTGTGATTCGGTGAGTAAGTGCAAGCGAGCATTGAGTCAAAGTTTATCCGTTCCTTTTATCCAAAGTAGGGTGAAAGCGATATTTGTGGGCCCCTCGATGATTTAGTGATGACACCTTAGCACTTGGCCAAGCCGGGACTAAATTGATATGTTCAATTGTAGTCTATTGTCAGTCGTCATAAATCTGAATTCGGGATACAGCACATAGACAGAGAGAATGATTTAGATCCATGTCTCAGTCTATACGATATCTAGAATGGAGGAATATATGATCCCTTATCTAAAGGACACGCGTATATGATAAGATCAGAATTGACAGCGGCTATAGAAAGCTATGATTGCAGATCAGGATCTGAAGTCATACGCGGAATAGTTATTAGACTTATCCAAGTGGGAGACTGTTGGATTAGTGTCTAAGTCCATAACTATTTTGGTATATACTTGACCCGATGGTGCATGGTCCTTTTGGGTTGCCTTCACCAAAGCAACTTGATAGGATGAATTATGGAGAGAAAGGATTAAATATGATTTATTAATATATTATGAGAATAATATATTAAAGGAGAATCATATTGTTTAATTAATATTAGTAAGGAATTAATAAGAATTAAGTTTGTGGCTAAAAGAGATTAATTAAACTTAAGGGACTGGAATTGTAATTATAAGATAATTGCAATTGGCCTATGGATTACCTTATATTATAGGGTTGGACGAATTCTATGGGGAAATCCATTAGAAATCGTTCAAGGCTTATTAAAAAGGGGTTCACGGGTTGCTTAGGGCCTAAGCATCCAAATTAGGGTTTCCTTGTTAGATAACCCTAATAGCCTCACTATTTAAAGAACCCTTATGCCCCAAAAACGTAAGATACTTGTTATCTAGGGTCTCCACACGTTTTGGGCAGCCTCCTTCTCTTCTCTTCTTCATC
Organism: Lactuca sativa; assembly: GCF_002870075.4. Lineage (NCBI taxonomy): Eukaryota > Viridiplantae > Streptophyta > Magnoliopsida > Asterales > Asteraceae > Lactuca > Lactuca sativa. Next base: position 125,332,723 of record NC_056630.2, on the reverse strand, counting down.
CTCTTGCTCTTGGTGTTTGTGAACCATTAGAGGAGTGACATTTGTGACTCTAAGCTTTCTAAAGTCAATACAAGAAGGATTTGAGATTGTTATTGCTACATAACAATCAAGGTATGATCTAAACCCTAATTCATATGTTATATTGATTATCATATATTAGATATAGGGTTTATAGTCTTGGATGAATTGCATGTACAATAGAGAAACCTAGATCCAAGCATTAGGGTTTGTATAAGCACATAGGATGTTCTTATAGCCAAAACCCATCAAAATGTGCCTTCCTCAACGGTGAACTTGAAGAAACCGTATATGTTGAGCAACCGCCAGGATTTGTGAACGAGAAGTATCCTGATCATTATTATATCCTCGACAAAGCTGTCTATGGCCTGAAACAAGCTCCCAGAGCATGGTATGAAACTCTCACTCGTTTCTTAAAAATGTCTAAATTCAAACAAGGTTCGGTTGACCCAACCTTCTTTCGTAAGCGAGAAGGTAACCACCTTATGATAGTCCCAATTTACGTTGATGACATCATCTTTGGCTCCACGAATCCTAGCTTAACAGCTGAATTCTGAAAGTTGATGGAAACTAAGTTTGAGATGAGCTCAATGGGTCCAATTAATTTCTTTCTTGGATTGAACATTAGACAGGGACCCAAAGGCATTTTTATTAATCAGGAAGCATGTACCAAGACTTTTCTCACCAAGTTTGGAATGACGGGAGACTCCAAAGTAAAAGTGCCAATGGCTTTTGGAATGAAACTCACACCATCATTGGAGAAAACAGCTACTGATACAACGCTTTATCGATAGATGATCGGGTCTCTGATGTATCTTACAGCCAGTAGACCTGATATCATGTTCTCTGTCTGTTATTATGCTCGATTTCAAGCCAACCCACGAGAACCTCATCTTCAAACAGTGAAGAACATCTTTCGCTATCTAAAGCGAACTTCCTCTCTCGGTCTATGGTATCCAGCCAACTCCAGATTCTTCGTGCAAGCATTTTCTGATGCCGATCTGGGTGGCTGTAGATTGGATCGTAAAAGCACCACAGGAGGATGTCAATTTCTGGATGGAAAATTAGTCAGTTGGCAATCAAAGAAACAAACTTGTGTTTCGTTATCCACTGCAGAAGCTGAATACATTGATGCAACATCCTGTACATCTCAAGTTGTGTGGATACAGAGTCAACTCCGGGATTATGGCTTAAAAATGAAGAAAATACCATTATACTATGACTCTGAAAGCGCAATCAGAATTTGTCACAACCCAGTGCAACACTCGGAGACTAGGCATATCGCACTGAGGTGCCATTTCATCAAGGATCACGTCGAAGATGGCAACGTTGAAATTCACTTCGTCAGAACGACTAATCAATTGGCAGACATATTCACAAAGGCCTTACCTGAAGCAAGCTTCAATAAGATTTTACAAGGCCTAGGAATGATGCAAGTCGAGTCAGTACCGAAATCGCCTTCGCTACCATAAAGGTAACAAGCGAACCTATATGAACCGAAATGAACCGAACATTCGGTCTATTTCGGGTTCAGTCTATTTCGGGTGAAGTTGGTCCATGAACCAAAATGAACCGAGCGTTCGGTCTATTTCGGGTTTGGTCCTTCTGAACTTGCTTATTTTTTTAAGGCGTTTCAAATGTATTCTTTTGTATATTTTTTTTCTTTCCATTACTTCTTTTCTACTAATAAAATCCCAAAAATATTTTTTTCTTTTTGTTCAATTGGTCAATTCTCACAAACATCCAAAAATATTTTCTTTATTTTTTTTTTAATATTTCCATATTTCTAACGTTTTTATGTTTGTCTATGTGTGATTCTCGATGGCACATCTACGGCATGTAAAATTTTTTTGTTAGTTAGGCGTCCCTAGAAGCATGCTGCTGTATGAAGACTCAAGCCTCAACTGATTCTGAGTGAAGCCTTAATAACATGATCTACACCAATCATGTTTTCCCAATCCAGGCTATCAAGTTCACTCTAATCATGAGCTACCTTACTCTACTCAAACTGAGTTTAGAGTTGTCTGCTTGGACCCTGTTTTCTTTAATAAGCAGAGGTATATTCGCTTCTTATACCGTCTCCATCATCTTTCTCCACTACATTTCGTTTCATCAATATAACCCCTAAGACTCTCAGTTTTAACCACTGAGGTTTATGGTTATACAAAATCTGCGTTCATGATCTTAGTTTCATGTCACTATGTACTAAGTGAAACCTAAAATTCAACACCACTAATGAATTGACGGTGAATTCAAAAATTCAAGATATTACTTGTTACCCAATGAAATCTCTTTTTCTTTTTGAGTGATCTTTATGAGATTGCCTTTCCCAAGGTTTCTCTAACCCTAAAAGATTCAGTTTATTTTTTTTTAGATTTCTTAAATTCTCTCGTCACTATAAATAATTTCTCACCTACTTGTTCAACAGATCACAATGATCTCACAAGTACTTCATTCTCTTTTGGTCTTATGTTAAGTATCGAAATTATGAATTGAAGCGAAAGCCACCCACTTTAACCTTTAAAAGATGCCTTTCAAAACTTCTCAACAAGTTATTGATCGTTATTTCATGGGAAACCAAGCAAGCACTTCAATGTCTCTCTTGACATTGAAGGAAGTGATTTTTGCCCAGAATCAATTGTTTTATGTCTAAATACGACATCACAGATAATCCCAAAATGCTCGTTTTATTTCCTTATCTTTTACACCCTTTGCACGAAAATTTTAATTTTTCCAAAATTCTGGGTTTCACACAGATTCATGTTTCACATGATCAAGGCACAAACACTCAAACGTCTTCATGTGAAACGATTGGGATAAAAAGTCCGCTGACTCAGCAGAAATCCAAACGGTTTGGCGATATGAAAAAGATGATTTTTATGAAAAGGCGTGAAAAAGGGGAAACGTTTTTCTCTCTAATGCGTCATCTTCAGCACGCCAACTGTTCACACATCAACTCAGGCGTTATTTTTGAGATAATCCAAGATTTCAGCCGGATTCTTATCTCTCTTCCTTGTACGTATAAAAGGAATTGGAACGATACTCTCTCAACCTTTATCACTTCCAAAAAGCTCTCAAAGAAACCTGGCTATTTTCTGCAACTGTTCATCGTCATTCTCAAGCTCCTACAATGGCAGAATCTTCATCTGTTCATGATACCTCAGTTCGTCAACCCCTACTCACTATAAAACCCCAACAAAACCTAATCATTGATCTCACTCCCTTTGTTTATGATCCGTATATGTTGTATGTGGTTGAGTGTCTCAAATACTCACCACCCGTCGATGCACTGACAAAGGTTGAAGTTGTGCCTATGTCGTTCTTGTCACATGTTTACTCTACGGCGTTCTACGACAAGGCGAATGAACGTATCCACTTTGACCTTCACAATGAGAAGGTCTCTATCTCCAAGAGTCAGTTTTATGCCCTAATTGGTCTTTCTCAAGATCCGTCTCTGGTAAACCCTGATTCCATTACAACTGGCCAATTGTTTACAATGTTTTATCAGATGGGGTATACCGAAACCCTAACAACCGTCACCAAGTTCAAGAAGTCCTGCCTTCCTCCTCAATGGAATGGCCTTTTCACACTCTTATTCAAGGGATTGTCTGAGCGGAGCGCTGGTTCTGACGGTGCTAGCAAGGCTTTCATAACGGTGTTGTATGGGTTGTACAGTGGGCTTAACCTTGACTATGGGTCCATTATTTGGCAGCAGTTGGTTCAAAGCCTAGTCTCTTCGTCCAGGCACTCGGAGATTTCATGTGGGCGTTTCTGGACTATCATCACCAAATGGGCAATGGATCGTAATCGTGTCCCAATTATGGCGGATTCCTTGCTTTCTTCCATCGCTACCTTTCATATGACGAAGATTATCATCACTGATCCCACAAAATTTGTAACAACGTAAATTTTCAAAATAATTTTTCATTTTTAAAACATTCATTCATTCAAAAATAATGTCAAACACATTGTATCAAATCTTATTATCACAAAACTTTTCCCCATAATCTCTACAAAAACTCCAATACGTGTGTGTACGAATCATGTCGGCGCCTTCCCGTGCTCATCACTAGTACCTGAAACACATAACACAACAACTGTAAGCATAAATGCTTAATGAGTTCCCCAAAATACCACATACAGCACATACGCCACTCAAGGCTATAATACGACCCTCCGGTCGATGTGTCTCAGCGGGACCCTCCAGTCCCATAGCTCGTTGGACCCTTAGGTCCGGTCATAGCTCGTTGGACCCTCCGGTCCGGTCTATATCATCATACAACATACAAATATCACATAGCACATAATCTCATACATAACACATAAGACCCTGTGTTCATCGCATAGTACCACTCTAGGTAACGTATAGTGAGAAGACTCACCTCGATGTCTCGGAAAATATCTGACTCGGAAGAAGTATGATCTAGCCTCTGCCTAATCACATAAAGTAATACTCTCATAAATACAACTGTACTCAACCCTAAAATTCAACAAGGTCAACGGTCAAACTTGACCCGACTCGGCGAGTGCACAAGGGCGACTCGGCGAGTCTACACGTGTCCACTGACTTTCTCAGATTCTCTCTTGGCACGTCGAGTACTTCCCTTGACTCGACGAGTTCCACCTGGCATGAATCACGGGGCCACCCCGACTCAACTCGCCGAGTCTCAAGAACAAATCAACGAGTTCCAACTTGAACTCAGACCCCTGACTCTCCCTGAATCACCGAGTCATTCCCCCAACTCAGCAAGTCCACTCACTGAGTGATTAACGGGCAACCTTCATACTACTCGGCGAGTTCATGCCATGCACAAACTCAAAACAACTTCTGAGGTCAGATCTGTTCCATACAATCATAGATCTGGCCTTCCCAAGCATGATAATCATGTAAAGTTCGGACCTTGACACACACACATATAGCATAGAAATGGTCCAAAATGGTGATTTAGCCCCAAAAATGACATTCCAAGCTCATGACTTCCAAAATGACTCATAAAGCTTCAAGGGTTAAGGTCTTTGGACCTCTTTGGGTTCAGATCCAGAACACAAACTCGAGAAGGGACCAAATACACCACTTAAACAATCTCTAAAAGGGTTAGGAAAACCCTAACACTAAGAATCACCACCAAAACTGAAGAAGGTCCGAGAATAATACCTCAATGAAATCTCTATGAGCTCAAAACCACCAAAAATCGCACCTCCTTCAGCCTCCTCTTGCCTTAAACACTTCCTTCTTGCAAAAACACCCACCAAAAGTTCAAGATTAGCCTCTCCTTCCTCACAAATGCTCTAGATCTCTTTAGGGTTTCTCTCTGGGGTTGGTGGCCGCAAATGACGGCCATAAGGCCCTTTAAATAGGTCTCAAACCCTGGAAATTAGGGTTTCATTAAACAACGTGGACTCACCGAGTCCACTCATGAACTTGCTAAGTCCAGCTGTGAACTCGCATAATAATTTGTGACCATACTCGGCGAGTCTAGACGCCAACTCGCCGAGTTCCCCCACAAAACCCAAAAATAAAAGGACAAAATATCATACCCGGGAATCCGGGTGTTACAAAATTCTCATACATCGGCTCTATTCTTGAAACCATGCTTGGTTGTATCTCAGCATTAAGCAATCTTCTTCAACAGTACACGAAACGTAAATCCATTGGTCCACATGATCTTACTCCCACAATGTTTTGCTCCATTGAAGAGGCTGACAAACCAGCCAAAAGGGGCAAGAAGCCTGAATCGCAGAAGGAGGGACCGGTAACAAAACCATCCAAGGGGCAGACCCCAAGAAGAGGAAAACTGATAAAGCTGCTCCTTCTCAACCTCAACCCAAAAAGAAGAAGAAGCCTTCTAGGAGACTTATTCTTCAATCCTCAAGCGATTCGGATTCAGAATTCCTCCTAAGCAGAAGAACGCTCCATCTTCAGATTCTGAGAACGAAAGTTCTGATGAAGAGGCTTCTGGCCGAGGGGATACTCCACCTCGCTCCCCTACTCCAGAAATTCCGGTTCGTTCTTTGCCTCCTTCACCACCACCTGTTACAATTCCTGCCTCTATCTCTCCTATCTCTCAAACAACCACCTCTCAACCCTTCACTTCAATACCTATTCCCACTCCCATTTTCACAGATACAACCTCTACAACTACTACAAAACCTACATTCACTATTCCTAAACCACCTGTAACCGAACCTAATTTTACAACCGAACCTCCTCTAACAACCGAACCTCCAGTAACAACCGAACCTCCAACTTCTTCAAAACCCTTATCTCCAACACCTTCTACAGAAACAACCCCGATTTTGGGCGGTGAGGACTTGGAATTCGACTCCACATATTTCAGTCCTTATCGAGTACAAAGTGAGGATGATGACGATGATCCTATCACCAAACGTCATCTCAAAGCGGTAAACGACAAGCTTGATCAACTGCTTTCCTCCTCTTCCTCAGGAGCTTATTCAGATGCTGCGTTAAAGGCCCTGTTCTCTTCGGTTGTTGCTGAACATTCAGCCTCATTATCTGCTGCAGCCAAGGCTATTGAAGCCTCCACTTCCCAATGTCAACAGGCCTCTCGTGCTGTTGATGCCTCTACTAAGGAGTGCAAGGAAGCGACCGCAAAAGTCGATAAACTAGTTTCCCAGGCTCACCTGTTTTTAGATTCTTTGCAGGCTGCTGCTGCCAAGACTGCTGACACTGTCAATTCTTCTGTAGAGACTCTTCAACAGACCCTTCAGTCTGAGTGCTCGAAGGTTGAAGCGGCACGCCTTGCTATTGAACAGGCAAATGACACGTTCCATGCTAATGTCAACGAAAGATTAACTCAACTGCAAGCGGACTTAGCTATGGAAAATGGAATTATGGATGAGCTTGCCAGACGCACAACTCAGCTTAAATTGCAAACACATAAGCTGTAAACTACTAATGCTGAGATTGATGACCTCAAGTCAGAAAGGGAGGTTATACGGAGTTCTGCTGCAGATGTTCACTCCATCCTTCTTCATCTTATTGAAGGTCATGATCCACTTATCACTATCACCATCAGACGGCATTTGGCAGACAAGCTCAGACCGACAATGGACGTTCTCAGCCATATCGAGGGTGTTCCGGTGACTGGTGTCCAACCGCAACAAGGGGGAGAGAAAGAGTTGAAGCAAGAGACGAAGCAACCTCCTCCATCTAGCTCCAAGTCAGCTGCTGAACCGAAGGGTAATGAAGCTTCGGGCAGTAACAAGGATAAGAAAAAGAAGAAGATTGGTGAAGGCAATACAGACAACGAAGATGATGTCTATGTTGAAATTCCCAGGAAGCCTGTCCCAAAGGTTAATTCTTCTGAAAAACAAACTGAAGAAATTTCCATGAAGCAGCGAGCTGAGCTAGAACAGAAGCGAAAGGAGGCGGAGCTCCTAGAGAAGAAAAAGGCCATGTTCCCTGAATGGACAAAAGATTCGCTTAAGAGGTGTGCAATTGACGAGCTAACTGTTCTATGGCTCGAGCCAATAATGTCATTCAACCTTGACAACTCCAAGGATGCGCAGTTCGATATGCCAATCACTCGAAAGGCATTCATCTTCCACTGTTTCAACTCGACTGCTGCCATTCCATCTCCAGACCCGAAGGTAGATAGGGATCTGTTAGAGTTTTACTTGGAGTTTGCTCAACCTCAACACCAGACTTGGAGCTCAAAGAAGATAACCACCGTCAAGGTGATGAAGCCCTATTTAGCAGGGAAATTTATCAATGTCAAATTTAGGGTGACTAGAGGAACCAAAGGCTCAGTTCACCATTTTTCCCTTGCTGATCTACCGAACCTCAATCCCCATGACTGGATACTCCTCAACAACATTCTTTTGTCAAATCCTCAGGAGTATCAGCCAATTATCGATCATGTCAAGCTTATGCTTGTTTGCTACATACATGAGGTAGCGAAGATGGACCAGGAAATTGCCTCTGCCATACACAAGCGACCAACGATCAAACCCATAGGTAGAGCTGGCAATGTCAATTCCATGATCAAGGGGAAGATAGATTCGAAGTATCACACGGTCATTTTTCTCAGGGGAGAAGGTCAAAAATGTATGTTCGCTCTTGTTGACAAACACCTTTTCTCGACAACTTGTCTCGAGCATATCTTGGAGATCATACAGAGGTGCGACCAGAACAGTGTTGCTGATAAAAAGTTGTTCGTCGATATGCTGAGGTGGTACATTCTATTCCGACATACTCTTCTTGCCATTATTCCTAAACTGTTTAAAGTTATAAAGACGGTGAGACCTGCTCAGAAGATATAATCTCTCGCCTCATTTGACGCAAAGGGGGAGATTGTTGAGTCTAGTGGATTGCGTCATGGGCTCGGTCCATAGCCTAGTTTAAACGCCGGTATTGGGCCTGTCCAGCCGTGCATTATTTTATATTAGGGTTTAGTATATAAGTTGCATGCATGCATACTTAGAAGAGATCGCTTTTATTGTTTTCGTTTTCATTGCTTGTAAACCCTAGCTCGCCTGTACAGCGGAAGTTCTTCATCGAGCTCTGCTGAGGCGTGACTCAGTTTTGTATCATAAGCTCATATTTGATTCTGTTATGTGTTCTTTCTTATTTTGTTCTTAAACTGTTAGATTTCTTTTATCGTACTTGTGAAAGATCTAAACGATCTAAGAGTTTTGAACTCATCACATGTGAAGTTTAGAGAATACTCAAGTGAAGGTGGAGATTGTTAAATGTGACTCGAGCATTTGGATCATTCTATATGAACAACTGAGTTTAATGGATCACTTGGAAGCATGAGTGAGCAACAAGGACCAAGAGTGAGCATCAAGGATTATGAATGAGCATCAGGGATCATGAATGAGCATTAGGGATCACGAGACAACATCAGGGATCCCATGTAAGCATCAAGGATCATGAGTGAGAATCAAGAATCACAAGTGGGCATAAGGGATCATGAGTGAGCATCAGGGATCTCGTATGAGCATCATGGATGCTCAAAAGTTGAAGATACTCAAAGAGGATGCTCATAACTTAAAGATGCCCATTAGGTTAAGATGCTCAAGAAGGATGCCCATTAGTTGATGATTCTCAAAAGTTGAAGATGCTCATAGATGATGCTCATGCAATGTATCTCAAGGATGAAGGTTCCTGAAGCCCACAGTGAAACACATCACAAATCGATTTCATGTTTTCATGTTTCTTTTCGCTTTCTTAATCGACAATATAATAAAAGCCTTGTTTCTTTTCGCGTTCTTGATCGACACCGTAAGAAAGCCTTAGAATAAAGTTTAACCTAAAGATAAGAAATACCTTAATTGCCCTTAATTTATGTAGCATGAACCTGACTCAAGAACAACAGCTACCATTTGGTAAATGTATAATATATATATATATATATATATATATATATATATATATATATATATATATATATATATATATAGGGAGTGGTTCAAATGAGAACCACAAAAGATTAAGAACCCTAAGAACCTCATTTAATAACTAAATATATATTATGAATATTATCAAGTTTGTTAAAATCCTGATTTTTGGCTTTTTGGTAAGAAAATGGCAAAATCGTAATTTTTTTAGTCTAATACTTCTGTGCATGCATTCATTTAAATTTTAACACAAAACTTTTATAAAATACAACTTTATACAGTCCATTTACAGTTTAATACATAAAATTTACAACTTAACAGAACTTATTTTACACTAATTCTCAAATTCATAGAAATCAAACCCAAACTTTACCACCACCAAATGTCGCCACCAACCACCTATGCCAACATTGCAACAACTCTTTCTTCCAAATGGATCTGCATATAAAGTCAGACAATGACATGTTAAATACTACATTCATAGTTTAATAAACTGGTTTATTCATCCATTTTGAATTTAATGCAAAATAATTATAAAAACTAAGGCATTCTTACATACTTATATAACATTAAAAATAAATATATTTACAAGAAATTAATAATTTTTTTTACATAAATCATTCATATTTTATTACAAAAATTATTAAAAAAAAAATCACAGCAACATGTAGTCAATTCATCATTTAATATACTCAATTATCGTTTAATATATAAAAATTAAATCTTAATAAAAAAAAATTAAAACTCTAATACATAAAAATATCATATTCTTAACTTAAAACATACATTTATACATTTAGATCTAATGGTTAGTGTTTTTCAAAATTTAATGTACATAATATTCACAATTTAAATTTTATATAATTTTGTTAAAATTAGAGAAAATCATATATAATGATTCTTTCTTCTCATATTTCAAAAGCAAATACAAAATTCATAAAAATTTCAAATCTTAATACAGTCAATTCACAGCTTAATACAATCATTTCACAGTTTAGTACATAAAATTCACAGCTTAATACAGTAATTCATAGTTTAATACACAAAAAATATATATATGCACGACTATATTTTTTTAACTTAATACTAACAATTATATGTTCATATCTAGAGACATTTTTATCTATTAAATTGTGAATTTATTATATTAAGTTGTGAACAAATTTACAGCTTAACACAACAAATTCACAGTTGAATACAATATATTCACAACTTATTTACAAGTATAATCTCATATTCTAGTATATGAAAAACTCATTTATATTTTAATACATACATAAGTTATCTCATACTTCATAAGCAAATATCAAAAGAAAAATATATACGTGAATCATAAAAAATGATAACTTATCTGAAATAAACGAAGATGATGAGTGAGAAATAGAAAATATCATTACTCTTCCACTATCGTCACCATTAACACTGCCAAGTACCAGTCTACCATCGTCACCACAAAGCATCAATGTCAACACCAACAACATCATTCCCAAAAAAATCAGAAAAGGATTAAAAAAACAAAATTCGCAGTTTAATTTATTATTTCAGACACTAATTCACAACTTAATTTAATATTTCAAACACTAATTCAAAACTTAATTCAATATTTCAGACACTAATTCACAAGTTAGTGCATTAAAAAAAACACATTCATAACTTAACTTACATATTCACAATTTAATGCATAAAAACACATATTCACACTTTATACACTATGTTCACAACTATTTTATAGGTATAAAATTCAAATCTTGATAAAAAAAATAGAATTCACAGTTTAATAAAGCATTTCAGGACTCTTATTCATAATTTAATCAAATACCTTGTATGCTCTATAAAAAGATATTCAAATGATCGATTTAAAAAAAAACTTAAAACTTATAAAAAATAATATATTCTCATATTAAAATTAATTAAAAAAAATCACGTATTCACAACATAAAACTTATACATTTTTATTAATAATAGTTAAAACTAACATTAACATAACTAAATAATTTATGAAACCTTAAAACATCACAATTTAATCACAAGAACAATAATACAAAAAACAATCATACACAAATCATTCATATTTTAACTCAAAGTTAATTAAAAGTTCAAAATTTAATATAATTAATTCACAGTTTAAACGACAAATTCACAACTTAAGCTTAGTGCGGTTATTCATATTTCTAAACACACAAGTTACAATTTAATACTCAAAATCCATAGCTTAATAAAATCAATTCACAGTTTAAACAGAAATTATACAGTTTAATGCAGTCAATTTACAGTTTAAAACCCAAATATCACACTTAATACACAAAATTTATAGCTTAATACAATAAATTCACCGTTTAATACACAAATTATCCATTCACAACCATATTATCAACTTAAAACTCTTAGTACAGTCAATTCACATTTTAGTACACAAAATTAACGGCTTAATGTAACAAATTCATAGTTTAATACACATAATATATATTCATAGTCATATTCTCAAATTAAAACTTACATATACAAAAAATTCACAACTTAATACAATAAAATCAAAGTTTAATACACAAAAATATACATTCACAACCATATTATCAACTTATAACTCTTAATACAGTCAATTTACAGTTTAATACATAAAATTCACAGCTTAATACAATAAATTATAGTTTAATATAAAAAAATTCACAGCTTCATATAATCAATTTATTGTTTAAACAAGAGATTCACAACTTAATGAAGTCAATTCACAGTTTAAAACACAAAAATCATAGCTTAATAGATATCATCATATTTTAACACAAAATCCATACAAGTTTCACAACTTAATTTAGTCGATTCACAACTTAATATTGTTTATGCACAACTTAATACTGTCCATTCAAAGTCTAATCACAAAATTCATTATAGTTGAAGTTTAAGATCCAACAGATATCCACATAAGAGATGTGAAAAAAATAATGTATTCACAGCTTAAAACTTCAAGACCTCCACATTAAAACTTGACAAATTAGGAGTAAACTAACTTATTTGATATAGCTTTAAAGCACACCAATGAAGATATGAAGTAAACCAACACATCAGAGAAAAACCGAGGAAGAATTTACTCAAAAAAACAACAAAAAACTTATTTTCACAAGCTATGGAAGAACAAAAATGAGTGAAAATACTAAAAATATGTGAACAAAAGTAATAAAATGAGTGTATATGTGATATCCTTCAGATCTGGAACAAAAAAGCACATGAAGCTTGTCAATCTCGCAAGGAAACACCAACAACAGATAGAAACCACAAAACTAACACTTGAGAAAAGAGATTGTAGCTGTTAAAACTCAGATTCAATTAGATCTAACCAGATCTGAACATATCTAGATTAGGAACACTATCAGAAATAAGAGAAAACCATCAGACTCTCATATCTAACCAGATATGAGCAAAAATCGCCAAGGAAAGTCAACAAATTCACGAATCTGTCAACATACCACCGAACACGAAAAACGGTGGTGGTTGTTTGTCGGAGATTGCATAGATCTAGATCTAAAGATGAAAATAACAAACAAATTTTGTAGATCTAAGACATGAAGAAGACAAACCAGATCTGAAGAAATCAGATCTAATATCATGAGCACGATGCACAAAAAAATGAACTGATCTGAGATGTTCAGGTGGTGGTCTGACATCGGAGGTGCTAACGGTGGTTTAACGCCGACGATAGTTGTTGCTCTCCAGATCTGATACATTTTTTTTCCATTTAGAGAGAGAAGTGGAACCGAAGGAGGTCGGTGTTGTTGGTGGTTGTTTGGCTTCTTCAGCGGTAACAGTTCATCGAAGTAGTGGTGGAGGAGAAGAAGTGACAGTAGATCTAGATCTAAGCGAGGTGGTTCCAGATTTGAAGTTCTGGCGACATATGTAGGTGTTTTCGTAGGTAATTGAAGGCTGTGACAAATGAAGAGAAGTAACGGCTGTGGAGTCGCCGTCGGCGATGGTGGCGGCAGTGGGGCCGCCTCCGGCGGTGGTGTTGCCGCGCGGCAATGGTGGCGGTGGTGTTCTTCAGAGGTTATTGAAGAAGATGAGAGAATTACTTTTTCTCTTAAACAACTATAAAAGTAATTTATCAGATATGATTTTAAGAATAAGTTTTTTAAAAGACCTTGTTGTGTTTTGTTATTTATCAAACTTTAAAAAATAAACAAAATAGCTAAAAATAGGAGCTTCTTATGTTTTTAACCTTTAGTGGTTCTCATTTGCATATATATATATATATATATATATATATATATATATATATATATATATATATATATATATATATATATATATATATATATATAATAAACCAGATTAATCTTTCTCCAATTCCAGAAGGACGAGATTGACTCCCTCGTCTTCCTTCCCGTCTAAGGAATTTTGTTGCTTATAAACCCTCTTCTCCATCGTTACAAACCCACGGTATAAGTAATCGGTTACCGGTGCCTGTTTCCCCTCCATCGTTCATACAAGAATGGAGCAACCACTGCTCAGTGGTGGAATTTCTTCTCCTCAATTTCGGCTCTAATATTAAGTTTAATTCCGTCTACTCTTTTTTCGATTCTATGGTTATCAAATCCCTTGTTTGTTTGCAGAAAAAGGTGAAATTGAGGGTAAAGAAAACGAGAAATGGCATTCTTATCCATCGGTGGGACGAACAGGGTCGACGATCCCGACTGCTTCTGATGTTAGTGTTGACGAAATTCGATCGGCTGCTACCGGTTCTGATCGTTACCCTGCTTCTCTACATGCCCCCTTGATGAGTTCTCCGGAGCCTCCTCCCTATATTCCTGGTACAGTATATGTCAAATGCCTTAGAATTTTATCCAGTTTACATCATGTATGTGTTTCAACTTCAATGATTATCTTATATTGTCATAGCAGATACGTGTCTGCCTTATAAGATGATTGTAGGAACTTGTGTGTCATCATTTTTAGCTGAATATTGCTGCAATTTCGTATCTGAGTTAGAGATGCCCTTTTTCATAGCCAAACTTCAAATATTTAGGAAAACGATTTATGTGGATTGGGTCTAAATTGGAACCCAACAGTAAAAAGAGCTAAATCCTTCCAAAAAGAACACAAATAAACTCTTTTAAGAGACGAACCATCCACCTAAAAAAGTGTTTCTCAACTTCTTTTTATGATGTCACTCCAACCTTTTCTTCTATCATCTTTTATGGAACCCATCGTTCACTTTCTATGAACTTTTCAGATATATTAAACATTTAAACCACCTTGCTTTCATGAAAGATTCCTTACTACCATACCTGAAATTAATGTGGATCGTATCAAAACCTGAACTTTATTTGCTTAGTTGATCATTAAAGTCTGTTCCACATAATTTTTATCAACCATCTCCAACAAAAGGACCAATGACACCGACATCTAAAATTTTCCAGTTTTGTTGCAGAGCAACCTTTTCCATACCAGGGTGGATATGGAGGACAATATGGTCAAACTGAACATCAAGCTCATAGGTATACACTATACAGTATACTCTGTTTGCTTCTGTGATATAATTTGATTCTCAATTCACATAACTTTAAACATAATTCTATGAGATTATATGTATACAGACAAATCTTGGATGAAGTTGAGATACGTGAGTTACTGATTGACCATGTTGGCCACCGATGCTGTTGGGGAAGCAGGCCTGCTCGAACATGGAAGATCCATTCTGTTGAAGACTGCAATGTCTATGTTGGAACCCTTGAAACTTTTGTGGAAGAAAGAGAAGTCATCACTGAAACAGAACCATATCGTGGTGGTGGAAACAGCAACATTGATGGAAAAGATAAAGGCCCTGAACTTGGTGTTTGGGAACTGGATTTAAGGTCAGAATTCCCAGTTCTATTCACTCATCACAAAGAATCCCGTGCCCAAATCCCCCATTCTGAATCCATCAACAAATGCTCAGGTAATAAAATAACCCATCAAATATTATGATTTATATGTTTTTAGTGTTTTTTTTTTTTTTTTTTTACCTTTTTATCCGATCTTGGTTGGATGACAGATTGTGAAGGAAGAGGAGATACTATTTGTGGTAAATGCAATGCAGATCAAGAACCAGGAGTTTATAAAGAAAATCAGATGAGTCAGTGTGGTGCCTGTTATGGAAGGGGTTTAATTGCTCATAGAGATGGATCTGACACAATGTAAGCCATAAAATAGCAAAATACTTACCTTTTTACACGTAATAGAGAAACATAAATTCTATGCAGATGTGTGAAATGTAATGGGAAAGGAAAGCTACCATGTGCAAGTTGTGGATCTCGTGGTCTAATCAAATGCACGACATGTTCAGGAAGTGGCTTGCTTTTGACACGCAAAATAGCGCTTGTTAAATGGTATGTTACATATTATTAATAATATTAAATAATTATTGGATGTTTTAGTGATAATTGAATTTGAACATTTTTTAATTAATGTTTTGTAGGGACACACACGCGACACGTAAGCTGAATGCGACAAGTGGGGCCGCATCGGTTCCGGATGACGTGTTCCACAGAGCGAAAGGGGTGCAATTGTGTAACACGCAGGCGTACAATTGCACACCGGCTTTCTTTGCTGATTCCTTTTTTTTGAACCAGTTTTCTTCAGAGGTCATATCTGAAAGACCTGTCATACCTGTGACTGCTAGAGTTATATGTGAGAGGCATACAATTTCTGTCATCCCTGTTACACGTGTCACCATGGTTCATCGTGGTCAGGCTTTTAGTTTTTATGTTATTGGGTTTAGTCGTGAGGTGTATCTTAAGGATTATTATCCTTCTAGGTTTTGTTGGGGGTTGTGCCCTTGCTTAGAGTGGCTCAAGTTATAATAAATAGTCTTAAGACTTTATGTTTGTATGATTGTGATTGTGATTGTGGTTTTAAGCACTTTAGGAAATGTTGGGTTGAGCGTGAAGAATGGAGATGTTTTTTTTCTTGTTAAGTTGTTTATGGTTTGATAGAGTGATTGAATGAGTTATGATATATGTGTTTGTTTGGATCTAGTGTTGTATATATGAGATCTCAATAAATTGTTTGAACGAGGTTATATGGGTATTTTGTCCTTTACATTACAAAAAATAAATTTCACAATATTCACCTTGTACAATTATGTAGTTGATATGTATTTTTTTTCTAGCAAGTAATTAGATATGTATGAAATAGTCATGTAATTATCAACCTATAAAGCTCAAAATCCTTGCAACTCTACTAATTTGCTTATCTTACTTGTAGAAACTTCCAAAATTAAATGATAAATACGTATGTATATGTTTATGTTTTGTCATAGATCATTAATACATAGATGAAATGGATATTTTCTTCAATGAAGTTATTCTTTTCCTTAGTCTCCTTTCTCAAATTGATCAATGTTGGTTAATTTAGTTTAGAAAAATTTGACAAAAGAAATCTATAGTCTCTCAATTTTCAATTTTCAACACAGGGGTGTTTGTTTTGGTTTTTTTGAGAGTCAAAACTTCTTTTTGGAAAAGTTACAAAAAGTCAGGTTTTTCTAACTTTTTCAAAAAGTCAGTTTTACTTCTATTTAAAATCTAAAAGTAGCTTTTAAAATGTTTTTATCAAACATTTTAAACTTTTATCTTTTCCAAAAAGGATTTTTACCTCTCAAAAAGACAAATCAAACACCCCTATAATTCAACATTTGAAAATTATGACAAAAGCAACTCTACTAATTTGCTTATCTTACTTGTAGAAACCAAACCCTCCGTTGTCACCATAAATTGAAAATAAAAGTTTTTAAGAGATTTTATTATTGAATATAACCTTAAACGTAAGGATATTATATCTTTAGGGTACACAGATAGGGGTGGCAAATCGGGTCATCGTGTCGTGTTTTTGACACGACACGACACGACAAGGTTTTATCTAACACGAACACGATACGACACAATGTCGTGTTTTTTTAACTAACACGAAAACGAACCGATTAAAAAACGACAAACACGAAACGTCATGATAAAGATAACATAATAAAAAATTAGTTTATTTAATTAATATTTAATCATACATAACACACGAAAAACACGACAAACACAAAAACACGACAAATAAATACTAAATTGTGTCAATTTCGTGTCGAATTTTAAACACGAACACGACACGACATCGTGTTTTTTACACTAAACACGAATTCGAATTTCTGTTTCGTCCAAATTTCGTTTCGTGTCGTGTATTTTTGTCGTGTCGTGTCAACAATTGTCACCTCTAGACACAGATACGATTTGAAAAATATAAATACATGTATTTAATGTGTAATTAATAAAATTATAACTATACTTAGCTTTATATTTAATATTTGTTTGCTTAATATAAAAGAAAAAGCCCCCCAAAAAAAAGAAAGAAAAAGAAAAAAACGGTACAAACATGATTGACTTGGCCTCTAGAGTCTAGACCGCCGCGTTGAACTTGTAACAAAATGTGGCTGTGGGAGTATCAACCATGACCTTTTACATTATTATATTTCTATTATAAAATTAGATTTTCATCGTGACGATTTATCATGGGTGTAAAAAAAAAAAAGCTAAACCAAAAAATAAGGATAAAACTTAAAAGCTTTCTTATAACTAACTCTATTATTGAATCGGCAAAGCTTTTCTTTATAAAGTATTAGCGTAGATCACATTCACAACAAATAATAATAGAATCATTAGCTCAAATCCAAATACTAATATATATATATATATATATATATATATATATATATATATATATATATATATATATATATATATATATATATATATATATATATATATATATATATATATATATATATATATATATATATAGTTAAAGTTGGTTTGATCAAATTTTGATTACAATTTCAATGATTCAACAAATAATTCCTTCCTTCTCTTACGTCTCTAGAAACCCATGCCAATGATTGGATGATCATGTGACCAAATTGATTGATATATAATACAGGGTTAATTAATTTACCTACACTAACCTCATGGTGAGTGTAGTACAGTCGATTATCATCCAACAACCATTCACTTAAGATTTAAGAACTTTGGGCTTCTTCGAGTGTTATCTCCGCAAGGATCCCAAGCCTATATATGCCATCAGATTGATCAAGATTAACAATTTCTAAGATAGGATTTTTTGGATGTCAACTTTTTAATTGTTAGTGTTTCCACTTTACCAAATTCTTGATCATAGTAGGTTTACTTAGAGAGATGACTTGAACTTTGGTATTGCTTCTTTTAATTGAAGAAGTTAATAGTGATAGATATGTATGGTGTTTCTTTTTTATTCAACAAAAAACTACTTAATAAGCAAAGGGAGTGATAGATATGTATGGTGTTTCTTTTTTATTCAACAAAAAACTACTTACTAAGCGAAGGGAGTGAAACATTTACAAGTTTGCTCTCATTTGTTTTCCTTTCATTTTCGAATACATGTCTGTAACAACGTAAATTTTCAATTTAAAAAGACATTTATTCCGATAATAAAATCACAAAATGTCACAATGTCAAATCATCAAAACTCATATCCAAAATTTGTATATAAAACTCCAGGATTCTCTCAATCATAACTCAATCTCTGATGTGTGTCCAATCAAGTTGGCGCCTTCCCGTGATCCTGAGAAGTACCTGAAACACATAACACGGTAAACACAAAACTTAGTGAGTTCCCCAAAATACCACACACAGCTCAATAGCCACTCTAGACTGTAACTCAATAAGACCTTCCGGTCAATGTGTTTCAGTGGGACCCTCCAGTCCCAACCCAATAAGCTCATAAAAATAATACTCGACATAAATCACAAAGACATAATGCAGAATATTAAGATACACACGTAAGCACAATAAACAGCTCAGTCACACAAAGATACCACTCATAGTAAGTATAGTAAGAAGACTCACCTCGTAAGCTAGCAAGTAAAAGTCTCGTACTCAGAAATCTCGAACTAGCCTCCGCCTAACACATTGGATAATTGTCTTTAATTAATACTCTACTCATACTCAAATACACCAAAGGTTGTTCTCTCATTCTCTCTAACTCTTGGAATGGGTAAAAGACCATTTTACCCCTCCATGATCTCCATTACTTATGTTGACCAAATCCTAAAGTCAACAGAAGTCAAACTCAGGTCAACAGTCCAGGTTTGACCTGAATTGCTGAGTGCACTCATGTGACTCGTCGAGTCCACTCGTTCCTCATAAGTCTCACGAAGGTCTAGCTCATCGAGTTAACCCCTAACTCGCCGAGCTATCGCATGTTCCAGCCCATGGAGACAAACCCGAATCAGCTCGTCGAGTCAACTCATGGACTCGCCGAGTCTCTTCGATCTGATTTCTCATTCAGATGTTTTAAGGCAGATCTATCACTCCAAACACTAGATCTGCCATCCTAAAGCTCGATTGCCACGTAAAGCTTCGATATTTACGCTCGTGCATGGTGGTTTTGCTCCCATCCACCAATACATGTTCTCACAAGGTGTTAAACACCATACTCCTCATATGGATGAATAAAGTTAGGACCTTTGGGCTTTAGGGACCTCACACGGTCCAAATTTGAGATCTAAACCTTTGATAACTTAGTATGTTCTAATCCCCAAAATAAAATGTGATGAAAACCCTAATTTCTCAACTCATAAGATCTAACCACAATAATGGGGAAAGATTCAAGCTTTTTACCTTCCTCTTGAAGTTCTGGACGAAATGGCCTGTAAGTCCCAATTTCAATGATCCAAACCAGTGATCAAATAGATAGCAATCAATCAGAATAAGAATGGAGTAGAGGAAAGATTAAACTAAGCATGCACATGTTAATATCACAAAAAACGTTAGGCACACCTTGGATACACACATACGTCACCTTAAAACTGACACATACACACTCTATTTATAGGACCACCAGTTGTACACGCGTGTACAGCCGTACACCCATGTACGGTTTTGAGTTTATTTGTGTTGCGTTATGGGCTTGTATTTTGTATCCGGATTGGGCCTGTCCATCCGTGATTATCTAGTAGGGTTAAACTATAAATATGCATGCATGTATGCATTAGAATAGGATTATTGATTACGTTTATTATTTTGTAACCCTAAACACCTCTACAGTCGAAGTTCTTAATCGAGCTCTTCTGTGACAACCCGATTTCATCTAGTGTTTATACTCGATTTCATCTATGGAAATCTTCTCTTTTCTTAGATCTTCAAGTGTTCATCAAGAACACCAAGAACACACACTAGTGTTCTTGGCCAAAATCGATCATTCAAGCTCCTAGATCGTAAGTACACTTGCCCTAGCTTCTTGTGCGCTTAATATGAACCTGTTTTCACTCGAAAATCATCAAAATCCCCATGTTCATATGTGTTTACGATTTGGGGAGACCTCCCAAAACCGTAAACACCTTCAAAGGGTGTTTAAGTGCCTTTAACACCTTCCAATGCATGTATAAGTGACTAGAACCTTGCATGCATAAGATAGAAACACCAAAACACGAAAGAAATGGACAAACATAAGTTTACTGCCGTAAACCCATGTGTTTACGACCATAAACTCCCAAGGAGTGGTCCAAGGACTGTAAACTCCAAAGGGAGGTCATTTCGAGCCCCAATCACTTCCAAAGCCCTTGAGTCGAGTCTAGCATAATTCCTTGAGTGGTATAAGACTTTTGAACACCCAATGGCACCACTTCCATGAGTTTACGGCCGTAAACTCATGGGGGAAGTGGTCTAGAAACCGTAAACACCCCTAAGGGCCACCATTTGAGGAGTAAACTCCAATATGAGGCCATACTCTCTTTATATGCAACCCTTGGTACTCCTAGCACTTGTAGCAAAGTGTTTTCATGCTATAGGATGTCCTTACTTGCATAATTAGTTGTTAAATGACTAATTAGATACTTAAATGTATCATTACATGTTAAATAGGATTCGCATGTGTGTTCAAGTCCTCACTTGACACTTAGCATCCTATACCGTCCGTTCATCCGAATCACCCACATCAGGTGAGTTCATACCCCTTAATCAACCTTTTTAAATGATTTTAAATGCTTTTATGGGGGGGGGGGGGAGAATACAAGTTGAACTAGTAAGTTATTAGATCAATCACATGTGATTAATAACTGGCTAACAAATAGATTTTTGCATGTTAAACTTTTTTTATCCAGCTAAAGGTTTTCAAATCTTATTTTTATAAACTGACATCAAGTCATAAATTTTTATTTATAGATTCTCCAAAGGTTTTACCAAAAACTTCTTTTTATACTTTTATATTGTCAAATGCATGCCTGTATATGTATAGTTATATAAGTAATGTTTAAAGGACTTAGGAAGGCTAACTCGCTTTGATTCCTTTTCCTTGTTTGGATGTGGCTTTAGAGTAACGGTTATCCATTCGAAGGTCGTTTAAATATTAGTTATATATTATGTATACATATATAGTCATAAAAGTTCCATCAAGCAATTCATCACCTTTGGGTAGCAAAGGCATCTAGATAACCTCTCAAGTAAACTATAATAGGTATAGTTTAGAAACCAACCATAACATTCATGAAGGAGAACTTAGTTATATCTATATTCTAAAACATATACTTTTTAGTAAAAGGAAAGGTTTATAGAAATCAAAACACGAGATACATCCTCATGACGCGGATTCCACCATTGTCAAGTTGGTAACCAGAGTCTCCTGGAGGGAGAGTAGGCATTGTGTGTATAGATCTATACGGGACAGACATTCTCCCATCCTGACTGCTAGCTACAGTCCCGACCGGCCAAGCCAAGGAGTGACAAATGTCACATTCATTCCGACGCCAGCAGGTTGTCAAGTATTCGATCATCAATCAGTCTGGTTACGAGTATCTTTACATTTACCTTATAATTCATGGCTTTAAGGTAAGAAGTATTATCACGGTATTTTCTATATATGAAACCATCATGATATATTTTCCTAGTTATATACTAGGCCACATTTTAAACCGTTAAACTAATTTACATAAGATTAAAGACTATTTTAGACTCTCTGAGGCGTATTGTTCACTTAATACTTCCTGGAGTCTGTATTTCATTCTTTTAGACTCTCCGAGGCGTATTGTTCACTTAATACTTCCTGGAGTCTGTATTTCATTCTTTTAGACTCTCTGAGGCGTATTGTTCACTTAATACTTTTTGGAGTCTATGTTTTATTTACTTTTAGCCAGCAGTGTTACTGCTGAGGTAAAAATATTATTTTCCTTATTACTTTTGCTTGTGATCTTCTCAAAAATTCTTTAAAGTATAAACTATATTTTGATAATGATAGTACTTTTGGGGGAAATTACTCCTTAAACATAAAACGGTCGGGTCTTGGTAGAAGACTGCTTTTAGTACAGATACTCCTTGGTTTAAACATAAAACAATTGGGTCTTGGTAGAAGACTACTTTTATTAGAAAATATAGGATTTTCTGGAAAGGATTCTAATACTCTGTAAACTCAAGTCACCATCTTTTATGAGATTATTTTGAAGAAAAACATGTATTTATATCAATGCCATTAAATACTTATGAACTCACCAGCATTAAAATGCTGATACTCACTTTCAAAATAACTTGTATTCTCAGGTCATAAATAGACAGGTACACTCCGGGAGCTTTTGCGAAGTCAGCCTAGTACCAAGTTGTAGCTTATCTTATTTCCTATATCTACTTTGATGTTATTGTTAAATGTAACCTATGTAAAATTATTATTAATGCAATGGTTGTTGTACTTTGATTACTATACTGCATATGTTGTGATATTTGACATGACGTCCTCCACCTCAGAACGTTTCTGCCGTTCCGGTTTTGGGGTGTGACAGATTGGTATCAGAGCATTGTTTATAGTGAGCTCAGTATATAAAATCATAAAAGATATAAAGCCTATAAATACATTGGGATAAAACACTCTGACCAAGAATTATACTTTAAAATATAATCATATTTTACAAAATTATAAGAACATACAGAATATAAAAACCAGAATAAAGTATCACAAGAAGAACAAGAATAAAAGTCTTTGGATGTTGACCATTACCGTCAAACCTGGGCAGTTATGTAATCGTAAGCTGGAATAAATGTAACCTGATCAACTACATTTATTCGAGATGCGACTAACGTGTGCTTGGGAGTGATGGTGATGTTGCAACAAATCTGAAACTTACCAAATAGGAATGTTAGAGCCAAACAAAAAGTTTAAAATACTATAGGAGTATTTTATGATACTAAAAGACTCACAATAAACCTAGAGGCATGTTCAGAAAATAAGAATCAAGTAAGTAATTAAAATACTATAGGAGTATTTTAGGAACCATAAATAACCTTGTGTGAAAAACTAAAAGAGATCCTCATTGATAGACCTATGATTACAAAGTGTATTGTAACGACCCAAAAATCACGACTAAAAATTTCTTTTAAAACATTACTAAAACTAGATTTATAAACAACGTATCATAAGTCAAACATAACTTTTGAGTATTAAATTCAAAACATAATATCATTATTAGAGTCAAACATTCCCAGGCTAACTGACTATGGTGTGTGCTCTGCAATCTTCCCGAGCTCCTCTTTTGAAAACCGAGTACCTGAAACCAAAACTGAAAACCGTAAGCACGAAGCTTAGTGAGCTCCCCCAATCTACCACATACCACACAATAGCATATAAAGCACATATTGGGCCTTGTCCACTGCATCAGACCGAAGTCCGGGCTAACAGGGGCCTTGCCCCTGCATCGGACCGAAGTCCGGACTAACTGGGGCCTTGCCCCCTGCATCGGACCGAAATCCGGAAACTGACTGGGACCTTGTCCCCTGCATCGGACCGAAGTCCGGACTAACTGACTGGGACCTTGTCCCCTGCATCGGACCGAAGTCCGGACTAACTGGGGCCTTGCCCCCTGCATCGGACCGAAGTCCGAACTAACTGAACATCACATAACATAAACATATCAGCTAGCATGAACACACATGTACTGCATACTACATCGGGCCGTAGCCCGGAACACATAACACATAAATCCGGTCTGAGCCACGAAGGCATCAAACATACTAACTACTGCATCAGATCAAAATCCGGAAACTACTACTAGCTAAACGGGCCGGCATTGTGGCCTTAGACCTGTTCCTACTAGAAGGAAACTCACTTGACTGCTGAGCTCTGCTGATAAACCTCTGGCTGCTACTCGACAATCCCTTGAACCGCTGCTCCTCTAGCTCTCCGAGCTATCAATATACATATAACACTTAGTCTGACAGTCAACTAAGTCAACTCTGGTCAAAGTTAAAATCCTGGTCAAAGTCAACCTTCCAGGTCAACCCTACTCGCCGAGTCCTCCTAATGACTCGCCGAGTTCATAAGCTCAGGGTCTTTCTATTCGCGACTCGACTCGCCGAGTCATTCTATGACTCGCCGAGTCCAACTAGTTCCAAGTCCTGCCCTGACCAACTCGCTGAGTCACCACCCGAATCACTGATTCGAGTCTCAACTCGAAGGGTTTGGGGTTTCTTGACCTGACTCGCCGAGTCCACTAATAGACTCACCGAGTCCAAGGCAATCTTCAACCAACTTGTCGAGTTGTTCTTCCAACTCGCCGAGTTCATGCTTAACTTCATCCGACTCGACGAGCTGTTCATCTCACTCGTCGAGTTCCTCCTCATCTTCAAGCTACTCGCCGAGTCCACTCGAAGGACTCGCCGAGTCTATTCAGATCTTCATACATGCAGAGGACTTTTAAGTCATGCATGGACTCCATACTGCAGATCTACCCTTCCCAAGCCTATTCCCCACGTAAAGTTGAAAACTTTACGTGTAGAGAAGGAGATCTAGGCACCATACTCCATAAACTTAGGGTTTGAGACAAAGGGGCTAAAAAATCAACCCATAGACTGATGCTTTATGATTCTCTAGGCCAAGATACACATAGATCTGAAGTAGCAACTTCAGATCTGGGCTTCTAACTCGAAATGGCTCAAGAACTTGCCCTAAAAGCCCCAAATCCTATGATAAAGGTTGATCAAAATGCAAAAGAGGGAAGGTCACGACTCATTACCTTCAAATGCTCTGGAAGACCTCACAAACTCTGGATCTACTGCCAATTCTTGAATCCCCAATGTGTTCCTTCTTCCTTCTTCCTTCAAACCACCCAAAATGGCAAGAAAACTTAAATGAGCAACAATGGAGGCTTAGGGTTTCTGGTTCTGGACTATAGGGCCGCAACTGAGCCCTAGGAAAGAGAATAAGATGCTTAAATAGGGTACCAAGTCCCGAAATTAGGGTTTCCAAACCCAGACCTGACTCGCCGAGTCCACTTGCCGACTCGCCGAGTCGGTTAATTGCTTTACACCCGAATCCTGCTCTGACTCGCCGAGTTCCTCCCTGGACTCGACGAGTCAACCCTCTTCATCTTAGGGTTTTTTCTTTCTTTTCTTGACCTTATTGATCTCGGGTGTTACAACTCTCCCCCACTTAAACTAAACTTTGTCCTCGAAGTTTGCTATGGCCAACTGTTCTGCGAACTGCCTCCAACTCTCTGCCTGGAAAAACTAACACCCTTTTGCCCATCACTCCAGCGACTCACAGTGCCCCTCCTTTCCGCACTTGCGGCATGCACCACCAGACCTACAAACTCCGGTGTGACCCCTCCCACACTTCCCACAAGTGTGGCTGCTCAGATCCCCCACTCTAACATCAACGGTTTTGGACCGTTTCGGCGCCGGCTGCGACTGCACCGGAGCCTGCCTCAGCTCACACAACTGCAACTCAGTCTCTAACTCACGCCGCCTAGCGGCCTCCTGCAACTCCAACAATGTCCTGCACCTCTGCGCAGACACAAACTGCCTGATGTCCCTCTTGAGCATGCTTATATATCGAGTACCCTGAGCCTACTCCGAAGCGAACTTTGGGCAAAACATCGCCCTCTCAGTGAACATCCTGGTGATCTCAGTCACCGACTCCGAATCCTGCTTCAGCTCAAGGAACTCCTAAGCCAATCTCTCCCTCTCAACCTGCGGAACATAACGAGTGATGAACATCTCTCGGAACTGATCCCATGATACTGCAGCCCTCTGCGCATCTGAATATGACCCCGTGGTCAATCTCCACCAATCCTTCGCCCCGAGCCTCAACAGGTTCAGAGCACACCTCACCCTCTGATCAGCAGGGCATGAACACGTGAAGAAACACCCCTCCACGTATGATAACCACCTCATAGCAACAATCGGGTCCTGAACTCCATCGAATGTGGGAGGCTTCGTATTATCGAAGTCCCGATACTGAAAACCCCAACTAGCTCCTCCCCCTGCCGCTGCTACAGCCGCTGTAGTTGCCGCGGCAGCCGACTCAGTGAGAGCTGCATAGCGCTCATCAAAATACTCAACCATGGCTGTCTTAATCGACCCAAACAGCTCTGGCAACTCAGCGCGGAATAACTCAGCAATCTCATCACGCAGGATCTCACGAATCCTCACATCCAACTTGCTCGTGCTCATCTGACCGATAACCTTGGGCTGCACCGATCCGCCTGAAACTCTCTCTCTAGCTCCCGATCCTGACCCGGGTCCACTCTCATCATGCCTCGGAATCTCCATACTGAAAAGAAACACCACACAAAATCTCAGACTCTTCCCACCATCCTGGGATCCAACTCTCTCCACCCAACCCTAGAGATCATGGTTTCCCTGATACGCGTATGGGTCCTGTGCTTTCAGTAGTACGGGCCCATACTACCTTCCACACCTACCCATATTTGTATGAAGTACTTCCACAATGCCCTAGAGAAACATGCATAGCAACGCTCAACCCTCACCACTAGAGGAACACTGAAAATATCCCATAAGGAACCCTAGGCTACAGGCATCACAAATCAGGCAACATATCATGAAATCCTGAAGATCCCTAGCCTATCACTAGCATGTTGTTTTATCAAAGCTCAAAAACAAATAACATGCATGGTATTTTGGGGTTACTTACTGGCTTCGACTGATCGTACCTCCGTGTCCTCCCTTACTCAGTTTGAAAACCATTTTAAATATTCTTTTGAAAACTCTCCTCGACTTGAGACTGGAGTCACACGAATGTTCCTCCAATTCACTCAAACCAAGGCTCTGATACCAACTTGTAACGACCATAAAATACAACCAATTTTAACTTTTTCAAAAACATCTCGATTCCATTAAATCTTTACAAAAAGGTTTTCAATACAAAACATTTAACGTGTTCCCAGAATCACAATGCTACAAAATCATGAAGAGCGGTACGATCACGCCTTCGCCTTGCCACGGTCTCCTGAAGAACCTGAAAAACATGAAACCACAACTGAAAGCCCGAAAGCTTAGTGAGATATCCCCAAAATACCAACCACAAATACCATACACGCATAACATGCCATAACATATCCGATCACAGAACAACCATGCACTTCGGGTCTACTGTGTGACTGGTCCGCCGTACCGGCCTACAGTCCACCTGGTCCACCCTCTGAGTCTATCCACATACATCGAGTCTACAGTGTGATTGGTCCGCCCGCTCCCGGGCCTTCAATCCACCTGGTCCACTCTCTGAGTCTACAGTATGACTGGTCCGCCCGCACCGGGCCTTCAGTCTATCTGGTCCACTCTCCGAGCCTTCGGCACGTCTGGTCCGCCCTTTCGGGGCCTACAGCCTATCCGGACCGCTCGCGGGGCCTTCGGGACAACCGGTCCGCCCTGGGTATCTTGGCCTACAACACGCAGCAGGACCCGCCTCAACCCAACTCCAGTCCAAACAACCATGTGCACATATACATACAATCATATAACAGTATGACTGGTCCGCCCGCACCGGGACTTCAGTCTATCTGGTCCACTCTCCGAGCCTTCGGCACATCTGGTCCGCCCTTTCGGGGCCTACAGCCTATCCGGACCGCTCGCGGGGCCTTTGGGACAACCGGTCCGCCCTGGGTATCTTGGCCTATAGCACGCAGCAGGACCCGCCTCAACCCAACTCCAGTCCAAACAACCATGTGCACATATACATACAATCATATAACAATTTACAGTCAACAAGCAGATCAAACAGATCACATAGCATAACATCATCCTAACCAGGATACCGACCTAACAGGTCACTAGCATAGCATCTCCCTATCTCTCAGGGTACCGATCTCAAACAGGTCTCTATATGCCATCCTAGCTCTTGGGATGCAACATAACATAGCAACAACATAACAATAACTACCCGGATCTCAATCCGATAAGGGCCGGCCTTGGTGCCTTAGACCCTGTTGATATAGTGAGGATAACTCACCTCGAAACTGCCGACTGAACAGATAACCCAAGCTGCTCCGATCACTGATACGATCCTCACCACTGGACAACCACCAATGCACTGAACTCAAAACAATAATCAACAATTACCAAAATGCCCCTGGAAACCACTGGTCAACCCTTGGTCAAAGACAAGGTCAAAGTCAACCCCTGGCTGAATCTACTCGCTGAGTCAACCCGATGACTCGCCGAGTCCCCATACTCATAACTTCCCTCAATCCGCGACCTAACTCGCCGAGTCACCCCGAGACTCGTCGAGTTCAACAACTCTGAGTCCACTCGCACACAACTCACCGAGTCATCCCTTGACTCACCGATTCTCGACTCGACCAGAAAATATTGGGACTCTTCGACAAGACTCGCCGAGCCCAAGAACAGACTCGCCGAGTCTAAGGCTATCTTCAACCTACTCGCCGAGTTGTTCATACAACTCGCCGAGTTCCAGGCCATCTTCATCCAACTCGCCGAGTTGTTCTTCCAACTCGTCGAGTTCCAGCTCATCTTCAAGCAACTCGTCGTGTACACCCATGTGACTCGCCGAGTACCACCGGTCTGAATCCATTCAGAAGCATTCCAGGCCATGCAATTGATCCAAAACATAGATCTAGCCCCCTACAACCCATCCATCACGTAAAGTGGCAAACTTTACGTGAATCTAAAGAGATCTAGGCCATTTGCACATTGGGTTAGGGTTTAGGACATGATGGCTCCACTAATCACTCCAACACAGGGACTTTCATGCTCTCTGATCCTTCTCCATTCCAGATCTGAGGTAGCAACCTCAGATCTAACCTCTAGACTCCAATTACATCCAAAGACAAGCTCCCCACAAACCCCAAAATGAAGAAACAACATAACAGCAGTCCAAGAACGAGATATTACCTCCAAGGAACACCCCCAACTACAATGAAGCTCGAATCCAAGCAAAGCCCCTTGCTCCAAGCCTTCAAACTCCCAAATTCCTTCAATCAAACACCTCCTTCAAGCTCCCAATGAGATATGATCACTCACACATGAAGGCTAAGGGTTTCTGGACTTGAGGATGAATAAAGAGGCTAAGAGAGGGCTGATATGTTCTTTATATAGGGCTCAACCCCGAGAATTAGGGTTTTCTCCACTCAGCGCCTACTCGCCGAGTCCATCTTACTGACTCACCGAGTCGGCTACTTAACACGCGGCCCAGTCTCGACTCTACTCGCCGAGTCCACCCATGGACTCGCCGAGTCACTCTTTCCTAATTTACTCTTTTAGCCCTTCTACTATACTCTTGATATTTCGGGATGTTACAATTCTCCCCCACTTAAATTAGGCTTCATCCTCGAAGCCTACTGCAATTCAATCCCAACGACACTCCCACAACGCGCCACCTGGCCTTAACCGGGCCAAGTCCCTCAAGGCATACCCATCGAAACTTAAACACACCTTCTTTTTCCTTACGGTGTCCTGACCATCGTTTCGAGTCGGGCACCGGCTGTACCCTCTGATAATCACCCTCAACAACCGCTAATTACCCATGACGCATCACTGCCCCAAATCTCAACAATCACTCGACCCATAAGGGCTTAGAAAGCCATGAACCGTCGGATCCCCGATCCGAATCCCACTCTATCCATTCCGCAACGACGGAAAGACCCATTCTCAATCTCAGAGCAACTCCCACGAGTTCTCCTCTTGCAATCACATACACATGCTGAACTTTCTCCAGCACCCTCAGGTTGAGAAAACCTGATACACTGATGATATCCTCCAACATCCCCCAGGATGAACCACTAATACATCTCCAATACTCTGATCAGAATCACACTGAGAGCCCAAGGCTCTCTCCCTGCATCCCTTCCGAGCCTCTTGGCTCTACATCTGCGGAATTCCTCCGCAACCTCAGCAGACATCCCAATCGGATGAGCTTCTATTCCACTGCCGCAAATACGCTGCTCAAAAACCATACTCGAATTACTCTAATCATAACTCTGCTCTGCCGCTTTCACTTCCGTGAACTTGCACTCCCTCTCGGAGTCACACACCTCTCTCACTTCCTTTTCCAAGGAATCCACTTGGCCATAATGCCACTCCAACAAGTGCCGCGGTGCTCGCCCAACGCTACACCACCCTTTTAGCGTATCCACTATCCATCCAACACACATACTCTGACTCTCATCGCAGGGACTCTCAAGCCCATGCACTATCTCCACTAATCAAGATCACTACCCAGGGCCAGACCTTCTAACGCAATCACACTGCAACATACACAAACCATATCCTCAAACTGATCCAACAATACCTGCAGAGTCTTCAGCATGACTGGACCGCCTCACCAGGCCTTCAGCCCATCTGGACCACTCTCTCAGAACCTTCAGCCAATCTGGACCGCTCTCAGTGCCTTCAGTTTGGCTGGACCGTTCTCCGAGCCTTCGGCCTGACTGGTACGCCTACCGGCCTTCAGTCTATCCGAACCGCTCAACTAGCTTTCAACATTCCAGGCTATCCTCCCCCGGGAGTCCTCCCATGCATACCGTTCTAGCCCTCAAGGGGTTCCGAACTCTAACTCCATCATACATACTCGATCCTTGCCTGCTCCCAGGCCCTCCACAATCAAACGCCCTAGGTCTGAATCCCGCCCCGCATGCCCGACACTTACTCCTATCAGCCTATACTCTGGGCTGACAGAACACTTGCTGAGTCCCAACAGCTAAGCACTCTCGAATACTCGTCGATCTCCCGGAGAATTCTCCAATTCTCCCCCACTTGGGCACTAACTAACCACCACCGGTCTCCATCACCGACCTCCTAGAACAACTCTTGCACAAAGGAAACACTTACACGCGGGCTGCTTCCCACAAGCATAAACAATCTCAACGAAATCTCACACCAACCCCGATCAACCGCCTCGAAAGAAACTCAATCCGCATCTAACCACTCCTCAGAAAGCAGATGCTACCCGGCCTGCAACCCAATGTCGGGTTTCCACTAATAACCCCCATGAATGATAACCAACGGAATTCCCAAAACAACAACCCATAACCAAAACCACAAACCGCAAAATGACGAATACCACATCAAAACCAAACAGAATACCAGCTCATAAACATTACACCACAATAATCACAAGATAACAAGACATCAAGAAAGAAACATACCGGTAGCTGCATCTGGCACTGCCCTGACCTCCTCTGCTACCAGCTGAAAAGCACGACCCTGAGCCCTTGGGGGCTCTACTCCACCCTGACCTCCACCTGTGATCCTCAAAGTGGCCGGTGCTGGAGCCTGCACCGGTCCTGCAACAAGCTGTGGACAGTTGACCCTCAAATGCCCAACCTGATGACAATGATAGCAAATCCTCAAATCCCGAACTGGCGCTGACTGCCGACAATCCCTCGCATAGTGCCCCTCCTTTCCGCACTTGCGGCATGCACCACCGGACCTACAAACTCCGGTGTGACCCCTCCCACACTTCCCACAAGTGTGGCTGCTCAGATCTCCCACTCTAACATCAACGGTTTTGGACCGTTTCGGCGCCGGCTACGACTGCACCGGAGCCTGCCTCAGCTCACACAACTGCAACTCAATCTCTAACTCACGCCGCCTAGCGGCCTCCTGCAACTCCAACAATGTCCTGCACCTCTGCGCAGACACAAACTGCCTGATGTCCCTCTTAAGCATGCTCATATATCGAGACATCTGAGCCTGCTCCGAAGCAAACTCTGGGCAAAACATCGCCCTCTCAGTGAATATCCTGGTGATCTCAGTCACCGACTCCGAATCCTGCTTCAGCTCAAGGAACTCCTAAGTCAATCTCTCCCTCTCAACCTGCGGAACATAACGAGTGATGAACATCTCTCGGAACTGATCCCATGATACTGCAGCCCTCTGCGCATCTGAATATGACCCTGTGGTCAATCTCCACCAATCCTTCGCCCCGAGCCTCAACAGGTTCAGAGCACACCTCACCCTCTGATCAGCAGGGCATGAACATGTGAAGAAACACCCCTCCACGTCTGATAACCACCTCATAGCAACAATTGGGTCCTGAACTCCATCGAATGTGGGAGGCTTCGTATTATCGAAGTCCCGATACTGAAAACCCCGACTAGCTCCTCCCCCTGCCGCTGCTACAGCCGCTGTAGCTGCCGCGGCAGCCGTCTCAGTGAGAGCTGCATAGCGCTCATCAAAATACTCAACCATGGCTGTCTTAATCGACCCAAACAGCTCTGGCAACTCAGCCCGGAATAACTCAGCAATCTCATCACGCAGGATCTCACGAATCCTCACATCCAACTCGCTCGTGCTCATCTGATCGATAACCTCGGGCGGCACCGATCCGCCCGGAACTCTCTCTCTAGCTCCCGATCCTGACCCGGGTCCACTCTCATCATGCCTCGGAATCTCCATACTGAAAAGAAACACCACACAAAATCTCAGACTCTTCCCACCATCCTAGGATCCAACTCTCTCCACCCAACCCTAGATATCATGGTTTCCCTAATACGCGTATGGGTCCTGTGCTTTCAGTAGTACGGACCCATACTACCTTCCACACCTACCCATATTTGTATGAAGTACTACCACAACGCCCTAGAGAAACATGCATAGCAACGCTCAACCCTCACCACTAGAGGAACACTGAAAATATCCCATAAGGAACCCTAGGCTACAGGCATCACAAATCAGGCAACATATCATGAAATCCTGAAGATCCCTAGCCTATCACTAGCATGTTGTTTTATCAAAGCTTAAAAACAAATAACATGCATGGTATTTTGGGGTTACTTACTGGCTCCGGCTGATCGTACCTCCGCGTCCTCCCTTACTCAGTTTGAAAACCATTTGAAATATTCTTTTGAAAACTCTCCTCGATTTGAGACTGGAGTCACACGAATGTTCCTCTAATTCACTCAAACCAAGGCTCTGATACCAACTTGTAACGACCAAAAAATACAACCAATTTTAACTTTTTCAAAAACATCTCGATTCCATTAAATCTTTACAAAAAGGTTTTCAATACAAAACATTTAACGTGTTCCCAGAATCATAATGCTACAAAATCATAAGGAGCGGTACGATCACGCCTTCGCCTTGCCACAGTCTCCTGAAGAACCTGAAAAACATGAAACCACAACTGTAAGCCCGAAAGCTTAGTGAGATATCCCCAAAATACCAACCACAAATACCATACACGCATAACATGCCATAACATATCCGATCACAGAACAGCCATGCACTTCGGGTCTACTGTGTGACTGGTCCGCCGTACCGGCCTACAGTCCACCTGGTCCACCCTCTGAGTCTATCCACATACATCGAGTCTACAATGTGATTGGTCCGCCCGCTCCCGGGCCTTCAATCCACCTGGTCCACTCTCTGAATCTACAGTATGACTGGTCCGCCCGCACCGGGCCTTCAGTCTATCTGGTCCACTCTCCGAGCCTTCGGCACGTCTGGTCCGCCCTTTCGGGGCCTACAGCCTATCCGGACCGCTCGCGGGGCCTTCGGGACAACCGGTCCGCCCTGGGTATCTTGGCCTACAGCACGCAGCAGGACCCGCCTCAACCAAACTCTAGTCCAAACAACCATGTGCACATATACATACAATCATATAGCAATTCACAGTCAACAAGCAGATCAAACAGATCACATAGCATAACATCATCCTAACCAGGATACCGACCTAACATGTCACTAGCATAGCATCTCCCTATCTCTCAGGGTACCGATCTCAAACAGGTCTCTATATGCCATCCTAGCTCTCGGGATGCAACATAACATAGCAACAACATAACAATAACTACCCGGATCTCAATCCGATAAGGGCCGGCCTTGGTGCCTTAGACCCTGTTGATATAGTGAGGATAACTCACCTCGAAACTGTCGACTGAACAGATAACCCAAGCTGTTCCGATCATTGATACGATCCTCACCACTGGACAACCACCAATGCACTGAACTCAAAACAATAATCAAAAATTACCAAAATGCCCCTGGAAACCACTGGTCAACCCTTGGTCAAAGACAAGGTCAAAGTCAACCCCTGACTGAATCTACTCGCCGAGTAAACCCGATGACTCGCCGAGTCCCCATACTCATAACTTCCCTCAATCCGCGACCTAACTCGCCGAGTCACCCCGAGACTCGTCGAGTTCAACAACTCTGAGTCCACTCGCACACAACTCACCGAGTCATCCCTTGACTCACCGATTCTCGACTCGACCAGAAAATATTGGGACTCTTCGACAAGACTCGCCGAGCCCAAGAACAGACTTGCCGAGTCTAAGGCTATCTTCAACCTACTCGCCGAGTTGTTCATACAACTCGCCGAGTTCCAGGCCATCTTCATCCAACTCGCCGAGTTGTTCTTCCAACTCGTCGAGTTCCAGCTCATCTTCAAGCAACTCGTCGAGTACACCCATGTGACTCGCCGAGTACCACCGGTCTGAATCCATTCAGAAGCATTCCAGGCCATGCAATTGATCCAAAACATAGATCTAGCCCCCTACAACCCATCCATCACGTAAAGTGGCAAACTTTACGTGAATCTAAAGAGATCTAGGCCATTTGCACATTGGGTTAGGGTTTAGGACATGATGGCTCCACTAATCACTCCAACACAGGGACTTTCATGCTCTCTG
This sequence comes from Lactuca sativa, assembly GCF_002870075.4. Lineage (NCBI taxonomy): Eukaryota > Viridiplantae > Streptophyta > Magnoliopsida > Asterales > Asteraceae > Lactuca > Lactuca sativa. The sequence goes on along the minus strand of NC_056630.2, from coordinate 125,297,436 downwards.
ATCCTTCTCCATTCCAGATTTGAGGTAGCAACCTCAGATCTAACCTCTAGACTCCAATTACATCCAAAGACAAGCTCCCCACAAACCCCAAAATGAAGAAACAACATAACAGCAGTCCAAGAACGAGATATTACCTCCAAGGAACACCCCCAACTACAATGAAGCTCGAATCCAAGCAAAGCCCCTTGCTCCAAGCCTTCAAACTCCCAAAATTCCTTCAATCAAACACCTCCTTCAAGCTCCCAATGAGATATGATCACTCACACACGAAGGCTAAGGGTTTCTGGACTTGAGGATGAATAAAGAGGCTGAGAGAGGGCTGATATGTTCTTTATATAGGGCTCAACCCCGAGAATTAGGGTTTTCTCCACTCAGCGCCTACTCGCCGAGTCCATCTTACTGACTCACCGAGTCGGCTACTTAACACGCGGCCCAGTCTCGACTCTACTCGCCGAGTCCACCCATGGACTCGCCGAGTCACTCTTTCCCAATTTACTCTTTTAGCCCTTCTACTATACTCTTGATATTTCGGGATGTTACATTATGATTGTAATTGTAGTACTAGTTTCCGTATCAAAAAAATATATATTGTAACTTATTCATTTACTATTATAATTATATTCTTATATGAATAGAAATGTGTTTTATTTATTTATATATGAGTATCATTTTAGCTGATTTGATAATCTTTTTGTGGGTTCTATTCATTTATGATTTTACAAGTGTATTCATAAATACATCTGAGTTAATTCATTTATAATTTACAATTTTATTCATTTTAAAATGAAATGTATAAATCATTATTTATGAAGATATTTTTTTAAAAAAATAAATGAGGTAAACCGATAAATTATTCATTCTCTTGATATTTGATTGCTAAAAACGAAACATAAAACTGAAAAATGAAATGAAAAAAAAAACGTTTTTTTAGATAAAAATTAAATCATGATTTTATTAATTATTGGTTCATTAAAAGAATAGGATCTAAATGAGATATTTTGGGTAATTGTCATCATAATCATTAAAATTTAGGAAATCATAATTTAATTAGATGGTAAAATTCCATTTATATATATATATATATATATATATATATATATATATATATATATATATATATATATATATATATATATATATATATATATATATATAGGGTAAAGTGAATATACCTAACAACCTTATATAAGCTTAGGTACCTAACTATATCATACTACGTAATTTTGTATCATATTTGCATTGTAATCACCCAAACTTCTTAAAATTCAACTTTGTAACTTGATTGCTTCCAAAATATTTAGACTTTTACTATTATCTTCCTTCAAATGACGTATTTCTATCGGAGACCCCTTGGTGGGCTTCATATACTACCGTTACAAATCAAATGATGTAAGAGGAATATAATGGTGAATGTCTGAAAATCTTTGAAGTAAATTAAGTTAATGGTTCAACTTTAAGAATCTTAGATGATTGCAATGAAAATATAATGCAAAACAATGTAGTATAATATAGTTAGGTACCTAAACTTATATAAGGTTGTTAGGTATATTCACTTTATATATATATATATATATATATATATATATATATATATATATATATATATATATATATATATATATATATATATATATATATATATATATATATATATATATATATATATATATATATAACGGCTAATTGTCATGTCACCTATTAGTGGAACAAAGAGTGTAAAAAAGACACGAGCACACATGATGGTCACTCATGGCAAGAACAGTTGTAATTATTATTTTAATCACCAATTTTAGTAGTTTATTCTTCTGAAAAAGTAATGTTTCCTTATAATTGTAAAAACTAAAATACTTATATCAATGAAACATACTCGTCGGTATAATTACAAAATTTATCAAATTGATCAATGATTATAAAGTTTATAATTCTGTTTAACATTTCATAGTTTCTAATTTGTACGACACATTTCTATAAAATCTTAGATGTTGTTAATGATATCATAAAATATGATTTGACGTAAGAACTTGTTAGTGAAGTTTTTGTTTCGGTGGGGATCCTATCACGAATTCAAATGATTAATTAGCAATCCAAATATATCACGAAAAATATCGAATAATTAGTTTCGTAAAATAAGTGTAAATGAAAATGCAATAAAATGACTAAGATAAAGCAAATGAAAATGCGAATAAACAAACTCAAAGACTAGATATGTCGATGAAGGAGAAACGAACGTCTTATATGTTGGTCAATTCAAATCGGGGGTTATAAATCACTTATGATGTGAACAAAAGAAGGATAGAAAGAGCTTAATCTTCAAGAAAATCGTTGAAGAAAATTATATGGCAAAAACTATGGCTTACTATGCCCATTGGGGCCAATATAATCTCTCATGCGTTCCAAGTGATTTCATCCGATTTTCATGAGGCCAAGTTGAAATCAAACATGAAACAAATAGATGAAACGTGTTAGAAAATAGGGGATAAATAGATTGATTGGATTCTTTGAAAGTCTGATTCACTATCAAATTGAAGTATTTAGATGGTACAGATCGAACATTCAATTGGATGAAATTCAGAGAATGAAATCTGAAAATGTTCTTCAAGATGTACCAGAAAAATGACCAAAAAATGGATATATCATTCTTTTCTGAAAATTATCAATAGACAGTTACAAACTGTCATAAAACTATCAAACCTGTCATTAAACGGATTTTAGAGAAAAAAAGGGTCAACTTTCTAAAATTGGATTCTCTGCCCCTTGGACCTCGTCAGGGGCTGCCGCCCCTGGGACCCTGCTCCCAGGGGTGCTGCCCCCGGACTCCCATTCGTTTAAGGGTTTCGCCCCTAAATAACAATGTAGTTTGAATCTTGAAAAACTTAAACAAATGTGCACTCCTATACCATCCTAACTTGTTCAATATTCAACAAGATCACTTTTGGTTAACAAATTTAATCCTATTACATTTAAAAAATATTGATGATATAAAATCACTAACAAAACGTAGTAGCTTAGACCATCAGGTAGACAATTCTTCTCCAACTTTGCTTTTTCCAATTTATCAAACGGTTTCGTATCATCAAAAACAAATCATTCATGAGCATCAACATTTTCCGCTTATATATATTCAAATCTTATTGATACTATTAGAACTTAGATAGCTACACTCTTTATTTTTTTTTATTGGTAACTATAATTTACAAAAAAAATTGATTGAAAATTTAGCATATATACACATTCCTTTATTAATTGAAAAAGGGTTCAATTCCGTCAAAAGATGAATTTGTTAAAAACGTTGAAACATAGTAAAGATGTCCTTCACGTTGTCAATTACATTACCCCATATCATTGTTGCGTGTCTAGTTTTTGGTATCAACTTCATTCTCTTTCGTGATTGTAATTAGAAATTTGAAACATTGAATTAGTTAGTAACAAATTTTTTGTTATAAATATGTAAATTTTAATATTGTAAAATATTTATCCACAACACAAGAGAAAAGTCTTTCCATAGAATTAGAAAGAAACGAAGAGAAAACATTCTTAAAATTCAACGATCTGTGTTAACGTTTACGCGTAGGAAGAGGGATGACTATAAATACACCGATTACCACAAATGATACATGAACATGAACACCAACACCCTTGTGGCCGCCTTTTATTACGCCTTTTTCCACTCTCCGCTTTCCACCCTGTTTTTTAAATTCAATATTATTTCTAATCCCTTCATTCCAACGCCCAAATCCACTCCTCCTATCAATCTACCGATTTTCGATCCTTAATTTCACGTTTCGTTTCTTTTGTTTCGATTTCGAGATTCCCTGTCTTTTGTTGCTTTGGTGATCACTAATTAATTTATTGGATGACAACCGGTGGCGCCACCCCCATATCCACCACCGGCAGTCCACGATTCGGGGGTGTATCAGCCCACCGCCGCCGTGGCTTGGAACAAACAAACGATGTCGCGGCGGCATCCACAGACTCCGACGCTGTCAACAACAACGTAATCGGAATCGGAATGGGAATGGGACACCCCATTCATCTTCATCAACAGCAACAACAGCAACAGGAAAAACACCGGCATCAGAACATCAACGACTGTATAGCGGAAGCTGCCGTTGATTGTTTTCGTAGCTACACCGCCAACCACATCCAGGTTCACCATAACAGTAACAATAATAACGTCAACCGAAAAGGGTCGATTGAGGTTCGTAATTATGGAAAGCTAGGGAACAATCTCCGGCGCACGGTGCTCGGAATTCTCATTCTTCTGGTGGGTTTAAGTGTTTTTGTTAAGTTTTCATACATGGCCGTAACCAATGTGGCGGAGATGGAGGTGGAGGTGGTGGGGAGGAGAGCTTCCAACGCCCAAATGTTGATTTTGAGGGACTATAAACGCGATATAATCAAGGCTCAGAGAGCTTTAGCAGACATTGTTTCTTCGACATCTTCCATGCCCAAAAGGGTGTATGAGAAGTCCCTTTACAATCCTGTAAGCTTGCTTATTAACCTTTCAACTTAAACCATGTATAACAACAATCAACTAATTCTCTTGTTTTTTCTTTTAATTCAGTTAAAATATTATTTGTCAATTTATTCATTAAATTGGGGCAAATATTATTTTTTCTTCATTGACATGGTTTTATTCAAAATCTCCGTAACTAAATAATCCAAACAAAATAATTTGTTATATACCTTAAAGAAAATCAAAAAATGAAAATGTCTTTTAAATTGAAAAAAAAAAATAGAGTATGTATTTATATTTCCTGATTTATCTGTTGAACAAATGATTTATTGTAGTTCTGCTTTATATACAACACAATATAGTTCATGCGTATAAAATTGGGATACGTAGAAAAGAAAAGACAATAAAAGAAGGTTAAAAAAGTCATTTGATATTATAAAGTAATAAATTTTCCGTTATGGATTGACCCATAAAATAAGTGATGGGCAGCCAATGTATTCAATTAGTGGAATGTTTTGTCATTTGTGCGTTTGACAAAACACATAAACCAAACCGTGTGAAAACCCTGCCCACGTGGATCTTTTGTTGACCGTTGGGCAGCTGTTTACTTAAATTACCGTTTTACCCTCGTTCCATACCAGTTTCTACTTTTGAGTCTAAATAAATCAAGGACCAAGCAGTCAAATAACAAATAGTATCGTAGCAATTTAATAACCTCATAAATAAGTTATAAATTGTAACAACTTATTTTGTTTCCTTAGGCCCCAGAAATCTGGATGAAATCAAACAGCAGTCGCTATCATCAATGCATTGCTAGACCTCGGAATCAAAGCAGTAAGTCACGATTATTTTAGGCTTTTTAGCTGTAAACAAATTATAATTTTGTATATTCACATTTGACTAAAATCAAGTAGAATAAGATAAACTTATATTTAATTTCACTGACAATTATTATTAATTTCTAGAAAGATATTCTGATTTTTTATTTTACTTTTTAGAGAGCAGCTCCATAACAAACGGATATCTTCTCGTTCATGCCAACGGCGGATTGAACCAAATGAGGACAGGGGTGAGTTCTTATCCCTCCAACTTTATTATTTTTAGAATTCTTACATATTACAATTTTTTCTATTTTTAGTAAGGGTTAGACCAATCTTAATTATTATTATATATCTCAGATATCTACTTTTATTAAAACCAACCTTATTTATAACGTCAGATATGTGACATGGTGGCTATCGCCAAGATGATGAACGCCACTCTCGTTCTCCCATCTCTTGATCATCAATCTTTTTGGACAGATCCCAGGTAAATTTTCGATCAACTTTTACTCTATCATTCAAATTTCAATCACAGTAAATAACTCACTAATAAGTAACTGATGTCACATTTCGTTTTTCTAGTGATTTTAAGGACATTTTTGATTGGAAACATTTCATCAATGATTTGAAAGATGATGTTCATATTGTCGAGTCTTTACCACCAGAATACGAAACCCAAAAGCCATTTGACAAGGCTCCAGTTTCATGGTCAAAGGTATATATATATACATCAAGCTTTGAAACCATAATATAAAAATATATTAAAAATAATAGTAATAATATGAAGTTTTATAATATTTTAATGATTTAGGCTAGTTACTATAGAGGGGAAATGAGACAATTATTACGAAAACACAAAGTGGTGAAATTTTCTCATTCCGATTCAAGGCTGGTCAACAATGGTCTCCCGTCGTCTTATCAAAAGCTCAGATGCCGTGCAAATTACGAGGCTCTTCGTTACTCAGATGAGATCGAAAGCCTCGGTAAAAAACTCGTTGCTAGACTAAGAAGCGATGATGAACCCTATATCGCTTTACACTTAAGGTATCAAAAACCCCAAGTGATTAATTTAATTTGTAACATAAAGAATCAATGAATTCATGCGATATGAATTTGCATTTTGCAGGTATGAGAAGGATATGCTGGCATTTACAGGCTGCAGCCATAACCTAACAACAGAAGAACATCAAGAACTTGAAACAATGAGATATAATGTGAAGCATTGGAAAGAAAAAGACATCAATGGCACAGAAAAGAGACAACAGGGAGGGTGTCCAATGTCACCAAGAGAAGCTGCTTTGTTCCTAAAAGCCATGGGGTACCCCACAAACACCAAAATCTACATAGTTGCTGGTGAAATCTATGGTAATAAAAGCATGGACGCCTTCAGAAGCGAGTACCCAAACGTCTTTTCACATTCTACCCTTGCAACCCCAGAAGAGTTAACCACCCTTAAACATTTTCAAAACCGGTTAGCCGCCCTCGACTACATTGTTGCACTTAAAAGCGACGTGTTTGCTTATTCGTATGATGGGAACATGGCTAAGGCGGTTCAAGGTCACCGCCGGTTTGAGGGTTTCTTGAAAACGATTAGCCCAGACAGGTTAAACTTTGTCAGACTAATTGATCAGTTTGACAAAGGTGAGATTTCTTGGGAACACTTTTCTTCCCAAGTAAAGCTCATTCATAAGGACCGGATCGGTGCACCTTACAAAAGGAGGCCTGGTCCGTCTCCAAAATTGGAAGAGAGTTTTTATGCCAACCCTTTTCCCGGGTGTATTTGTGGTGTTTCAAAGAAGAAAAGCAGTCATGTACTGCCCGAACAAAAACCGGGCAGTGGGAATTTGCTTCGGTCACCTAAATAATCATTTTTTTGGTGTCGGTTGTACAGTAATTAACACGCGTATAGAGGGTAGCCCCGTGACATAGGATTAAACGTTGAAATTTTTTGGAAAAACGTAGATTTTAGGAACAAGGCGAATACGGGTTTGGACAGAGATGGGTAGCTTATTCGGGTTTTTTTTTTTTGCTTACGTTGTTTTACAATTTAAAAGGTATTAACATTCATTTTGCTATTTTTTTTCTTTCGTGGAACTTGTTCTACAATATCGGGACATACATAAAGATGGTTTTAATTTGTTAATGAGAGAAAAAAGAAGGACACGATGCCATTAGGCTTAAGGACCAGTGTTAGGACGATGACCCGGGACCGATTCTTTAATGCATCTCTTGTCATTGTTTTGCTACATGTCAAATGGCATTGACCCCACGACAATGGACTAAACCAGGTACAGAGGTCCCTCCAAGAGTCCACCCATCCATCTTCATCTCTTTTGTTTTGGATTAGACGTGACTCATATCAATAACACAAAAATTACAGTATTTTGTCAAATCTAAAAATCTAAAAAAATCGAATAACCATATGACAAGACAAAATATGACAGTCTTTCATGTTGCAACCAATGTGGTAATATAAAAAATTGTTGTTTTTTTGTCCTGTACAAAAAAATGGAATATGAACCATGCCACGATAGTTTAGGTAATAATTTTTTCTCTAATTACTAAATTATTGACTTTTGTGTTAAAAAGATCACTATACTTTGACCACTTTTTAAAGTTGATAACTTCATGTATATATCTAATCACGATGTGGATATATAATCTTTTCGTTAAATATATATGTTACTAAATTAACATTTTTATGCCACTCTGGATACTATGCTTTTACAGTTTTTATGTTAAGAAACATCCTAACTTGCAAAGAAATTAGTTTGTAACCCAAATTAACAAAAATAATATGAAATCGGTTGTCAATTAGAATTAGCCCATTTAAATAATGTAAAGTGCATACTTTCCAGATCAGAAGCAGCACTTTGTATCTCTGGTTATCGAGTAAGAAACAAGTTACATGTTAAAGCTAATAAAACACAAAAAGCATTCACTATTCAAATGCCACTAAAACACTATCTTGGATTTCTTTATGTGATTTGAGGCCAACATCTCAATTAGATTTTTTTTTTAATGAAAAAAGAAAACAATGTGCTACAAAAAAACAAACCCATCATCATCTTGTGCATAACATAATTAGAATTTAGACACAAAACAAACACTAGATTCAGAAGATTTAATAACTGAAATTTAGTAACACAATAACAACAAACAGTTACAAGATCACCACAAGCAAAATCCATTTACAATTCACAAGAAATATGGAATAACATCTAAACAACTAGTGAAATGCTTCTTTCTTACCTATTGCTTCTCATTTGATGAGGATTTATTAAGAACCACATGTTTCATAGCATAATCTTCAGGGGCAATCGGCCGTCTTTTTGCAAATATTGTCCACATAAACATTCCAATAAAGCTTCCTAATGCTCCTAATCCGATTCCAAGTATGAGGGCAGAAAGAATCCTCATTACACAATCACTTTTCTTATGAATCTTGATCTCGTTTTCTTCCCTTTCTTTGAAAACCATAGGATCCAAAGGTTCAGAATGCATCCAATCTGGTGATTGCCTTGTTTTAAAGCTCCATGAATACAGATTACAGAGTTGTGAAGAGTTCCCATTTGATGAAGTTAACCCCACGAAAAAACCCTCATTTCCAGGCCAGATTTTAGCCAAATCAATTCGATGGAATAACAACGGGTCAACAGGACGGGTTTCACCATATCTATTCAATCTAACCTCCAATCGCCTTGAACTTGATTGGTAATCGATCCAAACTTGCAATCGATTACCACTTTTGAGTCCCAAATTGACGGAAGATAAGTTCATTGCTTTCAACGACACAAAACTAGATAAATCGATCCCGATATGATTCTCATTCATATCACCATACTTATTGTCCATCGATGTGTCAAATTCGACACTTAAGAACTTGAAATTATCCCCATTTGGCAACCCGAATGACCCATTATCGTCGAACAGATCCACAGGATACCCATCTGAAAACACAACAAAAGCTAAACCATCTCCATTTTTCGAGTCCGGCGAAATTGAAAACGAGAAGTATGTGGAGAGCGACACCAATTTCTCGGGGATTCCGCCATAGAACTTGATGGGGTTTTTGTAAATCACTCGACCAGCACTAGAAACTGATGGAGCAGTGAGTTGTAGAGAAGAACCATCGTTAACAGCTTTTGCATCACCATAAAGTGCAAGAACAGACTCAAAACTTGAATTCCAACCAAAATTCTTGAAAGAAAAAGACGAATTGGTGTCTGCGAGTAGGGATTCGAAGGAAAGGGTCAACAAATAGAGGATTACGAAGTACCTTGAGCTGGGAAATGCGGCCATGCTTCTTGTGTAAATGAAAATTTCTCTTGTTTCTGAACTTTAAAACGGAATATATGAAGAACCCATTGAGGAATTAATGCTAGGGTTTGAGGATTGAGGATGATAAACTTGTGGGGAATGGTAGAGAGAGAGAGAGAGAGAGAGAGAGAGAGAGAGAGAGAGAGAGAGATTGGAGGTTGTGAAAATTAAATATGGGGATTTATTTGAGTGGGTTCTGCTACTGCAGGGGTCTCTGATTCTCTCTCACTTTTTGTTCAGTGGTTGCTGACTTGGGAGTAGAAGAATAAAAGGGTGGTGGGGTGGAATCTTTTTACTACTATGTCCTCACCTTTCTTTTATTTACACTTTGCTACCTCCAATCTCACTTTCCTTTCATTTAAGACCACCTCCGAATTCGGCAAATCTTTAAAACATATCGAATCCTCTTTTTGTTTTTCTCTCTTTCTAAAAAAGAATAGAAATAAAGGTTGGCAGATGTTTAATTTAGTTCATAGATACAAAAGACAGAATTAATATTCAAAGCTGAAATATGTTTCTTATTTGAATGGTTAAAAGACAACATTTATATACAATATATTGGAATTAGTTGTAAGAGAATATCAAAGGTCATGGAGGGACAAAAGAATCTTCGTTGATTCTCATACCTTAGTTGTTGTAGTTGTTACGAAGATATGTATTTACATACATCTTTCTAATTCAATATGATAGTTCTTTACTTGGTTCATGTTATCATGTACATATACATATCTTTGGATGTGTATTTTCAGTTAAATATAGTGTAGTGTCTCAAAAAAAAAGAGATAACAACGTTAATTAAGTGATCATCATTATATTCTAACTTTTTATACAAAAAAAATATTTAATTTTTTATGTTCGTAAATACATATCACATATGATACAAGTACATAAAGAACCATCTATAGTTTTATCCTTATACCATTGTATTTGTAGATCAAATGAATTTATTCACCATCAAAGGTAAAAATTAAATTTTTTTAAAAAATCTATAAACAGCCACTCTTTGTAAGTATTACCGTGAAATGAGTTGATTACAATAAAATTTACTTTACCGGGTTTTTTGTAAATACGGAAAGTGAAGTGGCATATGTGCAAAAACTGTAACTCTGTAGGGGACAGCTGTTACTAGGATACGTAGAATAAATTGAAAACTTTACTTTTTCCCTTTATTTCACGTGAATTTTCCATTTAAAATTGTTAATTGTTGTTGGAAGAAAACGAAAGGAGCACAAAAGAATATGTGGGTGGTGGATGCATAGGTTTACTACACATGAAATTAACTAATTGTATTTTTCTTTTGAGTAAATTATACGAATAGCCCTCATGTATTTGTCAAAAAATACATTTACTTTTTTTTTTTCAAAAATAAACTCACATGGTCATTCGTAACAAAAAATATTAGTCTCTAACAAAATGATTATATTATCCTTTTTATTTATTTTTGAAATTTCTAATTATCTTTATCTATTAAGAAACTTTTTTTAATTAAATTAGTGGGTCTCATTTAATTTTTCTCTCTTCGTTTGACTCCAATTCTCACATATCCTTTCATTGTCTTCCCCATCAGAGGTCGCCAACCTTTTTTTATATTGGTGATGTTAGTGCTATAAACATATTTTTGTGTAATTATTACTTTTAATAAAATAGGTCGTACTCCATTTATTAACCGAGTTTGAAGGTGTAGGATGTACACTTGGTATAATAAATGTGAACTCGAGAATATAGATGTTCGAAGACAGTGCCCCTGGGTGCAGGGTTCTAAGAGGCTGCAACCCTTTGGCGGGGTCTAGGGGCAACGCCCCTAGTAGGGTCCAATGGGTAGAGCCCTTGGCGGTGGTGTAGGTATCGATTGTGTCCAATAACTACCATGTTTTAACGCCATATTTGGTTTAACCAATTCTAACCACTTTTCCCTCTAGTATAAGAATCTTTTTCTGGTTTCAGTAAAAGGGTTAAACATTCATATACTCGAACTTATATCATGATTTCTCTATCTCTCAAGAACACATCAAGCAAGGTATTTTGTGTTTCCAATCTGATTTAGGCCCCATTTGGTAGCCTCTTAATTGAAAAAATAAGAGCCAGACTCGTAATTTTTCAGATTTAGACTGTTTGGTTGCATATGAATTTATGCCTCTTAATTTTTAAGATGCCTCTTAAACTTTCAGATATAAAGATATGTCTGAAAAAATAAAAAGATACTGTGTTCCCTTTTTGTCTAAATACTTCTTCTCCTTCCCTCTGCCTTTCTTCTTCACAAATGTCGCTATTCTTGCCCCCTCCCACTAAAACTTCGAATGCAACCCTCCGCCATCGCCTCCGGTTATCCCCTTAGGACACCACCTCCGCCATCGTCGCTACCAGCGCAACCCTTCAACTCCCTCATCAACGCCAGTTCTCTTCCACCCCTTTCTCCTCCAGCTCTTATCATGTCAGCAATGTCACCATCGTCGTCATCTTTGCCTCCATCTTCCGCTGCTTCGCTTGTGTTGCCTTTGCCTCCGACATCTTTTGTAGGTAACTTTTCTTTTTCTCTTGTAATTCGATTTTAATGCTTGAAAGGATGAAAACCTAGATGGTACAAACTCAGGAATCCATGAAAAAGATCAAGAAGCTCTTGTATGTAGAACTGTGCTTGTACCTTGGATTGGGGAAAGGGGAATTGAGGCGAAAATGGGATCGAATGGAGGAAGATAACAAATGGGTTTTGGCTGAAAAAATCGTTTCATATTGGAGTTCCAATTGGTGATAACAATGATAATAATTCATCTCATGATTCTTTTTCTTCATTATTGTTTAGTGGTTTGAAGAAACTCATGAGATTTCTAGATGGTAAATGATGGAAAATAATTAATAGTTCTTTGGAATTTAAAGAATTTCTTGATGGTCACCATGTTAATTGAGTTATAGTTTTTACATTATGCATTCATGAGTTCAAAAAAATTATGATTGTGCATACAGCTATACAGGTATGATCATCATAGTGTCATAGAGCTTGTTTATTCGATTTACCATTATGCATTCAAATATAGATTTTCACAAAATGGAAACAGACAAAGAACTCCCATTACACTTTCATCACAAGAAATCAATATAGGTGCAATATTGAGTTAGATATGTATTTAATTTTGTTTTATTTTTGGTTTGGATTTTATATGGTGTTTATATTTTTTTTAAAATAAAAATATTGAATTTAGCAATAGATAATACAAAAGGGTAAAATGGTCTTTTTTTATTATTCAGCACAACAATTCACGGGATCCAACCAAACAACATGTTAAGAATTCAAATTTTAAAAATTCAAACCCTCTTAAAAATTCAGATCCTACCAAACAGCCCCTAAGCAAAGTGGAGATCGTCACCCGCCTCGCCACGCTCGCTAGCCACCTTGAAACCACGCCCCCTAGCACTCGCTAGGGGTCGCTACCGGGGACTCGTCGATGTTTTGGCGAGAAGATAGAGAAATAGCAACGCATTGTGATTGGTTGGAAGAAGACGAAGCAGAAATCGGGTTTGGTGTTATTTTGCTTTTGATCTGGGTTTGCGCTTGATGTTCCCCAAAACCATCAATCGGGAATTGTAAGCAGCTTCAACCTCTTCCATATATCTCCCCTCAAAATAAAAAATAAAAAATCCACGAAACTCAACTTCCTCGAGAATACACGAATTGAGAGCATTGATTTGGGGATTTCGAAAGGAAAGAAGAAAGGATTTAATAGAAGCCCTCAACCCACAACTTTCAAGTGCCCTTTTTCTGTTTCTTTAGAAGCTAATACAGTACTCACAATGAAGTTTTATGCAACATCATCCAAAATGAACTTTATTGTATGGATTGATTTTTTTTACCATGTTCTCTATATCTATATCATGTCCCAACAATTGATTTCAATTTTTTCTTCTGTATAAATTTTTGAGTTAAGCAACTTTTTGTCTGACTTAATTTCATGCCTATTATGTGTTTGACAAAATGCCTGAGTGAACCCATGCTTAGAGAGAACTTTAAGTTGCCTTTTTTTATTCATAGATGAGAACTAAGGGCCATTGATTTTATTTGGTAGATTCTTGATCGTTCCCTGCAGATTTAGTAATGTTGGAAATGCATATATGAAGTTAATTATAAAGAACAAAGGAATGGACAATTATAAAGCAGGCCAATATTGTGATGCAGTTAAATGTCTTTTTTGAGTTGTGATTCTTATGGAAAAGAGTGGTGATATGTTGGCACTATGGAGGTCTCATTACCTTGACAATTTCTGGTATGGTGAGGCATTGCTTGATTTTAGTCTTTTTTTTTGTGTTTTTTTCTGGTGTGGTGAGGCATTGCTTGATTTTAGTCTTTTTTTTGTGATTTTTCATGGTTATGTTTGTGCTCCTAGTTGTTGTTTCTTTTCATGAATGTTGAAGGAGTTTATCTATGTTTCTTGATGATTTTACCCCTTTATCATTTTTCTGATGCGGTGTTGATTTTTCGTGATTGTGTTTGTGCTCCTAGTTGTTGTTTCTTATCATGAATGTTGAAGGAGTTTATCTATGTTGAAGGAGTTTATTTTCATGGTTTAGTCTGGAAATTCAGTGTCTAAGTTGGTTTGCTCCTTAATTATTTGCTGCTAGTATCGTTTTGTAAGGATTTTTGGTGTTGTTATTTGTTGTTGTTTTAACATATTTGTATTTGTTGCTTCATGTTTTAGTGCATTTTGCTTGCCTTCGTTTTCTGTGATTAAGGGTGAGAGGAAGTGTTGTAATAAAGACTAGAGAGAGAGAGAGGGTTTGAAAAAAAAGATTAAGGATTAAATAAAGAACAAATAGAGTAACAAAGAGAAATTTCAAAAAAAAAAAATAAAACAAAAAAGTAATTTAATTAAATTAGAAAAAGAAAAAAAAATGTTAGGAGTGTTACCACTCCTTACCAAATGCTAATATTAGGTGTTAAATGGTCAAAATTAAGGTGACACTCTAAAATTTGACGTGACAAGATGTTAAGAGTGTTACTGCTTCTCTAACCTTAATATGTTACATAATATGTTAGACTCTTGTATCCACCAATGAATGTTTCCCTCGATTCATTTATGTCACATAAGTTACACGTGAAAGCATTCATACTTTTAATTGCTATTATTATTTTTTTACATTTATCCTTCAAATAGTGTATTTTATTCGGTCTATTTCTTTTCTAAATTTTACAAAATATATTCTATCGTTTCCTTGTTTAGTTTCCACTTTGCATGTTAACGTATCTTTGAAAATCACAATGTTATTACTATGACGATTTATATTATCAAATTTTCAACGGTAAATATACATTTAAGTACCCACTTGTAAGATGTTAGAGAAAGAAAAGAACCGGTACAAAGTGGACGACTAGAGAAACCAACAAGACTATGTACTCAAACTAGACAAGACCATGATAAAATAAAAAATTAATTAATTAATTAATTAAACGAACTTTACACGGTCTACGACTGTTATTTGTATAATCCAAAACCAACACCTTCAATGTGTTAAACATCTGACGTCTAAGACAGATTTAAGCTAAAAAAAGAAGATTTTATGAACTTTTTTCTTTTTGTTGAAATATTTGTATATGCACATTTGAATATGCATCAAATATACATATAGGCATATTATTATTATTATTATTATTATTATTATTATTATTATTATTATTATTTTGTGTTTTTTTTTTACGATTTATGAACTTATTGTTGTGCTGATTTAAAAAAAAATGAAAACCAAAAATACTATATATATATATATATATATATATATATATATATATATATATATATATATATATATATATATATATATATATATATATATATGACAAAATTGCAAAAATGGTCTCTGTGTTGGCAAATTTATGTGATTTTGGTCCAAAACGAAATGTTGGTGCACCACTGTTCCAAAATTAGATTTTTCTATTGGTTTCTATACACTTAAACTTAAAATGACGGTTATGTCCTTATAATTTATATTTTTCATTTTCTTTAATTGTTGAAATACATAAACTAATTTAATTTATATCTTTTTAACTTAAAACAAAATTAATAAAAACAATAACCCATTCCCCACTCTTATCTTAAAGAAGCCCTTCATCACCGGTTCCATCCTCATCACTGATATCTGGAACTAATAACATTATTTGGAACCAACATCCTTCATCACCGGTTCCATTTGACCCCAATACTTCTAGGGTTTCAGTGGCCTTCTCCCATTTGTAGTTTATTGTAAGCAAGCGGTTTCAGATACTAGATTGGAGTCCATTAGAGTCCATTACTCCACAAACACATAGTCTCAAGAACACACACTCACCCAAAATCCACATTGATGCATCAAAGCTATCGTCGGAGCTAGGACCTGCATTTTAGGTCGTTACTGTTTGTTCTATACGATCACCACCCGGCTTACCCCCTGTATCCCCCACTTGTTCGTTCCTTGCTTCATCAACCCCTACATTGTTGTCCACAGGTTCTGGTTCTCCTACATCTTATGACCATTAATTGAAACATAGCATCCAATGTCTGATAACGGTGGAGCTTCTCCAAAATTCCTCTCCTTAAAGCCACCTTTGGAGCTTCTCCGTTAACTGCATCAACCATCGAAGATTCCTCCAAGTCCCCCTGAACTCCTTTTTTTAAAATTAGGGCTTGCGTCAGATCGTGCTTCTCTTCCTCCACAGGGGGCTCCATCTCATCCATCTTCTAAGTTAGTTTTTCGATGCTCTATTTTGTTTGATTGAACTTCTATGTCACTTTAAAGCTCCTGATCTACCTCCACCATCATTTTAAAGCTCCTGCTTTACTTATACCGTCGTTTGAAAGCTCCATGGTGGGCAATGATGGAGGTTCGATAATGGTGAGAAATAATGGAGATCCGACAACCATCCTGTCGCCACCCCTTCAAATTAGCCCTTCTCACCTTCTTCTCTTATGTTGACCAACCTTAATCTCTTCTTGATTTACCACAGAATTCCATTTAGCACCACCAGACACATCATCGCCAAGCTCGTGTGATCTGAATCGAAGAAGGTAAGGTGAGAATCAAATCAGAACAGAATATAAGGAAGGAAGGGCCGTGGTTGTTATCGATTGAAGCTAGAACTGGAAGGAGAGTACCAGTGATTATGAGAGAAGGAGCGGTACATCGATTTGAGATATGAGCTGTGTGATCTAAAAAGTTTGTTGATGATTAACTGTTGAAGATAAGTAGGAGTTTTTTTGTTTATCATAAAATGGAAATCGTTGATAATTTTTTTTGTTTTTCTGATGAACACATTGAAGAACACGGATGATTTTTTTGGGTGAATGTTTGATCTAAAATGTTTAGTTCTGTGTATGTGAAAGATGTGAGAGAGAGAGAGAGAGATTCGTGGGGTGATATATATTTTTTGTTTTCTTTTAATTATAGGAATTAGAATTCAATTAAAACAAATAGAAAAAAGGGGCATATTAGTCATTTTAGGTTGGGTATAGACCAAAATCACACAAAAATGCTAACTATAAGGACCAAAATTGCACAGATTATCCAAATTGGACCACCGATACATCACCAAATTTTTTTGGACCAAAACCACATAATTTTGACAAACACAGGGACCATTTTTGCAATTTTGTCTATATATATATATATATATATATATATATATATATATATATATATATATATATATATATATATATATATATATATA
Source organism: Lactuca sativa (assembly GCF_002870075.4). Lineage (NCBI taxonomy): Eukaryota > Viridiplantae > Streptophyta > Magnoliopsida > Asterales > Asteraceae > Lactuca > Lactuca sativa. The sequence goes on along the minus strand of NC_056630.2, from coordinate 125,280,149 downwards.
TAGAGAGAGAGAGAGAGAGAGAGAGAAAGAGAGGTAGGTTCAAATGTTTCTCACATCTATTATGTGCTAGAATGCACCAATTGAAATTTAGTATTAATTATATGTATATTAAATGTTATCCATACTTATAACTCATTTTTATGGAAACTAATTAAATTCGTTATTAACGTCAATAATAATATATATTCTTTCAGAATTAATTCATATCTAGAAGAATGAGAGTGTATTATAGATTATAGTAGAATACACTCTCGTTTTTCATATTCCATGCAACTTTATTTTATTTTAAGTGAGTGAGTCCTGAAACAAAATACGAACTCATATATAAAAACCTAGATGAAAATTCATTCTTAAAAAATATTATTGCTGACATTAATGACGGATTTAATTAGTTTCCATAAAAAGAGAATTATAATTATGGATATAATTTTATATACATATATTTATGGAAATCATTTAATATCTATATTTATTTAATTAAATAGTTATTTAATTTATTAAATTTCTATTGGTGCATTCTAGCACACAATAAATGTAAGAAACAAAATAACCTAGCCCTATATATATACTAGTCGAATCCCCACGCGTTGCGCGTGAATATAATTATTTAATTAAAATAAAAACATTTAACAAATTGTTATTTATTATTTATACATGTAAAACCAATGTGAATAGCAAAACAAATTCTATAGTTTACATATTAGCTTTATTAATTGTAATAAATTTATATCATTAGTTACTTCCACTATTAATTAATGATTTTATAACATAAGGCCAATGGCCTAGCGGTATGGAGTGACCATCTCATATGAGAGGTCAGGGGTTCAAGTCTCGGTGGAGACATAGGTGATTATTTATTTAGGACTAGATTAGTTAGTTTGCCGTTTCAAAAAAAAAAAGTTAATGATTTTATAGACCGTTTTATATTGAGTAAATTATATATAAAACATATATTGATTTTTATCTATAAAAAAACAAAGTTGGATGAAAAAATAAGTACTGCAACTTTTAATGATTTTATAAAACGTTTTAATTAATGGAAATTATATATAAAATGTATGTTGATTTGTATATAAAACAAATAATAAATAGTATGAAAAACATTATAACTATTAATAAAATAAAAACACTACAACATTATAATATTTATATCAAACAAAACTTATTAAACACTTATAAATAATTCAAAATGAATATATATTCAGAAATCAACATACATTTGATATATAGAAACATTGTTATAAAAAATTTGTGTTGAAATAACCATTGATGCGGCAAAACATTTTTTTCGAATCTTTCATTTTAAATCACTAATCTTTTCAAACATATATTTTTTTAATAAAAACTTACTTATATACTACTAATATAGCTACAATGTGTATAATAAATGTAACGTCCGTAGATCCGGGCTAGTCAATTTAGAGATAATAGGGGTCGAAAATGAATTTTTGACAAAAGATTCTTTATAATAAATAATCTTAACCAAGTTGTAGTATTTGTTAAAAGGTTTCCGTACATATAAAGAACGCTGAAATCTAAGTTATAACGAAGAAGTTATGACCCGTCGAAGTTTTTCGGCAAAGCCAGCATGACACCGAGAGACGTAAATAGTGAATTTATAATAAAGGACTTTTTAGCCTTAGTGATCTAAACAAAATTTGTATTATACGTTAAACCGAGAACATACAAAAAAAGAACGCCCAAATCTGACTTCGTATGAGGAAGTTATGATTGTCCTAAGATTTGGCATAGCAGTGCACGACCCGAAACTCGAATTTCAGTTCAAGCAGTTTTTGGCTTACGCAAACTTAATTAGAGTTGAAGATCTCATTAATAGGAACTCAACAGTAAAATGATAGACGAAAACGGAGTCCGTATGAAGAAGTTACGAATTCTTCGCAGTCATTTAGCAGTCTAATCTCCTCCTACTGTTAAATTTAAGATCGGTTGAGAATTAGCCGACGGAGTCTAAATGAAAGTTGTAGATCTTGCTTTTACCTACGCGTGGATATTAATAACGTCGAAAACGGAGCTCGTATGCGAAAGTTATGAATTTTTGAAAATCAGCTGATTTCTACCCTGTGTGTGATGCCACGTGTCAACACCAAGTGAAAACTTGGAGCCTACGCAACACCACGACGTAGTGACGCCCCTGAAGGCCTATAAATAGAGGCTCGAGGCTGCCTCTTTTTCTCACACCTTTCCCCACTTCTTTCTCTCTCTAGAACATCTCTATAAGCCCTAAACCCCCCCCCCCCCCCAAAAAAAAAAAAAAAAAGCCTAGGGAACCCCCTAGCACGAGGCGGAAGCCCCGAAGCGCCCGGAGGCTCCGAAAAGAAGAGCTTTCGGCTCAGGAACACTGCTCCAGCGAAGCCTGATTTTCAATAAACCCGCTGTAAGTGAGCTATGCCTACCATATCTTTAGCATAACTTATGTTTCAATATAGTAATGTTATTAGGACCTTATAAGGAGTACTTGAGCTATTATTATGGGTTATATAAGTATTGTTTAACGCTTATATAATAGTAATAATAGCTAGACTACTAATTAGTCTCGGTGAATATTAAACTAAACCCTAGTGGTAATGATACTAGGTTTTGTCGAGGGAAATTGTTTTAAGAGTAACGAAGCGTTGTCTGAATTTAGAGTCACCACCTAATCAAGTGAGTGCATGGTTACTTTCATCTTATACATAGATAGGAAGTATTTTATATAAATTACGTGCTATGTGTGCATATTATTTGAATACTTGCTATCTATTGTGGAATAATGATTTTATACATGTTTTAAATGATTTAAACTGTATATTTATTTTATATCTACACATATGTTGGGATAAAGCATAGGTAGATGAAATAGTTGGTGTGTGATGAGATAAAATGATGAGAAATAGGTGATGATAATTAGGTGATGAGAGATATGTGATGATAGAAAAGTGATGAGAGATATGTGATGATAAAAAGGTGATGATAATTAGGTGATGAGAGATAGGTGATGATAATTAAGTGATGATAGATAGGTGATATAAGATGATAGCAGATACCATAACCTTGACCGGCGATGTGGCGATGTAGTCATCTACCAGAGTATAGATGGCGACCACTGACTATTCTAGACAATCATGTGGAAACACCAGCAGGCTCATAACATGTAGGTGATGAATTACGAGTTCATACGATGTTGTAACTACGTATTCATGCGATAATACTCTAACCCCTTGATATGAATTACGAGTTCAGGCGATGTTGTAACTACGTATTCATGCGATGATACTCCAATCCTTACTAGGAGCATATTGAGGGAGTAATCCCCGAACCATTATTGGCTGTGTGATGTAGGCGATGATCCTTAGAAAAAGTCCTTAGGAACGAACATATAAGGAAATGTGATGTAAAGAGATGAGAGGTAAATACGATGTAGGAGACGACCCTTAGGATAAATCCTTAGGGAAGGTACTTAGGAATAAAGTTGATAATGGGGATGGGTAATTGAGTTAATTGTTTGATGATTAAACATAATAATTATATTATTGTGGGTTGAAAACCCTATGTACTCACCAGGTTTCCCAACCTGACCCACTCAGTTTACTTGTATCACAGGTTACGATGTGAAGTTACATTACACTGAGAGATTAAGAAGATATAGATCACTAGTGTAAATGAATGTAAATTTTGTTTATGCTTATGTTTATGTATTGACAATGACATCCTAAATGTTTTAAAATGAATAAAAATACATTTCTTCGGAAATGCTTTGATAATGAAATTATCATGTTTTTCTGGGAACAAATTCCGCAACGTTTTTATTAAAAGAGATACTCTGATTTTTATAAAGCATAAACAAAAATTGGTCTTTTCTGGCCGTTAAAATGGGGATGTCACAATAAATAAATGGAAAATAAAAAAGCATTGAATATTGATAACTATAAGTTTAAAAAACTTTTGAATGTAGTGGAAAATATAAAGGCAAATTACATTAAATTTAAATAAATAGCTATTAAGTTGTAGTGAGAGTTTTAAACTCTTGATTTGTGCCTAATAATGTTATATAAATATTAACAATTTAATGCCATAAAAGCAATATTATTAGTATTTGTCATTGAAATACTAATTTTTATACAAAGTTGTAACTAATATTACAATAATTTTAAGTATATGATAAGAAAGATATAAAAACGTTGTGTTTAAATCAATCTAAATTAAGTTTTTAATTTAAATTTATTTTAAACTATAGGTATTTTTAGCTAATTTATAAATAGTTTATTTGAATATTATTTATTTCCTATATTATTATTATTATTATTATTATTATTATTATTATTATTATTATTATTATTATTATTTCAAATAATAATAATATTTTATATAATATAATCTATTATTTAGTTTTACGTTATTTAAAACAATTATTACTTTTTACTAATTAAAAACTACTTATTTGGAATTTTTCGTTATTATATTTTAAAAATACTATCATACTTTTTATTGTACTTTCATTTTTTTTCCTTAAAGTTATAAAATATTGGTAGAGAATGAACGGTCTAAATATAATGGTGATTTGAAAAATATTAATATCTTATATATTTACTTTTCTTATGAAAATATTAATATTTTATTTATTTATTTTTCATTTACGATAAAAAACGAATAGGGAAAAAAGGAAATTAGCAAATGTAATAAGATAATTTATTTTTATTACTATAAAAACATTTAAAATTGGGTATATCCATATAAGTTTTGATAGAACATAAAGAATTAATTTTTATAACACACATAATTATTGGTTTTCAACAATAAAGTCATATCATATTAAAAACCATTCATTCTAATTCGTCACTATCACCAACAATTTAGAATAATAATTATAAACTTCGTTCATCAAAATCAATTACAAAAAACTTCATCGATGTTATTTACAATAAAATAAAGCGATAGAAACTAACATAGTATAACACATACCTAAATTTGAACCTGTGACATAGAAAGATGCATAACACATAAAATTAAAAAATAATCTCAAGTAAACCTTTACAAACATACCTAAATTTGAACCTTGGTTAATATCTAAAACTTACATACACCCAATTTGAGTTAACATGAATTTATATTTGGAAAAATTGGAATTGTTTTCTTACATCCATGGAACCACTTACATAACTCTTCAAACCCTACAAATATAATCTATCATTGTATGTTGACATACATGCAATATGTAATCTACAAATTCTTATATATGTTAAATATTTCATTTAAATCATCAATTTAATTAGCATTATTTAAAGAGTTTTAAGAGTTACAAATCATAATATTTCAATTAATCATAAATTAATTTGTATAAGTTGAATAGTCTTGGGAGTTTCAAATGCATGAGGTTCAAGGAAATTGGTATTGGGACTTTCAAATGCATGAGGTTGAAGAAAAAATGCTAGCTTTATAAGTATACTATACGAATTCCCGCGCGTTGCGCAGCGAAGACTAAAATATATATTGTAAAAATATTGAAAAATATATGTTTAAACTGGTTATGTTGTTGACATTAACTTTGAGATAATATTTTTACACTAATATTCATTGACATCAACCCACATTCATCATTAACATAATTAAATATAATTATCTATTTAGTATTATTTTTAACAATTATTATTATTGATTAATTATATTTCTACTTATGCGATCATTTTCTAATATCAATAATGATGTTTATTTAAAATACATTTTATTTATAGTTAAATGTAATTTATAATTTGATATTATTATCATTTAAAATTGTTATTCATTAATTTTAAACCACTTATTATTAATAATAATTTAAAGAAGACTTTTAAGAAACACTTAATACTATTATTAAAATGTGAAACATACACTAAATAATAAAGTGATAAGATAGAAAATTTGCATTTCAAAAGAGACTTGCATGGATAATATGACATATCCATGTAATTTGATTTTATTATTTATAATTTTTGCGTATTAATTTTAAAATCACTTGTTATTATTAATAAGTGAAAGAAACTTTTAAAAAACACTTATTATTATAATTAAAATGTTAAACATATACTAAAATATAAAGTGATAAGATAGACAATTTGCATTTAAAAAAAAGGCTTAAATAGATAATATGGATTATATAACATAACCATGATTTTTATTTATTTATTTATTTGAAGCAACATGAACATACAAACATGTATACAATAGTTAATTATATATATATATATATATATATATATATATATATATATATATATATATATATATATATATATATATCACCTTCCATAACATATGATAGATAACATGAATCTAATCTAATTTACATTAAAATTTCAACCACAACATACAATGATATTCTTAAAAGAATATTTAAATCAAGAAAATACAAAAAAGAATTTGTATATAACAAACTTACAAATTAAAAACTTCAACATAATAACATGGCTCGAAAAAATGTTCAAAGCCCTCAAACCAACACAAAAAACTTTAAACTTGTTTTCTTTGTGAATTTTGTATGTAATTATTATTTGTGTGTCTACTCAAAAAGATTGACCTTTTTATAGTAGAGTATCTATTAATTGTTTATTAAATATAGACAAAACTGCAAAAATGATCCCTGTGGTTTCTCATTTTATGTGGTTATGGTCCAAACGTTTGAAAAGTTGCACATTTGGTCCTTTTCAACAAGTTTTGTTGTGGTTTTGGTCCCTCATCCGTTAAATTCCTTAAATTGACAATTTTACCCCGATGGACCATTTTCACAGTTTTGTCTTTTACTATACTATAAGGATCATTTCTGCATATATTCTTTTTTATTTTAATAAAGTATTATATATTTATAGATATTATTTTTAATATATAATATTATATATTAATAAATATTTTTTATTGGATTATTAATTTATTTTAGTTGATTTTTAAAATAAAAATTGTTGTAGTAATTCTTTTTTATTAAATTATTATATATCAATACATATAGTTTTTAATATATAATATTTATATCGTAATAAATATTATATTATTGGATAATTAATTTTTTTAGTTAATTTTTATAATTTTTAAACATTTTTTATTGTATTATTACGTTTAATTTATTATTTTCTTCATATACTAAATGTTGTTTTATTGGATTATTAATTTACTTTAGCTAATTATTTTTTTTTAATTTTTTTTGTCGAAGTAATTCTTTTTTATTGAATTATTATATATCAGTACATATAGTTTTTAATATATAATATTTATATCATAATAAATATTATATTATGGGATTATTACATATTACGAAACATTATTTTATTGGATTATCAATTTCTTTTGGTTGACTCTTTTTATAATTTCTTTTTGTTGGAGCAATTCTTTTTTATTAGATTATTATATATCAACAAATATTATTTTTTATATATAATATTTACGTCATAATAAATAATACATTATTGGACTATTAATTTTTGTGAATTTTTTTGAATTATTAATTTATTGAAATATTACTTTTAATTTATTATTTTTTAATATAATAAATATAATCTTATTGGATTATTATTTTATTTTGAATGTATACTATTAATTGTTTTTAAATTTATTAGTTTCACCACAAAGTCGCCGAAATACGTAAAAGTGTCGATTATCATCGTCAAAAATTAACAGGATCACCTCAAAACACCTTCATCGGATGTTCAATAAATACTATACCTTATTCCATACAGCGTTGTTGGTAGCCACCTGCAACAACCTCATCATAATCCACTGGAATCCTTCATATCCCACATAATGCGCAACAAACCCCGATAACATTTATAAAGTGGTGGTGGTGACCGAGTGACGGTGGTGATATTTTCCCAATGGTTCTCATTATAAGCTAGATGAAATGAAAGTGTTTGGCAACGATCCTAACAATTTCGATGATGAGATACCACGATTTTGCGTAACCCATGACTTTGTGGTGGAACCAATAAAATTAACAAGAACTACTATTATAATCCGATAAAATAATATTTTGTATATGAAGAAAATAATAAATTAAAAGTAATAATCCAACAAAAAATAGTTTAAAAAAATTACAAAAATTAACTAGAAGATAATAATAATCCAATAATATAATATTTATTATGATATAAATATTATAGATTAAAAACTATATGTATTTATATATAATAATTCAATAAAAAATAATTACTTTGACAATTTTTTTAAAAAAAGAATTAACTAAAATAAATTAATAATCCAATAAAACAATATTTAGTATATGAAGAAAATAATAAATTAAAAGAAATAAAAGAAATAATCCAATAAAAATAATTAAAAAAAGAAATAAAAATATTAACTAAAAGAAATTAATAATCCAATAATATAATATTTATTATGATATAAATATTATATATTAAAAACTATATGTATTGATATATAATAACTCAATAAAAAGAATTACTCTAACAAAAAAAATTAAAAAAAAATCAACTATAGCCGTACCAAAAAAAAACTATAATTAATTAATAATCCAATAAAATAATATTTATTAATATATAATATTATATATTAAAAATAATATTTATTAATATATAATACTTCAATAAATTAAAAAAGAATGTATGCAAAAATGGTCCTTATGTTATGGTAAAAGACAAAACTGCGAAAATGGTCCCTGAGGGTAAAATTGTCATTTTAAAAAAGCTAACAGCCAACCAGTTAAACTTAATGGATGGGGGACCAAAACCACAATAATACTTGTTAAAAAGGACCAAATCTGCAACTTTTCAAACGTTTGGACCATAACCACATAAAATAAGAAACCATAGGGACCATTTTTGCAATTTTGTCTTAAATATATTATATAAGTTATAAAGCATTTGAATTGTTAATCATTATTAAGAGACTTTTGAGTGATATTCATTAAAATAGGAGGTTTCAAATGCACGAGGTGTTTGTAAATTTTTATGGGGGTTTCAAATGAATGAGGTTCAATGAAAAATGCTAGCTTTATAAGTATAAATATATAATGAAATGATATATATATATATATATATATATATATATATATATATATATATATATATATATACATATATTATATCATATTATAAAACATATTAGTCATATTTTAAATTTTAAAATGTATAAGTTACAAAACTTTTTATACAAATAAGTTATGCTTAAATAATTCATTAATACTTTCTAAAAGTTTAAAAACTTGAATTAAAAAAATAATAAAGAAATTCAATTTGAGCAAAATAAACATTTTAAAATATTAAATTCATGTATATAAATTTATTTATAGACATTAATATTAATTAATCACATCATTAATAAAAACAGACAATATAAAAATATAAGGTATAAACATAAATATTTTATTTAAAAGTGGTAATTTTTTATTACATAATAACTAATAATAAAAGATAAAAATCTAATAACTATTTCCCCATAAGAAACTATTCGCTTAAAAGCTTTTTATCGGCGCCGTTTTGCGTGGACAGACACCTACTATATATATATATATATATATATATATATATATATATATATATATATATATAGATAGATAGATAGATAGAGAGAGAGAGAGAGAGAGAGTTAGGTTCATACACATCCAACAAATATTGTGTGAATGTAAGGACCAATCACAATTTAAGAGAAAAAATAAAATATTAATTGATATGGCTATAGTTAACTATAGAAAATGATTAAAACATTTAATTTTCCATTAAATGAGGGATATCGGTTACATATTAACAAGCGAAATAAAGTCCTCCTTCATTATCTATATGAAAATTAATATTCAATTGGAAAAAGCATACTCATGATTAAAACTGATACGATAATTATCAAATATGTCTCATATATATATTCTTTTCCTTTATTAATTGTTTATATAAAAAAATATTTTTATATTTCGCTAACATCAATTGATAAAAGTTACATGAGCCTAAACTATTTTGCCTTTATATAAAAAAAACAAAAGGAATTCAAGAATTAAAATAATAATTTTAGGGATTTTGTTTCTCAGTGTGGTATTTTTTTTGTATATTATTTAAGAATCTAATCTCATTCTTGTAGAATATGTTTAGTTTCTTTTTCTTTTGCACATCTATAATATTGATTTATAATTTGTTTTTTATGCTGAAAGAATGGAGTGTGGAGTGAGAACTAAATTTTGAACGTGATGTAGAATTACAATTTGTTCTTGAAGAATAAAATTCTTAAAAAAAAAACGATTATTAAAGAATGGAAAGCAGAATTGAAGTGGTTTTTGAAGAACAGAGATCGAAATGTTAATTTTTTTTTACCATATCAAGAATGTTGGTTAAGCACTTGTAATTAATGTCTTATTCTTTAAAAATGTTAAATTATTCTTCAAGAATATCAACTATGACATCTAATTAGTGTCTTATTCTACAAGAATTTCTAACAAAAAATGTCATTCAAAATCATTCTTATCATCAAGCATGGAGTTTTAATTAATAAATCGATTTTTAACGATTTTCATGATATATAAAAAGTTTTATTTAAAAAAAATTATTCTTAATGTTGTATCAACCATGATAATTGTTAAAAGATTGTAATTCACAAGCACAAATGAAACATCCCAAAAACACAGTCTGAAAATTTCGTTTAATTTAATAATAAAACCATAGTCGATAAACCTCATGTAAAAATCATAAGCTATGTATCTCAAAATATCTTAACAACTGCCAGATATATCAGAGTATAAACATCCCAGGCTGAACAAATGGTGTGTGCACTGCAATCTTCCCGAGCTCCTCTTTTGAAAACTGAGTACCTGAAACCAAAACTGAAACCGTAAGCACGAAGCTTAGTGAGCTCCCCCAAACTACCACATACCATACAACATATAAAGCACATACTGGGCCTTACCCACTGCATCAGACCGAAGTCCGGAACTGACTGGGACCTTGTCCCCTGCATCGGACCGGAATCCGGAACTAACTGCATCAGACCGAAGTCCGGAACTGTCTGAACATACATTAACATAAACACGTATTTTCTAACATAACACATATATTGCATCGGACTGAAGTCCGAAACACATAACACAAACATGCTTGAATCACAAAGACATCAAGCACTCTAACTACTGCATCAGACTGAAGTTCGGAACTACTGCTAACTAAACGGGCCGGCATTGTGGCCGTAGACCCGTTCCTACTGGAAGGAAACTCACCTCACACTGCTGAAGTCCCGTAGACACAATCCCACACTGCTGAAGTCCCGCAGACTCCACCCCAGCTGCTGGCTGACAGATTCCCGAACTGTCAACACCAAATAACACCCAATTAATAATTGGGTTCTAACACATAACTAAAAATACATGCTTTGGATAATTACTACATTGCCCCTAGCTTGGCTTACCCAAGCCAAAGGCCCAATCCATAGGCCCAAAGTCAACTAGGGATCAAAGCCCAACATATGGCCCAATTTTCCAAATTGGGCCCAAACCTCTACATGGACATCCTTTAAGGCCCAATTGATCAGTCCAGTCCAACATGTATCATTCTAGGGCCCAATATCTTACAACCATCTAGGCCCCAACTATGGCCCATCTATGGCCCAATTTTCCAAATTGGGCCCAATCCTTCATATGGGCCTTACCCTAAAGCCCAACTAATTACTCTAGCTCATTTGATTATTCTCGGATGGCCCAACACAAAGCCCAAGTGAAATTAGGGTTTCACATCAAATGATAACTAGGGTTAAGTGTTTCTTACTTAACCCACTAAGGACTTAACACACTATGGACTTAATCCATTAAGGACTTAATCCATTAAGTCCATTATTGCTTACATTAATTCCTGTCAATGATTATTATTTAATATTCATTTATTAAATAATTCTCGTGTGTGTGCTGATAATCTCTCAAATATTAGTATTTTCTCAATTAGCTCATTAAGGACTTAGTCCATTAAGTTCTTTACTCTACTAGATAAATGAGATGGAGTGATTGGGCTTAATACATAATCCCATCTCAATGGCCCAAAAGTGGGTCCAATAAGTCTAAGGCCCAATACTCATAATTAGGGTTTTCCACCCAAACATGGCCCAATAGGCCCAAAACCAATCTCTAAGCCCATTAGGGTTTGCTAGCGGGGCACTACCCACTACCACCTCGGGTAGTGGTGGTCAATGGCGGTTCGAGGCGGCGGCCACCACCTTACGGTGGTGGTTTACTTCATTTTCATTATTCCAAATTCAAATTACATTTTACAATGCTAAATCTCAATACCCCCACACACACACACACTAAACTAATCTAAATATACATGCACACAGCCACACCATGGTGGCCGGTGGTGGCGCTTGGCGGCAACCACCACCTCACGGTGGTGGCGGTGGCTATTCCCGGCTTTCCGATCAACCAATATTAATCATACATCACTGAAATAACACACACACACACACACACACACCCTTATGCTTGGAAAAGTAACACAACCACCACCTGGTGGTGCTTGGCGATGGCAGCCGGCGGTTCCTCTTGACTCCCAATCAAGTAGATGTATGTGCACACTCGAAAACATGATCTGAAGACCGAGACATCTCCAACTCAGCCACTACGGGTGGCAGGCGACAACTGGGACCCTAGAGACGGCGACCAACAGCGACGGCGGCCCAAAACAGCAACCACAGGGCTGCTAGCGACACCATTCGACGTACACAACGTCGATTCACTGAGAACAACGAAGGAGAAGAGAGGTAGAGGTGGCAGATAGGCTTTCTAGCGTTTCCGGTCGCTCATGAATCTCGCAGCAACATTTTTAGCTCGGTCGTCGATCTTGGCGGCCATCTCGACTGTACACATCGGTTCCGGTAGTGGAGCTGGAACGACGGCAATGCCCAGCGAAGCAGCGACGGATGAAGGAGCCTCAAAGGGTAGTGGCGGCTGGGGGAAAGGATTGCGGTGGCTGGAAAGGAGGTGGGGTGAGAGCGGCTGCTGGAGGAGTTCCGATGATGGCGGCTGCATAAATGGTCCGTAGGGTTAGGGTTTGGCCGGATGTCACGCTTTATACCCAGCTCCACATACATCTTTCCCATATTTATAGTTCTAGTCCCTCCCCATAGAATCTTTTCAAATCTAATCCAATAATTACTCTTTTGACCTCAGCTTCTAAAATTCTTTTCATAATAAGGCCCAAAATTACTAAATAACCCCTCCTCCATAATTAATTCTCAATTTGAATCCAACACTTACACTTTTAGCCCTTGACTCTAAAAATTCTTCACAATTTAGTCTGAGACTTTCATTTGTTATTTTATTTAAATAACCGGGGCGTTACAACAAAAATGACATAAAATAAGCCACAACAATTAACTCTTAATTATTTTCATGATTAGGAAAAAAAATATTACAGGTGTTGAAAAAAGAAAATCTAATTTTTAAAGAAAGAAATATGTTTCATGTTTTTTGAGTAATGTATAAAAAACGATTACAATACATAAATAAAAATTTAAATTTAAATTTAAATTGATATCCCATGAAAATTCACCTTCCATATTTACTTTTTTACAATTATTACAATAAAATAAATGCAATTATATAGTAAATGCTACCACATGTTAATAATATGTACTTCATATCCCAACCCTTCATTTCTTTTAATCCAATAAACAAGAATTAGTTATACATGATGGGTTTTAGCCATAAGAACTTTCCTATGTGCGCATGCAAAACCCTAATGCTTGGATCTAGGCTTTCTAATTAAACATGCTTTGAATCCAAGACTTCTAATAACTAATTAGGTATAAAAACAATACAAAATCAGATCTAGAAGTTTACCTTTGAATCTCTTGTTTTGATCTTGTTGTCTTGGAGCTCTAGAGTCACAATTGTCACTCCTTTAATGGCTTACAAACACCAAATAGCAAAGAAGATGATCTAAGAGAGAGGTTAGGAGGAAATCGGCCAGGGGTTCTCTACTTTAGATGAGATGCCGATTTCCCTTGACCATGGGGTCTATTTATACTTGTAGACTCCTTAAGGGTTTCACCTTAAACCCTAGTTGGATAATCTTTTCTTAAAGCAATCCAAATCCTTTCCTTAGATAAGCATTGAACGATTTGAGGCTATCCCTAGCCCTAGAATCCATCCACCCTTCATCCAATAAGGATTTACAGTCTAAAGTGTAACTATCAAACAATTGACAGTTTATACCCTCTTATTTAATTAATCTCTTTAAGTTACCAAGTTAATACTAATTAATTTATGACTTATATTAATCAAATAACAATATTATTATTCCTTATATTATTCTCATAATATATTAATAATATTTATTCTCTCATAATAAATCATCCTGTCAAGTTGCTATCGTGAAGGCAACCCAAAAGGACCATGCACAATCGGGTCAAATACTTGTCTAATATAGTTGCAGCCTTAGACACTATTCCAACAATCTCCCACTTGGATAAGTCTAGTAACTATATATACAAGTATAATCCGATTAGCAATCGTAGCTCTCAAAGACGCTGTCAAACTCTGATCTAATCAATCTTGTCCTTTAGATAAGGGATCGTACAGTCCTCTGTTTAGATATCATGCTGACAATTCTATGGAATCAATTTGTCTAGCATTTGGTTTCTCGATCTCCGATTTATTTGACGTAGAACTTAATCGAACACATCAATTCAGTTCTGACCGGGCCCGGCACATAAGTCAAATCAAATCATCGAGCGGCCGATATATCGCTTTTACCTACTTAGGATAAAAGTTACAGATAAACTTCGACTTATATGCATTTACTTATTCATTAATCAACTATACACAAAAATGCGTTTTATAACACCGAGTTACTGATGTGTTTTCGCATTATCAATGTACAATGAATTAACAAATAACAAACCATATATCTAGGTTTTAAGACTATATGATATTATCATCTTGCGATCACCCTTTTATATCATATTCCATAAGGTGATTCCAGCAAGCACGGGTTTGTTCCAATGCTCAAAACCAGTTCATAAGCACTCATGAACGTCGCAGCAACCCTTTGCTATGTCTAATACCATTTAGACAATCTACGCACCAATTCATGACAATCTTCATTCATATCTACTTCCAACATATGAACGATTGTGAACAATTTGAATAATTCGATTATTCTTAATAAATTCAATTATTCTGGAAGTCAAAACATGCAAAATGAAACAATAGTTAAACAATTAACATAAGACAGTAACATTACTCATAAATAAAACTCCTTTATTTAATCATCAAATGTTAATTACATTTATCTATTACAGGTTTCTACTACTATCTAATCTATGCTAATATCATCCTTCAGCCCAATATTCCTAGCATGCTGCAAGTGCTTAAACCTACTCAGTCCCTTCGTAAGCGAATCTGCTGGGTTATCTTCTGATGATATCCTCTTCACTACGAGTTGTCCTTCTTCTACACGATGTCTAATAAAGTGATATTCTCTGTTGATATGTCTAGATCTACCATGATCCCTCAGTTCCTTGGTCAAGGCAACCGCTCCTTCATTATCATAGAAAATCTCCATGGGCTCCTTTATAGAGGGCACAACTCCAAGATCACCGATGAAGTTTTTCAGCCATATTGCCTCCTTCGACGCTTCGCTTGCTGCAATGTACTCTGATTCGCACGTTGAATCAGCTACGGTTTCCTGCTTGGAACTTTTCCAAGTTATTGCTCCTCCATTTAGGGTAAAGACCCAGCCGGACTACGAACGGTAGTTGTCCATGTCGGTCTGAAAGCTGGCGTCACTATACCCTCACACCTTCAAGTCATCACTCCCTCCGAGGACTAAGAACCATTCCTTCATCCTCCGAAGGTACTTAAGGATATTCTTCACTGCAATCCAATGGGCTCTGCCAGGGTTCCCTTGATATCTACTAACCATGCTCAAAGCAAAGGCTACATCAGTGCGAGTACAAGTCATAGCGTACATGATTGAGCCAACTGCGGAAGCGTATGGAACTCGGCTCATTTCAGCTATCTCAGCTTCGATACTCGGACTTTGAGTCTTACTCAACTTGGCATTACTTTGTATCGGTAATTCTCCCTTCTTTGAGTTTTCCATACTAAAACGTTTTAGTACCTTCTCTAAGTAAGTGTTCTGACTAAGTCCTATTAGTCTCTTACTTCTTTCTCTCACTATCCTTATTCCCAAAATGTAGGAAGCCTCTCCCAGGTCCTTCATAGCGAAGCACTTCCCGAGCCAGGACTTAACTTCCTGCAGAGTCAGGATGTCGTTTCCTATGAGTAATATGTCATCGACATATAGAATGAGGAAACTTACTATACTCCCACTGGCTTTGACATATACACACGATTCATCTTCGCTTTGTACAAATCCAAACTCTTTGACTTTCTCATCGAAGCAAAGATTCCATCTGCGAGATGCTTGCTTAAGTCCATAAATGGACTTCTCAAGCTTACACACTCTATTCGGATGCTTCAGATCCACAAACCCCTCTGGCTGAGCCATGTAAACATCCTCAGCCAACTTTCCTTTAAGGAAAGCGGTCTTGACATCCATTTGCCAAATCTCGTAATCATGAAATGAGGCAATAGCTAGCATCACTCTAATAGATTTTATCTTCGCAACTGGTGAGAAGGTCTCATCATAGTCAACTCCGGGAGTTTGAGTAAAGCCCTTCACAACCAATCGCGCTTTATATGTGTGTACGTTTCCATCCACGTCGGTCTTCTTTTTGAAGATCCATTTGCACCCAACGGTCTTACGTCCGGGCACATAATCAACCAAATTCCAAACTTGGTTATCATACATGGATTGGATCTCGCTATCCATTGCCTCTTTCCATTTCACAGACTCCGGGCCTGCCATGGCTTCCTTATAGCTATTAGGTTCATCAAGATTTATTAGTGTACCATCACTAATATACGTATCCCCTTCGGTAGTAATATGAAAACCATAAAACTGGGGTTGAACTCTAACTCTATTGGAACGTCTAAGAGGTAAGGACTCGTCAATCGGTTCAACCGGAGTTTCCTCCTCGAGTTGAGTGCCAGCGGTAGAGGTTCCTTCATCTATCGACTCTTGAATCTCTTCAAGCTCGATTTGCCTCCCACTGTCTCCTTGGCCTATGAGTTCTCGCTCTCGGAAAACTCCTCTCCTCGCAACAAAGACAACATTGTCCTTCGGTCTATAGAAGAGATATCCAAAGGATTTCTGCGGGTAGTCGATGAAAATACATCGCTCACTACGAGGTTCGAGCTTGTCGTGAGTATCTCGTCTTACAAAAGCCTCGCAACCCCAAACCTTGATATGTGCTAACGAGGGAGCTTTCCCTGTCAACATCTCGTGAGATGTTTTGGCAACCTTCTTAGTAGGGACTCGGTTAAGGATATGGGCGGCAGTCTCTAAGGCATACCCCCAAAAAGAGATTGGTAGTGAAGCACGACTCATCATAGAGCGACCCATATCCAATAAGGTTCGATTACGCCTTTCTGCCACACCATTTAACTGCGGTGTCCTAGGAGGCGTCAATTGTGAAACTATTCCACACTCCTTGAGATAATCGTGGAATTCAAGACTTAGGTACTCTCCTCCTCGTTCGGATCGAAGCATCTTGATTTTCCTGCCCAATTGATTCTCCACTTCATTCTTGAACTCTTTGAACTTTTCAAAAGTTTCTGACTTTTGCTTGATCAAAGAGATACACCCATATCTACTATAGTCATCGGTAAAAGTCACGTAGAAGCGGTTCCCATCCTTCGTGGTTGATCTAAACGGTCCACATACATCGGTATGTATTAGGTCCAATAGACCCTCACCCCTTTCACAAGTACTTGTGAAGGGTGACTTAGTCATCTTTCCAAGTAAACAAGATTCACATGTGTCATCTTCCCTAAGGTCGAATGACTCCAATACTCCATCCTTTTGGAGTTGGGCTATGCGTTTCTTGTTGACATGTCCAAGACGACAATGCCACAAGGATGCTCTACCCATACTATCAGAAGAATCTATGTTCAAAACATCATTTCCTAAGTTATCAACAATCATAACAGTTTCATATATTCCATTACATGGTATAGCTTCAAAATAAAATACACCATTTAGATAAGCTAAAATAGAACCATTCTCATTACTAAAAGAAAATCTAAAACCTTGTCTAAACAAACCATGAAATGAAATTATGTTTCTAGCCATTTCTGGCGAATAGCAACAATTGTTCAAATCTAAACTTAAACCATTCCTAAGCACTAAAGAATACACTCCAATCTTGGTCACAGGCGACGATCTTCTGTTCCCCATGATTAGATTTATTCTTCCAGCCTCCACATCCCTATTTCTTCTTAGTCCCTACACATTAGAACAAATGTGGTAACCACAACCGGTATCAAGAACCCAAGAAATAGCATGAGATGAATCGTTAGATTTGATTGTGTATATACCTGCGAAAGACGGCTTGATCTTTCCCTCCTTGATGGCTTGTAGGTACTCTGGGCAGCTTCTCTTCCAATGTCCTATCTTGTGGCAGTGGTGGCACTCTGCCTCCTTCGGGTTAGGGCAGAGTTTAGCAGGATCAACTTTGGTCCCACTAGAAGAGGCACCATCTCGGGCTTTAACCTTACGATAGTTCTTAGACGAAGCCTTCCTTTTCTTTCCCTTTCCCTGTCCAATATCCAAGACAGGAGCAGCG
Organism: Lactuca sativa; assembly: GCF_002870075.4. Classification (NCBI taxonomy): domain Eukaryota; kingdom Viridiplantae; phylum Streptophyta; class Magnoliopsida; order Asterales; family Asteraceae; genus Lactuca; species Lactuca sativa. The sequence continues at coordinate 125,261,513 of NC_056630.2, read as the reverse complement.
GGCGGATTGGGAGTTGGTGCAACAGACTTGTCCTTGAAGTTGCTCTCAGCGACCCTCAAGAGACCTTGGAGTTTGCTTAGGGTGACCTCCTCTTTGTTCATGTGGTAGGTCATCCTAAATTGATTGTAGCTCGGAGGCAAAGAGTGAAGCACCATGTCGATCGCCAAGTCTTCCCCAAAGTCAACATTCAACTTGCGAAGGCGGTCGACATACCTTTGCATCTTTTGCAGGTGCACGGTAAGAGACTCTCCATGACCCATCTTAGCGGAAATCATGTTAGTGAAAATCTCATAACGCTCTTGTCTCGCGTTTTGGTGGTATCTCTCCAATAAGTCTTGATGCATCTCGTACGGGTACATGTCCTCATAGGAATTTTGGAATTCGGAGTTCATGGTGTCTATCATGATGCAATGTACCTTCGTTGCATCGCGCTCATGAGTTTCAAAAGCGGTCATTTCAGCCGGAGTAGCGATTTCAGGGTTGATCTTCTCGAGCTTCTCATCGAGGACATACTCCTTATCCTCATAGCGAGCAATGGTGCGAATGTATCTTATCCATTCGCTAAAGTTCGTCCCATCGAAAGTGACCTTTTGACAAAGGCTCATCAATGTGAAAGAACTAGCAGCAGCGTTGTTTGCGTTCGACATCTACAAATAGAAAGGACAAAGATAGATTAGAATATGAATCCCTAATTATCACCCAATAAGAAAAATTAGGGCTAGGATCCAACAACAAAAATTACATATTAGAAAAGGGATGCCGTAATCCAACATGCAAATAATATGAAGGTAAGTGAATGACGATTCACTAATTCTCCACCATAAAAACATAACTTTAAGTCCTAAATGTATTGAGAATTCCTAGGTTCGGATGAGTTTCATTGACACTATTCAATGGCATGTTTAAATCTCGATATGCCCCTCTTGTTTGTGACTGGGATACCGAGGATCACAAAGCGGGTGTGAATTACCATGCAAATTCACATGGTGCCTTCATTGTAACGATCACCTATTCGATGTGCCGCTAAACCACACACGCTCCATCGAACTATGATAAACAATGAATCACCCTTTGCCACCTTTGCTTAGAACCAATTAGTGTGCCGGTAAACCACACACGCTCCACTAACTTCTTAGCAAGGGTGCAAAGTGTAATTTCATGGGATTGCATCAATTCACTTTTCCTAAAGTAACTAAGATTGGGAAATTTTAAAAACATGTAGTTACTTTGTATTTCATATTATACTTTTAATGAGAGGATGAGGTTGCCCTATCCTACCCGTTCGGCTAACGACGCTCCACCGATCAAGCAAGCGGTGGGTGTGAGTGTACACCCATTAAGCGCCATTGATGTGCACAAAAGTACCCACTAATTTTAATATTTATAACCTAACAAACTTAACTATCTATGCACTTATAGGCAGTGTACCTAGTCACATTATAGTATAGCTTGGGTAAGTCGGGTGTCGATCACAGGGAACGGTGTTCTAATTAATTTACTTACTATTAAATTAACCTAATTTATTTAACAAGTTTAATAAGGGGTTTTATCTGGTTTTACAAGATCAGGTGATCTTAAATCAAATTCAATAAATAAAAACACACTCTTGTTTAGTTTGAATCCACTTCTCCCTTATAGCTAGCTAACAATTACGGATTACTAAGTTGGTTTTTAATTATATTAGTAATTTAGTTCTATCTTACCAATACTTAACTAATTCATGTCAAAACATGTATGTTCACACATAATTAAACACATAACTAATTATAAATGTAAATATGTGTAACGCCCGTAGATCAGGGCTAGTCAATTTAAAGACGATAAGCGTCAAAAATGAGTTTCTGATAGAAGATTATTTAGAATGAATAATCTTAACTAGGTTATAGTATATGTTACAAGGATTCCGTACATATAAAGAACGTCGAAATCCGAATCATAACGAAGAAGTTATGACCTGTCGAAGTTTCGCGACAGAACCGGCACGACGCTGAATGACGTAAAAAGTGAATTTATGTTAGAGCGATATTTAGCCTTAGCGATCTAAACGAAAGTCGTAGATTTCGTGAAACCGAGAGTGTGCATAAAAGGAACGCCCAAATCTGACTTCGTATGAGGAAGTTATGATTTTTCTAAGTTTCGACTTAGCGGTATGCAGCCCGAATACTCGATTTGAGATCGAGCGGTTTTTAGCCAAAACAATCTAAATGAGAATCGAAGATATCGTTGTTAGTAGCGAAACGATGAAAAGTTAGGCGAGAACGGATGTCAAACGAATAAGTTATGAATTTATAACGAAGTTTTTCTGTCCCAGCCTTCTAAAAATAAATAATAAAAATAAAAGTCAAAATGAGCCGATGGAGTCTAAACGAAAGTTGTAGAGCGTAGTCTCACCTTCGCGTATATATATAGAACGTCGAAAACAGAGTTCATATGAAGGAGATATGAATTTTTGAAGTTTAATAAATATTTAATATTTATTTCCGATATTATCCGAAGAAGGGTGAGGCGGTCTATCCGAAGTACGCACTGCGTACAGCGTAGGGCACTCGAGTTCTACGGAGTCGTGAGTCGTATGCAATGACGTATGAGGGCCGATGACGTAAGCGCTGACGACCTCCGAGGAGTACGCCCCGCGTACCCCGAAGTTACGCCCCGCGTACGTGCGAGGGTCAGCAACTATAAAAGGGGATGCGAGGCCAGCTTCTTTTCTTTTACAAATTCTTCATCTTCTCTCATCTTTTGCCTCGATTTGCGTACCATTTATACCCCGAAACCCCGGTATTATTCCCGAGCCCCGAAGCGAGATCCGAAGCCCCGAGAATCCCGAAGAGCGTTATTCCCGAGCCGAAGCCCTGCCCGCGAGGAGCCCGGTTTTTGTGAAGATCTTCCAGATCTGCGGAGAGGCGCTACATCTGCAAGCCGTAGTGCTGTCGGATCATCTTCTGATCAAGTGAGTGTATAGTCACTTTCATCTTACACGTAAATATGAAGTATTTTATAAAATACGTGTTATGTGTATACATATATATTGTTGTTTATATGCGTGAGTGCATAGCACTTTCTTCTAATACATAAATATAAAGTATTAGCTATGAAATACGTGCTAGGTTTTATATATCTATTTGAGATGGATTTGGAATTGATGTTTTTATACGGGTGTTAAATGATTCAAATTGTGTTTGTATTTATATCTACAAAAATGTTGGGTAGAACATGGGTAGATGGAATAGTTGGTGACGATGCGACTTTGTGCCTATTTGATAAACTTTGGTGACGATGTGCCTATTGTGCAAACCGTGGTGACTATGAGACGTAGTGCCAATTGTATGAACCCAGGTGACTATGAGACGTAGTGCCTATTGTGTAAGCCCAGGTGACTATGAGACGTAGTGCCTATTGTGTGAGCCCTGGTGACTATGAGACGTAGTGCTAATTGTATGAACCCAGGTGACTATGAGATGTAGTGCCTATTGTGTAAGCCCTGGTGACTATGAGACGTAGTGCCAATTGTATGAACCCTGGTGACTATGCGACGTAGTACCTATTGTATAAACCGTGGTAGCAAATGGACTGTGTGCCAATTCCTCAGGTAAACCCTAAGGAATAAATGAAGAAAGTATAATCGATTCTTAGGGTAAAACCTTAAAGAAGATAATGGGGATGGGTATTTGGGTTGATTGTTGATAATTGAATATAATAAATGTATTATTGTGGGTTGAAAACCCTATATGCTCACCAGGCTCCCAAGCCTGACCCACTCAGTTTTCTTTGTATCACAGGTATCAATACGAAGACATAATTCACTGAGAGAATAAAGGAGATGTAAATCATTAGTGTAAATGAATGTAAGTTTTGTTTATGCTTATGTTCCTGTATTGACGATGACATCCCAAACGTTTTAAAATGAATAAAATACGTTTCTTCGAAAATGTTTTAATAACGTATTTATCATGTTTTTCTGGGGACAAATTCCGCGACACTTTTATTAAAGAAGTACTCTGATTTTTATAAAGCATAAACAAAGATCGGTCTTTTCTGGCTGTAAAAATGGGGATGTCACAGTTGGTATCAGAGCATTAGTTTAAGCGAACTAGGAATTTGTAGGAAATTTCTAGACTTAAACTTAGAATGCTAAGTAATGATTGTGAGGAGTGTGTCTAAAATATGTTAGGTAGTACACCTAAATAGACACAAGCACTAGTTTATTTTAGGAATGATGCCTAAAATGCTTTTATGTGCTAAATGTTTTGTGTGATAGCTATATTGGTGCTATTATTTGTTCGGATCTAGGGTCTGTTACCGACCGGATCTGGAGACCTTATGTGTTTAGGATTCTAAGCGTATGTATACGATATTAGAACTAGCATGTAATCGTTGGGAGTAATAAGGTGAAATTATTCGGTGTGTAGATCAAAAATGGTGAGAACAAGAAGCGGAGTTGGAAATGCTGATGAAAACAGGAATCAACCTCCTGTAATTCAACAAGTACCTGTCGTAGCTGATGCACCTGAGCCGATAACAATGGCTGGTGTACAAATGATGATCCAAATGATGTTGGATCGTCAGATGGAAGAAACAAGACGCCTGCTTAGGCAGAATCGTAAAGAACCGTCAATTCAAGCAGAAGAGCCCGAGGAGAATGGAGGGCAGTCTGAAGGAGAAAACTTTAGTGGGATCATTGGTCAAGTCGAACAACCAGTGGTTAGATGCAATAACCAGTATGGAGGAAATGATGGTCGTGGGTGCAAGTATAAGGATTTCATGGCATCCAAACCACCATGTCTATCCGGAAGCCCGACGCCGGTGCAAGTTATGGACTGGGTCTCCGAAATGGAGACTATGTTTGAAAGTTGCGAATGCAGCAACAGGCAGAAGACCGCTCTTGCAATTCCTCTATTAAAATCTGGAGTACTGAGCTGGTGGAAGTTACTGGCCGGTTCGATGCCCAAGGGGGAAGCTAGCAAGATGTCTTGGGAGGAGTTCGTGGTACAATTGAAAATGCAATACTGCTCTGAGCAGGATCTCCTAGAAATCAACAATGAGTTCCAGAATCTGAAGAAGGGAAAATTGAGCATCACTGAATATGCCACAAGCTTTACGGAAAAGATGAAGCTCATTCCATACCTAGTTCCAACTGAACTTTCCAAGGTCAACAAGTTTGCCAATGGATTACCATCGGACTTTGGTCCGATAGTCAAGCAAGCAACCACTTTGAAAGCCGCCATCTGGGCAGCCAAAAATGTTGAAACCCAAATAAAAGAAAAGGGTCTGGAGAGAGCTGAAGTTGGAGAGAAAAGGAAACATGAAGGATCTTCAATAATCAACAAAGAAACCAAATTCTCGAAATCTGGAGGAAGAGATGAAGCTAAGTGGTGCGAGAAGTGTAAAAAGAAACAGTTCGGGAAGTGTAGCGAGGATATGACTTGCTACAAATGTGGGAAGACGGGGCATTACGCCAACAAGTGTGCATCCAACAAAAGGGTGTGCTACGGATGTAATGAGGAAGGGCATATTTCTAGAGACTGCCCAAAGAAAAACGCACCACCACAGCCAAAGGCATTCCACATGATCCTCGACGAAGCGAATCAAGAATGAGGAATTTATAACCAAGGATCAACTTATGATGTAGCCAATTAAAGGCATATTATAGGGTGAACTTGAACTTTTGTGTAATCATTTCAAGTTATATTGTAAACCCTGGTTTTGATATTTATGTGATATTTATGGTTTTAGTACCTGATGTGTTAAATGATTGTGTGATTTTTGTATAGTGACTTGGTTCGACTGAGAGACAATACTTGGGACGAGTATGAGTAGGTGTGAAAGGTAGTAGATGCATATACTACCGGAAGCACAGGACTCGCACTTGGATCAGGGAAAGTCACAAGGTTACCAAGAAGCTAGTGATTGATTCCATATTATTCTGGTATGTCATTACCATTGTTTCGGTAATGACTAGTAAGATGGTTCTTGTTCCGACCCTAGTGGTCATGTTTAAATTTGAGTTCGACTACGAGGAGTATGTTATGTGGTCTAGAGAACCAAGTTAGATGTAACATCTAACTTAAGTCAGAAGGTTGAAGTTAATGCAATTGATAGTGTCGCGCTCGTTGTTAAAAGAAGTTTGTAGGCAGAAATGCTACGTGCTGAAATGTGATTATATCACATTAGAATATGAAGGAAGGTATATTCCATTTTGGAATTTAACTCTAAGAGACCAAAGTCTAAGCATTACATCATGCGATGAGAGGTCAGTAGAGCACGACCCATCGGTCTGTTACAACAGATAAAGGAAAGTATTTATCCTGAGAAGAAAAAGGAGTCCTCAATAAGGACCTATTTTGTAACTCAAAGGTTACGATTGAAAGCCAACATAGTACGAAGAGCAGGTGCAAGATTGAGCATCACGGTGATTACTTAGGATGGAAGGATGACATATGGAATCATTATACAAGCCCTATTTCGTTGATGATTCCGGGACGTAATCATCCTAAGGGGGAGATAATTGTAACGCCCGTAGATCAGGGCTAGTCAATTTAAAGACGATAAGCGTCAAAAATGAGTTTCTGATAGAAGATTATTTAGAATGAATAATCTTAACTAGGTTATAGTATATGTTACAAGGATTCCGTACATATAAAGAACGTCGAAATCCGAATCATAACGAAGAAGTTATGACCTGTCGAAGTTTCGCGATAGAACCGGCACGACGCTGAATGACGTAAAAAGTGAATTTATGTTAGAGCGATATTTAGCCTTAGCGATCTAAACAAAAGTCATAGATTTCGTTAAACCGAGAGCGTGCATAAAAGGAACGCCCAAATCTGACTTCGTATGAGGAAGTTATGATTTTTCTAAGTTTCGACTTAGCGGTATGCAGCCCGAATACTCGATTTGAGATCGAGCGGTTTTTAGCCGAAACAATCTAAATGAGAATTGAAGATCTCGTTGTTAGTAGCAAAACGATGAAAAGTTAGGCGAGAACGGACGTCAAACGAAGAAGTTATGAATTTATAACGAAGTTTTTCTATCCCAGCCTTCTAAAAATAAATAATAAAAATAAAAGTCAAAATGAGCCGACGGAGTCTAAACGAAAGTTGTAGAGCGTAGTCTCACCTTCGCGTGGATATAAAGAACGTCGAAAACAGAGTTCATATGAAGGAGATATGAATTTTTGAAGTTTAATAAATATTTAATATTTATTTCCGATATTATCCGAAGAAGGGTGAGGCGGTCTATCCGAAGTACGCACCGCGTACTGCTGTACGCCCCGCGTACAGCGTAGGGCACTCGAGTTCTACGGAGTCGTGAGTCGTATGCAATGACGTATGAGGGCCGATGACGTAAGCGCTGACGACCTCCGAGGAGTACGCCCCGCGTACCCCGAAGTTACGCCCCACGTACGTGCGAGGGTCAGCAACTATAAAAGGGGATGCGAGGCCAGCTTCTTTTCTTTTACAAATTCTTCATCTTCTCTCATCTTTTGCCTCGATTTGCGTACCATTTATACCCCGAAACCCCGGTATTATTCCCGAGCCCCGAAGCGAGATCCGAAGCCCCGAGAATCCCGAAGAGCGTTATTCCCGAGCCGAAGCCCTGCCCGCGAGGAGCCCGGTTTTTGTGAAGATCTTCCAGATCTGCGGAGAGGCGCTACATCTGCAAGCCGTAGTGCTGTCGGATCATCTTCTGATCAAGTGAGTGTATAGTCACTTTCATCTTACACATAAATATGAAGTATTTTATAAAATACGTGTTATGTGTATACATATATATTGTTGTTTATATGCGTGAGTGCATAGCACTTTCTTCTAATACATAAATATAAAGTATTAGCTATGAAATACGTGCTAGGTGTTATATATCTATTTGAGATGGATTTGGAATTGATGTTTTTATACGGGTGTTAAATGATTCAAATTGTGTTTGTATTTATATCTACAAAAATGTTGGGTAGAACATGGGTAGATGGAATAGTTGGTGACGATGCGACTTTGTGCCTATTTGTTAAACTTTGGTGACGATGTGCCTATTGTGCAAACCGTGGTGACTATGAGACGTAGTGCCAATTGTATGAACCCAGGTGACTATGAGACGTAGTGACTATTGTGTAAGCCCAGGTGACTATGAGACGTAGTGCCTATTGTGTGAGCCCTGGTGACTATGAGACGTAGTGCTAATTGTATGAACCTAGGTGACTATGAGACGTAGTACCTATTATGTAAGCCCTGGTGACTATGAGACGTAGTGCTAATTGTATGAACCCTGGTGACTATGCGACGTAGTACCTATTGTATAAACCGTGGTAGCAAATGGACTGTGTGCCAGTTCCTCAGGTAAACCCTTAGGAATAAATGAAGAAAGTATAATCGATTCTTAGGGTAAAACCTTAAAGAAGATAATGGGGATGGGTATTTGGGTTGATTGTTGATAATTGAATATAATAAATGTATTATTGTGGGTTGAAAACCCTATATGCTCACCAGGCTCCCAAGCCTGACCCACTCAGTTTTCTTTGTATCACAGGTATCAATACGAAGACATAATTCACTGAGAGAATAAAGGAGATGTAAATCATTAGTGTAAATGAATGTAAGTTTTGTTTATGCTTATGTTCCTGTATTGACGATGACATCCCAAACGTTTAAAATGAATAAAATACGTTTCTTCGAAAATGTTTTAATAACGTATTTATCATGTTTTTCTGGGGACAAATTCCGCGACACTTTTATTAAAGAAGTACTCTGATTTTTATAAAGCATAAACAAAGATCGGTCTTTTCTGGCCGTAAAAATGGGGATGTCACAATATGCTATGTAAGATTTGTTGTGTAAACGCAATTATGATCACAATTCACGTTCTCTAGCACGGCTAAACTTTATTTATTCTAATTACTAACTAAGATTGGTCAATCCTAGCTCTAACAATTCAATGTTCACTAAATTATTAGGTAAACAGGTTCATGCAGTTTACTGATCACTAAGCTACACAGAACATGCAATTAAGCAATTAGATAAACAAATATTAACATGCTAGGTTATACAAATCAAACACAAGCAAATTTTTACCAACTAAGCTCAATCCATAATCATATAACTATTCATAAGTTTAAAGCTTCATCTAGCTAAACAAGAGTAGCTAGATTCAGCTGCTCATCATAGTAATTAAACTAACACAGCTAAAACTAATAAAAGACATGTTCTAAAAATAAACCTTTACTTCTTTTGGTGTTGAAAACCCTCTTCCAGAACCTTTCTTTCGTTCTTATTCGTCTTCTGGAACTCTTTTTCTTCTGCCAAAAGTCCCTCTTTTCGTAATAATCAGGAGAACTTATATAATCCTTGAAAACTCGCGCCACGTCGTGGGCTTCAAGCAATCCGTATCCTTCAAGGAAATCCTCCGCGTCGCAATGTTTATCTTCTGGAACACCCGTGCCACGTTGTGGGCTTCATCGCCACGTCGTGAATTTAGCTCTTATCGTGAATTTATTATTTTCTTGTCTTCCAAGCCTCCCATGTTCCCCATTTTGTCACCTTTGGTCCCTTTCTTCGAAAATCCTTTGTATTGACTAAAAATAACAATTTAAACTCATAAGTATCATTATTCTAAACATATTATCAATTTATTAATAAAAATGTACTTAAATACTGCCTAAAAATAAGTATAAATATGGCAATATCAGCCATTTTATAGGCCGCAACCTTATACCCACCTTATAGATCGGATTCGTGAATGAGGCCTACTAACGGTAAGACTAGCAATTTAGTTATACATATATATATATATATATATATATATATATATATATATATATATATATATATATATATATTAATCCTGTAATATTATTTTAGTATAGGGTTGTATTTTAAAGTTTTAAAAATCTAGGGTTTGAAATTTTAATTGTCTAAATTAAAACTTTTAATCACAAAACATAAATTTCAAAACTTGAGGACAAGTTTTAAACATTTAAAACATGGAGGATCAAATAACAAATAATCTTTATTAACAATTAATTCCATAATTATCCATATTTGATTTATTTAAAGATTTCTTGCAAGATAATTACCAATTTAATCAAAATAATTAATTAATTATCACATAAGGAAATTAAATATTTTATTAGTTGATAAATATCTTTAATTAGATTAAGATTATAGTCATATATATCAGAAAATCGGATTAAGGTTGATCTAATATGATAAAGGCAAGTTTCCATAAGATAAATATGAAAAAATCCCGAATCTGGCCCTTCCTGACGCTCGAACTCGTCGAGTTCCCAACTGGACTCGTCGAGTCAGGCCAACTCGTTGAGTCCACCATGGGACTCTTTGAGTTCATGACACAGAGACACAAAATTCGAATTTTGCAAACAAGATTCAAACAAACAAGCAACAATTTAATAGAAACCAATCTAGGCTCTGATACCACTGATGGGTTTTAGCCATAAGAACTTTCCTATGTGCGCATGCAAAACCCTAATGCTTGGATCTAGGCTTTCTAATTAAACATGCTTTGAATCCAAGACTTCTAATAACTAATTAGGTATAAAAACAATACAAAATTAGATCTAGAAGTTTACCTTTGAATCTCTTGTTTTGATCTTGTTGTCTTGGAGCTCTAGAGTCACAATTGTCACTCCTCTAATGGCTTACAAACACCAAATAGCAAAGAAGATGATCTGAGAGAGAGGTTAGGAGGAAATCGGCCAGGGGTTCTCTACTTTAGATAAGCTGCCGATTTCCCTTGACCATGGGGTCTATTTATACTTGTAGACTCCTTAAGGGTTTCACCTTAAACCCTAGTTGGATAATCTTTCCTTAAAGCAATCCAAATCCTTTCCTTAGATAAGCATTGAACGATTTGAGGCTATCCCTAGCCCTAGAATCTGTCCACCCTTCATCCAATAAGGATTTACAGTCTAAAGTGTAACTATCAAACAATTGACAGTTTATACCCTCTTATTTAATTAATCTCTTTAAGTTACCAAATTAATACTAATTAATTTATGACTTATATTAATCAAATAACAATATTATTATTCCTTATATTATTCTCATAATATATTAATAATATTTATTCTCTCATAATAAATCATCCTGTCAAGTTGCTATCGTGAAGGCAACCCAAAACGACCATGCACAATCGGGTCAAATACTTGTCTAATATAGTTGCAGCCTTAGACACTATTCCAACAATACATTCATACAATATTTGAAGTTCACATTTGATCCTAACCTTGTGTATATATATATATATATATATATATATATATATATATATGTGTGTGTGTGTGTGTGTGTGTATATGTATGCTTAAGTTATTGTGTTTTTACCGACTATTGTGTTCTTGTAAAATTGATTCTAAGCCAATAATTTGGAGCAAATTAAGTAATTGGTTTTTATTAATTAACTAATTAAAAATAAGCATTTTAATGACATTTCGTAAAATAAAATTGGCATGAAGGCATAGTATAGTACATTAGCATCATCTTTAGAATAGGGAACCGGTTGTATCTTTGGAAACTAAATAACTCATTCCCCATCATCTTGCAAACATTCAAATCAATTACAAAATCAATCGGATACCAAAACGAAGTCTGATTTCCTTGTGTTGTCCATAAAATCAGAAGATTCAGTGGAGGTGAAGACCGATTATTGAACCCTAAAAGACGTAGAAGGAGACATCGGTGTCATTCGGTGACTTTTAAGATGAGCAACATATGAAGAATGATTTAATGCTTTTATGGTGGATTTTATTTAATTTGATTGTGTTATTTTTTTAAAACTTCCTTAAGAAATCAACATTTGAAAGTAAATGATTTTTATTTGAATGTTTATTTCTGAAATAAGATGTAGTAAAATATTATATTCTTGTAGAATATGTGAAATAATAATCTAACATAATGACAGTAGGATGTGGTATTTTGTGTTGTTTATGATAAATACAGGCAAAATGTGTTATCTGATTAAAATAAAAAATATATATTCTTATAGATGTTATAATAATAGTAAATATATACGTGTATTCTGAAAGAATAATAGATGTTTTGTATTAGCATTGTAGTATAAGTGGCTTATTCTGTCAAAATATAATAGTATGTTTGAGTATAATGATGCTAGTCTGTTGTAGAAATATTCTAGAATGTAGTAATATAAAGCATTTTCATTTGTATAATGTGTTGCTATTCTTATAGAATAGTATATAAATGTTATAATGAAAGTAATATGTAATTGTATTCTAAGAGAATAATAGTTGTTATGTATTGACATTTCACTATTAATAGTTTATTCTATCATAATAATATTTATATTATATTTCAAAATGTTGTTTGTTATATTTGGTTTTAGTTATTATATGATTACATTAGAATATATTTTAATATGTATTATGTTCTTTATCAGGAGTAGTACAACAAGTGGAACAAGAAATAAGGACAAAGGTATGATGAGAGTAATCAGGAAATGGAGATTGTGGAGTTTGGAAACATTGGAATTGAGCTGAATAGGGTACTGGCTTTGAAATACGATTATGAAGAAGAAAATTACAACGAACATTGGTAATGCTAATGGGAATGAGAATCATGATTACTGAGGAATTGAGAGGATTGGGAATAAGAAGAAAAAAGTCAAGAATCTTGAGAAGAAGGAATGGGGGTTTGTAGCAAACCAATTGGAATTACTCCCGGAAATGGAAGCTCGATTTGAGCAACGTGAGGAGGAAAAAGAGCGAGAGCGGAATCAGAAAGAGTTATTTCGGCGGAAACAATATGAAGAAAGGAGGAAACAACAGAACCGAGAATGGGAAGTGATGGAGAAGGGGAGGGAAGAAAGGAGGAGATGGGGAGATGAGGAGGTGGCATGGGAAAGAGAATGGGGGAGAGGATAATCAAGAGAAGGTCGGAATGGAATCCGAGAATTGATGAGATGTTGATTCAACATAAAGTGGAAATGACACATATTCGTGGAAGGATTCTTGAAGAACAACAAAATGTTACAAGTCAATTTCTTAGGACTATTTCACAATGAAATGGTTTGGATAATACGAGTGCTAGTAATCACTATTTGTCGCAAATGATGCAAAATTTGCAACATGTTGGGGGCATGGTTGATGGTAATGATGCTAGAGTTGAATGGGCATACTCAAGATGATCAATTTATTGTTAATGGATGATCAAATTTCAATAGTTTAGATATTGTTATATATATTCTTTTTCTATTATAGCAATGTTTTGATTTGAGATAACCAAAATTTCTAATTTCAATAATTTCAAATCCGTTGTTTCCAGTATTGCCATTTCACTATGAATAGTTTATTCTATCAGAATAATATTTATATTATATTTCAAAATGATGTTTGTTGTATTTGGATTTAGTCATTATATGATTACATTATAATATATTCTAATATGTATTATGTTCTTTATCAGGAGTAGTACAACACCAACAAGAAGTGGAACGAGAAATAATGACAAATATATGATATTTTCATAAAATCATTCTTGAATCCCCGGTTGAAGAATAAAAACATTTTAATATATTCTTATACATCCGAACTAAAATACAAATTCATACATATTCTTACAGACTAATAACCTTATACATTTAATATAGTTATACATATTCTAAAAAATAGCAAAAATGAATAAAATTCTTAAAAAATAACAACATTCTTAAACTGTGAGTGTGATCAATCTTTGATTCATTATTCAAGTTATTACTATCAGGTTTTCAACCCATTCTTCCATCCATTCCTATCACAAATACAACAAAAACTAAGAATGGTTAAAAACATGTTAATTACAATTCCTATCACTATATACATAGAATACATTCTGATAGAATACATAGGCTAGTTATAGCTTTAATTGCCCTATAAAGAATTAAAAGCATGTTACTTGCAACTTGCAATCATATTTGTAGATGATGAAACTTAACAAACCAAAATTTTGCAATGTAACAATCTTGAAATTTTTGTACAATAGAAAAAATAGTGAAGTTTAACAAACCATTCTTACAACAATGACATTTTATGAGAATGCTCTTGAATGAATGCTCGTCTCTTTCTTTGTTTCTTTACTCTTAATTTCTACCCACCATTATCGTTTCCAGCAACCTTGTTACAGAATGCATACCACATGGTCGGATTCTAACCACATCTTGGTAGAATATACTTATTCTTGAACTCGATTCCAAGTCTATCTCTTGTGTGTGTTTCCATGGGAAAAATATCACCCCTTCCTTATTCTAAAAGAATATTAGTCTACCTCATTCTAAAAGAATATGCTAAAAATTTGATTCTAAAAGAATATTGCCCACACTTTCTTTTATTTGTGTTCCTTTAATAGTTTACCTGTAGGTTACAAATCAACAACACAATTACTAACTTAATTTTCATGAGATGAGGTAACCTAAATTAATTTCATGTCCATTCTTTTAGTTAGGCTTGTCGAAATTATATATCTATATGATGCGAGAATCACTAAACAAGATGAGTGCACTTTACATAAACATAAATTGAAAATTGAACCAAACATAATTGAAAGGTAAACAACTAGTTGAAAAAGTAAAAATAAAATCATTCCTCAAAACATAAGAACTATCTAAACGTATTAACAATTCACTTAGGAACCTACAGAAGAGTTTTTAATGGAGAGGTGACCAAATACAAAGTAAATCTTCATTTAGGCATTTAGTCGAACACTTGGTGGTAAAAAAAAGACTCGGATAAATTAAAAAATTTATGTTCAATCAGATACTTGTAAGGACCTAACTCTTCTGAGAATCTTATATTATTATCAGCAAATAAATGGTTTGACTGAAATCTATCAGAAGAGAAGCAAGATTAGAATGTAATATTGGATTAGTTTAGAAAGTGTACCTTATGATTTTCGGTGCATTCACTCTGCATCAAATGAACAAATTGAATATGGGTGGGTATGGTTTGCATCGAGTGAAAGAAGAGGGCAGGTGATGTGCACAAAAGTACTCACTAATTTTAATATTTATAACCTAACAAACTTAACTAACTATGCACTTATAGGCAGTGTACCTAGTCAGATTACAGTATAGCTTGGGTAAGTCGGGTGTCGATCACAGGGAACGGTGTTCTAATTAATTTACTCACTATTAAATTAACCTAATTATTAACAAGTTTAAAGGGGTTTTATCTGATTTTGCAAGATCATATGAACTTAAATTCAAATTTAATAATTAAAAAAACACTCTTGTTTAGTTTGAATCCACTTCTTCCTTATGGCTAGCTAATGATTACGAATTATTAAGTTGGTTTTTAGTTATATTAGTAATTTAGTTCTAACTTACCAATAATTAACTAATTCATGTCAAACCATGTATGTTCACACATAATTAAACACAGAACTAATTATGAATACAAATATACTATGTAAGATTTGTTGTATAAACGCAATTATGATCACAATACACGTTCTCTAGCACAGCTAAGCTTTATTTATTCCAATTACTAACTAAGATTGGTCATGTAACAGCCCGGAATTTCAGGTATTTCTTTAAATTAATTTGGGGAATATTTAGGGGGGGGGACTCGGCGAGTTGATGCCTGACTCGCCGAGTAGGACCACGGTCTTGGTCACAGATTCGCGACTGGACTCGACGAGTCCATTAGGGACTCGGCGAGTCGACGCTGTTCAAGCTGAAACCCTAGCCGTTTCGATTCTGGATCGTATATAATGTCTTTAGGGCCGTCATGTCTCGTCTTTTGGCCGATTGAAGATAACCTAAACGGTTGTGGGCATCTGGAGCAAGGGTGAAGGCTAGTGGAAGCTTAAAGAGGTTGTTAGGCAAGGAGAGGCAAGGTGGTGATCAAAGGAGGATCAAGGGGTTGAGCTCTGAAGGTTGGGGACGCAGGGATCACGTTTTCCAGGTAATCCTCGGATCATTTCTGTAGTTTGGTGTTGTACACGAATCTAGGGTTTAGGAAACCCATTTAAGGATTTGATAGATTATAGAGTTGTTACAAGTGTTTAAATCCCAGTAATAGTATGTGTAAAGGTCCAGGAAGTCCCATATCTACATATTTCGGAATCATGCGAATTACAGGAGGCAGTTGGTTGACTGCATGGCGGGGACTCGCCGAGTCCAATGATCAGACTCGGCGAGTAGCTTGAAGATTCACTTGGACTCGTCGAGTTTTTCTTCAGACTCGGCGAGTAGCTTGAAGACTTACTGGAACTCGTCGAGTCGTTCTTCGGACTCGTCGAGTGGTGTCAGGATGTCTAAACTCGTCGAGTTACCCTTTGTACTCGACGAGTCCGGTCAAAATAGACCGTTGACCTGTATATATCTTAGAGGGGTCAGTTGTTTTGTTTGATAAGATCATTAACTAGGGATGTGGTATTATAGGGAACCTGCGAACTAGCGGATTGTGTGCGAGTAGCTCGAGGAGGTTATAGCCTGCGTACTACGAGGTGAGTCTTCTCACTATACCTCACCCGGAAGGGTTTGATTGTGTGACCGGAAGGTTAAGTATGTTATGTGTTATGTTTATATGCTATAAATGGAAAGTTAGCTACTACGCGTGATATACATGTTTATATGTTGGCCGGAAGGCAAGGTATTATGTGATAGAAAGGGCAGGTTGGTATATGATATATGTGCTTTATGTGTTAGAGTTTTTGTATTATGTGTTATATATGTGTATGGGCCGGAAGGCAATTATCTTGTGGATCAAAAGATCCGGGCCGGAAGGCAATGTATTGTGGATCGAAAGATCCGGGCCGGAAGGCAATGTTATGTGGACCGAAAGGTCCGGGCCGGAAGGCAATATTATGTGGACCGAAAGGTCCGGGCCGGAAGGCGTATGTGGGTAAGTCGTATACTGGGGAACTCACTAAGCATTTATGCTTACTAGTTGTGTTTATGTTTTACAGGTACTAGTGATGACCGTGGGAAGGCGCCGGCGTGACACGTACACACTGCCACTGTTGGAGATCCTGGAGATTTATTATTTTTATTTTGAAATAAACTTGGAATAAACCCTTTTTGTCGAATATTGATGTTTTATTTTTAATGAAAAATTTATTTGAAAATTTGAGCTGTTACAATTGGTATCAGAGCCTAGGTTTGAGGGATTCGGGTGTACTTTTGGGTGCAACTGAACTCAGACCGGGGATTTGAGGAAAAACTTTTTCTTAAAAATAATAAGGACATAACATTTTATAAAGGGCAAGGCGGTAAAAACAAGGGTGGAACAGTGTGTACGAGTAGCCAGCGTCCGAACGGTAAAGATCCCCAGAATACCTTACGATGTTATGTTATGCACTGAATTATGAATTGTTATGCATGCTAGAAGACAAGGTATACATGATAGGAATAGAATTGCCTGCTTTGTGATGCCTTAGTCTAGGGAGATTGCTTATATAAGATATTTGGTAGCGCGCAAGTAAATAGTACATACTAGAAGTAGAGTACCCGTTATTCGGGATTTGGGGAGGAAGATTTGGGACGAATACTGATACGGTGTGGTCGGTAGTATTGGGCCCGTACTACCGAAGGCACCGAATCAGTGGAAGACTCAAATAAGAATCCCTGGAAATCGGAGACTGGGTAGGGCGCGTATTGAGTACAATTGTACTTGGTGGAGTCTCTGATGATTTTATGTTGTATTTCAGAGACATCATGGTTGTCACACGCAATGGGGCGAGTTCGAGTGGTGCGAGTGACGAGGAGATTCGTCAGATTATTCAGGAAGAGGTAGCTGCGGCGGTCCGGGCTGAGATCCCGGAGATGTTTGGGTCTATTAAGACCACGTTGATGGAGGAGTTTGAGGAGCGGTGCGCCGCAATTTCTGAAGCTGCAGTTGCTGCCGCTACCGCAGCGGTGGCTGCTGCCAGGCCGCAAGGGGGTGATTCATTACCATTCAGGGAATTCAGCAACACGAAACCCCCTGAATTTGATGGGACGCAGGATCCGATTGCAGCCATGAGGTGGATCGCCGACATCGAGGGGTGCTTCTATACTTGCTCATGCCCGGAACACTTGAGGGTACGGTTCGCCTTGAACCAGCTCCGTCTGGGAGCGAAAGATTGGTGGAAGTTCGTGACGGTGAACTTCACTCAGGCAGAGATTACGGCAGTGACATGGGAGAGGTTTACGGAGATGTTCAGGGATGAGTACGTTCCCCCGGTAGAGAGGGAGCGGTTGATTCAGGAGTTCTTGACCCTTAAGCAGGGTACTGATTCCGTGGCAGTGATCACACGGAAGTTTCATGAGAGGGCAATGTTCTGCCCCGAGCTGGTATCTACGGAGCAGTCGCGGATGAGCCGCTATTTGGGTGTTTTGAAGAGGGAGATTCGGGAGTTTGTGTCAAACTCCACCTATCGCACTTTCACTGAGCTTCAGGCGAACGCCAGGAAGCGCGAGATTGAGTTGGAGACTCAAGCAAGGGAGGAGGCTGAGTCTCGGCAGGTGGATCGACGGCCGGCCCAGTCTCAGCCGGCAGCCAAGCGGATTAAGTTCGCTGATTCGAGGAAGGGAGGTTCGAAGGGTCGCACTTGCGCGAAGTGCGGCAAAAGTCACGAGGGGGCGTGTCGAACTGGTGGTTGCTACAAGTGTGGCAAGGACGGACATATTGCCAGGGATTGCCCTAAGGGGTTTATGGTTTGTTTTCACTGCAACCAGACAGGCCATCGGAAGGCCGAGTGCCCGCAACTTCGTCAGGGAGCTACACCTACTACCCGGACTACTGAGACCCGACCGGTGAAGGTCGAGGCCCCGAGGGCTCGCGGGAGAGCCTTTCAGCTGACTGCGGAGGAGGTCCGCGCTGCGCCCGATGTTGTGGCAGGTATGTTATTTTTCATGTATTTAATTAAAGGTCGAAATGTTATGCTTATGTTAATGTATGTGTAGGTACTTTCCTTGTGAGCTCTATGCCTGCTCTAGTATTATTTGATTCGGGTGCGAGTAGATCGTTTGTATCGTTAGCTTTTAGTCAGCACATCGGCAATAGTCGTGAGCCGTTAAGTCGGCCATTGAGCGTTTCCATTGCGGCTGAGAGGGTGATTTGTGCTACGGAGGTTTTTCGGGGATGTGTGCTAGAGATCTTCGGGGTCGCATTTCCGATTGACCTAATTCCTATTGCGATGGGTGATGTCTGTGTCATTGTAGGCATGGACTGGTTGAGCCGATTCAGCGCTGTCATCGACTGCGAGCGTCAGTTGGTGACTATACGAGACCCTAGTGGGGGAGTTCTTACGGTGTACGGCGAGGGTACCCGTTCGAGATCAGCTTTTTGTTCGGCTGCTAGGGCGAGGCAATGCCTACAGCGGGGATGTAACGGTTTCGTGGCGTATGTGATGGATACGCGGGAGAGTTCCGAGAGACCGAAGACATTGCAGGAGGTTCCAGTGGTGCGCGAGTTTCCAGATGTTTTCCCCGAGGATTTGCCGGGAATACCTCCTGCGAGGCAAGTAGAGTTTGGTATCGACCTAGTTCCAGGGGCGGCGCCTATTGCGAAGGTGCCTTATCGTCTTGCACCTCCAGAGATGCAAGAATTGTCCTCGCAACTTCAAGAGTTGTTGGGGAAGGGATTTATTCGGCCAAGTAGCTCGCCGTGGGGAGCACCGATTTTGTTCGTCAATAAGAAGGATGGTTCACACCGGATGTGTATCGATTACCGGGAACTGAACAAGGTGACAGTTAAGAACCGCTATCCGTTACCAAGAATCGATGACCTATTCGATCAGTTGCAAGGGGCATCTTGGTTTTCCAAGATTGATTTGAGATCAGGGTACCATCAGGTAAGGGTGCGGGATGAGGACGTCCAGAAGACAGCCTTTAGGACGCGGTATGGGCATTACGAGTTCGTGGTGATGCCTTTTGGGCTCACCAATGCCCCAGCAGTGTTCATGGATCTCATGAACAGGGTATGTAGGCCGATGCTGGATCGGTCTGTGATTGTATTCATCGACGACATTCTGATGTATTCGCGGTCTAGGGAGCAGCATGAGGGACATTTGAGGGAGGTCCTTGAGGTACTGAGGTCGGAGAAGCTATATGCAAAATTCTCCAAATGTGACTTATGGTTACGGGAGGTCCAATTTCTGGGGCACGTTGTAAATCAGGCAGGAATATTGGTCGATCCGGCCAAGGTAGAGGCGGTGATGAGATGGGAGGCACCAAAGTCACCTTCGGAGATCAGGAGTTTCCTTGGGTTGGCAGGTTACTATCGAAGGTTCATTAGGGACTTCTCCAAGATCGCAGTGCCACTTACCAAATTGACCCGAAAGGGTGTTACATTCTCATGGGGACCCGAGCAGCAGACTTCCTTCGAGACACTTCGTCAGAGACTGTGCGAAGCACCAGTATTAGCCCTTCCTGAAGGGATGGAGGATTTCGTCGTATATTGCGACGCATCGGTTTCAGGACTGGGTGCAGTGTTGATGCAGAGGGGCCATGTGATAGCCTATGCATCGAGGCAGCTGAAGCCTCACGAAGCGAGATATCCCACGCATGACTTAGAGTTGGGGGCAGTAGTGTTCGCCCTCAAAATTTGGCGTCACTACCTGTACGGGGTTCGTTGTACCATATACACGGACCATAAGAGTTTGAAGTATTTGATGGATCAACCCAACCTAAACATGCGCCAGAGGAGATGGTTAGACGTGGTTAAGGATTATGACTGTGAGATCCTATACCACCCAGGCAAGGCTAATGTGGTAGCCGATGCATTGAGTCGTAGGGCGGAGGGTACTCCGTTGCGGGACGTATGTTTGAGATTGACGGTGGTGACTCCGGTATTAGATACTATTCGTGGGGCATAGGCCGAGGTTGTGAAGTCTGGGATGCAGAAACAGGAGCGGGTCGTCGGGTTAATTTCAGAGTTCGTTACGGATGGGCGGGGACTCCTGACATTTCAGGGTCGGATCTGGGTGCCATTCGTGGGCGGTACGCGTGTCATTTTGATGGAGGAGGCACATAGATCGAAATTCTTGATCCATCCCGGTGCTACGAAAATGTATCTGGATTTGAAAAAGGAGTACTGGTGGCCTTGCATGAAGAGAGACGTTGCGTGGTTCGTGGAGAGGTGTTTGACCTGCCGTAAAGTTAAGGCCGAGCACCAGAGACCGCACGGTAAGTTGCAACCCTTGGAGATCCCTGAGTGGAAGTGGGATCAGATCACGATGGATTTCATCACCAAATTGCCGAAAACTGCCAGGGGAGTCGATGCGATTTGGGTGATTGTGGATAGACTAACAAAGAGTGCACATTTCCTTGCCATTAGTGAAAGTTCATCAGCAGAGAAGTTGGCGGAGTTGTACGTGAGAGAGATAGTATCTCGGCATGGAGTGCCGACCTCGATTGTTTCGGACCGCGATGTACGTTTCACTTCCAGGTTCTGGAAGAAATTCCATGAGGAGTTGGGTACTAAACTGCATTTTAGTACCGCATACCATCCCCAGACCGACGGTCAAAGCGAGCGGACGATCCAGACATTGGAAGATATGCTTAGAGCGTGTGTGTTAGACTTCGGGGGTAGCTGGGATGCGCATCTGCCGTTGGCTGAGTTTTCCTACAACAACAGCCATCATTCGAGCATTGGTATGCCACCTTTTGAGTTGTTGTATGGTAGGAGGTGTCGGACTCCCATATGCTGGGGAGAAGTGGGACAGAGAGTGATGGGCAGTACAGAGATTGTACTTCAAACGACTGAACAGATCCAACGGGTGAGGCAGAGGTTATTGACCGCCCAGAGCCGACAGAAGAGTTATGCGGACAGACGCCGGTCCGAGCTCGAATTCCAGGTCGGCGACTTCGTTCTCCTAAAGGTTTCTCCTTGGAAAGGGGTGATACGGTTCAGGAAGAGGGGCAAACTGGGGCCCCGGTTCATAGGTCCATTTCGGGTAATTGCAAGGGTAGGTCGGGTAGCTTATCGGTTGGAGTTGCCAGCGGAGCTGAATCAGATTCACAACACCTTCCACGTATCGCAGCTGAGGAAGTGTATAGCCGATGAGGTAGCAGTGGTTCCGTTAGAAGATATCCAGGTAGATGCGAGTCTGAATTACGCCGAGAGACCAGTAGCTATCAGAGATCGGAAGATCAAGGTTCTTCGGAACAAGGAAATACCTCTGGTGTTAGTTCAGTGGCAACATCGGAAGGGATCGGAGATGACTTGGGAGCCGGAAAGAGAAATGCGGGAGCAACATCCGGAGTTATTCGCAGAATGAGAGACTTCGAGGGCGAAGTCTAGTTCTAGTGGGGGAGAATTGTAACAGCCCGGAATTTCAGGTATTTCTTTAAATTAATTTGGGGAATATTTAGGGGGGGGACTCGGCGAGTTGATGCCTGACTCGCCGAGTAGGACCACGGTCTTGGTCACAGATTCGCGACTGGACTCGACGAGTCCATTAGGGACTCGGCGAGTCGACGCTGTTCAAGCTGAAACCCTAGCCGTTTCGATTCTGGATCGTATATAATGTCTTTAGGGCCGTCATGTCTCGTCTTTTGGCCGATTGAAGATAACCTAAACGGTTGTGGGCATCTGGAGCAAGGGTGAAGGCTAGTGGAAGCTTAAAGAGGTTGTTAGGCAAGGAGAGGCAAGGTGGTGATCAAAGGAGGATCAAGGGGTTGAGCTCTGAAGGTTGGGGACGCAGGGATCACGTTTTCCAGGTAATCCTCGGATCATTTCTGTAGTTTGGTGTTGTACACGAATCTAGGGTTTAGGAAACCCATTTAAGGATTTGATAGATTATAGAGTTGTTACAAGTGTTTAAATCCCAGTAATAGTATGTGTAAAGGTCCAGGAAGTCCCATATCTACATATTTCGGAATCATGTGAATTACAGGAGGCAGTTGGTTGACTGCATGGCGGGGACTCGCCGAGTCCAATGATCAGACTCGGCGAGTAGCTTGAAGATTCACTTGGACTCGTCGAGTTGTTCTTCAGACTCGGCGAGTAGCTTGAAGACTTACTGGAACTCGTCGAGTCGTTCTTCGGACTCGTCGAGTGGTGTCAGGATGTCTAAACTCGTCGAGTTACCCTTTGTACTCGACGAGTCCGGTCAAAATAGACCGTTGACCTGTATATATCTTAGAGGGGTCAGTTGTTTTGTTTGATAAGATCATTAACTAGGGATGTGGTATTATAGGGAACCTGCGAACTAGCGGATTGTGTGCGAGTAGCTCGAGGAGGTTATAGCCTGCGTACTACGAGGTGAGTCTTCTCACTATACCTCACCCGGAAGGGTTTGATTGTGTGACCGGAAGGTTAAGTATGTTATGTGTTATGTTTATATGCTATAAATGGAAAGTTAGCTACTACGCGTGATATACATGTTTATATGTTGGCCGGAAGGCAAGGTATTATGTGATAGAAAGGGCAGGTTGGTATATGATATATGTGCTTTATGTGTTAGAGTTTTTGTATTATGTGTTATATATGTGTATGGGCCGGAAGGCAATTATCTTGTGGATCAAAAGATCCGGGCCGGAAGGCAATGTATTGTGGATCAAAAGATCCGGGCCGGAAGGCAATGTTATGTGGACCGAAAGGTCCGGGCCGGAAGGCAATATTATGTGGACCGAAAGGTCCGGGCCGGAAGGCGTATGTGGGTAAGTCGTATACTGGGGAACTCACTAAGCATTTATGCTTACTAGTTGTGTTTATGTTTTACAGGTACTAGTGATGACCGTGGGAAGGCGCCGGCGTGACACGTACACACTGCCACTGTTGGAGATCCTGGAGATTTATTATTTTTATTTTGAAATAAACTTGGAATAAACCCTTTTTGTCGAATATTGATGTTTTATTTTTAATGAAAAATTTATTTGAAAATTTGAGCTGTTACAGGTCAATCCTAGCTCTAACAATTCAATATTCACTAAATCATTAGGTAAACAAGTTCATGCAGTTTAATGGTCACTAAGCTACACAGAACATGCAATCAAGCAATTAGAGAAACAAACAATAGCATGCTAGGTTATACAAATCAAACACAAGAAATTTTTACCAACTAAACTTAATCCATAAACATTGAACTATTCAAAAGGTTGAAGCTTCATCTAGCTAAACAAGAGTAGCTAGATTCAGCTGCTCATCATAGCAACTAAACCAACACATCTAAAAGTAATAAAAGACATGTTCTAATTTAACTAAGATATAAACCTCTATTCTTTTTGGTGTTGAAAACCTTCTTCCAGAACCCTTCTTTCGCTCTGAATCGTCTCCTGGAACTCTTTCCTTCAGCCAAAAGCTTCTTCTTTTCGTAATAATCAGGAGAACTTAAATAATCTCCAAAAACCCGCGCCACGTCGTGGCCAGCTTTGCCACGTCGTGGGATTCAAGTAATCCGTACCATAAAAGGAATCCTCCGCATCGCGATGTCTATCTTCTGGAAACCTCTTGCCACGTCGTGGCCGAATTTGCCACGTTGTGAATTCAGTATTTATCGTGGATTTATTCTTTTCTTGTCTTTCAAGCCTCCCATGTTCCACATATTGTCACTTTTGGTCCCTCTCTCCGAAAATCCTTTTAATTGACTGAAAATAACAATTTAAAGTCATAAGTACCATTATTATAAACATATTATCAATCTATTAATAAAAATGTACTTAAATATTGCCTAAAAATAAGTATAAATATGGCAATATCAGCAGGTTCTGATCTTCTTGAGGTATATTGTAACGTCCCAAAATTCAAGTCCAAAAATTTCATTTTTAATTAAATTGTTCATAAAACATTCACTAGAAAATATAGAATCAACACGTCATCTCATAAAATCAAGTATCATGTTTCAAACCCACAACATAAGCAAATAACATATCAGAGTACAATCCCAGAAAACACCGTTCGGAAAATCAAATGTGTGTGTGATGCCATGCTACGCCACCAGCTCCTTCCCCTTAGATGAAGAGGTATCTGAAACCAAAAATTGAAATCGTAAGCACAAAGCTTAGTGAGTTCCCCCATCATACCACATACCATACAATACCATCGGTATCTTTCAACCGATAATCGTCATCGTTATCTTTCAACCTGTAATCGTCATCGGTATCTTTCAACCGGTAACTGGGGACTATTCCACCCCCTACCACTAGCATACAATAGCAAGATATAAGCACACAATCAGGCATATCCGGGTACTGAACTACCCCTTGGTCCTAAGGACCACTATCAGGGAAACTATCCCTATCATGTAACATATCATACATATATAACTCACAACCAAACGCATACTAGACCAAGATAAATTATCACAAAGACAATTATCTTCTAGATACTCCTCATTGGTGGGCCGGCATTGTGGCCTTAGACCCAGCACTACTGGAAGGTAACTCACCTCATATAAGTAGCTGCTGATAATCAGTGCGGGAAACCTTCGTCCGTTGCTGCTCCGGAAATCCTCCGGCTACAAACCCCACAAACACTCAGTTAGAAACAGATCTTTATAGTTAGGGTAAAATGACCATTTTACCCTCAACCAAGTCAAGTCAAAGTCAAAGTCAACTTCCAGTTGACCCGACTCGCCAAGTTGGGCCATCAACTCGCCGAGTCCCTCACTCTCTACTCGTCCCCATCCACGACCCTACTCGTCGAGTTGGGCTGACAACTCGACGAGTTCTTCTCCCATTCGAAAGCCACAAGGAAACTCATCCGACTCACCGATTCCGGGAACAAGTCGCCGAGTCCCACGAGCAGATCCCCTACTCGCTTCCAAATCCTCACCAGAGCATCTATCTTGAGGATTTGGGTTTCTGGGGCTATCGCTACTCGATAAATTGCTAATTCCGCGAGCAGTGACGAAGGGTTGGACCTTCTACACTTAAACCCCTCTTAACTCGGTAACTGTTCATATGACTCGCCGAGTTTGAAGAACAACTCGTCGAGTTCCAGGCAATCTTCATAGGACTCGCCGAGTGGTTCGTCCAACTCGTCGAGTCTAAGACCATCTTCGTAGAACTCGCCGAGTGCACTTTGGCACTCTCCGAGTCCATTCAACTCTCCTCCCATATAGGCCAAATCTAAGACATGCAACGGTTCCAAACCATAGATCTAAGCTCCTAAGGCATGCTTATCACGTAAAGTTGCAAACTTTATGTGCATGCATGGCCCTATGAGCTCCAAAAGGAAAATCCAAGCTCTTTATGAGGTCAAACACTTAATAGGGACCTCAATCACTTCAACCACAGAAACTTTACACTTCTAAGATGTCCATAAGGCCCAGATCTGAAGCCCTTTCAGAACATAGAGCATAAACACATAGAGTTTGAGGTTTTAGGGCTTAAAAACCACAAATTAGGGACAAAAAGGGATCTAATGAACTAGAGATCAAGGTAGGAACTTTTCTACCTGAATGGAAGCCTTCCACATAGTAGATTTTGGATCTACTTCCCCTCCTTGCACCCTTCAACCTTCTCCTTCTTCTTCTAAGCTCCAAACTTCCTTCACAAAGCCAAAATCACTCACAAGAACAATATGGGGGTTAGGGTTTCGCTTTACAGCTCTTCTGGAAGTGTTAGGGGCAAGGGAGGCCGAGTTAGAGTGTTTAAATAGGGTGCACACTCCTGGATTAGGGTTTTTGTCCACACAGCAGCTTACTCGCTGAGTTCGGGACCCGACTCGACAAGTCCACAACTTAAACCCCGTGCCCCTTCCCGCTTCTACTCAGCGAGTCGATCCTTTTGTCACAACTGGAAATTCTATGTCATGTAATCTATACACTCAAGTCAATGTGAATCAAAAACTTAAGGACATGATTGACACCTATGATTATGACTTCTAAAACTTCAATCAAATACATTATACAAGTACTACAAATAGTCATCAAACAATTGGAAACCCTAGAAGTCCTTGTTTAAGTCCATTTTGGACTAGGACTCCCTTATTGGATCCAAATGGACCAATAAGCTTCCAATTAGACTATCATGGGCTTAGAACCCTAATTGGGCTCTAATTGGACCCACACTAATTTATTTCAACATTTTGGGCCATATTGGGCCTAGAATGAAATGAATTAAAAGCCTTGATACATGAATAACCTCAACTAGTCCAATAAAAATATAAAAATGCTACCACATTCTTTTAGGCTTAAAACATACCCAAATTAACTCTAATATTGGGCTTAGGGGCAAAGGCCCAAATTTTTTTTCCTTTTCCCTTCCAAATTCTCGGCCCAAGGCCCAAGTCCAAGAGGAAATGGAAGAGTTGACTATTTGCTTGCCACCTCATTAATACCCAACATGTTTCCATGCACCTTAGTCCATATCTCCATGCATATCACTTCAAAAGTCATCTCTTCTTCCTATCTCTCTCACTCTCGGCCATACTCACACACACACTCACAAAAATCTCTCACACTCTCTCAAGAACATCCTTCCCTCTCCACTCAAAATCTCGAGTTTTAGGAAGCATTCAAGAGGAAATTTCCACAAATTCTTCATCTAAGGTAAGATTATGCTTGGATCTATGATTTAGATTCTTTTTGTTAACAAAATCCTTTCCTAATCTAGGCAAAAATCGTGATCTTGCATCCTAGAACCATCTCAAACTCGAGATCTTCAAGAAAAGGGTGCTAAGGCCAAAAATCACCAAGTTTTCTCCCATCTTTTCTTAGCAAAACCGAACCCACACCCAAGGTGAGCTTCATACCCCCTATTTTCTGTTTTTATGAGTTTTGGGGGGGGAATACAAGTGAAAGTGTAGATCTATATGTGTTTTGTA
Organism: Lactuca sativa; assembly: GCF_002870075.4. Taxonomy (NCBI): domain Eukaryota; kingdom Viridiplantae; phylum Streptophyta; class Magnoliopsida; order Asterales; family Asteraceae; genus Lactuca; species Lactuca sativa. The sequence goes on along the minus strand of NC_056630.2, from coordinate 125,233,820 downwards.
TGCCTTGTATGATTTCCATGCTTACATGTATGCTTTTGTGTGCTATAATGTTGGATCTAGCCATAAAACCCCTCAAAACCGAGATATATCTTATGTTAAATGATTTTAGCATCAAATATATTTCTACATACAAAGTGTTTCAAGAAAAATGGCTAAGTGGTTTAGTAACAATTTTCTTTGGGCTAAAAACACAAATTTTGGGCCTAAAATGTGAAAAATACAAAATTAAGGGCCCAAATTGACATATCACGAATTCTGATGGATGAGGTGTGCCAAAACAGTTCCAATAAAACAATTTCTGGAAATATACTCATTTAGGGGATTAAAAACATAAATTTCAAGCTTAATGGGCTAAAAATGACATTTTCGGCCCAATGAGGCCCATTATGCGAGATTTTCTGTTTTGGAGGGCCAAAACTGTATTTTTCTGTAAAACAGTGGACTATAAGTGTTCCAAATCCTTTTCAAAGGTTTAAAATGCTTTTTAAATTTAAAAAGGACCAAAATTGCAAAAATTTTACAATTTGGGCCAAAATTGTCAAAGTTGCGAAAAAGAAGGGTTATAACCGAGAAAACTGAAATTTCAGGGACTTAAACTGTTTTCATTGAAAAATATGCTGAAAAACATCAACTTCAATGATTTTTGGTGTTAAAATGTCAAGAAAATTGATTTAAGGACCAAACCGGAAAGTATTTAACTAAAGGGTTGAAAAAGTAAATTTTACAAACAATGAGGGGCTGAAACAGAAAACTTTCAAGGCTAATTCAATACATGCAATTTGATCAAACAATGGTACCGCGACTATCGACGAAATACAATACACAACAATACCAAAAGTCGTTGTTAAACGAATTGGTTCGGTCTCGAACCAATAAAAATCCGAAACTACTAACACGACGACACTACGATTCATACAAGTAACGTTTGGGAATTCAATATACATGCGAGTGTGCACAGACGTCTACGCACCATCTTTGGGCCCCAAAAGTGTAAAATCTTGTTTGTTGGGCCTAGCTAGCCCAATGACCTGATCTTAAGGCCCGAAGACCTTTATTCTACGAAGTGTTGGGTTTCACCGACTTGGCACAACGTAGAGGGACTTTCAATGGCTTGTATACTACTGGTCCCCAAGGGTCCTTTGGTATTGCTAGTAAAGTCTACATTTTATGTGAGGCGGGTCGGGGACCCCTCGTACACATTTTTTATCCCCAACCGGTTAATGGAGTCATCGAGGTCTTCGTGTCCTCTTTCTCTTCGGATGTGGGACTACACGTAGTCAGGGCGGTTGGATAACGTGATTAGTACGGACGACTCCTACGGGATCGTTAGTATAGCTATAAACTGGTCGTTTGTGTAATGCGTGTTTGTAGCAATTAATCATGCCCAAAATAATCCAACGTCGCCTGGGAATGAGACTACTCTTTTTGCAATGGTTTCAACGTAACTTCATGGAATTCAAAGGATTAGGAAAACATCGGGTTTTCCTAGGGTTTTTTTCAATACATAACGGATTCGAAATGCATACAATTTTAATGAACAATTTTTACAAGTATAGAAACAAACAAGCATACCTATGGATCTTCACACCTTTTTGACTATACTATTTTCAGAAAATATCGGATTTTCTGGTGGTTTTCAAACAATACAAAACATTGGATTTCAAACACTACTTATGAACTCACCAACATTTCATATGTTGACGTTTTTCAAAATACTTGTATTCTCAGGGAACCAGTGATACAAAGGAAATAATATTCAGTGGTGGCCTGCAGTTTATTTATGTACGAGTCGAACAATTTATTTTTGGGAATGTAATGTTTAAACAATGTATTTCATGTAAACGCTACTGGTTGTACTATATTAATGCATGGTGACGAATGTTGTTATGTTTCATATATATTCAATGTTATGGTATTCAGTTGAGTCACAACAGCCCCCAGACGTTTCCGCCGTCTGGTTCGAAGTGTGACAAGTTGGTATCAGAGCTTTGTTTATAGTGAACTAGCATGTCGAGCCACACATTGATACGCAACTATAAACCAAAAGAGGGACTAACATAACTCTGAACAAAACAAGTAAATAAAACACACCTGCTTGCATTAGGAATAAAGACCTAACGCCGAACCAAACACAACAATGTTGGCATCCCGGGTAATTCGGGACTGTACTTAGTGATACCAAGGAGTGAATGTAGCCTGATCAACTACATTCCCTCCAAAGTAAAACTAACACACGTCTTGATGAGATCGGGATAGCTAGGGAACCTAAAACTATACTCTTATCACCAAAAAGAGAACGTTCGCTTAGCCTGTATAATAGTCATAGTACCCTAGGAATAATGTTAGCATATTTACGTACTCGCGCAGACAACATGGCTGGTTTTCATCACCCTGGAGACCCCTACTTCCCTAATCAGGGAAACAACGGGTGGCTAGAGGAGGAGGAGCCTGAGGAGGAGCAGCAGGGTATCCAGTTTCATCAGGTCCTAGTAGCTCACGGGATGCTTGTGGATGAGCCGGGAGAGAATCCAGGGGAAGCACACGACGTCGGACCCGACGAATACGTAGACACTGACTACGAATTTCGAGAGATCGACGATGACGACGAAGACGGTCAGGTCGGGGACCAGGACCCCGTCCCGCCATGCGAGAACGAGGCACAACCAGATCACCCCGCTCCACCAGTGAACCCCCCAAGAGAGAACCGTTCCCTCGAAGCTGAGATCGCCGCACTGCGACAACAGCTGTATGCTATGGAGGCTCGGGCAGTGCAAGCAGAGCATGAGAGGGATGAGGTTATTGGAGACATGGCAGAGATGGCGCAGCTACTGGTGCAACATTTCGGCATATGACCTCGGCACCACCTCCTGACACAGCTCCTCACGGTTAGGGATAGACTTATCATAGTAGGTCATTAGGAACTATGTTATGTACTCCGGCTCTATGTTTAAGTGACTACACTACTCATGGGGCCGTTATGCTGTCGGATTAGTGTCACTTATGTATGCTCTTACGAGCAAATTTTCTTGTATTACATGCGGATAATATTAATGAACTTTTGTGTGTTTTGCTATGATATTACCAGTTGTCATGTGTTGAGACGTTATGATTGTATGCCCGATAGTAGTAAAGTTTAGGTTCGTACCATACACCTAGTTAGTAGGATCACAACCTCACAAGAACCACGTACACTCAACATCTTTCCGTTTCATGACAGAAAGATGCCTCGCCGAGCTACTCGCGGAAATCCCGAACCAACCCCGCCCGAAGTTGACACCACTGCTTTCCAGGCAGCCGTGTCTGCTGCGGTCACAGCAGCTATGGCACAACTTCACCGAGGGAACAATGGAGGAGGTAACGGGCAAGGATCCGGAAGTTCGAACAACGGGACGAATCAAGGACCCACTAAAACATGCACCTACAAGGACTTCACAAACGCTAAACCACGAACTTTCAACGGCACTGGAGGAGTGATCACTCTGAAGCGATGGATCGAGAAGGTAGAGTCGGTATTTGAGATATGCGATTGCCCCGAGCAGATGAAGGTGAAGTTCGCGGCCTGTACTTTTGTGGACCAAGCACTCACTTGGTGGAACGGACACGTGGAAGCTATGACACTCCCTGTCGCCAACTCTATCACCTGGGCAGAAATGAAAGAAATGTTAATGGCTAAGTACTGCCCCCGAGGCGAAATACAAAAGATGGAGCAGGAACTATGGAACCTCACTGTGCAGAATGCGAACATCGATGCCTACATATCGAGATTTAGCGAACTATCTCTGTTGTGCCCGGGTATGATCACATCAGAAGGAAAGAAGATCGAACGATTCATCTGGGGACTGACACCTCCCATTCAGGGGAATGTGATAGCTGCGAACCCTGAAACGTTTGACAGTGCGAAGAGATTGGCAAAGAGGCTATATGATCATAACAACAAGAAGGGCGAGAAGCCAGTGGAGACTGAGAAGAAAAAGGAGGGTGATGGTAAGAAAGGGTGGAACAACAAGAGAAAGGGGCGTCAGGGCCCCGAGGCCTCTAAAAAGCAGCAGACAGTGGCAGTTAACGCTGTCACCGCACCGGTTCCAGCCACACCACATGCTCCAGCCTCAGCTGCTTCAAATGCTTCAAGACCCTATTCCGGTAATTTTCCCAAGTGCAACAAGTGCGGTTTCCATCACCATGGAGAATGTAGGGAGTTCCATTGCACCAGTTGCAACCGAAGGGGACACACTGCAAGGTTCTGCAGGACTTATCCTCCCCAGAATCAGAGTCAGGGAAACAATCAGAACAATAACAACAACAACCACCGCACTACCAACAACACCAACGCCGACGGCAACAATGCAGGGCCTAGTCACACCTGTTTCGGGTGCGGAAGGACGGGGCATTTTCGCCGAGATTGCCCTAACAACAACTCAGGAAACAGGGGAGCAGGAAGAATACTGACTATGGGTCAGAGTGATGCAGTTCAGGACCCCGCAGTTGTGACCGGTACGTTTCTCCTAAACCACACTTATGCATGCATCTTATTTGATACCGGAGCGGAGCGAAGTTTCGTAAGCGAGAAGTTTAAACATTTATTAAGACAACAACCCCAGAAGCTAAATGAAACCTATACGGTGGAAATGGCCAATGGGAAAACCGAATCCACTAGGGAAATCTACATCGGATGTACCCTAACCCTCAACCAACACGTTTTTCGAATAAACCTAATGCCAGTATCAATTAGGAGTTTCGATGTGATTATCGGCATGGATTGGTTAAGCCCCCACCATGCTGAGATTATGTGCCACAAGAAGGCCGTTCGCCTTTGTCTCCCGAATCACGAAACCCTAGTAATTTACGGAGACAAACCTAGCACGAATCTTCGTCTTATCTCGTGCATCAAAGCACAAAAACATCTGCGAAAAAACAATTTGGCGTTCATGGCTCACATAGTGGACAAGACCAAAGAAGAAACTAACATCCAAGATATTCCGGTAGCGTGTGAATTTCCGGACGTGTTTCCTGAAGATCTTCCAGGAGTACCCCCAGAGAGACAGGTTGAGTTCCGAATCGACCTCGTTCTAGGAGCAACTCCTCTCGCTAAATCACCATATCGGTTGGCTTCTGCTGAAATGCAGGAATTGTCCAGCCAACTCAGTGAGCTTCTGGACAAGGGATTTATCCGACCTAGCTACTCGCCATGGGGAGCTCCGGTGCTCTTTGTCAAAAAGAAGGACGGATCTTTCAGAATGTGCATCGATTACAGAGAGTTAAATAAACTCACTGTTAAAAACCGCTACCCACTCCCACGAATCGATAATCTATTCGACCAGCTCCAGGGAGCTAGTTATTTTTCTAAAATAGATTTACGGTCCGGATACCACCAACTCAAAGTCCGAGAAGAGGATATTCCTAAAACCGCTTTCCAAACCCGCTACGGACATTATGAATTCGTCGTAATGCCCTTCGGTCTAACAAATGCACCTGCCGCATTCATGGATCTAATGAATCGAATCTGTCGACCGTTCCTTGACAACTTCGTCATTGTGTTTATCGATGACATCCTCGTCTATTCTCGAAGCAAAGAGGAGCATGGCCAACATCTCCGACAAGTCCTAGAGACGCTGCGATCGGAAAAGCTTTACGCCAAACTCTCTAAGTGTGAGTTCTGGCTACGGAGCGTGAATTTTCTAGGCCACGTAGTTAGCCAAGATGGAATTCATGTGGATCCCTCTAAGGTCAAAGCTGTGGAAGGATGGGCAACTCCGACTACGCCCACAGAAATTCGTCAGTTCTTAGGCCTATCAGGCTACTATAGGAGATTCATCCAAAACTTCTCTAAGATCGCCAAGCCGCTTACCTTGCTTACGCAAAAGGGCGTGCCATTCAAGTGGACAGACCGACAAGAGATTGCGTTTCGAACCTTGAAGCAAGCTCTCTGTAGCGCTCCTGTACTATCTCTACCTGAAGGAACGGAAGATTTTGTAGTCTACTGTGACGCGTCGAATCAGGGTTTAGGTTGCGTTTTCATGCAACGTGGAAGGGTGATAGCATATGCGTCCCGCCAACTAAAGACGCACGAAGTAAATTACACGACCCATGACCTAGAACTGGGAGCCGTGGTCTTCGCTCTGAAAATTTGGAGGCACTACCTGTACGGTACAAAGTGCACCATCTTCACGGACCACAAGAGCCTCCAGCACATCTTGAATCAGAAAGAGCTGAACATGAGACAACGAAGATGGGTGGAATTGCTAAACGACTATGAATGTGAGATCAAGTACCATCCAGGCAAGGCCAAGGTGGCAGCTGATGCATTAAGTCGGAAGGAGTACTCTAATCGCCGTACGAAAACACACTCGATAACCATTCAATCTCATATGGCCACTCAAATTGCATCAGTCCAGTCAGAGGCTATGAAAGCGGAAAATAGAACTAGCGAGGCATTGTGCGGGATGGAGAAGAACCTAGAAGCAAAAGAGAATGGGGTATACTACTTCATGAACCGTATTTGGGTCCCAAAAATCGGAGGATTTAGGGAGACCGTTATGAAGGAAGCCCACAAGACACGATACTCCATTCATCCCGGTTCGGACAAGATGTATTTGGACATTAAACAACACTATTGGTGGCCTAACATGAAGGCGGAAATCGCAACCTATGTTAGTAAGTGCCTTACGTGCGCCAAAGTAAAGGTGGAATACCAGAAACCTTCCGGATTGTTACAGCAACCGGCAATCCCTGAGTGGAAATGGGAGGGGATTTCTATGGATTTCGTGACCAAGCTGCCCAAGACGTCGGACGGACTGGACACCATATGGGTAATAATCGACCGACTGATGAAATCTGCCCATTTCCTGCCAATCAAAGAATCCTACAAGATGGAGAGACGGACGCGGTTGTACCTACGAGAAATCGTAAGACTCCATGGAGTGCCAAAATCTATCATCTCGGATAGGGACAGTAGGTTCACATCGCGCTTTTGGCAATCACTCCACAAGGCAATGGGAACTCATCTCGATATGAGCACCGCATATCACCCACAAACGGACGGTCAAAGTGAACGAACCATTCAGACGCTTGAAGACATGCTTCGTGCATGTGTGATAGACTTTGGAAAGTCTTGGGATACCCACCTACCGTTGATCGAATTCTCATATAACAATAGTTACCATTCGAGCATCAAGGTGGCTCCTTTCGAAGCACTGTACGGGCGTAAATGTAGATCACCGTTATGTTGGGCTGAAGTAGGAGACACCCAACTAGCAAGAACGCATACGTCAGACAGGGCACTAACAGGACCGGAGATCATTCGCGAAACCACAGAAAAGATCGTTCAGATCAGAGCTCGATTACAAGCATCGCGTGACAGACAAAAGAGCTACGCCGATAAACGACGAAAGCCCTTAGAATTCCAGGTCGGTGATCGAGTACTGTTGAAAGTCTCACCCTGGAAAGGGGTTATACGTTTCGGAAAACGGGGAAAGCTAAACCCACGATACATTGGACCTTTCGAAATCGTCGCCCGAATAGGCCCAGTAGCATACAGACTACAACTACCCGCGGAGCTAAACGGTGTACAACCCGTGTTTCATGTCTCTAATCTGAAAAAGTGCCTATCAGATGAAACCCTTGTCATTCCTCTTGACGAAATCGAAATCAATGAGAATCTCCTGTTCGTCGAAGAACCAATCGAAATCATGGACAGGGAGGTGAAGCGTACTAAGCAAAGTCGCATCCTGATCTTGAAAGTACGGTGGAACGCAAAGCGTGGGCCAGAATTCACGTGGGAACACGAAGATCAAATGAAGCAGAAGTACCCTCACCTATTCTAGCATTCTCAAATCTAGCTTTCAAACAGAATTTCGGGACGAAATTCCCTCTAACGGGGGGATGATGTCACAACTGGAAATTTTGTGTCATGTAATCTATACACTCAAGTCAATGTGAATCAAAAACTTAAGGACATGATTGACACCTATGATTATGACTTCAAAAACTTCAATCAAATACATTATACAAGTACTACAAATAGTCATCAAACAATTGGAAACCCTAGAAGTCCTTGTTTAAGTCCATTTTGGACTAGGACTCCCTTATTGGATCCAAATGGACCAATAAGCTTCCATTTAGACTATCATGGGCTTAGAACCCTAATTGGGCTCTAATTGGACCCACACTAATTTATTTCAACATTTTGGGCCATATTGGGCCTAGAATGAAATGAATTAAAAGCCTTGATACTTGAATAACCTCAACTAGTCCAATAAAAATATAAAAATGCTACCACATTCTTTTAGGCTTAAAACATACCCAAATTAACTCTAATATTGGGCTTAGGGGCAAAGGCCCAAATTTTTTTTCCTTTTCCCTTCCAAATTCTCGGCCCAAGGCCCAAGTCCAAGAGGAAATGGAAGAGTTGACTATTTGCTTGCCACCTCATTAATACCCAACATGTTTCCATGCACCTTAGTCCATATCTCCATGCATATCACTTCAAAAGTCATCTCTTCTTCCTATCTCTCTCACTCTCGGCCATACTCACACACACACTCACAAAAATCTCTCACACTCTCTCAAGAACATCCTTCCCTCTCCACTCAAAATCTCGAGTTTTAGGAAGCATTCAAGAGGAAATTTCCATAAATTCTTCATCTAAGGTAAGATTATGCTTGGATCTATGATTTAGATTCTTTTTGTTAACAAAATCCTTTCCTAATCTAGGCAAAAATCGTGATCTTGCATCCTAGAACCATCTCAAACTCGAGATCTTCAAGAAAAGGGTGCTAAGGCCAAAAATCACCAAGTTTTCTCCCATCTTTTCTTAGCAAAACCGAACCCACACCCAAGGTGAGCTTCATACCCCCTATTTTCTGTTTTTATGAGTTTTGGGGGGGGGAATACAAGTGAAAGTGTAGATCTATATGTGTTTTGTATGCCTTGTATGATTTCCATGCTTACATGTATGCTTTTGTGTGCTATAATGTTGGATCTAGCCATAAAACCCCTCAAAACCGAGATATATCTTATGTTAAATGATTTTAGCATCAAATATATTTCTACATACAAAGTGTTTCAAGAAAAATGGCTAAGTGGTTTAGTAACAATTTTCTTTGGGCTAAAAACACAAATTTTGGGCCTAAAATGTGAAAAATACAAAATTAAGGGCCCAAATTGACATATCACGAATTCTGATGGATGAGGTGTGCCAAAACAGTTTCAATAAAACAATTTCTGGAAATATACTCATTTAGGGGATTAAAAACATAAATTTCAAGCTTAATGGGCTAAAAATGACATTTTCGGCCCAATGAGGCCCATTATGCGAGATTTTCTGTTTTGGAGGGCCAAAACTGTATTTTTCTGTAAAACAGTGGACTATAAGTGTTCCAAATCCTTTTCAAAGGTTTAAAATGCTTTTTAAATTTAAAAAGGACCAAAATTGCAAAAATTTTACAATTTGGGCCAAAATTGTCAAAGTTGCGAAAAAGAAGGGTTATAACCGAGAAAACTGAAATTTCAGGGACTTAAACTGTTTTCATTGAAAAATATGCTGAAAAACATCAACTTCAATGATTTTTGGTGTTAAAATGTCAAGAAAATTGATTTAAGGACCAAACCGGAAAGTATTTAACTAAAGGGTTGAAAAAGTAAATTTTACAAACAATGAGGGGCTGAAACAGAAAACTTTCAAGGCTAATTCAATACATGCAATTTGATCAAACAATGGTACCGCGACTATCGACGAAATACAATACACAACAATACCAAAAGTCGTTGTTAAACGAATTGGTTCGGTCTCGAACCAATAAAAATCCGAAACTACTAACACGACGACACTACGATTCATACAAGTAACGTTTGGGAATTCAATATACATGCGAGTGTGCACAGACGTCTACGCACCATCTTTGGGCCCCAAAAGTGTAAAATCTTGTTTGTTGGGCCTAGCTAGCCCAATGACCTGATCTTAAGGCCCGAAGACCTTTATTCTACGAAGTGTTGGGTTTCACCGACTTGGCACAACGTAGAGGGACTTTCAATGGCTTGTATACTACTGGTCCCCAAGGGTCCTTTGGTATTGCTAGTAAAGTCTACATTTTATGTGAGGCGGGTCGGGGACCCCTCGTACACATTTTTTATCCCCAACCGGTTAATGGAGTCATCGAGGTCTTCGTGTCCTCTTTCTCTTCGGATGTGGGACTACACGTAGTCAGGGCGGTTGGATAACATGATTAGTACGGACGACTCCTACGGGATCGTTAGTATAGCTATAAACTGGTCGTTTGTGTAATGCGTGTTTGTAGCAATTAATCATGCCCAAAATAATCCAACGTCGCCTGGGAATGAGACTACTCTTTTTGCAATGGTTTCAACGTAACTTCATGGAATTCAAAGGATTAGGAAAACATCGGGTTTTCCTAGGGTTTTTTTCAATACATAACGGATTCGAAATGCATACAATTTTAATGAACAATTTTTACAAGTATAGAAACAAACAAGCATACCTATGGATCTTCACACCTTTTTTACTATACTATTTTCAGAAAATATCGGATTTTCTGGTGGTTTTCAAACAATACAAAACATTGGATTTCAAACACTACTTATGAACTCACCAACATTTCATATGTTGACGTTTTTCAAAATACTTGTATTCTCAGGGAACCAGTGATACAAAGGAAATAATATTCAGTGGTGGCCTGCAGTTTATTTATGTACGAGTCGAACAATTTATTTTTGGGAATGTAATGTTTAAACAATGTATTTCATGTAAACACTACTGGTTGTACTATATTAATGCATGGTGACGAATGTTGTTATGTTTCATATATATTCAATGTTATAGTGTTCAATTGAGTCACAACAGCCCCCGGACGTTTCCGCCGTCTGGTTCGGGGGAGTGACACCTTTGACTCGCCGAGTCCAAGGCCAAGATGCAAAATGCACAAAGAATTAAGTAAAAGAATACGTACCAAGAACCAGGTGCCACATATATGTAGGTTTCAAGCACACCATCCAACTCACCAGGTGGAGATCGGTTCTCTTCTTTAATCGATTTTCATGTCTGGATGAGGAAACAAGATGAACAAAGAATTCGAGAATAAAAATTGGAAAGGAAGCGATTACATGTATGTCTCTTTCTATGTGTCTTTTGCTTTCAATTTGTTGCCTGAAATGGTGGATTATGGTAGGAAAAAGCTCATGTGAAGTAGCTGGCTCCTTGATTTCTTTTTCTTTTGTGGTTGATGTACCACTAGGTGAAGAAGAAAGAACCATCGTGTGATAAAATAGAGAAACTAGGTCAACGATTTATTTTGTTTCCATTTTTACAGGGATTTCATTAAATGATCACATTAATTGAAAGTGTAAAAAACTAAAATACCCTTATTGATTTAGTAAATTATTTAATTTTTTGCTAATTTGTGTTGTTCCATTCATGCACACAATAGTTGTTAGAAACATTTGAATATCTCTCTCTCTCTCTCTCTCTCTCTCTATATATATATATATATATATATATATATATATATATATATATATATATATATATATATATATATATATATATATATATATATATATATATATATATATATATATATATAATAGGCGTGCTCATTAGTTATGTATTTGCAAACCACAATGATTAACTGCGAAATTTTAATAAAAAATTAACTTGCCATATGTATTAGAGAGTCTCACAAACTTTTCTTTATTAATTTAGTTTTTAAAATTCAAATAAATTAAGATATATATTAGATTTAAAATTAAAAATTTGAAATAAATTATATGGTAACTAATTTGAAATAAATTATATTTTTATTTTTCATCATATTTTAGTATTGTATGATTATATATATATATATATATATATATATATATATATATATATATATTAGATTTTGTCAACGTAATTTGATTTTCTAAGTTTTCAACCCGTGTAATACACATGTTTTTAATGTAGTGTGCGTGTATATATACATACACTGGTTCCGGCGGCTACCCAACAGGTAGCAATTCTGAAAAAATGAGAACCGGAAGCGGAACCACTTATGGCGGTTTCAATTCCGCAACCGGCGGTTCCGGTTCCGAAAGCGGGTAACCGATTCCGATGTTCACCCCTACTTTTGACTAGGTGTGAGTTGTTTGTGTTTGTACAATCTATCCCCTCTTTTCAATTCAAGATTTGGCGGCGAACCAAGAAGAAAACTTTACAAGTCTTCTCACCCTCTTTCGCTCTCTCTTTTGCATTTGTTTCTCCTGATCGTTGTAGTAGGGTAAAGATGGTTATTGTAAGAAAAACAATAATGTGGCGACGAAAATCACAATTAAAACTTCTTGGGCTACGAATTAGGTTTCAAAACTGATAAAATTATTTATTTCTAGGAAACCAAAACTATACGCTAAAGTCCCAGTATTTTTAACGTTTTGACAATAAAATCCTAAACTTTATTTTATTGACATTAAAGTCCTAATTACCGTTTAACGGGCAAAAAAAAGGGTAAGCATATAAAAAATTGTCGATAGTTAAGATTTTACCGTCAAAAAAATAAAATTTAAGACTTTCTTATCAAATCGTTGAAATTATTGAAACTTTAGTTTATATATCCCTAAATTATATATAATAGTGTATAAAACTGGTTATCTATGTCAATAAATATTTTTCTATTTTAATTTAAATATATTAAAAATATCTATTAAAACTAATAAATTTAAATATATTAAAAATATCTATTAAAACTAATAAACCATAATAAATTAATAAACATCTTCGATAAACACTCAAATACCCTTTTTGTTTTCAAAGTTTCTTTCTTTTAATTCGAAGCTTTTTCTTGCTTTACATCAATCAGTCATAGATTTTACTAAGTATATATTAGTTTCGTGTTTTAAGTTAAACTCATTTATTAAATAACATTTTAATTTACTTCCATAAATACATATAATGTTTTAATTTTTGTCATTTGTAAAAATTAATCTTTTTATTAGATATTCAATTATATTTGAGAAAATTGTAAATTCAGCCAAATACACTAATTATTTTGTGGAAAATAGCCAAGAAAAACCCCAAAATTGCATTTTTAGCCACTAAAATCGCAGATGGGTATAATTCATCCGTGATTTCTTCATGTCATCTGCGAACGTAAAAATGGCTAAAGCACAGGCGTGTACCACTTTTACGTTCGCAAGTGGTAAACTTTTGATAGGGTATGACTACGAAACAACCTTATTATATATAAACTTTATCAAAAAATTATCCTTTTGTTGTTATTTTTTTGGAAAATTTGCTTAAAACGTCCCTAAAAAAGTAAATGAATATTTGGTTTGTATCGTAACTGGTGGAAGGTGGAAAGAGAGAGAGTTTCTCTAAAAAAGATAGTGAAAAATAATAAAAAGAAAAAGAAAAAGAAAAAACGTTTTTATACAAAATAGCTACGAAATCGCAGATGTAATGTACAAAATCACAGATGGAAATGCGAAATCACAGATGAGCTTAATCCATTTGCGATTTTAAGGGCTAATTTTGTAATTTGTTTTTTTTTTTTTGCTATTTTCCACAAAGTAATTAATGTATTTTGCTAAATTTGCAATTTTCTCATTATATTTTATTTTTCACCCAATATTAAATACTAGCTGTGAGACTCGTATCTAATACGGGTTGGATAAAAAAAATATGAAAGTTTAAACAAAAATTTATTTAAATTTAAATTTGAAATTTTATTGGTTATTTTCAATTAAGGAAAATATTAATTAAGGTGTAAATATGATGTGTTAATTAAGAAAGATAAAGAAAATGAGCAAATGACAAATGGAAAAAAAATGAGTAAATCATACGAATGGTCCCTATGGTTTGGGGAAATTTGCGCGTTTGGTCTCTAACTTATTTTTTTAATTCGGAAAGTCGCTACTATTTGTTTTTGTCACGCGCTTGGTCCCTACTATTTGTTTTTGTTACGCTTGATCCTTATCTTACCTAAAAAAGCTATTATTTAAATAGGGAAAAATGATGGGGTAGCTAAGGCAATGTAAGGGGGATGGGGTTGAGGGCGTTTTTATTTAAATAAATTAAAAAATCAAGGGCAAAATAGTCTTTTTAGGTAAGACAGGGACCAAGCGTGTAACAAAAACAAATAGTAGGGACTTTCCGAGTTAAAAAAAAGTTAGGGACCAAACGTGTAAATTATCCTAAACCATAGGGACCATTCGTGTAATTTACTCAAAAAACATTTATTCAAAAATACCAAAAAATGAGATGTGTCCAAGTTAATGAGAGAATGACATGTGACAAAATTATTTTTATTTATTAGGAAGGATATAAAAAGTTGAAAACATAGCCACAACTTAGATAAAGAAACTTTATAAAAGAAGGACATAACCTATTCAGTTTTTTAAACTAATAAAAATCAAAAACTAAACTTTTTTACTTTAAGAAAAAATTGAATACAAATAGAAGCCCCTTTTTAAGGACGGACTTATTTATAGTTGAATATCACAATCTTCATCTTTTTTAATTATTTAAAAAAAACATCATAAATGCTTCGTGTGGTTTCACTCGATCTGAAATTTAGTCCACAGGGTTTAAAATTTTCATAGATGATCTCTGTGATTTTAAAACTTTTGACGATTGGTCCTTATTGCTAACTTCGTCATCTTTTGTTCGTTAACCGAACGACATTTTCGTCATTTCACTACCTCATGGACCATTTATGAAGTTTTTCATTATTAAAAAAATAAAAAAATAAAAATAATCCCTTACTCTAATAAAAGAGTACATATAGTCTCCACGTGTCATTTGCTCGGCTTCCCCTCATATACTTTTTCCGCTCATAATTTTTATGATAATTATCGATTATGCCCTTTCCTTTAACTCCCAGCCTAACATATTCCTTCTATTCCTTGACAGTCGCATATCATTAACAACTGATGTGAATGCAATCCCATGAAATTAGGACGTAATCACAATAAATCGGAAAGCAAATCTTCTCTAACTTTGAATTGATTTCCCCACCGCTCCTTCTTTCTCACATTTCTCACACTTTATGTTTATCTCGCCTATTCCTTCGGTTTTCCACTTTTTCAATCATAAATCCACTCCCAAAAACTCTCTCTCAGTACTTTCGAAGGATTCCCTGTTAAACATTTCAATTTGAGTTTGATTATGCTAAGATTGGCCCTACTTAGAGAAACAAGACATATGACTAAGCATGTCCGATTAAAGAAGAGAAGACACATTGTTACCGGTTAGGGTCGATTTAAGAAGCGTCGATGAGGAATCATTACTGATTGTGGCTGGTGAGTCATTTTTTACGTTAATTTCATTTGAAGTCTTGTGAAACCTCGATCTTCTTAACCAACACCATGTAAGTACAGGCAATTCAACTAATGTTTGGGTGCAAAACACTATAAAATCGTTTTTATGGGTGAACTTGGTGGTAAACCTCGATCAACAGTGACGCCTTTTATGTTTTTCTTTAATTCTCATTATAGCGATATTATAAGCTCTTGATTTAGGATTATTCAGCTTGCTTCTATGTTGTAAAATGTTGAATTTTGTATTATATAGTTCGCTATGATAGTCAATTACAAGACAAGACATAGCTTCCTGGAGTGTTGTTCTTTTGCGACCTCTCTCCAATCAAGGTATGTTTCATTTAGGCCATGTTTGTTCTTTTCACATCAATTGTTGTTTGTATAAATGGTAATATACTGAAAATTTGAAACACTTATATGTAATACAAGTTTGCTTCTACAAGTGATTTTCACAGAAAGGCATGCTTCCTTCTTTCACTTCTTGACTAATCTTTGTGACATAGTTAGAGGTAAGCGTTCTATTATGCTTGATATTATTGATAAACTACAAAGAGTGAAAGATAGTGAATTAGTTGTTGCTTGTGGTCTTAACAAATACTGCTTGCAAAGACTTCAAACCTGGAATATTTGAGGTACCAACCTCTCTCCAATGAATGTATGTTTCTCCACTAACTTTTACTAAATCTGTTTTGTAAGGAATGTGTTGCAGTGATTAATTAGATTATGACTTAACTCATTTCGGAGGATTTCTGGTGCAACATAGTACATAGGTTACAATAGAAAGAAATGAAAGTTAGATGTTGACAAAAGACAAATTCACTTGAAAATGATAATAAGATAATCTATGAAGGACTTCTGGTGTAAAATAATACATAGGCTTCCAACAATATCATTTATCATTTAGCTGTAGATATGTAGATTCGGTTGAAAAGGCTAATAAGATAATAAATGGTGTGCCCAATTTAATCTTTATCGATTAATTTAACCAGACAAAAAAACAATTAATTTTACTAAAAAGCTAATCGATAAAGTACAAAGGTATGTAAATAATGAGTCTTAATTGCATAACCGATTTTTTTTGTTTGGTTAAATACAACAAATAGTAGTATACATTTGTCGCTTTTGTTCTAATGGCTGCTACTTTTATATCTCACAGGTGCAAAGAGGACAAACAACTTCAATTATGTTATCTCATATACTCTTGGAAGCAAAAAACTTGAATAACACTTTGTTAATAGTTGCTCTTGGACTGAATAAATATTTTATTTCCTGTTTTAATTTGACGTGCTGTATTATTTGGTGTTTGTTGATTTTTAAAATTTGCAGTTTTATATTTTCTAAATTTAATCAAGAAAGTTTACATGCATTTATTTGTAAGTTGTAATTTTTTTTAAAAGAATATTTTAAGGTTCATACAACACACCTCTACCCGTTTGTATGTAATTATATCCTTATGTTTTTAAAAAGACTATGGTATCATGCAAACTAAGAACTCGAATTGCTTTTGATTTTTAGTCAAACTAAAAAAAACAATTTACATATTAAGTTGAATAGTTAGTCGTTTTTTATTAACTATTACGTGTGTTGGGTCTGTTATTAATGAAAAACCATTATATGTATAACACTTAGATATGAACAGTTTCATTAGTCACGAAAACAATAATATTTTCATAAGTAATTCACTATTGGAGCTATGATAATTTATGGAAACCATTCTAAATTTTACAGATAATAATAACAAACTTTTGAAAATATTATAATGACTAGAATAGACAAAATATTTTTGAATATGCTACATATAAATAGTTTATACATGCTTGTGTAGATTTTTTTTTAAAAAACTTTTATTTTCATTTAAAAACAAGTAATGTATTATTCTTTTGATTTTGAAAAACATGCTCTACAACATTTTCTAAAGTACATTGTTGAAATAGGAAATATAAAAGTGGAATGTTATAATAAATGGATAAATAAAAAAAATATGTTTCATATTTTTGCATTTAACATAATATTTTGATTATAAAATATTTTTTTTATATTATTTTAATTTTTCAATATTTTTTTTCCTTTTTTATCCGTGCTTATAACCTAGTTATTTAATAAAAGAGTCTCTCTCTCAAAAAAAAAAAAAAAAAAAAAAAAAAAAAAAAAAAAATCCTTTTAGTATAACATCGTACTCCATAGATCTCATAAACTCTCTTCCAACATCATCTTCACAATTAATATAACCACAAGCGATCCACGACGAACACAACGTCCATTGCTTCAATTTTTTCCGATGAGTCATGGCGAAGGAAGTTTTAATCAAGGGTATAAGGTAACATTAGGGCTCAAGCTACGATTTGGTAGAGATCCCATAAAGTTATTATCAGATGCATAAAGAAAAATCAAAACAGGTAGTGAATATAATGTATCTGGAAGATCACTGTGAAGTTGTTTTTACGAATCATCATTCTCTTTAAATTCTTTAAGTTCCCAAATTCCGAGGGGACAGTTCCTGAAAGCGAATTTGAACTCAGATCAAGGACAATCAAACTAGACAGATTCCTGAGTTGAGTGGGGATTGAACCAGTAAGTGAGTTTTTGGATAAATCAAGAATTGAAAGATGTGATAATAGACTCAAAGTAGATGGAATTGTATCATTAAGAGTATCACTAAGATTAGACAAAATTTTGATACCAGAAGGAAAAGCACCAGGGATTTCACAAGAACTAAGATCAAGAAACTTAAGGGTTTGAAGATGAAGCCCTAACCAATTCGGTATTGAACCTGGAAGTGAGAATCCTGGGGCATTAAACGAAATCAATTTGGTGAAATTAGAAAGAGCATCAACTGAAAATTTAGGGTTTCGACTCCCAAGTGGGGTTCTCATAAACGCTCAAATATTGATCCCAACATCATGACCACCTTGACGTAGAAGACCAATCTAAGTTAAGCATGGGTCAGGTTTTGTAGGTCATTCTATGGCTCTTAAACCTAATGATGCTTTAAGTTAAATCAGAGCAGCCTGTTCTGCGGTTGAATTCAACGGGAGAAACTGGTGGTGATGTTGAAATGTATTTCGGAAGAAAAACAAGAAGAACAGTAAAAGCAAATTACACTTCATTATTATGATCTCAACTGAACAATCATTTGTTTGTTCATCCACATTAACCTTTTTTTTTAATGTAATACATGTATAACGACAAAATTGAGTAGCGAAATTAGCAATTCTTCATGATTATACTCCCAAACACATTGCTCTTGCCTTGAATTATTCGAAATACGATTTTAATCTTCGATCCTACTGCAAAGATCAACGGCTTCATTGTTTCTATGGCCAACAAAAATTAGATTTTTAAGAACTATAGAATCGAATTGACGAAAAAGTTTCCAAAAATTGAAGATACAAATCAAGAAATTGACTTTGAATTATTTTTGGAAAGATATCAATTGGTAGAACCCTCGATAAAGGAGAGAGAGAGAGAGAGAGAGAGAGAGAGAGAGAGAGAGAGAGAGAGAGAGAGAGAGAGAGAGAGAGAGAGAGAGAGAGAGAGAGAGAGAGAGAGAGAGAGAGAGAGACCTTTTTATATTAAATAACTAGGTGTGAGACCCGTGTATTACACGGGTTTATAAAAAAAATTAATATAAAATTATAAGCATTACATATTTTTTAAAGTAATAATTTTATATAAATACAAAGAATATAATAAATAAAGTAAATAATAAAGGTTGTAAAGCATTTATTATGAAATTTAATAGAATGATCTACTTTACATATATAAATCTCATTAAAATGTGGATTTTAAATTTAAGAAAAATGAAACATTTAAGAAAATGACAAATGGAAAAGAAATAATTCAAAAACTCTTAAAAAATGACATGTGTCAAAATTAATGAGAATATGACATTTGGCAAAATTGATTTTCATTTATTATGTTAGACTAGTTTATAACTCGTGTAATCCATGGTTATAAAATTAATTAAACTTTTATAATAAAAATTATAATTATTAATCAATTATTTTAAATAAATTATTAATTAAAAGATATCTCAAAATTTTAAAGTTATTATAACTTTAAATTTAACATATAATTAGAAAATGTAAATTTGAATTTTGAAATGAATTACTTAATATATATACATGACACATGGCATAATATTAATGAGGTGTTGTGTTAGAGTGACACTTGGCAAAACGAGATTAAAACTATTTATTTATTAGAATAGGGATTATTTTATTTTATTATTTTTTTAATAATAAAAAACTTTATAAATGGTCCCTATGGTAGTGAAATGTAGAAAATGTCCTAGACAAACTATGACAGAGTTAGCAATAAGAATCAGTCGTCAAAAGTTTTAAAAGCATAAAAATCATCTGTAAAATTTGTTTTGAAAGCATAAAAATCATCTGTGAAATTTTTAAATCCTGGAAACAACTTCAAAACCACTTGGACCATTTATGATGTTATTTTTTCTATATATGAATCTAGGAATAATCATGTTAAACTTAATATAATATAATCTGACATTTTTACTTTATATATAATTCCTCACGTTTTTGTTTTTGTCTTTTTATATATTTTAGATTTTTATTAGTGTGGCTGTAGAAATTATATTTCGGTGGTGTAAAAACAATCAGTTTTTTTTAGAAAATTACATACTGCAAACTATATTTACACATATTTTAGTAGAAGGGGTGGATTAATCGTTTGTAGCCTAAAAAAATTGTTTGTTATTTAACGCTTGTATGCTGGTAAAATAAACTGATTTTTTAAACTTAAAAAAGTTTTTCAATAACTTTATGATTTTTTTATAAATAATTAACAAATCTAGGTCAAGTTTTATATATTATTGTATAATAAGTGAAAATAAAATGGAACGAACTAACATATATATTTGATAAAAACTAACAAGCTTTTTTCACAAATTTATATCTAAAAAATGTAACTAGAAATTAAAGAATTGAACACATAAAATGGATGGAAATAAACTTTGATATTAAAATCAAAATTTTCATTTTACTTTTATTTAAGTAAATTAATTAAAAACTAACCATAAATATTTTTCCAATGAAATGAATGATGTTCCTTTAAATATTACCTATATAATAGCTCAAACAACCATTGTTATTAAATATTTATTTATAAATTTGTTATAAAAGTCATGATTGTGTTATCGAACCATTTTTCTTTAAGTATTATCACATTTTTTCTAGATTGTTTATGTTTATCTTATATAAAGTTGGAATAAATATAAGTTTTGATTTAAAAAAAAAATAAAGATATATGTGTTTTTTTGGGCAAAAAGATGACCGAAGAGGTTAGAAGATTCTAGTCTACATATGCGCCAAGAAGATGACACACATACCTTTTTAGGTTTGCGATTTTCTAAAAAACGAACAGTCTGCAAAGGTTAATGTCTATGCGTGATTTGCGCGGCACAAAAAAATAGACCAAGAAGATGTGTAGATAAAAAACAAACATCATCTATATATCATTATGAAGCTCTCACGTTAGAAAACACAATCCATTAATGATTAACTGTACGTACAACATATATATGTATTTAAATGTGTCCAAAGCTAAGTAAACATATATAAATTTTATTAATTTCCAACAGATAATTTTTACATCACGTATAATTATAATTCATAAAAAAATACCAGTGAATTGTAAGGTTATAAGGAGACTTGTTAAATACATGAACAACTATCCCATCACCCTCTTGAACATTCAGTGATGGTCCTCTGGTCCTGGAGTCTTTCGTTGATAGCTATTATCACTTGTCTTTTACACAATCGGTTTACAGTCAAAATTTTCACCTATAATTGTTATAAATGTCACTTGTTAATACAAATTTTTAAATTCGAATAGACGTTCGATCGAAATTAGATCATGTAAATGTGCTTTTGTTATAAGAAGAGTTGAATATTATGAATGACTTCATGTAAATGTTTTTTCCTTCATGAGTTGAACCATTAGTCCGTCGTTTATATGATCTAATTTTAACTGGGATAATAGCTATTAGGGATGAGCATCGGAACCGGAACCGCCTTGAAACTGCCGGTTCTGGAACTGGAACTGCCTTAAGCGGTTCCGGTTCTGGTTCCTAAAGTTATGGAATCGCCTTAAGCGGTTCCGGTTCCGGTTCTCATTTTTTCGGAACCGCTACCCGCCGAAACCGGTTTATATATATATATATATATATATATATATATATATATATATATATATATATATATATATATATATATATACACACACACACACACATTAGTATTTCATATAAAATATGTATGTGTTACTTAGACCGGTTAACAATATATCGGTCCGATTTTTTTCCCTTTTTAGTACGAATTGATTCGATTTGGATCGAACTAAGTTGCGGTTTTATCGACAAAAGTTAACAAAGTTAATGTAACCGGGTTATCTGCTCCCGAAACCGGAACTGGTTCCAAGAATTTAAGAACTGCCTAAAGCGGTTCCGGTTCCGGTTCTAACGTTCTAGGAACCGCCGGTTCCGGTTCCGGTTCCGGTTCTCACCAAATGAGGCGGGTACCCACATATGCTCATCCCTAACAGCTATCAATGAAAGCCTACCAGTAGCAGCACTGAATGTTCAAGAGGGTGATGGGATAGTTGTTCATTTATTTAACAAGTCTCCTTTTATATATATATATATATATATATATATATATATATATATATATATATATGTATGTATGTGTATATATATATATATGTATATGTATGTATGTGTGTATATATATATATATATATATATATATATGTATATATATATATATATATGTATGTGTATATATATATATATATATATATATATATATATATATATATATACTATTTTATAAAAGAAATCTCACTATTTCTATAAATAGATTCAATATAATAATAATTTTTTTAAGACGTTCAAACCATTAAGCTAACAGTACAAGTAACCACCAATAAAATAATATTATAATGTATATCGTCCAAATGATAATACAATGAGTACAAACATCCACTGCAGTATGCTATCTTATTTCAGTGCGATGCAGGGGCGGACCTAGGGGTGGTCCACGGTGGCACCGACAACCCCTAACTTTTCCGGCCGCAGTGGAAAAATTTTCGAAAATTTTCAAAATTTTTATTTTTTCTACTACCGTGCAACCCCTAACTCTCTCATGCAACCCCTACTATAAAATCATGCGTCCGCCCCTGGTGCGACGGGTCTCATATTTCAGTATTATCTAATTTTAGTTGAAGAGGACACTTTCAAATTCCCCGAATTGTAGGTAATACAAATTATTCAAATTTAAAAAGTCATTCAAATCCTGGAAGAAACAACAAATATTGATGTGTTCTCTCCCCTTTTCTAGAAACCCTGATCTCAACAGCCGCCTTAACTACCATCGCACATCCATCTTCGCCTCTTCGTTACCACCATTCATTACCACCATATATCCCCTTAATTGTTTAATATGTTGTTCTAAAACGTTCTACGTTCCACCACTCCTACAACTAAGTCCAACGCACCTCCAGCAACCCTATCTGTCACAACCGTCACACCTCCATAAAGCATAGTTGCCAACCACGGAACTTATTTCCACCCTACTTCTCTCTTTGAAAACCCTAAATCCTATCTCTCTCTTTCATCTGACCAGGTAAAAGCCTAACCGTTAGACAATGGATTAGTATGCAAGAGGAGATGAGATCGGCGATGTCTACTATTGTTCGGTACTCTTCTATTTATTAACAGTATTATCTGATTTAGCGTCATCATCACACACCGTTTAGCTATTAGTTATCTCTTCCACCACTACAGCCACAAGCTTCCTGTCAAAAGTTAACATCTACAACCCACCATTGGTACCTCTCTACCTCGATTTATGAATTTTTTATGTTTCGTATAATGTTTTGGTTTAATTTTTTTTTCTAGATTTATGCTATTTGATATGAAATTATGATGCTCTGCTTATACGTTTTGTATTGATTTTTTGGGGTTTCTTGGAAGAAGACGACTTCATTTTCGGATCATAAAGCAAAACAGAAAGCTTAAATTTGTTTGCATTCTTAGGTACATTTTGTTGATTTTTTTATTAAATTTAAGCTGTTGAAATTTATTTGGGGTTTTGTGATGTTAAATAATGTTATTAGTAATGAGATGTTCATACAATGAAACACTAAACATCTGGACACAAGTTAGCCATCCATCCTTTCCTACATGTATTGTTTACAAATTTTGAGAATATGAACTCTTATAATTCTTTATTTCGTTGGTTCTTAAAGCAGGGATTTACTAGATGGTGTTGACTTTGGTAAGGATAATTGGTGTTTGTATTTAAAAAACTTATACTTTACTTATTAAACTATATAAAAAAATTAAGATGCAATTTCTTTGAGATACATAAATGGTTTTCTAATGAATTGTTTTCATGTAGGAAGAAGTGGGGAAGTGATGGGTTTTAGCCATAAGAACATCCTATGTGCTCATACAAACCCTAATGCTTGGATCTAGGTTTCTCTATTGTACATGCAATTCATCCAAGACTATAAACCCTAGATCTAGTATATGATAATCAATATAACATATAAATTAGGGTATAGATCATACCTTGATTGTTATGTAGCAATAACAATCTCGAATCCTCCTTGTAATGACTTTAGAAAGCTTAGAGTCATAAATGTCACTCCTCTAATGGTTCACAAACACCAAGATCCAGAGGATGAAGAAGAGAAGAGAAGGAGGCTACCAAAACGTGTGGAAACCCTAATCAACAAGTTCACCACGTTTTTGAGCCATAAGAGTCCTTTAAATAGAGAGGCTATTAGGGTTATCTAACAAGGAAACCCTAATTTGGATGCTTAGGCCCTAAGCAACCCATGGACTCCTTCCTTAAAGGCCTAGGACGATTTCTAATGGGTTTCCCCATAGAATCCGTCCACTCCTTTAATATGGAGTCCATTAGCTCAATATTCAACTATCATACAATTGACAGTTCTAGTCCCTTAAGTTTAATTAATGTCTTTTAGACACAAAATTAATTATCAATTAATTCTTAACTAATAATAATTAAATAATATGATTTCTCCTTTAATATATTATTCTCATAATATATTAATAAATAATATTTAATCCTTTCTCTCCATAATTCATCCTATCAAGTTGCTTTGGTGAAGGCAACCCAAAAGGATCATGCACCATCGGGTCAAGTAAATACCAAAATAGTTATGGACTTAGACACTAATCCAACAGTCTCCCACTTGGATAAGTCTAATAACTATTCTGCGTATAACTTCAGATCCTGATCTGCAATCGTAGCTTTCCAAAGTCGCTGTCAACTCTTATCTTATCAGATACGCGTGTCCTTTAGATAAGTGATCATATATTCCTCCATTCTAGATATCGTATAGACTGAGACATGGATCTAAATCATTCTCTCTGTCTATGTGCTGTTTCCCGATTTCAGATTTATGACGACTGACAACAGACTACAATTGAACACATTAATTTAGTCCCGGCTTGGCCAAGCGCTTAGGTGCCATCATTAAATCATCGAGGGGCCCATAGATATCGCTTTCACCCTACTTTGGATAACAGGAACGGATAAACTTTGATTCAATGCTTGCTTGCACTTACTCACCGAATCACACACAATAATATGTTTTATAACACCAAGTTACTGGTGCGTTTACATATTATCAATGTGCAACCGATTTGCAAGATACAACTCACACATCTCGGTTTCAAGAATATAAGATATTATCGTCTCACCAATCACTCGTGATAAAATCCATGAAGTGATCCAAGTGAGCGTGGGTTTAATCCAATGCTCAAATCATATTCATAATCACTAATGAACGTTGCAGCAAACATTTGCTTATGTCTAATACACTTTAGACATTCCACACACCAATTCACAACAGTCTTCATTCATACCTACTTCCAACATATGAATGACTGTGGTCCGTTTGAATAATTTGACTGTTCTGAACCAATTAAATTATTCAGGAAGTCAAAACATGCAAAGTGAAACACAAGATAATACTAATTTTATATGGTCCCAAACCCTTGAGTATAAATAAAACACCTTTTATTTATCACCATATTGATTACTCATTATTTTTTGTTTCAGGTAATCAACTTCTTACTTGAATTTTTACTACACTTGTCCCATGCTCTTAGCATGCACACAATGTGAATTTTTACTATACTTGTCCTATGCTCTTAGCATGCACACAATGTTTACCTATGGTCCTTACTTTGTGAAATAGATCAAATGAACACATTTCCAATCATACTCATTTCACAACTCCCAATCCTTTTTACAAGTGAAAGAATATCAAATTCTTGCCACTTATGGAATATGTTAGATTCTAACATTTTATGCAATGATCCTTATCACTGCACTAAAGTCACAATGACTATTGCCAATGAAATTACAAAGTCCTCTATCGGAGATTGTTTCAAGACAATTCCATAGATGTGATGTCTCTCACTCAAGGTACATTCCTTTGAACATCCTTTTGCATAAAAGTTTCTAATCAAGACATAGACTCTCAATATCCAACTCCCAATATGGAACCATTTCAATATTTGCCATATGACAACTCATTCTTAATAGAATCTTTTCTATTCATAATAATGTCGAAATGGTCTATCCAATACTATACTTCCAACTACTCACAAGCGACCAATCATCGGCGAACTTTGGATTGTCCTTTGATAGTTGTTTAACTATCTTAGTCAAAACAGATTCTTGTCCTTTTCCCTCTAAATGCGCTAGACATTTGGAAAATTTTAGAATGGTCAAATATTAAAGACTTTGCAATCGATCCTATATCCGAAGCGTATGGGACACGATGCATAATGTCTTACATAAAGATTTGATACTTTATCAATCTTCTGCCATAATATTTTATGTGCACTACAAGAAAAAAGGCCTTTTACGACGCTCATTGCGCGTCGTAAAACGCTCAGACGACGCGCAAATGCGCGTCAAGGAAGGCCCTGTCATAAAGAGAGACGACGCGCATTTACGACGCGCATTTATGACGCGCATTTACGACGCGCGGTTATGACACGCATTGCGTATCAAGGAAGGCCCTGTCATAAAGGAAGACGACACGCATTTGCGTGTCGTAACCTTACGACGCGCGTGTTTATGACACGCAATGCGTATCAAGGAAGCACCAGTCAAGAAAGGTCATGTCATAAATGAAGACGACACACATTTTTGCGTATCGTAATTTTAATTTTTTTTTAAAAAAAAATATATTTATATATTTATTAATTTATAAATTAAATTTGCATTTAATCTCTCATAATAGAAATAAAATATCATATACAAAAAATGCAATCCATTGCATAATATAAAATAAAATACCATATACAAAAAATACAATCCATTGCATTTAATTTGTATGTATAACAAAGACATATGTGTTAAACTTGTTACCATTAACATATAATCGTATGGACTCGAGTGTTAAACTTGTTACCATTACTATCTGATTCATAAGTCCTTTCAACAAGATTGTTACCTGCATAAATGAAAACAAACAGGAACCTTAACAGCCCAGCTATGAACAATATTGTTACCTGCATAAGTTTGTAAGAGGATAGCTTTCATTAACAATAGAACCACCTGTAATTTATTAAAAAAAACAAGGTCAAAACTAAAAACTAAGTATGCCCTTGCTCCTTTTTTCCCCTTAACATACGTAAATAATGATGTCTATCTTGATAAAGCTTGTTCCTTTTCTAGATTGTAAGAGGATTTTGATTGAGTCATTAAGTCCATTAAGTCAAAATGAAACAGATACTAAGTATGCCCTTGAATATGAGCCATCCTTTCATATAATATTTTTATAACAAATCAATAGAAGCTTTTTTATAACAAATCAACCAACCACATCAGTCATATATAGATTATTATAATAAAAAAAACAAACAAATTTACACGATACAATGAGTTAAGAATATCAAATCTGCTTACCAGATGTTCTAGAATCCCACATTGAACTGCAAGAAATATGTAAAAGATATAATGATGAGGGTGAGAAGGGCAATTAAGTCTTTTTCACAATCAGCTTCATTTCTGTTTAGCCTAAAGAGAATATTTGTTCTTTTACTAAGCCTTGCTCAACCATATTGTACCTGTAAATTGTAATTAGAAGAAGACTATAAGTCACAACAAAAAGGGAGGAAAAGAGTTGATCCAATCAGATGAGTTATTACTTGACTGTGGTTAACCAGAATGTGAAAACAGACTTTTTTAAAATTATGTAGTGGCTAAAAGAGTAACTATATCAAAGCATAAAACAAAACTTATAATAACAAAATCAAAATCCAAAAAGAAGTGTGCTTTGAAATTTGACAGGAAAAGAAAATGAGAGATCTGGTTAACATTATCATTCTCCTCAATAGCATCCAAGATAGTTCGATACAACAACAACGATGACCACACCTACAATCACATAGCCCGAATTAAAAACAAACACTTTTATTTACTTTTTGGGATTAATAATGGAGTAATAAAGATTTGAAATTTAAATAATAGAGATTAAGAAAATAACCTTAAAAACTGTGGGTTTTATGAGTTGGAAAATTAATGCATCGCCATCAACTAGTTAATGATCTTCAGCAAACAATTTCCATCCTCCACCAAGTCCTGTTTTCCTAGGGAGGTACTTTCTTGGCCACTCATCTCCATCTTCATGACCAATGTCAATATTTCATCTCATTTAGGAAGGTAGCTTTTGCAAAAATACACAAGGAGACCCTGAGTACAATTCATAATAACATGTTAAATAGAAATTTAAAAAAAAAATGTTATTTCATGTGAAATGTGAATCATGTACATTCAGTTGCTGCCAAATTCACAATGGCGTTAAAACTCTCTCCCCTTAACAGCTTCAGACTCTGGTGCAATTTTACATGTAAGTTTTTTTATATATAACCTATAAAGGTTGTTGATATTTTATTTATTAATATTTTTTGAAATAGTGAAATGGGACAGGTGTTCATCCAAAAGATGCAACGAACGGATGAATAGAGGTAATTAATTAATAATCAATTTTAAATTTCTTTAACATGAATCAATGTAATAATATTCATCGATTTTTGGGGGTAGTTTCAGGGATTCTGAAGAGAATGAGTCTCTGAGGTCTGAATCACTCAGATTGAAGAATCAATTACGTGATAGTAGTGAAAACGGGAATATCCTTGATTTTGCTAAAGAAAGATTAATTACATTATATAATATATATGCCACTAAATACAACAAATTCTGGATTTTTCTTATAGATTGCTTTTTAATGTTAATCAAAATACAACTGTTTCAAGGAACTCAAAACCTCATCAAAAACAAAGATCAAACACATATTGGTCAATGGGTTCACTTTCAGATAGAAGTATGGCTGATTTAATAAAAATCCCAGAGCACAACAACAACAATCAAATTCAAAACAATGAGGATCATAGACTTTGTGCTGAAGCATCAAGAAATGCAATTGAAGTTTTGAAAAGTAATGTTTCAAGGTTGGGAACGCAAGTGGAAATGTCAGATTTGGAGTTGGAGTCTCTTCGTAAGCAAATACTTAAAGAGAATAAACGAGGACAAGATATGTTGAAGAAAGTAACTAAACTTCAGGAGGAGAAAGAAGCACTTGAAGAGGAAAGGAAAAAAGATATTGCTACAATGAAGGAGTTTTATGGTGAACTAGACATATGTATGAGTAGAAAGAAACAGACATCAGTTACTTCATTGTTGTATGTAATGAAAAAGAAAACAAAGGGCATAAATGTAAATTAACTTAGGAGCAGTAAGAAACTTTAAGTTTAAGATAAGGTTAAGCTTTAAGGTTAAGCTTGCATAAAGAGACACTAACGTGCTTCTTTTTTACTTAATAGAGTTAATGGGTAAAACACTTAATCTACACAACTTTATGGGGCTATTTCTTTTTCATGTTTGTACCGTTAACATTAGGTTACTCCTCTTCAATTCAATTGGTTTCTTATAGGCAAAAAGAATGGTATTAATTTGTTTGTTTAGTTTTAATAGCAGAAAGTGAAAGATGGAAGAGTTTGGGAGGTTAAAAAGGGATTATTTGATAAAGATTCCCCTGAACAAAATTCATGGCAGGCATTTCCTGAGGAGAATCCCACAAAAAACTCCAAATCTATTAGAATATGATTATAAGAAACAATGGGCACCAGAACAAGCAAGCAGCTGAAGGCCGCACCACCAGATGGGGTTTTGGAGAAGAAAGCTTCACAACGGTTCCTGCCTCTGCTAGTTCTCACTCTCAGGTAAACACAACACCTAATATCCCTATCATCACCACTAATTCCGGGCGTTCTAGTTATGGGGAGGAGTTCAAAAACAAAGAAAGTAATTCAGCTTCACGACCTGCTGGATGGGCTGGTTTCTAGTATTATTATTATATAAAATCATGTGTTAAAAAGATACTTGTCTCATGATCATGTGTTAAAAAATTCAGTTTTTTTTAGAAGAATGTTTGCCATAATGGAACCAAAACCTCTGGGAAAAAGCAGTCTTTTTAAGCTTTATGAACAATAACAGAGCTGATTTGGAAAAGGGGGACAATGAAAAAAAGACAAACTTACCCATGAACTGACTTTTTGTTAGGCTTTGAAAGTTCTGAACAAATTGACCCAAGCACTTTAATGTCTGATAGAGGAATAGAAAGTGAAAAGTGAGTGTACAATTACATAAATGGAAAGTTTGACTTATAAGTTAAAATTTATAAAATAGAGTTGACCTGTGGTGAGGAAACATTAGCATTAATTTTTTATCATTTTTTATCTTAGTAAGCTTATTTACACTTTAATGAATAGATTGAAAATGAATTTGTTACTTTCTTTCATAATGATCAAAAACTACCTCAATAGATATGGAATTAAATTACCTTGCAATAGAGGAAGCTGACATATGCCTTCTTTCATATTCATTAGCTAGGCAGGTAAAAAACTGCAAAAGAGTAAATTTCTAGTGAGGGCCATAAATTCACAGTCATGTGTACGTCAGGTGATGTTATAAGGTCTGACTTAGGTGAGATGGCTCTTTCAAGCATTTCATCAAACAGTTGGAGTGCATAGCTCCTCCCCTTTCTTTTTTGATCTATTTATTGGAATTATCACCACTTTGAGAGCATACAACTCCATTCTTCTTTTCAAAACATATAATTCAGCAAATAAGTTAACATATAAGGGTAGGAATACGAACTTAAGACTAAAACTGAAAACAAAATGACAAACCCCATCTCTCTTTGTAATCTTGAATTGGCTCAATAGCTAGAAAAAAAAAGAATTAAAATTGATCAAAAACTACCTCAATAGCTTATTTACATCACATATAAGAGACTATATAACGTTAGTTTAAATAGTTGGTTCTTGATTTTAAGAAGTTATTTTTGTAACCTAGTTGTATATATTAATAATTGGATACCTGTTACATGTGGTTGATAGATAGCTTCCCAAACAGCAGCTAGTTCTAAGCCAATAGCTATAAGCTGAAACGTGAAATAAAGTTGTTTACAGAGATGAGAAGTAGATACAGGAAAAAATCAGATGCATAAAGTAGAAATTGACAATACTAGATGAAATCGCACATTTAGGGAAAAATCATAATCCTTTTTCTTGATTGAGAAGATGAAGTCGAGATATGAATGAGAAATTGCGTGCCCCCTTATTTGTTGAATGACTGAAGAAATAGGGCAGGGTAGAAGCGTCCTTTTCATACCTTAGTGCAATCAAACCTTGGGCTTGTAAACCTGAGGAGTCTTAGTAAATGTATTAGGGTGGGGAAGAGGTGGAACGGTGAGCCTGAGGAGTTGATATCTAATCTTATGTACCAATGGTGATATATGTCATTCTTCTATGACGAGTATGAGAGATATTATTTGATAGGTGTGTAGTCGCCGATGTTCTAGCCTGAGGAGTCACAACACCATTACTATTTCAAATGTGTTATGTTTGATTAGGGTTTGCACATAGAAGGAAGTGAAAGTCGATCGGAGAGGAAGGGGTTTGCAGAGAGAAAGAAGGGAGAGAATGAAGTCGATTTTGGAGGGTAGAGAGCAGAAAGGAAGAGGAAGCGGGTGTTCAAAATTTTGGGGGATTTAGTTTCCCCCCTTACCTATCAAGGAGTCCCAGAAACGCGTGTTTATTAAAATTATAAAGCGACATTTGTAGAGGACACCCTTTTTATTATAGGTGCCCTCCGTGTTTTTAATATTTTTACATGAGACACTAATTTAAGGGCACTCAGTAATGCGCGACCTAAATCCTTAAATTTTTTGAAGAGATGACACTTTTTTAATGTCGCTCTCTAATGCGTAACATAAATCAAAGAGCGTCGTGTTTTGCGCGTCGTAAAAGGCCTTTTTTCTTGTAGTGGTGCTACGTTCTCACAATTCAAACTATGAAGAGGAATGCCGTAATCATAATCGAAATTTAAGAACGCACTATGTATCATTGACTAATTTATTAACATTCCACACCCTAAGCCTTTAGATTTGAAATGAAGCATAATATTCTCTCCCTTAATTATAGAAAAACAACTATTCAACCCTTACAACTTTGCAAAGTATGACTCTTGTTTTCTATAATTAATATTGCTAACTTGCAATACTTGCCTTAATAATCATACAATCATAACATTTATGCTCCCACTACCATGATGATTATTATAAACATAACACTTATGCTCCCACTAGCTTTGACATGTATTCAGAAACCAACTTAACTTCTAGAAAAACAATACTTATTGAATTTCTTAAGTTCATGTTTCTAATACCTAATGCTTTGATAATCTTTTATCAAGGCTTCTTGAACTTCTATACCTTTGTCTTAGATAGCTCATATGTATGTCTAAACAATTCAGACTAATTGCCAAATCTCACAATTCGAATCATGGAAAGGGATACCGTAACCATAATCGAATTTGAGAATCCAATTTTCACAATCACTATCTTCTTAAAATCTCTCTTAGTGAAAGCATTTCCTCACAGTCATTTCCATGAAGGAGGAAATCTTATGACACTTATATTTTAATGGTGTATGTGTTCCTATCCATGTGAATTTGTTAAAACCAAAGTTTATGACAAATTCAAACTCATATGGACCGAACTCTTAATCTTGATTTCTTGCCTTACGGTAACACGGCTGCCCACCATGTCTTCCAAGTAGTTAAGCAGCTCACTCTTTCCTATCAATGTACTTTTCATTGATCAAGGTGCTTGCCTTTTATGCATTCAAATGAGAACTCATAGAACTCACATGCATAATTAACTCAATTGGAATGGCACATAAACAAAATAGTGTCAATACGATAGGTTATAAACCTCAAGTCGTGTGCTAGTGATGATCGATAAGGTTTATTCTTGATTTGTTCTTGAAACCTTTCAAGATCATTAAGACTCCCACTGACTCCTTGACATATAAGATTCTCTTGTCAATAAACATTTCTTGACAAACAAATATTCAAGAGTTAGTGTAGCTTTTATCAAGACAAAAACACTTCATAAAATTGGTTGTAGTTGGTCTTTGTCTTATCCAAGACATCACAACTTTCCACATTTGATGAATGTTATAAACCTTCTTAAGACTTGTCACTCAATGTCACAATCTTTACTTTGAGACTTGTTTTTGGAACGAAGTATGATTGATTTCTTGATTTAACCATTTCTTCAATTCTTGATTCCTCTTCTCAGACATACAATTGTACTAAGACTCACTTAGAGGATCAATTGAGATATGGTTCTTAATCATTAAGACCTATCCTAAAACATAATAAAAGGTACTCTCCCTTCTTCTTAGAATAGAAAAACTTTTATCTTTCTGCCTACTTGATTCTTCTTATTCGTTCTGTTATTGATTTTAACCTTTTTCAATCAATTTAGAATTACACTTAATCTTATAAGTATAATCATATTTAGTAAACCTTTAGTAAATCACGACGAATATCTTTATTACTCTTGTGGTGGATTTGATCAATACGCAACTTTGTGTACTCGATCTCCTAGTCCTTTACTTGACACTTTGTCAACGGATTAGTCTAATTTCCAAATGTGAAATTTCTTATTCATCATGCAACCAAGTTGCATGATTCCAAGTTTCTGTCCACTTGAAACATGGGTGATGAGAAACTCTCCCTATTTGGTAAATTCTTGACATTTCCACTATTAACATAATTAAGAATCACATCCATTCGTTGTAGAAATATGCAAAAATCAATTTTTCATAATGATCTCATTGCAAGGAAATACATAAATAAATAAATGAGTCAGACCAAAATTTATTTTATTCATAAAAGCAGCGGAAAACATTTGTCCTTACAAATCAAAATCAATTGAAAACTATGTAGTCAAAAAGAAAAATTTCTAACAACTCTATCATAACTTTCTAAGCTCAAAATCTAATCTTCAAATCCATGCGATCGAGATCCATTTCTTCATGATTAGACTCATCTTGCTCTTTCATCAAGCTTCCTCTCTTTTCACTGATCATGCAAAACATTCAAATGCAATCTTATCACATCATGTATTAAGAATCAACGAATAGGAACTTAATGAAGTTAGAGAGTGGATTTTACCTGAAGCACAGCCATACTCTTTGACTCTCCCATCTTCTGGACTCTTCAGGTTCTTAGGGCAGACTTGTATCCAACGGCCTTTCACTTAGCAGCAAACGCAGGTCGGTTCTCCTAGAACGTCCTCGTAAGCATGGTTGGTTGACTTTCCCAACAAATATGCTCCATTGCTTTGCCAAATCATTTCTGATTCAGCAGCAATGAGCATGTAAGTTAGGTCAATGAGGTTTTCGTCATGATCCATCATATAATACTTTCTTTTGAACTCATTATATGATTCAGGAAGTGACTAGAACCCAGTTTACAGCCAACTTATCAGGGAATGACGCACCCAACATTATCAACCTATCGATGTGTGATTTCATTCCTAGAACGTGGGCACACATGGGTTTACCATCTTCATGTTTCATTTCCAATAGGGCTTTAGTGACATTGAACCTTTCAATTCTTCGATCTTGTGGGTTAGGGAGAATAATTGGAGGAGGTGGAGGAAGTGAAGCATGGTCTCTTGTTCCTCGATTGAATCGTGGAATATCATCTTCATGTGGAATGCTTGTTCCACGGGATTTGGAAAGACCATAGTTGTCGTACTTTGACATCTACAAAATGGGAGAAAAATAAATTCAAGTTAGTTGATTGATTGAGTCCTTAGTAAATCACCTAAATGAGATACTAAGGCTAGGACCCAACACAATATTCTACAACTTAGAAAAGGGATGTCGTAATCTAGTTGCAGAATATTTGAAGGTAAGTGAATGACAATTCACTAATTTCCCACCATGAAAAACGAAAAAACGATTAAGTTTTAAATGCTTTGAAAACTCCTAGATTCTTTGAGATTCATTGAACTTTTTCAATGGCATGTTTAAATCTCGATATGCCCCTCAAGTTTGTGACAGGGATGCCGAGGATCACAAAGCGGGTGTGAATAACCATGCAAACTTACATGGTGCCCCCACATGTTACAGTCACCTATTCGATGTGCCGGTTAACCACACACGCTCCACCGAACTATGACAAACATTGAGTCACCCTTTGCTACCTTTGCTTCGAACCATTTAGTGTGCCGGTTAACCACACACGCTCCACTAACGTCTTCGCAAGGGCACAAAGTGTAATTTCATGGAATTGCATCAATTCAATTTTGCCTAAAGTAACTAAGATTGGGAATTTGTAAAACATTTAGTTACTTTTGTACTTCATTATACTTATAATAGAAGGTTCTGTCCTATCCTACCCATTCGGCTAACGACCCTCCACTAGTCAAGAGTGCGGTGGGTAAGAGTGGATACTCATTCAATCGCCATTTTATAGGCAATTTCCTTAAACACCCCTTATAGACAAGCTTCGTGAATGAGGCCTACTAACGGTAAGACTGACTTTTACTCATACATATATAATGTTAGACTTTTAATGTTATATATATATATATATATATATATATATATATATATAGTATAGGGTGTATTTTAAACTTTTTAAAATACTAGGTAGTCAAATTTAACAATTATACTCTTAGTTCAATTAAATTGTGAACCAAAACTTTATGGATTTATTAAACCTCTTTTAATTATACACCTTAATTAATTAATAAAACCATAAGGGTGTGATATGAACTTTTCAAAACAATACTAGGGTTTTAGAATTTAACATTCCTAAATTAAACATTTAGTCAACTTTTAAATTTCAAAACTTAAGGGCAAATTTTGAAACATTTCAAAACATTAGGGTTTATAATTTAAATATACATCAAAATTAAACTTTTAATCCACAATTTAAATTCCAAAACTTGAGGTCAAGTTTTGAAACATTTTCAAAATATTAGGGTTTAACTATTTAAATTTCAAAAAACAAAACTTTTAAGTTCAAATTTAAATTATAAAACCTAAGGGTGAAAATTGAAACTTTTCATAACACAAGGATCAAATAACAAATAATATAAATTAAACAATTAAATTTATCATTATCTATATTTGACCTAATTTCAATTTCTTGCAAAATAAGTTACCTAATTAATACAAAATAATCAAACTTTATCATATAAGGAAGTTATTATCTAATCAATTGGTAATTATCTTTTGTTTAATCAAGGATATACTCATAAATATGTATAAAATCGGATTTTAATGATCTAAAACAGATAAGGCAAGTATCCATGAGTAAAACAGCAAGAAATCCTGAAATCCCCTCTTTCTGACGCTCGAACTCGCCGAGTACCCCTATGGACTCGCCGAGTAGGGGCCTACTCGCTGAGTCCACAATGGGACTCGCCAAGTTCATCAGGCAGGGAGGCCAAAAACGATTTTGCAACTTGAACAAACATACAAGGCATCAATACAATAGAAACCAACCTAGCTCTGATACCACTGATGGGTTTTAGTCATAAGAACATCCTATGTGCTCATACAAACCCTAATGCTTGGATCTAGGTTTCTCTATTGTACATGCAATTCATCCAAGACTATAAACCCTAGATCTAGTATATGATAATCAATATAACATATAAATTAGGGTTTAGATCATACCTTGATTGTTATGTAGCAATAACAATCTCGAATCCTCCTTGTAATGACTTTAGAAAGCTTAGAGTCACAAATGTCACTCCTCTAATGGTTCACAAACACCAAGAGCAAGAGGATGAAGAAGAGAAGAGAAGGAGGCTACCAAAACATGTGGAAACCCTAATCAACAAGCTCACCACGTTTTTGAGCCATAAGGGTCCTTTAAATAGAGAGGCTATTAGGGTTATCTAACAAGGAAACCCTAATTTGGATGCTTAGGCCCTAAGCAACCCATTGACTCCTTCCTTTAAGGCCTAGGACGATTTCTAATGGGTTTCCCCATAGAATTCGTCGACTCCTTTAATATGGAGTCCATTAGCTCAGTATTCAACTATCATACAATTGACAGTTCTAGTCCCTTAAGTTTAGATAATGTCTTTTAGTCATAAAACTAATTATCAATTAATTCTTGACTAATATTAATTAAATAATATGATTTCTCCTTTAATATATTATTCTCATAATATATTAATAAATAATATTTAATCCTTTCTCTCTATAATTCATCCTATCAAGTTCCTTTGGTGAAGGCAACCCAAAAGGATCATGCACCATCGGGTCAAGTAAATACCAAAATAGTGATGGACTTAGACACTAATCCAACAGGAAGATGATTAAGAAGTGGAATCAAGGAATGTGTCTTACATAGATTATTGGCCCTTCTGAAGTATGTTTCCTTGATTTTGTTTAAACAGTTCAAAGTTCGCTACCTATTGCTTGGATTGCTGAGTTATCTATTCAATTTAGAAAAATATTAGATTTTGTTTAAACAATTCAAACTATTCAATTTAGAAAAATCTTAGATTCTGGTTAGAGGTTTGGATATGTTGTGGAGCTGAGGTGTTAATTAGGATCAATTATTATGTTAGATAGGGATCTAAAGGAGTCATTAATTTTGTATTTGGTGCTATTTCGTTGCTTTTACTGGTAACTCATGATCCTTAAACTATAATCAAGTATTGATTTTGTTTATGCTATAG
Organism: Lactuca sativa; assembly: GCF_002870075.4. Taxonomy (NCBI): domain Eukaryota; kingdom Viridiplantae; phylum Streptophyta; class Magnoliopsida; order Asterales; family Asteraceae; genus Lactuca; species Lactuca sativa. The sequence goes on along the minus strand of NC_056630.2, from coordinate 125,196,380 downwards.
ATCTATCCAGCTAAAAGTAAATAGCTAAAGTTCAATTTTCTTGGAGTGTTTTGGAAGCTTGTGGAGTTCAAGCATTATGGTCAGTGTTCTAAGCTCTTCTCAGGCGTTTTTTCCAGCTATTGATGTTTTTAATGGTTGATGGTTTCAATTGTCGATGATTATTATGAGTTAATATTGCTAATGAATGATGGTTTCAGTTGCACTTAACACTTATTTTTTATGAATTGTGTCTTTTAGGGCTAACAAAGGAATGAAATAAGAACTTTTGATTAAAATGGATGTTGATGATTGTGGAGGTGTATGCTCAAATTCAACCAAGGTATGCACTATGAACCCTTTTAAAATTTTTAAATATTATTTCTATTTACATTAGATTTAACCATCACAAGTGTCCTAATATGATATTGAAGAGGAATAATGAGATTATATAGACATAAGAGCATCTGATTTTGATAGTTCACAAAAATTGAGAAAGATGACCATTACACACCACCACTACTACCATTTATATCCCTCAACATAGTCATCACGACCCACGATCACCATAGCTCCACCACCTTATGTAAGTTGTCTCATCCCTGTTTATTGTATCTCAGTTACAAGCTTATTTAAAAATTTTAGTCAGTAGAGAGGTTTCATCTCTGTTTTTTAATCAGTAAAAGGAATCTGGTTCGGTTTTAGTTTTTAAGCTTCATTTTTTGTACAACTTTTAGCCATATGGGGTTGTATATTTTCATGTTGTTGCTGCTACAAGTTGTGAGTATCTAATTGAAACCGGATTCAAATTTTTAGTTGTATGTGTGATTGTGTGTGTCTATCTAATAGTATGAACTTAATTTGGATCATTTTCTTCTGTTAACCAAATATAATTGTAAATTGGGAAACTACGACATTGAATTTATTTTTGCTCAAAAAGTTTGGAATACTCAACTTATAATGCAAAAACTTTACTGGGGTTTGGGGTTTCTGATCTTTCTCTATGATATTGGTTTTTATCCTTTATAGTTTTCATGTGGCTTAGTTTGAGTTATATAAATTAAAAAATATTTAAGGATTTTTTTAAATAAAGAAATTTCTAACTTTATTTGAAGTTCATTATTACAAAATGGGCCTCCCTTTATTGCTCATTAACCAAAAAAGTTGTTATCATGGGAATATAGCTAGCTAACAAGAGGGGGAAATAGTTTATAGGTCGGTGACATAGTGATGTGTTTGTTAACCATTGTATTTTAATTAAGGGTTAAAGACTATTTTTTGTCATTTTGTTAATGTTTAGTAGTAATTTTTTTGTATTACAGATTTTAATCTCTTGAAATGTGTAATAACAATGTATATTATCATATGTTTTATATATGTAGATATGTTTTCGTAATAACAATGTACTTTGATTGTTCCTAAGAAAGTGATATTGAACGTTTATTAATCATACTACACTGACTCAAACTACATTGCAATAATTAGATATATTTCAAAAATATTTTGTTTAGAAAGGAATTTTGTAATATATAAACAAACTAATTATATAACATTTTTTGCTTTGAGAAAAATGACAACATCCAACAAATGCAAAACCAACCAAAACAATGTTTGCATGTGGTGTGTTGTTTTGTAATAGTGAGAAATCTTGAACCGAATAACCCGAAAACCATATCGAACTGAAATTGTTTTCAGATCAAACCATATTCAAATTCAATTTTTGGTTTGGTCCACGACCAACCCGAATTATAACTTTAGTTTTTGGTTTGAGTTTTGGGCTCTTAAAATTTAAACCAAAATGAATAGAAAAACCGAATTTCATTACTAATTATTTAGAAATTATATTTTATATTTTTTATATTAGTTTTTTTTAAATAATAATTTTAAAGAATACATTTTTAGCCCTTTTACAGTTTTTAGCAATTTATGGTTCAATTTTGATAACCCTCTCACTCCCTTAGTCCCTTACGAAATTTTGATCGTCGTTGATACCTCATTTGTCATTCCCACTCATTCAAGTTTCACTGCTAATGTTCTCATGAATTGATGCTCTCCAAGAACGCTGCAAAGCTACAAACGACGGTACCGTTGATAGTCTCAGCTCACTACTTGATGAAAATTGGAACTTTGTAATTTACGTTTGGAAAATTGAAACACTAATCTTTTAAGATAATATTTGGTTACATCATTTTCCAAACCGAACTAAACCAAATTAGAATTCGGTTTTGGTTTGGCCTAGACGAATTTGAATTCGATTTGGTTGATTTTCGCTAGATATTGATTTTTGGCAAAAATCGAATCGTGCTCATTAATTCTTTTTGGTTGTTTTTGAAATTCATTTTTCTTACGATTCAAAATTCAATCTACAACAAAATATAGACGTACGGCTTTCCACGCCCCATCCCATAGGAAAAAAAAACAAAGTCATGTTGTCAGTATCAACAACCCATCAAAACACATCTAAAATCAACAACACCCCTCCCAATAGAAAATCAAAAACGCGTAGTTATATTTGTTGCACCACCCCTCCGATAAATTTAACCGAGTAGTAGTTTACACATTAACCATCATATATCAGGATTATAAAATGTTTCCGTATAAAACTAATCGACAAAGAAAATTATTCACTAAAATAAATTATTTGTCAACTGTCGAAAAGAAAATAATCATAAATAAAAAACGATATACTAAAATAGATTATCTTTCGATAGGAAATTATTCCACGAAATATTACTCACCGTCCAACGAAAGGAAACTAATATCCAAAAGAAGTTAATCGTCGCTATCATAAAACCGACTAATAACAACATTTGTTGCAAAAATGACCAATACAACATGAATGTTCCTAGAAATACAACATGTTTCCAGAAGGAAATAACTACCGAAACAATTTATTCGCCGCCGCCGCTTTGCGCGGGTACACCACTAGTGTGTGTGTAGATATATATATAGGTGGGTTAAATTGAGAAAAATAAAAAAGGTTGAGAATGTGGGAATCATTCTCAGCCACTCATTTAATCTAAGCATAAAAAGACACGGTGGCAAACCTGTAAATATGTTAATAACCTTCAATCTCAAATACAAGAATTTGATAACAGTTCGTTCATCATCAAAATTTCTCCTCTAACCTTCAACAATCATCCAAATTTCTTCAACTAAACCATCATCAATGTCATCCAGTGTTAATCAATCATTGATATTCGTGGCTGAGAGGTTCGTCGTTCAAGACAAATTCGCAACCCAAATTCATTGATTTCTTTATTGAATACTCTGAATGTTCATAGCTTGCAAACATTTGTTAAAGTTCATAACGGATTTAGAACTGGAATTTCCCAGATTCGCAAACGAAATCAGTTGGAATCGGAATTTCTTCGCTGTTCATGAAATTGGAATCGGAGTTCTGGACTCGCAGTCACAGTCGACATTGAAGGACTCATAATCGGTACTTACAGGTTCCCAATCAGATTTTCGGAAATCAAAATCAAAATGAGAAATCGATCAGACATAGGATGTCGCATCTGAAGTCGAAATCGGAAGTATATGATGATTTGGAATTGATAACTTGATGTTTTTAACATTTTTAAAATAGTTAACTTGTATGCACTCCAACTGTTTGATGAAATGCATAAACTAAATTACCACGTTATATTCATATATGAATATGTTTTCTCACCTGAATCAGTATATGATTATTAAAAACACAAAACAAATATGCAAGTCTGTATGTTATTCATATGTGAATAACATATAAAAATTATATATATTTGTCAAAATACCTTCTAATATTCATAAGTGAATATATTCACAAGTGAATATACCTTGTAATATTCATATGTGAATATACTGTGTAATATTCATAAGTGAATATATCATCTAATATTCACAAGTGAATATACTATGTAATATTCACATGTGATATACCATGTAATACTATGTAATATTCACATAAAATATCATTTAATATTCATAAGTGAATATATCATCTAATATTCACAAGTAAATATACTATGCTAATATTTACAAGTGAATACATCGTCCAATATTTAAATATGAATATACTATCTTTATTATATGTTATATTCATATATGAATGATTCTTAAATTGTAAAAAAAAGTCATATTTTTTATTCATAAGTGAATAACGAATGTACTGTAATTAAAATCTGATGCATTTTTATTCACTTATAAATAACGATAGCTGAAAATATAAAAAAAATAATAATTTTTTTATTTTATCTTAAAACTATATCAATATGGATGTCTATTTGTAGAAAATAAAAAATCATGAATTTTAGTATATTTAAAATCATTTTTTAATAAAAATAGCTGTAAAAACTAAAAAAACGAAAAAAAACTATGTTTTTGTATATATTAAGGTAATGACTAACATAGTTTAAGGAAATATGTTTTTGTTAGAAAATACATGTCTATTCATTTCTCATTTTCGCTGGTACGACGGAGGTTTTTGCGGCAAAAGTAATTGAGTGACTGAGAATGATTCCCCCATTCTCAATCTTTTTTTTCTCAATTGAACCCTCCCCTATATATATATATATATATATATATATATATATATATATATATATATATATATATATATATATATATATATATATATATATATATTTCTTTACTTATTTTCAAATAATATCTAGTTATTTTATTTAATATAGGCATAGGATATTTCAGAGGTTGACACCATGGGCTGATGGACCTTGCTCCATCACTCAATGCCCGATCATGCCGAGGAATATCTACACTTATCTGTTCAACATCACCGGCCAAGAAGGAACACTTTGGGGGTGTTTGGCTTAGCTTTTGAATGGCTAAAAGTCCTTTTAGAAAAAGATCATAGGCAAAAGATGTTTGGCAAAGGACTTCTAAAAGCTACTTTTGGATTTTTCAAAGAAGGAAAATCAAATTTTTGGAAAAGTCATGAAAACCTGACTTTTTGTAACTTTTCCAAAAAGATCTTTTGGCCTCTAAAAAGCTAAGCCAAACACCCCCTTTGGTGGCACGCCCATGTATAATGGCTCCGGGCAACTATCTATGGGGCATTAGTCATCCGACCAAGAGATGGACAAGAATACCCTTTTCCTAAGCCCTTTCAAGAAGATATAATCATCATTGGTACATTTTAGTTATATTATTTTATTTATCATATATTATATATGGTGAAATGAGTAGTTTTTATCTAAATTTACTTTTGGATATATGTTTTAGGAGAATGGTGGAATGCTAACCCCATTGATGTAGAGAAGGCTTCCTTAGCCACCGGTGGCGTAGCTAACAGGTCTACCGCTTACACGATCAATGGGTGGCCAAGGATTTATTTTCTTGTCCTTCAAGAAGTAAGTCGATTAACCATTAATCGATATTCATTTTATAAAGAGTTAAATCATTTGTTTAATTGTATTTCAAATACACACAATTTGGAAGTTGTGCAAGGAAAAACATATATGTTACGCATAATCAACGCCGCCCTCAACACCCAAATGTTTTTCGAGGTAGCCAACCACAACATGACTGTAGTGGCGGTGGACGCAGCCTACACAAACCGATATCCTACATATGTTGTTATTCTTTCAATGTGTTATTGTGTTATGTTAGTATTTGAATGTTTTATGTTGATGTATAAAAGCACATTGTTGTTCTATTATTCGGGTTATAAAATACTAATACGGATTATTCAGTTTTTTTGTTATATTAGGTCATTAAAAATCTTGTACATGTTATCCGGGTAATAACCGAATGGAACCCGATTAATACTCGAACTGAACCGAACTCGTATTGGTTAATCGGTTCGGTTTTTGGTTCATGCAATTACCCTTATTCCGGTTTCGGGTTATTCGGGTTCGGTCCGGTTCCGACCCGAAGTGCATCCCTACTGAAATAAACAATTTAGTTAAGAAAATATATATATATATATATATATATATATATATATATATATATATATATATATATATATATATATATTGTTATCGTTTGAAAATTTTTGTCACTCTTTCATATTTTATATATTATTATTTTGTCTACTGTAAAACAAAATCTTTGCTATGTCACTAAACTTGTGGAGATCCACTCGGGCATCAGTTTTCCGCTAGCACGAATAACCACTCCTTCGTGCTTCCGACCAAATTGTCAATCTTGGAAACTCATTTCATTTCTTTAACGTTGGTGGGATCTATACGTCAGACTTCCCTAATGAACCACCGGTGAAATTCGATTACACCAACGTCAACAAAAGTTTGAATCAAGCCCTTCTGAATACACCCAAATCAACGAGCGTGAAGAAACTAAATTATAATTCGACGGTGGAGATTGTGTTTCACAACACTGCATTGATTGGATATACCCAAGTCAACCATCCCGTACATTTGCATAGATATAACTTCTTTGTGTTGGCTCAAGGTTTTGGCAACTATGACCCGGGAAAATGACCTAAAAGCCCAATAAAGTTTTCAAATAGTTCAAAAAACCCCAATATTGTTTTGGTTGTTCAAGAAAACCCAAGGAAGTAAACATTTTTCTAAAAAAGCCAAACTAACTTAGGCTTCTCATTAAGGGTAACCGGCATCTGTGGGTTAAAACTCTTTGTTTACCGGGTAATGGAAGTGAACCACAAGAAAAGATGACATGGCTAATTATCGTTTATTACTTGGAAATAAAAATCTCACTATCACAAAGACTTACCTTTCAGTGAAATCGGAACATATACGATCTAGGGTTCTTACTAGGTGAAATCGTTGTGGTTGTGGCTTAAGGAAGGGGTGAATGCGAAATTAAAATCGTTTTTACAGAAGGTGAAACAGAGCTCAAAGAGTGTGCAACAACCATGTCAAGAGATGGTGACTCCCTTACCATTGATGTCTACCACAAAGGTGTTTGTTCTTCCTAGTCAATTCATCGGATTTCTTTCTAAAAAGCATAGCATCCTCAGCTGTCTTCAAATTATAAAAATTTTAAATCATTTCCGGTATTAAAATCTTCACTTCCATTGAGCTTGCTTCTGGTTCTTCTTCATTTATCCTAGTCTTGTTTTTTTGGTTCATCAGCATTAACCTATTTCCAAAAATTACAACTTTCGTATTTCGATTCTTCATGTTCAGAAAAAATTAACTCACATAACCAAGAAATTATTACGAAATGGATATAAACAGCTTTCAGATAGACTTACCAAAGAACAGGGACAAGTCATAAGCTTTTTTCCAAGATTAGCTTTGGTGGTTGATGTCCAAATTCGAGCAACGTACCCACAATCGCAATGCTTCCCATCATCAAGTGTCCCCTTTGATTTTGAAATGTTGGTGCTTGACACCCTAATTTGTTTTAGTAAAGATGGGTTATATCGATGAATATATCCTACATGTCATGTTTTAAGCCAACAAAGCAATCCATATGTCAAAAAAAATTGTCAAGTCATCTATTCAATTATTCCTCCGGTTGCCCTCGGGTTACCACACAGTTAGATAAGAAAAAAAAAAGTGAAGTTAGATGCTGTTTTTTGAACGAAATCTTACTTTGTTGGGTTCTCTTAAACAACCAAAACAATATTGGGGTTTTTTTTAAAATTTGAAAACTTGATTGGGCTTTTAGGTCATTTTCCCTTTAGGACCGTCAACGACAGGAAAAAGTTTAATCTTGTGAACCCATAACAACGGAATACTATCGGTGTGCCTGTCGGCGGTTGGGTGGTCATGAGATTCCGAGCAAATAATCCAGGTAAAATATAAACTTTCCGGCCGAAATCAGTGGTACCTTTTAACTTTTTAGTCATTTATATATTCGTTTTTACAATTTACAGGTGTATGGATCATGCACTGTCATCTGGACGTACACTAGTTTGGGTTTTGCCACCGCGTTTGTGGTTGAAAATGGAGGGACAGAGGACTCGACGGTGCCACCGCCACCGGCGGACTTGCCAAAATGCTAGAAGAAAACTGAAAACGTCCGTCTTTAATCTTTATTGTGTGTGTGTATGTGTCGGTGTTTGTGCAATTATTTTATATAGAATAAAAGTTGATCCTTGTATCGATAACGTTTGATTTGAAGCAACGGCAATCTTATAAGTTTGAAACACGTAAAGGAAAATAAAAAAATTTGGATTTAGTTTTTCATATTTAAGCCAAATACTTCTCCAATTTTTCCACTTCGTCTACGCTTCCAATGTATAGAGGAACTCGTTGATGAATCTGCAAATAGAAAGTAACAATTTGGTGAGTGTTTGACTAAATGAAAAGTCAAAATAAACATGTGTACATTGTTCTACGATTTACGAACCTCAGTCGGCTGGATGTCAAGTACTCGTTGATGGCCATCGGAGCCCTTTCCGCCGGCCTGTTCAACCAAGTAACTCATCGGAGCACACTCATACAAGAGCCTAAGCTTCCCGTTCTTGCTCTTTTTGTCCCGTGGGTACCCGTAAATTCCTCCGTACAAAAGCGTCCGGTGGAAATCACCGACCAAGCTACCGATATACCTAGCGGAGTAAGGTTTTCCGGTAGGACCAGGGTCCTTTAGGTCATCCATGTATTTCTTGAGCTTATCATCCCATAGTTGATAGTTTCCTTCGTTAAACGAGTAAATCTTACCCGATTTCGGGATTTGGATCTTTTCTTGAGTCAGAACAAACTCACCATACATTGGGTCTAATGTGAATGAATAAACGCCGGTTCCTATGGAGAGCACGAAGATGACGGAGCTTGAGTACATGCAGTAACCGGCTGCCAGAAGGTTGGTTCCGGGCTGGCATACGTTCACGATGCACCTCTGTTCCTCGGTGTCCAGCTGCATATACAAGAATTAATTTCTATTGTTAGCTTCAAACATCTATTTTCACTTCAAGAGCCAACAATCGGCGTTTGATTGGAATCTGTTTGACCTTAAAAGTCAAGTTGATCGGGAAGTTACCGTGGAGTTATCGTCAAGATCAGGGAGACACTCGTCGTTTGGACTGTAGATTCCGAAAATAGAACCAGTTGAAACAGCAGCATCAATGTTGGATGATCCATCAAGAGGATCAAACACCACAATGTAGTTGCCGGAGTAACTCTCTTCCACCGCCACCGGCACGTCCTCCTCCTCCGATGCAATGATCCCAGTTCTTCCACTCGATCTCAAACAATTCGAAAACACCTGTTGAATCCACCACATTTTTCAACTAGTTAACACCCAACTCTTTTTTCCAATTCAAGTAGAAATGGATGAATGTATCACTAAATGAAGTATCCGATTAGGTATCATATAATTATTTCATGCAAGATTTGAAGAGCTGTTCATTTGTGAAAATTCGCAACACCCTGTTTTCCCAAAGTGACGCAAAATAAATAAATAAATAAATAAAAGTCACTGTAATCTTCTTCTTCAGTTAAAATTCAAGCAAAAATTTACTCTACTTATTATATTATTTTTGTCTAAATGTATTGGGATCAATTTGAGACATGATTTGCGAAAAAGTACAGTACTAGTGACAGTGACGTAACAGACCTCATTGGAGATGACATCGAGCTTCTTCTGATCCTCTCCCTGAATATTAACAGCTCCCTGAACTCCGGTCATGTTGGAGATGCTGGCTCGCTGCACCAAAGATGCGATCTGTTTACAAGCCATTGAAATGCTGGACAAGACGATGGTAAGTTCAGCATCGATGATTCCAGATTGCTCTTGTTTCAACAACCAGGTTGTCAATGTCATTATCTGATAAGAACTCGTCTTCTTTACAGACGCCGCCTCTGCTGCCACCGCCATGCACCGTACTCCACCTGTGGTGGTGGCGGCACCACCACCGGCCACCGGAAGCTTTCTCTTGGAGCATGAAAAGAGGGCGGTTTTGAGAGGGGATAGGCGTGAAGTTGAGTGGGAACTGGAGAAGTGAAGGAGGTTTGAAGATGTCGTTGCTGCCATGGCTGAGTTCAGAAGGCAAAGATTTGTGTTTTTTTTTTTATTTTGTAAACTATTTTTATTAAAAGTTTAGATTGGGATATGGAAATGTGAGGCTGGTGAAGGGGTGTATGAAGATGGGACCCAGCTATCTACCACTCATTTGTGATCCTTGTGGGAGATTAATAGAAATATTCTTTGAATATTGGAATCAACAACTGGGCCTTCAATCGGGCCAAAAAGATACATGGGAAACAACACATATAAAGGCCCATTCGTATTTTTTTCAAACTGTATTAAAGGCCCATCTATGAAGAAGTTGTTTAGGAGAAACTAATCACGGAGAAGTGTCTAAGCTAATAACGCTCAAGTTTAAGTCGCATTGTGTTCAATTGAAGAATTGAACAATTTGGATACGCTTAGATGAATTGCATAGCAACTCTTATACATGAACATAGAATGTTTCTTATCTTTGGCATAAGCGTTTTGTCACGTCAATAATCATATGGTAAATGGGATGCCTTTGATTAAAGAATTGACAAACATACACGGGAAACAACACATGGAGTTATAAATATTATAAATTAACTATCCTAATATTTCATTGAATTTTGTAGAGTTCAATGCATTGGAATATCAAAATGATAAAGTTTCATGGAATAATGATGTAACAATCTATTGATTTTGTTGGAGTTTAATGCATTGTGGATGTTTTTACTTGAATAACTCCTAATAATAAGGGAAACATTCCTAAATAATATTGTGACTTGATAACCAAGTAACGACCTCCTAATCAGGATAGAAATCGAACCACAAAAAAAAAAAAAAGAAAAAAAAAAAACCTTATGCAACGATAATTCTAGAAACGTTGCCTTAACAAAGAATAACACAGCAACAACAAACCTCAGATATCCCATTGAGATGGGGTAGGGGAGGTAGATGTCGGCACTTATACCTCCATATGGGGTAAAAAGATTGCTTTGGATAGATGACCTCCGACATGAGCAACTGACAACATGTAAAAAATACAAACATAGAATGTAAATCAGAGTTAGCATAAATACATAAAGATTAAAAAAATCAAATTAGGGTCTCCAACTCCAAGAACCTAGAAAATAGGCAAGACAATAGAAAGTACGTAAAATGTGAGCAGTAAAACAATAGATGAATAGACCATGATGCAAAGATAAGAGCACAAAATATATGTCAAATGGTCAATCATGAAACAAAACATACACGGGAGCAAGGCTACCCGTCCACTATGATTTTTAGTCTCCACACGCTCCTATTTGAGGTCATCTCGAAAAGAAAAAGTTTCTCCATATCAAGCCTAACTCTCTCCTTCTGTTTGAGGTGATGTCCTCAGAAAGAGAAAATAACTCGCATAAACAAAAATTCTAACAAAGTGTTGCCAAAAAAAAAAGGATGGAATCAAATTATATTTCAACAAACTCCACCTTTAGATTAATTCCGTATTTAGAAAAAGAAACATTCAAACCTTCATAAGAAATAAGTTTGAAAAAGCGCCAAAAGCCACTGAGAACTTAAACTTGAATGCTAAAATACCTTATGGTATCAAATGTGCAAAAATACCTTACAATATTGACTTCGATGAAAAAAAAATTGCATCTGTAGCTAGGTGGGATACAATATGAATGATACTAGCACTTATTGTCCGAAGTGAAGCACACTCTATCCTAGTTTAAATTTTTGACAAAATTGCAAGAATGGTCCTTGTGGTATGTTGAAAAATGTCACTTTAGGCCAAACAGGTTTGGACTAGCACCAGTGGTCCAAACAGTTTTATTTTGTTACGAGTTTGGTCCATTATGGTTTTAAATGACGACTTTGCCCTTTGCATATTGTTTTTTCAATTTTTTTACAAAATAAATAAAAAAAGAAAAGAAAAATGCTCTCTCTCTCTCGTCACCTCTCTTTCTCTCTCTGTTAGGGAAACACACACACACAATAACACCCTAACTGCAACCACTATCCGCCTTCACCGCCCCCTCACCAACCTCCGACGCCGTCTTCCTTTCTTCTGTTAACTCTTGGCCGCCACCACGACTATGCAACCTTTGAACCTGATCTGATTCCCTTCTGATCCGAAACTAGGCACCATCGTTGGAGAAGGGGAGAGACAAAGTTTGGGTTTAAAGAGGCGATGATGGCAGCTGGAACGAGGGGGTTTCGATGTAGGCTTTGCAGAGGTGAAGTCGTCATCGGAGCAGAGGACATAGAGGACAATCCATATGAAAACCCTAGCCGCCAACGTAAGGATTTGAGCGACGTTGTTGGGTTTGAGCGTCTCTCTCCTTTCTTGCTTCACCCCTTCACCACAAACAGATCTTCGGACCTCCCTTCTCGTCTAGTTGTTGGAATTCCCTTTCATCGATCAGAGGCATCAAAACTACCAAGGGTTTCACCACGAAGGGCGGTGGCGATAGGAGGCAGAAGAACGATTAGGGTTTTATAGGAGAAGACGGTGATACGAGGCAGAAGTTCGATCTACGTTTGTGAAGGTTTGAAGTGATAACGGACCAAGCAAAGTTTGTAGCTCCGATCTCCGATCAACATTTCTGTCTCTTCGTCTCCCACTTGAAGTGATAGAAAATATATGGGTTTTGTATGTGTTCTTGTTTTTTAAGTTTATGATTTTTTAGTGTGTGTGTTCAAATTTCTTGATTGTTTATGTGTTCATGTATGTTAAATTTCAGATTTTTTTGTATTCATGTATGTTAGAAAATCTGGAGAAAGACTGTGGGTTCATCAGGAGAGAGAGAGAGGCGGTGGTTGTTCATATTTTTCCGGCAGGTGATGGTGGGAGAGAGAGGTATTGACCGGTGGTGGCAGTGTTTACAGAAAAGTCGAGGGTGGTGGTGGTGGCAAGGCTATATGGAGTGGTCACTACAAACTCACCGGAAAAGTGACGCCACCTCTGCGCCACGTCATCTTCCCCACCAACCTACTCCACTATGGAAATTGTCACCACTAACAACATTCACTTTTATATTATTTTTTTATTTTTTTACCATCTTGTTAAGTAAATAAAATATTAAATAAATAACATATTTTATAAATAACATTTTATAAATAACATATTTTATATTAATTAAAACCACATTACATAATTTAAAACATAGAAAATTAAAACTAAAATACTAAAAAAAACATAATCCATACTTAGAAAATTAAACCTAAATTATTAAAAAACATCAAATCTAGTTGCGATATTGGTCGAGAACTTCTTGTTGAATTTTCATAAAGACCCTTAAATTTTCCAGGTCGAGATTGGGTTGCGGCATTGTGTTTACGATTTGAAGATTGGTGAGTGCCAATTGTCGCCGGCGTTGCTCCTTCGTTGCATCAAATTTTTTTTCTAAAAAATTTAGAGTTTTTTCGATTTTCTCCGCTAACATGTCCTCGTTGGTTGATTTTCCGCTAGACGAAGCCCCCTTTCTCGCTTTGTCCCTACCCGGTGGTCGACGAAGATGGACGTCCGATGGACCCTCACCCTCGGTGGCGTCGAACTCATCATTGAGGTCGAGGTTAGCACCGATCTCCGACTCGGACGTTCTCGGCCTTTTATTGGAACCGGTGGTAGATCCCGAATGCGCCGTTTCCAGATAAAGGACCCATTTTGGGCCATTGCGACAAACTTCCCACGCTTTTTGGTTGCCAAAAGGTTTACCATTGTTGGTAATTTTGTATTGGTGCAACGCCGTTGACAAAATGTTGAAATCATTGCTACCACTTCGATGCATATTTTTTAAATTGTCAAACACGCCGTTGAATTTGGTACACGTTGCTCTAAGATCGCGCCATTTAGCATTGACTGAATCATATGTCCGGCTCGTTTGCCTTCCCAATAACGCGTGGAAGTGGTCTAAAATACGATTCCAAAAGCTATGTCCCGATTGCGCGTTGGCGACATCCCCGTCTTGTGATATGGCAATCCAAGCTTTAGCTAAAGTCGCCTCCTCCTCCTCGGTCCATTGGGTGTTTTTTTCTTTGTTGAATCTTTGGATTTTTTTTGCCTTCTACGACTTGGTTGTGTTTCTTGAACCCGTTCGTCGTCGTCTTCATCGTCGAGGTTTACGGGTTGAGATTGCGATAATGGAACTTGAGAGGGTTGTGAACTTGGTTGCGGCTGTTGGAAAATTTGGGGCTGAAAAAACGGAGGAGGTTGTTGTTGAAAGGGTTGAAATTGGGTTTGAACAAATTGTGGTTGTGGTTGGTTTTGGTAGTAGTGTGGGTGGTATGAAAGATTGGTAAATAAAGGTTGTTGTTGAACGGGGGATGATAACAATTGCATATAGCCAACGTTTGCCATAGGATCATTTGGAGTATTTGGGGTGTTTGGGGTGGGTGGATTATTTTGGTTTGGATCCATGGAGGAAAGTGTGTATTTTGAATGAGAGTAAGTTTCTTTGTGTTCAAAATGTTGTGTGTGTTTGAATGGTAATATGTAGTGATATATATAGAGAGTTTGTAGTAAATTAAATAATTAAGTAATTTTTTTTTTTTTTTACAAAAGGTAATAAAAGAAACGGTCGAAATTGAATAGCCAATCAAATCAAGCGTCTCCAATCGTCTTCGCGTCCACGGAACAAGACCCCCACCGGAAGGTGGGGCGGTGTTCACGCGTGGAGGGAGCTGACACGTCAGCTCCCACGCGTCTTCCAAGCTCCACTCCTGATAGCCTAACCGGTTGTGCTGCTAGTGGTTGACTAGTGGAGGGGAATAGAAGGGAGACATGAATTTTTTATTTTCTTTTAATTATAAAAGTATTTAAATAAATAAAAAAAAACTGAAAAAGCAAATACCAAGGGCAAAATAGTCATTATAAAAAAGTTTAAAGTGAATTGGACCAAAATGGTAAAAAAAATGAAAACATTTGGACCATGAATACTAGTCCAAACCTGTTTGGCCCTAAATAGCAATTTCGACCTAACCACAGGATCATTCTTGTAATTTTGTCTAAATTTTTTTTGTAGCAATAACTCATATGGGCATGTATTGTTTATCAAACAAAAACATGAAGGAAGGTTTCTTACTTGTGTTGAAGATTCAAAGTTTCTACAATATAGATTTGGAAAGATTACACTATTTTCTGGACATGTTCAAAGTTTCAATAAGATAGCAGAACCATATACAATTGATATTTTCCCAAAATAAAGTGAAATAAGCAATAAATTAACAGCTTGGAACATGTAAATGCTAATAAAGAAATTCAAAGTCCATAACTCATAATACAACTTGGGTACTCTAAAATCTAAAAATCAAAATGAATAATACATCAACACCTATTCATAAAATACTAAGAAAAACACAACCATCCAAATTCAAAGTTTTTTAAAGATACAAATTTGGGTTCTTTTTACCATGGTTGACTTTCCACCAAAGAAAAGTCAACATATCAAGTCATAATTGCTGAATAGAAACTTTGTTTCATCAACTATGCACCATCTAATACGTCCACGTGTACACTATCACTTTCTTCATTCACCTTCCCATTTGCTTGACTTCTTGATCTCTGTATCACCAACATTATAAAAGTCAACCACTTAACTAAAATAACAAAAATAATTTCAACAAACTTTAATGTTTATAAGTATAAATTCATAATACCCGATCCACAGGATCAACAGAGTTTCCATTCACAAGTTTAGTCCCTTCTTCTTTCATTCTGCCATCCTTGCTCAAAGGTAACATAGGTCCTCCACCTAGACTTCGATCAGGCAGCTCTGAAAATAATAATTAGAATTAATAAAACATAAATATAACAATAAAAAAAAAAGAATTAGATACAATACAAGAATATATATTTGTTTATGTTATACTAACCTGGTAACTTGTGATCAACAAAGAACACAACCAAATTAACTGTGTACCTGTGGTAACAAATCTATAAACTTAGTACATGACGAAATTAAAAAATAAATAAATACGTGATGAAGATATATAAAAGGTTTAATAAAGTGTTATTTTACCATGCCACAATGACATCAACTGTGTAATGCTTACGAGATGCAATTATTAATAAACTCTGAACCACTGCTATTAACCAAGCACACTGTTTTATAAATCTACAAGAAAGAAACAATAAAGATTTTTTTTTTGTTTTGAAGTTATAATGTTGATATATGATAAAGTTACGTTAAGTTTTAAACATTACCTCCCTGAGCCATATTTTTGATATGTTCTAACAAATACCAGAGAAAAGATCATATGAGATGAGAATATCAAATCACCACAACCATAAAGAACACCCCGGGGAACTGCAAGTTTAGATAATATTTATAAAATATATATATATATATATATATATATATATATATATATATATATATATATACACATATATATATATATACTTTTTAGCAAAAAAAAAAAGAAAGAAAGAATAAAACTTACTAATTACAAAAACTTCAAGAAGATTATCTGGACGAGGCAGTGTCGCAAGACGTGAGCCCTGAAATTGTGCAAGATAAATGAGTGAAATTAATACTCAATTTGAGTGTACTTTTTAAATATTTTAATGATTAGTAAACAAATAAAGTAAATAAAATACAAGTTAAATGATAAATAGTTAAATACCTCACGGCAATGGTAGTTTGGGCCAGGTAGTATAGTTGAATAAAATGTAATGATACGAAGAAATTGACAAGCCTGCAAAAGTTAAGAGGAAAAGATTATTACACAAAAAAGAAATAATAATAATAATAATAATAATAATAATAATAATAATAATAATAATAATATGAGTGTATTGTGAAACTGTGTATATGTATATATGAAGGTACAGAAGGCCACTTACAACTAGAAACGCGAGGACTCTGACCCAAATAAGAACTGTGTATATTTTTTTGCTTTTGAATATGAAAGGATGGAAAGTCCACTGGAAAAGAAGAAAAGTCAAACAGTACAAAATATGAGGACAAAATGTACATAACAGTCATAAATGCAACGTAATTAGAGCTTACAAAACATTAAATGGAAAGAATAATTACCAGGACAAAGGAAAGGAAGACAAAGGTGAATACTGTCTCACTGACATATGCTCTTTCCTGCCCAAGTTCCTTCACGAAAAATAAACATAATTATAAATATGATCATTAGCACTTTAGAGACATAAAGAATGTTCTTTTATGAATAAAGAAAGATCTGAGCTTTGATTTATACATACAGGAAGAAGTAAGAACCCGGAGTCATGTAGAATTGGTCCTGGATGATGAAAATAATGAACTGATCGAGCTGCCAGCCCATGAATGTACTGAAAAAAGTTGTTCAAAAATGAAATATAATAAGAATATTGTGTTGCTATGAGAGTTAAGCAAATAGAACAGCAAGATTTAACTATCAATATACCACTAATATTGCAACATCATTGGTGGATATGGTAAGCACCTTTTGAAATTTAATTGGCCAGAAAAGTGGGAATTAATGGAGTAAAAAATAACTTTTCAAATCCAAACAGTTTTTAAAGTAAAAAGATGCTGTCATCCTTGCATAAGATCTCTGATAAAGCCTTCACTCAAGGAAGAAAAAAGCTGATTTGAGTAAAATGGTCCAGATTATTATATTGTTCATCTCTACTCTGAACTTGATCTATGGATCGAGATGCCTCAACAGAACTGGAGATAACAAGAACAACGAGATTAAGATGAAAAAAAAACCTGGCAAATTAAACCGCCGAGAATATACTTCCAATTCTCCAGAAGAAGGTTGATTTCAGTTGTAGTTTCTGCACATATTCTTTTCCAAAGCTTTTCAAAAAAAAAAATCAACAACAATGGAAAATTAAAGTTAGATTAACGAATTACTTGTTCTAAAAGGGATGATTATAGGAAATTACAGTGTAAAAGAAATCATACCTTGGAAGCCTCGCGACCAATGTAAAGCGACATCGTATGAGTGTGAGAGAGCCAATGCCATATTACATCATAAACCTAACAGTTAACGACGACATCGCTCTTCACAAAATCAACAAAATCCAACCTTTATTTCTTCTAAACCCGAAATCGATATATCAAATCTTCCAAAGTCGGTTTTAATTTTTGAGTCGTACGATTAGCAAATCAATTCGTAAATCCCTTGAAATCGAGATGAATACGGTGAAATTCGCAGCAAATCAGACTTTTCAAAAAAATTAAACAAAACCGGAAAACAGAGATCGAAGAGATAATATGAAAATACTTAGAACTCGAGAATCAAAAGTTCGATTTCACTGATGGCTGCTCACGAAGAAAATTCTTTATATGATTTCGCTGAAACGCGAGTTGAACACGGAGCGACCGTTGAGAGAGAAGAAAGTGATTAAAAAGGGGGCTTTGGTTTTACGGCAGGCCATTAAACAGCCCTCAACTTTATAAATATTTCATTTTTCAACCCTCAAAATTCTGAAATTAACATAAAGACCCTTTTTTACTACCTTGTTTCCGAGTTCAACTTAATGGGAAATAATGGGAAAAAAAATGATAAAAATGAAAATAAAGCAAAAAAAATAGTGTTCCCGAATGGGGAGATAAAAAAATAAGTTGAAGAAAATGGAATAACCACTTTTTTTCCTAACTTTATTTTCGATTTAGAAAGATTAGAAGACAAATAATAAAATGTTTAATTTTTCTTTTATTTCTCTTCAATTTGGGAGCACAAAAAAATTTTAAAAAAAAAAATCATTTCATTTCTCTTCTTTTATGTCCTTACTTTTTTTTCTTTTCTTCGCTAAAACTCAGAAACTATATATGGGGTGCAAACTTGCGAGCCCCGTGTTTCAATTCATAACAAAAATATTGTTTTAATTTCATTTGTTTGAATTGATTAAGATGCATGAGATTGAATGGTATATAAATTTGGTCTTAAAATATACATTTTTGAAATGTTTGTACTTTTGAAGACTAAATTATAAAGTTCAATGGTCCATATCAAATTTTAATCTAGTCTAGACTACTTTCAATATTATGAAACCAAAATCGACCGGATTGAATCAAATCGGTCTATTGAAATAAAAGTCTCTAGTTATAAAGATATGTAGCGATGATACATGTTTCTAAAATATGTGTAGGTACAATTGATGTTTACACTTTACACAAAATAAGAAACTTAAAACATAGTCAACCAATATAAGAATTATGTTCTTACAGTCACTTCTTATATTTCTAAACAATATCATGTCATCCTAAAACATATTTCCCGTGAGTACTTAGATTTCTAAATAGAAAAAGTCAATCAATGTAATGATAAACATACAATGAGGCGTGTGATATATTAATTTAGCAAAAAGAATCTTATAAACATGATCTCTAACCCAATCCAGATCACTTCCTTAATTTACCACATGGAACTATATCGAAAATGCAAGACGCAAACAGTGTAACTCATATATTTTCTTGAGCAATATCATTTGCTTTGTTTTGGTTTCATCATAATATATTTGCATACATTTTATGTAAACAATTCAGTAATGTCAGTTTTACATTCCAACGACAATAATACTTTATTTAACATAAATAATACAAGTTGTATCTATAAGTATCTTATTACATAAGTATGAAATAAAGTCATCAACCATCAATACCTCTATCATATAGGTTGTTGTACTTGTTTGTCTTTCATACAATCATCTTATGTACAAACTGAAAAAATTTAGTATGTTCAAGAGTCATGTTAAAGTGATATTGCTAATTAACATATGATACTAATTAGTCACACTAACAAAAACTTGATATAGTTGATTATTTATTATAAATTGATATTAATGAATATTCAATAAACTCTTATAATTAATTGGAAATTATTTATTTCATGGAAATATTAATTTTTATTAGCAAGTAACATAATATATCATATGGTATGATTTATTAAGTCATATACATTATTTTGGACTAAAAAGACTCTTTTGTCTTTTAGCTAAAAGTTAATGTTTATATCTTATAAAGAGTTATAAGAATTTTATAAACTTCTCTTCTCTCTTTCTCTCTCTCTCTCTCTCTCTCTCTCTCTCTATATATATATATATATATATATATATATATATATATATATATATATGAGCTAGTTTATAGGAAACAAGACATGGTCTTTTAATTATAATAAGGGAAAGTAAGCATGACTTGAGAGGCATGTGAGACATGTAGGATTTAGAGTATGGAGTGTTTAAAGTGTTAAGAACTCTTGGGTAATGATTTAGCTTTATGAAGGCTTTCATTTACTCATTTTTTACTCACAAAAACTGTAGCTCCCTCATACTCTCTCATATTCTCTCTTGCAAATAAGTGTTAAAATATTACTTGCTTGCATTTTTCTCTTTTTAAATCATATTTGGATATGGACTTAAAGATTAAGTTTTCTTACAAAGACTAACATATTTACATAAAATTGAGTTCTTATTGGTTCTTAAAGGTTCCACATTCTCCATTAACTTCCAAGCCTCCCAAGAGGACCCAAAGATCTACAAAGGTTGTTATTTCTTCATCTTCTTCTTTGGTGCTTGTCTTTCTTTCCAAACTTTGCAAGAAGATCCATGGTTGGTTATAAACTTGTTTTATGTTATTATAAATCAAAGTCTTCTATTGCTAAATCTCTTGTTTTTTAAACTAGTTTTTGAATAAAAACCCAACAATTGGTATCAGCCACCTTGCAAGTTTGGTTAGATTTTATGATTTTTGGAAATCTTAGTTTTTGGAGAATATGATAACTTGTTTTTGTATAAAAATAAATTCATACATGTTTTTTTTTTTTTTGACAACTTCTTAATTGTTATTTTATGTGACAAAAGCTTACATGCATTTTTTGTCACTTAAAGTTGTCTTAGTAAAACAAAGGTTGTTTTATGTTTATATGTACTTTAGAGTGCATAAACAAGCCTTGGAAAATTTATATCGTTGTTTGTGTGATTTGATTTAAATGGTTTTATAGTATTCTTTTATTCATAAAGTATGTAATAAAAGTAGCTAGTTTTTTTATTCTTGTTATTTTAATGTAATAGATTATTTTTAGACCAAATTTATTTTATAAAATATTTAACAAGATGAAGATGAATACCATTTTTTGAAGAACCATGGAGACTCACGGTTGTTATTGCAAGTGGGAGCTTGAAGATCACATGAAGAACAAGTTGTAATATTTAATCTCTTTGTCCCTTAGGAATGACTTAACACTTTTTGTGTTGGCTCATAAAAGTATTAACTAGATCAAGGCTTGTTTATGCTAAATATCCAGAGCTTATGAGTCTCCTAAGCTTCTGACAATATCTACTAACCTGGAAAATTTTATCAACAAATGGGTTAGGCTATGAGGAGCTTAGCGAGTATGATCTCATGGCTAGACATTATGGACGATGTATAAATGAACATTATGGTTCATACATCAATGTGCAAGCCCATACATTCTCAAAGCAACAA
Source organism: Lactuca sativa (assembly GCF_002870075.4). Classification (NCBI taxonomy): domain Eukaryota; kingdom Viridiplantae; phylum Streptophyta; class Magnoliopsida; order Asterales; family Asteraceae; genus Lactuca; species Lactuca sativa. The sequence continues at coordinate 125,175,117 of NC_056630.2, read as the reverse complement.
ACTCAACATCAAAAGTTAGCTTGGGGGTGAAATATTACATAAGTCAAAGTACGTTGTCGTTTATGACAAATCTCATATAAACTTCACAAGTGAATAAACAATATGGTAGATGTTCCTCAAATAAAAATGTTCTCAGTAATCAAAATCCAAACAAGACCTTATAGATCAAATAATACTCATGTGAGTTACAAAACACTCAGAAAAGATAATTCGATCAATAAATAAGTGTACAAAACTTGATACTTGTCCAAAAATATATACTTTTAGGAAGAAAAAATCCAAATGGATAATGCAATGCATGCAATTACCCCAACCCAATTCAATCTCAAAGTCCAACTCACAACAATCATTGTATGTGAATAACTTATAACATGCAACCAACTTTGTACTCGCATTCGATAACAAAATAATGATGGTCGGTTGCGAAGAATGCACGACAGTCAAAATTGTCGAGTCGCGCTAACACTCACAAGCAAGGCACTAGGGGCCATCCAACCTAGGTCACACGAGGGGTAGCGAGCCTCTACTCGTGCTCATTAGGATTGTCTAAAAATATACTCCTAGACAAACGACAATCAACAACAATTGTCCATTGGATACCCATACGGGCAACTAGAAATCAAGTACATGCACAACTAATCCCCATTGGGTACTCGGGACCACAAAATCACACCCATCATATCATGATATGCATGTATGCAACAAGTATGATGTTAAAAATCTATTTTCTTAAAATAAGCATTTTTAGCTTTATATCAACCAAAAGCAATTATGAAAATATAATTTTATGAATGCACAACTAATCCCCATACGGGCAACTAGAAATCAAGTACATGTTAGATAACTTCAAAACCCAAAACCAATATACTAAAGTATAAGTTTAACCCCTACAAATAAATCCATTTGTCAAAAACATGTCCTTAGTTCAAAAAGGACGTCCCAAAAAATAAACTATCACAACGACAAAACGAAGCATATATTGTACATGTAGTTTCCAAATAATATACATACATGTAACATAGCACATAATGGAAAACACAAGTAAGATACTCATTGTGGGGACAAGTGTTCCAAGGTGAGTGTACTCACCTTAAGTCCTAAGCTTGCAACACCACAGATCTTCTAATCATGGACTATGCTATTTCCAACTCCAAATTTCCCAAATAAAAGACCTAGTATCATTACAAGGTGTTAAAATACTATAATACTCTTCTATGGGTCAACTTAATATTCTAAGCACAAAATATGCCAAAATCATCTAAAGTGAAATTAGGATGCCAAAAGAGACCAAATAAGTGACTTATGCTCAACACATGAAGATTACAAGGATAAGATGGAACAATCAAGAAATGTGTGGTTACTAATGAACATGAAAACATAAATTTTGGGTCGTATTTCTCATTTTGTCAATCAACTTTCACTAAGGCTTCAAAACAAATTCAATGATCCCAAAAACTTAAAATACTTGTTTAATTACTTCAAATGACATAAGAAATGATCCTCGAGTGGTTCATATCCTTGAAATAACTTTAAAACTCCTAGACTTTTTATAAAAGTCATTTTAAAGGTCAAAGAGCATAAAAAATTTAAAATTTGAGGAATCGTTTCAAAAGACAATTTATTTGATTCCATAATAAATGCTCCAAAACCATATCATAGAGGAATAAGGATGCTATGAAACTTGAAGCTTGAAACATAACCCATCACCAAAAACCAATATTCTTAAAATTTTTAAACCTTTAATTCTCAATTATGACACCAGATGGATAAATTGCTATATAAATCATCAAGTATGATAGAATGGCATCTAGATACAAAACTAAGATCAATACATGAATTAAAACTTGGAACATAGTTCCACAATCATCAAGATTAGGAATTCCAATTTCAAGTAAGGCGTTGCATAAATATGTTTGTCAAATGGATCATAGATTGGCATGGAATACATAATCTAAGCATAACATCAAACTCATATCATTGTTTGAAACCATGGAACTTGATCTAAAACACTTAGGGCTTGAAAGTACCCAAACCATCACATGAAAGCTAAACTTGAATCAAACACTAGAAATTTCACCATGAATCATGAATTAACAAATGTATCATAGATTTGAAAGAACATAAGCAATCTAATCACAAATTCAAGCTTATATCATTACTTGGCATACCATTTTAATATTTGAAGATCTAGGGTTTTGGAAACCAACCAAACCACATCCAAACTCACAAATCTCAAAACTATTAATTAGTTAGAGCTTAAAGTTGGATCAAGGAATAGAGTCACATCAAGTATTTCACAATAACAACTAGGGGTGGCAAATCGGGTCATCGTGTCATGTTTTTGTCTGACACGACACGACACGACAATTTTTAACGTAACACGAACACGACACGACACAATGTCGTGTTTTTTTTAACTAACACGAAAACGAACCGATTAAAAAACGACAAACACGACACGAGACGACACGACAAATATAACATAGTAAAAAAAATTAGTTTATTTATTTAATATTTAATCATACATAACACGAGAACACGACAAAAACGAAAAACACGACAAATAAATACTATATCGTGTCAATTTCGTATCGAATTTTAAACACGAACACGACACGACATCGTGTTTTTTACACTTAACACGACACGAATACGAATTCGAATTTCAGTTTCGTTCAGATTTCGTTTCGTGTCGTGTATTTTTATCGTGTCGTGTCAACAATTGACACCCCTAATAACAACCCGATTTGAGCATGATTTCGGATTTTACCATTGATGGTTAAGGAAACTCATCAAAACAACTCCAATCTCATAAATCTCACAACCATTTGTTGGTTGGAGCTTGGAGATGGATTAAGGAAATAAACTACATCATTAATCTCATATACAAATCACCAATGGAGTATGAAATTTAGATTTACCATTTCATCATAACCCTAATGAGAATTTGGAGAAAAATAGGAAAAGGAACTAACTCTTATGCGATATCACCAAAACACTAGGGATTAAGTGGGGAAAATCGATCATAGAGGTGGAAGGGAATCTAGAATTTAGTGGGGAGGAATGAGTAAAAAAAGTAGCCAACAACGTTAATACAAATTAGTCATGCGACAAAAGTGTGACGCATCCCAAGGGGCGCGACGCGTTCCATGAGTTTGGCACAGTTGGCAGTTTTGGTCCCCCTCTCTAATTCTCTTTCATTATCGGTCCCTAATTTGGCTAAAAACTTAATAAAACTTATCTTTACCCTACAATTGGTCCTTCACCATCATACTCATGCAAACCTAGTCCGGGATGCTTATTTGGTCAAACCCTCCGGTCAAAAACAAGTTTCACTAAATTGTCACTATTAGTCTCTCTTTTACAAAAGTCTTATCTAACGCCAAATCATCTATCATGTTTTATTTAAATTAACAACCAAGTTATTATTTTTATTATTCTAAAATATTCATTTGATTTATTCATTTATCTCATAGCAATTTATTTTAATTGAATTTAAGAAAAAAAATTAATTTTACCAAAATGCCCAAAAGCTTTTAGTCATAAAAACATAATGTTACACCCAAACTCTATAAAAGTTATGTCCATTTTCAAATTTAGTTTAGTACGATCTCTGTCTCTTTATATTCACATTTGGGCTTTTGTGGTTGAGATTTTGCATTTTCTCAACCACTTTTTGCTGAATACAAATAAATTGTTAATTTAGTTAGTAGAGATATAATAACAAACTATTTACGGGTGACTTATATATATATATATATATATATATATATATATATATATATATATATATATATATATATATATATATATATATATATATATATATATATATATATATATATATATATATATATATTAGTTGTTTACTCGGGGCAAAGCGGCGGACAACAAATGGTGTTGTTTTGGCGAATATTTTCCGGCAAACAAATATAATTGTGTTTTTTTTTTGGGTTTAAAATTAAAATGTGTACATGATTTTGGTTGAAAAAATATGTACATGTTTTTGTACGTACATATGTTGGGTTAGAAAAAAAGATATTGTAATTTTGGGTTGATAATTGACATTGATAAGGAAAAATGTCGATCCAGTAACAATTGTCATTTTCGAAAAATATTCATTGGAATAAAATATAATATGTTAGTTTAAATTTCAAAGGGATATTTATTTATACAAAATTAGGTAATCTAACAATTATAAATGTGTTTTTGACGGAAATAACAAAGGGGTCGTTTGATTTGTCTACTAATTGGTCAAGAGTTAGGACCCGGTCCTCAATCCGAAGTAGCTTGTTTGTTTTCCTTTCTACACCTTTAAACTCGGTCCAAATTAAGGATCCAGTCCTTATTTTTGTGTTGATTCGGTCCAAGAAAAAATATTCGATGACCCCTCTATTATACTCATTTTCCATGCTTCCTTCTTGGTTCTCTTTCAAATCAACACATAACTTCTCCTTCCACCACCACCAGTTCTGCAATCGATTGTCGGACACCTCCTCCCCATCGTCTTCTCTAACGCCGTTCACCTCCTTCAAGAACACAAGTTCTCCTTCAATCAATCACATAGCTTTTCCACCTCTCACCAAGGGTCCTCTTCCTCTTTAATCAATTGTTTGAATCAATAAATGAAATCAATTTCATAAAATTGAGGTTTGATTGCTTGCGATTTCAATTTTGCTTATTTTCAGTAAAATCAATTAATGAAATCGATTTCAATTTTGCTTATTTTCAACTTCCTAAAAAATTTAATTCAAGTTACTACTTCTTTCTCTAAATCTATAGTTTATGTTTAGAGATTCAAGAAGATTGTGATGGCATTATCTATTCTTTTGACAAAGGCTCGTGTTTTTGTTTGTGGGTCTACAATTGGAACCCTTTTTGTATTTGATAACTAGTTAAATGGATAATTATTTTGGTATCACTATTAAACAATACTCAATAATAATCAATATGTGTTCCGTTTTTTAATTTTGTATTATGTTCTTTATTTTTGAAGTTTTGATTCTCATACGTTCATTGAAACTGAATCATTTGGAGTTCAATTTGGAATTTCATGTGTTGTCTTTTTGGGATTATATATTACTTGTGAATCATTTGGAAAACTGCAATGAACTTAAATGTTGGAGGTTAATGATATAAAATAAAGAAAATTCGATCATTGATATATTATAAAAATGTTGTTTGAGGGTAATATAATCATTTTGCACAATCAGTTAGATGCAAAATCAAATAACAAGTTTCAGTTAGAAGGTAACTCGGTCAGAACTTCTAACATGGCTTTCTTAACTAAACTAAACATCAAAACTCGATCCCATCTAAATGCTGCAACTCATCAAAAAATTCATCCACAACAAATTACATTTTAAAACATTATGTAATAAATTAATAATGTAGTATACCTCGTGGCATATGGATGCTAAATATCCAAAATACATCCAAGTTTGATCTTACTAAATTATACATTCATACCCAATCTACAATTGACTTTTTGTAGCTACGACTTTCACTTTAAAAATATACACCTATTTAACACTAAGTGCATGTAATTATCAACATCTTGACATAAATTTGAAGAAATCAAAACATTAAAATAGTCAAAATACTCGACCTCGAATACTTTAATTCTATGGATTGCTTCATCTTCTTTTATGTCCAATCGTAAATGTTCATATCATGTGAGAGAATCCAGTCTTTCTTATAGCTCACTTGTATGTGTGTACATTTGAGCATAACATTCTTTTCAAGTAAAGAAGGGAATCAAATTAGACCAAATGACACATAGTTACATATGAATAAATATGATATACCAACCTATTTCTCCATGTGTAGTGCAACAAGAGCAACGACAAATGACTTTATAGAAGAATCAATTCAAAGAAAAAATATTAGCACCTGAAATGGAGATGAAACTCTAGAAAGTCCAAGAAATCATAAAAAGATCTTACATGCTCTGATTTCTATGTTTGAATATTTCATGTTGTTATAAAGCAAAGTGTAACACTCTGTTCCAAATCAATTCCTAATTCAGGGTTGTGGCCCGAAGATTGGTCATCATATGGCTTATGGCCTTTGGAAAGGTGATATATAGGCCTATTTGGGTGTGAGTAATGTAATTGAGGTTATTCGGGTGTTCGGTTTGTGTTTTGGAGGCTAAGGGTATTTTGGTAAAGTGTCGGTTTGGGCTTTTATGGAAATTGGATTTTTATTCGGGAAGTTTTAAGGCAATTATGAGATGATAAAAGCGTAGAGCTTCTCCTTACCTTTTCATGGATATAAGGATCGTAGAAATCGGATTTGTAATGAAGAAGTTATTGCCCTCGGAATAATTTAGGGTTTCGGGAAAACCCTAGTACGCGAGGCGTACATGGGAAGTACGTGGGTGTATTGGTGCGAGGACCATTACACGAGGTGTACATTGACGTACGTTGAGCGTAGTTAGTAGATGGATCACGAAGCCTCGACCTCGTACGTTAGGCGTACCAGGAGTGAAAGAAACCCTAATTTAAGTGTGTTGTACCATATTTAAGCACCTTAAGTCTTTTGGGTTGGCTTCTTTACCAGCCTCCAAACCTCTTAAAAACGTAAATCGGCCCTTAAGCCTTCCTTGTGATATTCTTGAGCTCTTGAGAAGATTTTGGTGGTTATTTTGCCCTTTGTGAAGGAATTAAAGAATATTGGAAGTGCCTTGCTTGGTGGGAAGGTTTTAGATCCAGAATCATCACCTTTGTTTCAAGCTTTTTGAGGTATCAAGTTCAAACCTTGCCTTCTCCATGCTTAGATCTCTTTATATATTGGTTTTTATGCTTTTGGTCCCTTTTTGGATTGGTTTGAGGAGTTGGGACGTTTTAAGGACTTATTCTTTTAGATTTAAGCTTGTTATGGATTCTTTAAGCATAAAGGTGCAAGTTTTATGGGATTTTTGGTCACTTGCATGCATTTAGTCACCTATAAGTCCTTTTGAGTTTTAAGAATTTCATTTAGCCATGCATGAATGTAAAGTTAGCAACTTTACGTGATAATCCAGCTCAAGATGTCAGATCTACATTTTGGAGCAATGTCTTAAGGGATTAAGAGTTGAATGCGAAAGACGACTGAATGGGAGGAGTACGATGGGCGTGCAAGCCTGTAAGCACAGCGTACAAGCCCTAAAGCATGTACGCTTAGTATACAGTTGAGTACGCCCCGCATACTCAGTCAGTTGGCTTCGGACGTTTTGGGCTTCGATTTGGGCCATTCTTTTGGGATTTGATGCTTAGGGATTTGTGGGCCATCTGAATGCAATTATTATTTTGGACTAGGAATGTATTGGGATTTAAGGCAAGGATCATGTAAGGGGTTTGGGCCCAATTTGGAAAATTGGGCCATGTATGGGCCTTGGGTGTTTATTTGGACTTTAGGCCTTTGGATTGTTAGTTTGGGCCTAGGTTTGGGTCATGTTGAGTAAAGGGTAAAAAGGTGTTCTACCCTAATTTAGGCACTTAGTGTGGACCAAATCTGATTATTGATGGATTAATATTTTGGTATTTTGCAGCGTAAGAATTTTAGCGAGGCAGCGGCCAAAGATTCTTTCTATGGGATTCAATATACTTATGGATCAAAGGCACCAAGGTCAGCCCTTTGGATTCAATATCATATTGAGCATGTTATTGTACTGTAGTGATATGTTAGATCAGTATCTTGGTATATAGGATGTTGTTATGCTTAGTGGTATGTAGATTTGCTCGATTGTCTGTTTACTGGTTATATGTTGATTGATGGTTGAGGTTTTACTGCTATGTGCGTGAGCCAATAAACCGGGGGCATTCCAACCTGATGGTTGATTGGACCTGAGGGTATTCCATCCCAATGATGATTGGGTGTGTATACTTCCATTCCAACCAGATGGTTAACTGGGCATGGGATATTCTAATCTAATTGTTGATTAGACCCGATATGATTGTAGGATATATGGTGAGACTGGACTGATTTGTGCATCAATAGGCCTGGGGTATTCCAAATCGATGTTTGATTAGACCCGACATGTTTGGTATTCCAACCAGATGGTTGATTGGACCAAACCACTTATGATACAAGGGTATTCATCCCGGGGATGATTGAGCCTATCGTAGACATGCCTGGTATTCCAACCTGAGGCTGATTAGGCCAGGCATACGTATTTGAGCATGTCGATTATATATGTTATCTGTTTGTATGGTGGTATTTTTGGGGAACTCACTAAGCATTGTGCTTACAATTTGTTTCAGGTGCTTTAGATGGTTGTGGCAAGGCGAAGGCGTGACCGTACACAACCCTGGTTTTACAACTAATTGGATCTTGGGAGACACTGATTTTAAATAACGTTTGAAACAATGGTTTTTGTAATATGTCTAATAATAAAAGGGTCATTTTGAAAAGTTTAAATTTTGTTGAATTTTTAAGATGTTACAAGTTGGTATCAGAGTCTTGGTTTGAGTGAATTAGAGGAACACTCATGTGAATCCAGTCTCAAACTAAGGAAATGAAAAGATTTAAAAATAAATAAATAAATAATTTCCAAAATTGTTTTCAAAATAATCGAGAAGGGTGTGATGTGTACGATCTGTCGGAGCCAGTAAGTGACCCCAAATTACCACACTGTTAGTTAACATTATAATATGTTAGAACAACATGCTAGTGATAGGCTAGGGATCTTCAGGAATTGCATGAGAGAATTGTCTGATTATATGATGTGTGATAGCCTAGGGTCTTCCTTATATTAATTTGACATCATTACTGTAGTTTCTTAGTGTGTGCATCATAGTTATACATAACAAATATTCTATAGCCTGAGAATTCTTGATTTAGCTTTATTTCCTGTTCTTGTCTGGTTAGGGGCTTATCAAGTATTCGACTGTCTATAGGATCCAACGTTATGTATGATTAGCATGCACGAGTGGCTGCAGGGTTGGTCGAAGTTTCATGAGTGGGTGCGGTTCATAGCGGGTCAACGTGAGGAATGATTAACCACTCTCGAGAGAGTGAGGGCAGGGCGAAGGTGCACCCAAGATGTTGGGAGATAGAGATTGAGACTTTAGTATGAGGATCTGTCTGATTTTTTTGTGTTTTAGTGCCAATCGGATCCTCTGCTCGAATGTTGCTTGCTTTGTGCTTTGTAGGACCCATGTTAATGTGAGTTAACCATCAAATGAATACATTAAATCACATGTTATGAATGTTAAATAATCTTAGAATGAAGGACTTGGACCTATTGCACAACTCTTGTCTGAGTCGAACTAGTGTAGGGTTGAGTCCTTTAGTCAAAAGATTATTTAAGCTTTGTTGCATGTAATTGTATTCATGAAGTGGTTAGATGACATTAGTAGGGGTTCTTCAGCAGCTGATGGCAAGGGAGGTGGGTGGGAATCCTAGGATATCCTAGGGAGTATTTTAGTGTGGTTGTTTCGCTGAGGAGAAGGTATTGAGGATATTATTATGAGTAAGTCTTGTAGGACCGGGGCTGATCGATGAGGAAAGTATGGATAGGTGTGTGTCACACCCCCTAACCGGAACGGCGGAAACGTTCGGGGGCGGATGACGTCATGTATAGTATCACAAAAATTGCATAATAGTAATCAAATTACAACCACCATCACATTGATAAAGTATAGTCTTAAATCCGTGTTCAAATCAATGTATACTTGACACCAAAATGTATAGCAAAAACTAAAAGACATGAGTCTATGGAGCTCCGTCTTCTCAAAACCTGTGAATATTTCTTAGGAATACAAGTAGTTTTGAAAAGAGTGTCAACAATTAAGTTTATTAGTTCATAAGCATGTTTGTAGCTGAAATCTGCTATTTATTCCTTGAAAATGTAAGTATGTTTTCCCAGAAAATCCTATATTTTCTGTTGTAATGTGTTGTAGTCTTAATACTCTAAGACCAAAACATGTAAATGTTATTGTACTCTGAGATAGTATAATGTAGTTTTAATTCACATAAAACCATGAAAACTATGTTTTCTCTGTACTAGAATAGTATTTTGCATTTGTACTTTATAAAAATTGTGTAATTGTGAGTGTCTAGAATTACCAGTTGTAATGTAAAATATTGTATTATAGTTTTATTATTTAATAAAACTATGTGAAGTTGTTTACTTGTTCATACACTAATCGTATTGTTTAATACCAGATTGTGAGTTATCATAACCATGCTTGATGACCTAAGATGGTCTGAACACGACGTTCTCCAGGCGTCGTAATCGGTACGATATTTTGTCACCCCAGGCTTGCCGGCCTAACTGTAATGAATAGTTAAGGTGTGGGATTGTCAATCCCGTATAGATCTATACGCAAGTGTTACGCTCTCCCTCCAGGAGACTCTGATTATAATTTCAGGACTTGGTTGGTACTTAAATAAGTACGTGAAGCGTGTCTCACAAATGCTATATGGACAGTTATATGTAAAATAATGAAAAGTTATCATGTAATAGATAAATTGTAAGTATATCTCATAAACTATATTTATTATAGCTTATATGTTTTTTATCCACAATATTTTATGAGTAAGTAACTAGTGCATGTGATCCATAAACTATATCTATTATAATTTATATGTCGATTTTCCGTATTGTATTATGAACTTTGAAAAATAATATGTAAGTTCCATAAACTATACCTATTATAGTTTATATGTTTGTGTTTGAATATAACGAAAACTTTTGTATTGTTAATAATTCGTTAAATTTAAATTATAAAATCCATGATACTGTTGTCCCGTGAAATTCACATTTATGTTCAAATAGTACTGAAATAGATTGCAAAAATAACATTTTTGTTTTACAAGTTTTAAATGGTTTTATACTTATATAAATATAATATTTTTATAATAATGATTAAAAAGGCGGTCGAATAAATAATTTCACCCTAGGCCCACAACCAAACAAGGAACATGAAATAGAGTAAAATTATCAATTCTAAGCATGTTGAACCTTAATTATAATATATATATATATATATATATATATATATATATATATATATATATATATATATATATATATATATATATAGGAGTAGGTTCAAATGAGAACGCCAAAAAGGTTGAGAATGCGAGAACAAATCTGAACCATATAAATATTAAAATCTAAGGCTATTATCAAACAGACCATTTATGTTAATTCTAAATTTTTTGGCATTTAAGTGTAACTTCAAAATGTTAGAAGGGCATGTTAGTAATTACAACTTTCCATGATCCTATAATTTCTCACTCTCTCACCCATTTACTTCCATTTTCCCGTATTTCTCTGTCTCTCTCTATATACTTAGGGTTTCTTCAATAAGATCGCCTCCCTCATCTGCACACCAACATTTTCGTCCACCATAGAAATTTTTTTCGGCCGAGCAAAAGCTCCGATCTGCGTTGTTATTGACGAAAACGATGACAACAGGGTTGTCGGCGATAGACGATTGCTCAGAGCATATACATGTACATTTCTGATTCCAAAAATGAAGACTCTATCGTGCGAAACATGTTGCGGCTGATTCTTTTTAAAATCGATTGTTCTTTTTTTTTTTTGTAGATGTTGTCGGCGATAGAGACAATTGTTAAGAGCATACACATGTATATTTCTAATGCTAAAAATGAAAACCTTATCGTGCGAAAGGTTGTTGCTGATTCTTTCAAAATTGATTGTTCCTTTTTTTTATTACCGGTTGATCTTTGCATGTTTTTGTGCCTAATTGATTTTTACATTTGATTTTCATGAGTTAAAACAAATGATGAAGAATTTTGAAATGTAAGAACTCGTGGAGCATAATTTCCTTTAAACACATTATGGGCTTTATCACTAATTATTTTCTTATTAATTTGAGTTTATTGGTATTGCTGCAAGTTTGGTTTTATGGGAGTCACTGTTTATTCTTAAATCTTTATTGTTAGAAAATAGTGGAATTTAAACTTAAAATATTATGTAGAGCACTAGCCCTCAATTTCAAGTAAATAGACTACCGGATTTTGTTATAGTTGGGTTTGAATTTTGAATAGAAGCCATTTGTAATGGTGTATTTTGTATAATTATTTAAGAATGTTTTGTTGTATTGTTCTTCTATGCATTAATCATTTAGGAATATACAGTTCTTTTATGCATTAATCATGTATGAAGATGTATTTTTTTATTAATGTGTAAGTCTTTTGTTTATGTATTAATCATTTGTGAATATGTGTTTTTTTGTGATTTAAGTCTTTTATTTAGTCAATATTAATTTATGAATATACTGTATTTTAGATATAATTGTTGTATAATAAATATTTTTATTCATTAATCATTATGAATATGTCGTTATTATTGTTTAAATTTATTATTCGTTAGTGAATATAACAAACACTACAAGAAACAAACAATGAGTTTTTCATTTTGAGAGATAACGTATGAAAATGGAACACAAATTGTGAACCGTATGAATAAAGTGATATAAAAGCTTTTATTTGTTCAAATTTATAAGAGATTACAAACTTATATTGTTAAATACCAAAATCAATCAAATTTAAAATTATTGTATTTTATTACAAACTTATATTTTACAGTATGTTAATGTGATATTTGAAAAATAATTAAGAAAACTTGACAAAATTGATATTTACCTTCCATTACTATTAAAATAATTATTTTTAAGAAAACTTTACTACGATTCCTAAATTTATGGAAACATAGATTCAATTTTAATTTCTCATTAATTAATGAAAATACATGGTTATAAATATACCCTTACATATTGAGTGGTCTAAAATTATTCTCGCGTTCTCAACCTTTTTGGTGTTCTTAATTAATCCTCTCCCTATATATATATATATATATATATATATATATATATATATATATATATATATATATATATATATATATATATATATATATATATATATATATATATATATATATGTTTTTAATAACAACAACGATTGACAAAATACTGAAAACATTTAGATATTAACACAAAATCTCTTGTATTACACTTGTATTCCCCCCTTAAAACAGTGAAAATTCATGAAAACGTAGGAGTATGAACTCACCTTGAGTGTGCTCTTGGATGTGAAACGGTGTAAATGACGATGTTCTTCGCGTTAAAATACGTGAATTATTCGATGTCCTAATAGTATTTAAACATATTATAATATGCGATTAATATGATACAAGTAATATAAGTGTTGTATAACACAAGTTTTTATGAATAAACTTACCGAAGCTTGAAGTATTTGGAAGCAAAATAGTTTCCTAAAGTTGTTTGATCTTGGAATGAAAGGAAAATAAGTTTGATAATTTAAGAGTGTTTGGGGATTGCTTTTCGTTTACTGGAAGTAAAAAGGACATGATTTCTATTAGGTATCTTAAATATGAAGTAAAATACGAGGCGGTCACTTGGTAAATCTGTAACAGCCCGGAATTTCAGGTATTGTTATAATTATGTTTTGGGTGTTTTAAGAGGGGACTCGGCGAGTTGGAGCCTAGACTCGCCAAGTAGGATCGCGGATCTGGTCGCGGGTTCGCGACTGGACTCGACGAGTCCGGATATGGACTCGGCGAGTCTGCGCTATTTAGCGAAAACCCTAACCGTTCAGGTATGGGACGTATATGAGGGACCTTATGGCCGTCATTGTTCACCCTAGCCTTCTGAGAGAAACCCTATTTCGATTGTGAGCATCTGGAGCAAGGGTGAAGACCATTGTTGATTTTGGAAGTGTTGTTTTGCAAGGAAGAAGAGGCTTGGTTAAGGGAACAACAAGAGAAGCCACGTTCTGAGGATTTGGGGACATAGAGAGCACGTTATTCAGGTAATATTTCGAGTGCATTCTCTTATGTTGATGTGTATATGGATTTAGGGTTTATGGAACCCTTTTGTGGCTAGATTAAATGTTACCTTAGTCCCCCAAACGATTGGAACCCTGTATTGGGACCTTTGGAGGTCCAGAATGTCCCATGCCTGAGCATTTCGGGAATCAATGAAGGTTTTGGATTGGAATCCGTATGCCTTAGGTCAAAATGTAAATTATGAGTCATGGGGTGTATTATGAGCACCGAAGTGAGGACATTACATGATGAATCAGGCTAGGAAGGCCAGACCTATGAATGGTCGGAGCAGTTCTGACCTTAGAAAGCAGTTTGAGCGGTTGCATGGCATGGACTCGCCGAGTCCGATGAACAGACTCGGCGAGTAGCTTGAAGATTAACTGGGACTCGTCGAGTTGTTCTTCAGACTCGGCGAGTTGAGTCGGGGTGGCCCCGCGATTCTTCCAGGAGGAACTCGTCGAGTCAAGGAGGATACTCGACGAGTAGAAAGGGAATCTTAGAGAATTGGTGAGGACGTCTAGACTCGCCGAGTCGCCCTAGCACTCACCGAGTCCGGTCAAGTTGACCATTGACCGTTGACCGTTGACCAGAGTTGACCTATGTCTGACTTCTTAGGGATAGTCAAACTTAAAAGATAAACGTGTTAATAAGAGATATATGATGTTATAGGGAGATTGTAGTTCGGCGGATCGAGCACGAGTGATTTCGGGATTTGCCAGCTTTCGATATTCACGAGGTGAGTCTTCTCACTATGCTGTACCCGGAAGGGTTTGACTGTGTGACCGGAAGATCAAATATGATATGTGATATATGTGCTATATGTGGTAAGTTATTTATTATACGTGCTATGTATGTTATGGGCCGGAAGGCGATTATATTATGGGCCGGAAGGCATTATGTTATGGGCCGGAAGGCGATTATGTTATGGGCCGGAAGGCGTTGTGTTATGGACCGGAAGGTCGGCGTGGGTAGGACCGGAAGGTTTACCCAGCAGGGACGGAAGTCCCCTGAGACACATGGACCGGAAGGTCAGGGCCTGGAAAGGCGTATGTGCGTAAGTTGTATATTGGGGAACTCACTAAGCATTTATGCTTACAGTTGTTATGTATGTGTTTCAGGTACTAGCGAGGACCGTGGGAAGGCGCCGGCGTGATCTGTATACACTGAAGGATGTTTTGTGATCTTGGGATTTAGATGATTTGTATTTTGACATGACACTTGAAATGTTTATGCCTTGTTTTGAATGAAACTACTATATTTTGAAATGAAAAATTTGTTTGAAAATTTACGGTGTTACAAATTGGTATCAGAGCCTTGGTTTGAGGGATTCGGGTGCACCTTCGTGCGTAACTGAACTCAAACCGAGGATTTTAGGAAAACTTTTAAAAATAAAGGCATAAACTTTTACGAATGATTTTGTGGTAAACAAGAAAGAAGCAGTGTGTACGATCAGTCAGCGCCCGAACGGTAAAGATCCCCAAAATACCTTACAATGTTATGTTATGAGATAAGTTATGATATGAAATGTTATGCATGCTAGAAGACTAGGTATTCATGATAGGACTAGAGTGGCCTGATTTGTGATGCCTTAGTCTAGGGAGTTTGCCGATATGAGATGCTTGATAGCGTGCAGGTAGATAGTGCATATCAAAAGTAGAGTACTCACTATCCGGGGTTTGGGGAGGAAGATTTGGGATGAATGCTGATGCGGTGTGGTCGGTAGTATTGGGCCCGTACTACCGAAGACACCGGGTCAGTGGGAGACCCAAGTAAGAATCCCTGGATATCGGAGACTGAGTATGGTTGCGTTATCAAGTGCGATTATACTCGATGGAGTCTCTGATAGTTTTATGTTGTATTTCAGAGACATCATGGTTAGACCACGCCATGGAGCGAGTTCGAGCGGTGTGAGTGACGAGGAGATTCGTCAGATGATTCATGAGGAGGTGGCTGCAGCGACCCGGGCTGAGATTCCGGAGATGTTTGGGTCTATTAAGACCACCTTGATGGAAACTTTTGAGGAGCGGTACGCCGCATTGACTGAGGCTGCAGCCGCTGCAGCTACCGCAGCTGTGGCCGCTGCCAGGCCACAGGGGGGGTGACTCGTTGCTGTTTCGGGAGTTCAGCAACACGAAGCCACCTGAGTTTGATGGGACGCAGGATCCGATTGCTGCGATGAGGTGGATAGCTGATATTGAGGGGTGCTTCTACACTTGTTCATGTCCGGAGCATCTGAGGGTACGGTTCGCCTTAAACCAGCTCCGTTTGGGAGCGAAGGATTGGTGGAAGTTCGTGACGGCGAACTTCACATTGGCAGAGATTTCAGCAGTGACATGGGAGGGGTTTACCTCTATGTTCAGAGACGAGTACGTTCCCCCGGTGGAGAGGGAACGATTGGTTCAGGAGTTCTTGACCCTCAAGCAGGGTACTGATTCGGTTGCGGTGATCACGCGGAAGTTTCATGAGAGGGCGATGTTCTGCCCCGAGCTGGTGTCCACAGAGCAGGCTCGGATGAGCCGGTACTTGGGTGTTTTGAGGAGGGATATCCGGGAGTTTGTGTCAAACTCCACCTATCATACCTTTGCTGAGCTTCAGGCGAATGCCAGGAAGCGCGAGATTGAGTTGGAGACCCAGGCCAGGGAGGAGGCCGAGTCTCAGCGGGTGGACCGGCGGCCGGCTCAGTCTCAGCCGGCAGCCAAGCAGACCAAGTCCGCCGATTCGAGGACGGGAGGTTCGAAGGGCCGCACTTGCGGAAAGTGCGGCAAGGGTCATGATGGGGCGTGTCGATCTGGTGCTTGCTACAAGTGTGGCAAGGAGGGGCACATTGCTAGGGAGTGCCCCAAGGGGTTTACGATTTGCTTTCATTGCAACCAGACAGGCCATCGGAAGGCCGAGTGCCCTCAGCTTCTTCAGGGATCCGCACCTACTGCCAGAGCTACATCGACTCGACCGGTGAAGGCCGAGGCCCCGAGGGCTCGTGGGAGAGCCTTTCAGCTGACTGCGGAGGAGGTCCGCGCTGCGCCCGATGTTGTGGCAGGTATGCTGTATTTCATGTATTTATTTTGATGTCGAGATGTTATGCTTATGTTATGATATGCGTAGGTACTTTCCTCGTGAACTCTGTGACTGCTTTAGTGTTATTTGACTCGGGTGCGAGTAGGTCCTTTGTATCTTTAGCTTTTAGTCAGCATATCAGCGTTAGTCGTGAGTCGTTGAGTCGGCCTCTGAGAGTTTCTATAGCTGACGAGAGAGTGATTTGTGCCACAGAGGTTCTCCGGGGATGCGTGCTAGAGATTTTCGGGGTTGAGTTTCCGATTGACCTGATTCCTATTGCGATGGGTGATGTCTGTGTCATTGCGGGCATGGACTGGTTGAGCCGATTCGGCGCCGTCATCGACTGTGAGCGTCAGTTGGTGACTATACGAGACCCTAGTGGGGGAGTTCTTTCGGTGTACGGCGAGGGTACCCGTTCGGGATCAGCTTTTTGTTCGGCCGCTAGGGCGAGGCAGTGTCTACAGCAGGGCTGTAAGGGTTTTGTGGCATATGTGATGGATACGCGGGAGGTTTCCGAGAGACCGAGATCAGTTGAGGAGGTTCCAGTGGTGCGTGAGTTTCCAGATGTTTTCCCCGAGGAACTACCGGGAGTACCTCCTGTGAGGAAAGTAGAGTTTGGTATCGATATGGTTCCGGGGGCCGCGCCCATTGCTAAGGTGCCTTATCGTCTTGCACCTCCCGAGATGCAAGAGTTGTCCTCGTAGCTTCAGGAGTTGCTGGGGAAGGGATTCATTCGGCCGAGCAGCTCGCCGTGGGGAGCGCCTATTCTGTTCGTCAAGAAGAAGGATGGTTCACACCGGATGTGCATTGATTACCGGGAGTTGAACAAGTTGACGGTCAAGAACCGTTACCCGTTACCAAGGATCGATGATTTATTCGATCAGTTGCAGGGAGCATCCTGGTTTTCCAAGATCGATCTGAGGTCAGGGTACCATCAGGTGAGAGTGCGGGATGAAGACGTCCAGAAGACAGCGTTTAGGACGCGATATGGGCATTATGAGTTTGTGGTGATGCCTTTCGGGCTCACCAATGCCCCGGCTGTGTTCATGGATCTCATGAACAGGGTATGCAGGCCGATGTTGGATCGGTTAGTGATTGTATTTATCGACGATATTCTAGTGTATTCGAGATCTAGAGAGCAGCATGAGGAGCATTTGAGAGAGGTCCTTGAGGTATCGAGGTTGGAGAAGCTTTATGCAAAGTTCTCCAAATGTGACTTCTGGTTGCGGGAGGTCCAATTCCTAGGACATGTTCTTAATCAGGAAGGGATATTGGTCGATCCGGCCAAGGTGGAGGCGGTGATGAGTTGGGAGGTGCCGAAGTCACCCTCTGAGATCAGGAGCTTCCTTGGGTTGGCAGGGTATTATCGGAGATTTATTAAGGATTTCTCTAAGATCGCAGTGCCGCTCACCAGATTGACCCGGAAGGGTGTTGCATTCTCATGGGGACCCGGGCAGCAGACCTCCTTTGAGACACTTCGCCAAAGGTTGTGCGAAGCCCCGATATTAGCCCTCCTGGAAGGAATGGAGGATTTTGTGGTATATTGCGATGCATCAATCTCGGGGCTGGGTGCAGTGTTGATGCAGAGGGGTCATGTGATAGCTTATGCGTCGAGGCAGCTGAAGCCTCATGAGGCGAGATATCCCACACATGATTTAGAGTTGGGGGCAGTAGTGTTCGCTCTCAAGATTTGGCGTCACTACTTGTATGGGGTTCGATGTACGATATACACGGACCATAAGAGCTTGAAGTATTTGATGGATCAGCCCAACCTAAATATGCGTCAGAGGAGGCGGTTGGATGTGGTCAAGGATTATGATTGTGAGATCCTGTACCACCCAGGCAAGGCTAATGTGGTAGCCGATGCATTGAGCCGCAGGGCGGAGAGCACTCCACTGCGAGATGTATGTTTGAGGTTGACTGTGATAGCTCCAGTATTGGATGCTATTCGTGGGGCACAGGCCGAGGCTGTGCGACCAGAGATGCAGAAGAAAGAGCGGGTCGTTGGTTTGGTTTCAGAGTTCGTTGCGGATGGACGAGGGCTTATGACGTTTCAGGGTCGGATCTGGGTACCGTTCGTGGGTGGTACACGTATTACTTTGATGGAAGAGGCTTATCGATCGAAATTCTCGATCCATCCCGGGGCTACGAAGATGTATTTGGATTTGAGGAAAAAGTATTGGTGGCCCTGTATGAAGAGGAACGTCGCATGGTTCGTTGAGAGGTGCTTGACCTGCCGTAGGGTCAAGGCCGAGCACCAGAGACCGCATGGCAAGTTGCAGCCATTGGAGGTTCCCGAGTGGAAGTGGGAACAGATCACTATGGATTTCATCACCAAATTGCCAAGGACTGCCAGAGGAGTCGATGCCATTTGGGTGATTGTGGATAGGTTGACGAAGAGTGCACACTTCCTTGCCATCAGTGAGAGTTCTTCAGCGGAGAAGTTGGCGGAGATATATGTGAGAGAAGTGGTATCTCGGCATGGGGTGCCGATCTCGATTGTTTCAGACCGTGATGTGCGCTTCACTTCCAGATTCTTGAAGAAATTCCATGAGGAGCTGGGTACTAAATTGCATTTTAGTACCGCATACCATCCCCAGACAGACGGCCAGAGTGAGCGAACGATTCAGACGCTGGAGGACATGCTTCGAGCGTGTGTGTTAGATTTCGGGGGTAGCTGGGATGCATAATTACCCTTGGCAGAGTTTTCCTACAACAACAGCCATCATTCGAGCATTGGTATGCCACCCTTTGAGCTGTTGTATGGTAGGAGGTGTCGAACCCCCATTTGCTGGGGAGAGGTGGGGCAGAGAGTGATGGGCAGTACATAGATCGTGCTCCAGACGACAGAGCAGATTCAGCAGGTTAGACAGAGGTTATTGACCGCCCAGAGCCGACAGAAGAGTTATGCAGACAGACGTCGATCCGAGCTTGAGTTTCAAGTCGGCGACTTCGTTCTCCTAAAGGTCTCTCCTTGGAAAGGAGTGATTCGATTCAGGAAGAGGGGCAAGTTGGGACCCCGGTATATTGGGCCATTTCGTGTGATTGCAAGGATAGGCCGGGTAGCCTATCGTTTGGAGTTGCCAGCAGAGTTGGGGCAGATCCACGACACTTTTCATGTGTCGCAACTGAGGAAGTGTATAGCCGATGAGTCGGCAGTGGTTCCATTAGAGGATATTCAGGTGGATGCGAGCCTGAATTATGCCGAGAGACCAGTGGCCATCAGGGATCGGAAGATCAAGGTTTTGAGGAACAAGGAGGTACCTCTGGTGTTGGTTCAGTGGCAACACCGGAAGGGATCGGAAATGACTTGGGAGCCGGAGCGTGAGATGCGGGAGCAGCATCCAGAGCTATTTTCAGAGTGAGACTTCGAGGGCGAAGTCTAGTCCTAGTGGGGGAGAGTTGTAACAGCCCGAAATTTCAGGTATTGTTATAATTATGTTTTGGGTGTTTTAAGAGGGGACTCGGCGAGTTGGAGCCTAGACTCGCCGAGTAGGATCGCGGATCTGGTCGCGGGTTCGCGACTGGACTCGACGAGTCCGGATATGGACTCGGCGAGTCTGCGCTGTTTAGCGAAAACCCTAACCGTTCAGGTTTGGGACGTATATGAGGGACCTTATGGCCGTCATTGTTCACCCTAGCCTTCTGAGAGAAACCCTATTTCGATTGTGAGCATCTGGAGCAAGGGTGAAGACCATTGTTGATTTTGGAAGTGTTGTTTTGTAAGGAAGAAGAGGCTTGGTTAAGGGAACAACAAGAGAAGCCACGTTCTGAGGATTTGGGGACACAGAGAGCACGTTATTCAGGTAATATTTCGAGTGCATTCTCTTATGTTGATGTGTATATGGATTTAGGGTTTATGGAACCCTTTTGTGGCTAGATTGAATGTTACCTTAGTCCCCCAAACGATTGGAACCCTGTATTGGGACCTTTGGAGGTCCAGAATGTCCCATGCCTGAGCATTTCGGGAATCAATGAAGGTTTTGGATTGGAATCCTTATGCCTTAGGTCAAAATGTAAATTATGAGTCATGGGGTGTATTATGAGCACCGAAGTGAGACATTACATGATGAATCAGGCTAGGAAGGCCAGACCTATGAATGGTCGGAGCAGTTCTGACCTTAGAAAGCAGTTTGAGCGGTTGTATGGCATGGACTCGCCGAGTCCGATGAACAGACTCGGCGAGTAGCTTGAAGATTAACTGGGACTCGTCGAGTTATTCTTCAGACTCGGCGAGTTGAGTCGGGGTGGCCCCGCGATTCTTCTAGGAGGAACTCGTCGAGTCAAGGAGGATACTCGACGAGTAGAAAGGGAATCTTAGAGAATTGGTGAGGACGTCTAGACTCGCCGAGTCGCCCTAGCACTCACCGAGTCCGGTCAAGTTGACCATTGACCGTTGACCGTTGACCAGAGTTGACCTATGTCTGACTTCTTAGGGATAGTCAAACTTAAAAGATAAACGTGTTAATAAGAGATATATGATGTTATAGGGAGATTGTAGTTCGGCGGATCGAGCACGAGTGATTTCGGGATTTGCCAGCTTTCGATATTCACGAGGTGAGTCTTCTCACTATGCTGTACCCGGAAGGGTTTGACTGTGTGACCGGAAGGTCAGATATGATATGTGATATATGTGCTATATGTGGTAAGTTATTTATTATACGTGCTATGTATGTTATGGGCCGGAAGGCGATTATATTATGGGCCGGAAGGCATTATGTTATCGGCCGGAAGGCGATTATGTTATGGGCCGGAAGGCGTTGTGTTATGGACCGGAAGGTCGGCGTGGGTAGGACCGGAAGGTTTACCCAGCAGGGACGGAAGTCCCCTGAGACACATGGACCGGAAGGTCAGGGCCTGGAAAGGCGTATGTGCGTAAGTTGTATATTGGGGAACTCACTAAGCATTTATGCTTACAGTTGTTATGTATGTGTTTCAGGTACTAACGAGGACCGTAGGAAGGCGCCGGCGTGATCTGTATACACTGAAGGATGTTTTGTGATCTTGGGATTTAGATGATTTGTATTTTGACATGACACTTGAAATGTTTATGCCTTGTTTTGAATGAAACTACTATATTTTGAAATGAAAAATTTGTTTGAAAATTTACGGTGTTACAAAATCATCTTGAAAAGTGTGTCAAAAGGAATAAAAGTTGCAGATTTCGGCCGAGAAAGGGTTTGCGGTCATGATGGAAATCCTGATTTTGGTCTGAGGAGTGTGGAGCCAGCGAAGGTTTTCGTTGGGGATTTCGGTTGGTGCGTTCTCGGTCTAGCATGAAATCACCAAGTGGTGATTTCGGTCCATACATATTGGGACTTAATTCTCAACATCGAAGTTTATAAAAATGGAATATAATTCATTATATTTTGGAGTTAAAATTTAACCATTTATTTCGTTAACTTATGTTAAATTCGTTTAACAATGCTTTATCTTGTTTGACTTTTGTTGACTTGAAATAACTGGTTGTTACAGTGTGGAAGGTAGCATTGGATTTGTACTACTAGAAACACAAGATCCATACTTGAATCAATGAAAGTTTTGGGGATTCTGAAGGCTGGTCGGGGAAGATAGCATGGTTGGATACCATGATTCGTGGCAATAGCTCCGTATCTGACGATCTTTGGTTATGGTTTCTCAGGCATGGAGTTGGATCTGGAAATTGTTTTGGGCCTCAGTGGCGAAATCGATTTGGGTTGTTTGGTGCAGACCTAAATGAGCTTGTTGGTGTTGAGGTCTCGAAGATTTCGCTCGAGGCCGTGTATTCGAGTTGCAGGACTCAAGAATGGAATGACAATTATGATCGACGTGGGAATTACAGTTGGGAGTAGAATGGTTGAGTGATGGTTTGGTATGTCACTATCCATGGTGGGGATTTTGCCTTTTTCGTTTTCCGAGTTTGGGGAAGGAGTGAGCAGGCTTATGACCTTCAAGATGGGATGTAAGACCAACGTGGGTTCTGTTGGTCGTGGGGTCTGGCAACAGTATGTCAGCACAGGAGTGCGCAGGTGGATTGATGTGTTACGGATGTTTTGGGATGTGATTAAGGGTTCGTGTTTTTGGGTTATAGCAGGTTAGGTATCGGATCATCGGTTGGGATTGCAGGCAAGGAAGGTACGTTTTGGATCGTAAGTCGGTAGTTGCTTATGCTTTTGTGTGAAATCCTTAATGATAAGAGGTCATGATTGGAAAACTTTCAAAGGTATTCAGCTGAAATTCAGGATTCTCTTAGGATTGGTTTGATCCCTATCTGGAAGGTCATCCTACGTGTGTTATTCATTCCTAGGTTAGGAATGGTAGTACATGCTTAAGCCGGTTTGAGTTATGATATGGTTTCAAAACCAGTGGGTGGTTTTTCGAGCACTAAGTGGGGGAGAACTAGGTATTCTGCTTGGAGGAGCATTGACCTATTCGGGTTTGTGGAATGGAAATAATGGTCTTTGGGGATCTGGCAGTGCGAGTATGAGGGATCTCGGTTCAGGGTTGGACAAGAGAGGAGTATATAGCAGGTGGTGATTGTATGCATATGTTCATAAGACACTTTGATTGTCCCTCAACAAGAAGTGGATAATCAAGGAGCTTGTTGCAACTATTGGTTCCATTCGGGGCACCAACGAATAGACAAGGAGCCACTGGGATTACTCGGGTTAAGAATCTGGTGCGGAGGGAAATTGTCATTCGGTGGTATGAAATTCTATTTATGGTCTAGCTTGGGCAGAGATCGATCAGGGAATCCGTTTTAGAAACTGGTACATCCAGCTCCGCGTAGGTTTTGGTTCATTGGATTTAATGGCAATGTGACCTCAGTTAATGGTCGCATCATGGTCATTTAGCAAAGGTTCTCTGAAGGTTTTGAGTTGTGGCAGTTTAATTTTCGTTGGTCTTTGGGTATGTTCACCCTCAGTGGTGATGTCGAAGTTTGGTTCATATTAGGCTCAAGATTTAGTGGCATTCAGGGTACTTTGGATGTTTTTTCGAGCTAGTTATGTATGGGTGGAATCTATTCAGTCTCAATCAAGTATGGGATCTTTTTTCGATCATTCATGAGGATGTCTTCTGATTATGTTTGAGAGTTGTCGTTTCGTTGGAACTCTGGTATTCTTTCCTTTTTGGGATGAGGTTATGGGTTCCCTAAGGGTATGCATTATGGTAGATTCATTATATTTCCGAGAGCGGTGTAAGCGGTCTGGTTAAGATAACTTTGGTAGCAACTTGCTTTCTGAAAGGATTTGTGCATGGTAAGATTTTACTATGGTTGTGCTCAGTTCGTGTTGAGAGGAACATTGATTAGGTCCCTGCCAGGTGAATGAAGTAATGTCGACGAGATCGATGTAGTATCAGGAGTGTTCCAGACATTGGTTGTGGACTCCGTATCCATGATTGTTTCATTTCTTATAATAATGGTAATTTCGGTATTCATGCATTAATGGAGGCCGGGAGGCTCACCAATCAGTGGGTTTAGATAAAGGGAACATTTAAAGGTTGATGGGAGTAAGGATCGTATATCAAAAAGTCCCTGTCTAATGGTTGTAGCATAACTCCCGATTGTTCGCAAGTTGTTATTAGGGGTTGGTTACCAAGGTTGGGTATCAGTAATGTAGTCTCAAATCATGAAGTTCATTGTAAATGTTTCGGGTGATCTGCTAGGTGGAGGTACACTTGAGTTGATTAGGATCGGAGGTAAATGTGGAAATTCTTGGACTAATCATAATTACTCGTAGAAACGGTGGTTGGAATGACGTGTTAAGTAGGCAACGGTTCATTTAAGGTTTTAATTACATCTTATGGATTTGGAATTTGGTTGAAACTCGCGATTTATGTGTTTTGGGTACTTTTTTCCGTGGGTTTTGTGGTGTTCTTAGTCAAGCCAAGGGGTGGGTTCAATAAAAAGAATGAATATCAGTTCTAGAATATGGGTTTTAAAGTTTAGATCTATTGGGTTCCAAGTCTAGGGGATCATATTGATTGAGGCGATTCGGTCTTATAGTTAGGAAGTTGTAGATTATGTTGGCGTTGATGGTGTTCATCTGCATCGGTTATATAGTTGAGACTCGCATAGGAAATCGTCACCATATTTTTGAATCATATGTTTTTTTTTTCAGCAAGTCAATGTTAAGGAATATGTATGAAGGGTTATTAGTTGGAGGGTCAGAGCTAAAGGATGTTTCCAGTTCAATTGGTATAAAAAGACTCCTGTGATTGTGGTTCAGATTGATTCCACCTGTGTGGAAGTTAGGCAAGTTTTGGGGTTTCGGAATTATAGCATTAATGTTTTGACTCGTCAGTAAAAGGATCCGTATTTGTTCTCGGTTCGGAGTGCGTGGTTTCCAGGTGCGTATTAAGGAGTGATTTCGAGGACGGAATCTAATTTAGGTAGGGGAGAGTTGTAACGCTTTGTTCCGAATCGATTCCTAATTTGTGGTTGTGGCCCGAAGATCGATCATCATAAGGCTTAGGGCCTTTGTAAAGGTGAGTTCTAGGCCCATTTGGGTGCGAATAATGTAATTGAGGTGATATGGGTGTTCGGTTTGTGTTTTGGATCCTAGGGGTATTTCGGTAAAGTATCAGTTCGGGCTTTTATGGAAATTGAATTTTTATTCGGGAAGTTTTAAGGCGATTATGAGATGATAAAAGCGTAGAGTTTCTCTTTATCTTTTCATGGATATAAGGATCGTCGAAAACGGATTTGTAATGAAGAAGTTATGGCCCTCAGAAGAATTTAGGGTTTGGGGAAAACCCTAGTACACGAGGCGTACACGGGAAGTACGTTGGGGGTATTGGTGCGAGGATCATTACGCGAGGCAAAAAATGGCGTACGCTGAGCATAGTCGGCAGATGGATCGTGAAGCATCAGCCTTGTACGAGGAGTTCAAGAAACCATAATTTAAATGTGTTATACCCTATTTAAGCACCTTAAGTCTTTTGGGTTGGCCGCTTTACCAGCCTCCAAACTTCCTAAACCCCTAAATCGACCCTTAAGACTTCCTTGTGGTGTTCTTGAGCTCTGAGAAGATTTTAGTGGTTATTTTTCCCTTTGTGAAGGAAGTAAAGAAGATTGGAGGTGTCTTGCTTGGTGGGAAGTTTTAGATCCAAAATCATCACCCTTGTTGCCAGCTTTTTGAGGTATCAAGTTCAAACCTTGCCTTTTTCATGCTTAGATCTCTTCATATCTTGGTTTTTATGCTTTTGGTCCCTTTTTGGGGTTGGTTTGAGGAGTTGGGACGTTTTAAGGACTTATTCTTTTAGATATGAGCTTATTATGGATTCATTAAGCATAAAGGTGCAAGATTTATGGAATTTTTGGTCACTTGCATGCATTAAGTCACCTATAAGTCCTTTTGAGTTTTAAGAGTTTCATTTAGCCATGCATGAACGTAAAGTTAGCAACTTTACGTGATAATCCAGCTCAGGATGTCAAATCTACATTTTGGAGCAATGTCTTAAGGGATTAAGGGTTGAATGCGAAATACAACTGAATAGGAGGAGTACAATGGGCATACAAGCCTGTACATGCAACGTACAAGCCCTGAAGCATGTACGCTTAGCGTACAGCTGAGTACACCCCGCGTACTCAGTCAGTGGGCTTCGGACGTTTTGGCTTCAGTTTGGGCCATTCTTTTAGGCTTTGATGCTTAGGGATTTGTGGGCCATTTGAATGCAATTATTATTTTGGACCAGGAATGTTGTTGGGCTTTGGGGCAAGGCTCGTGTATGGGGTTTGAGCCCAATTTGTAAAAGTGGGCCATGTATGGTTAGTAAACTTACATTCCTCCTGAAAAATCATTGTACTCCAACAAATATTCTTATTCTTCAAGTTTATCTAAATCTAATGTAAATTTTATACATGGAAAAAAATCATATTTTTTATTGCTTTTTATTGAAGCTTGTAGACTCTTGAGACTGCCGAGGAAGAAGAAAGTCCAAACTTTTAAACAAATCCGCCATGCCTAAGAAACTAATCATATACACAAAGAGAGAAAAAGACATGTTAAAATCTCAAACTATAGTTTTCAAAACCAGAGATGTACAAACCGTAAATTCTCAATTACTAATTTTAGGTTTAAAGAGATAGTAACAGAGAGCTAATTAATAGTGTTTATATTTATGAATAATGTCATGGAACCATAAATCAATAGAAAATTGCTTAACTATTCAACATACAAAAAACTAGAACCTAAGAAATAAATACATAAACTCGAACCTGGAAAAGTAGAAAAACATAATGGTTATGTGTATTATTAGCTTAATGGTTTGGACGTCTTAAAAAAATAATATTATTATATTCAATCTTATTTATAGAAACAATGTGATTTATTTTATAACATAGTATATATATATATATATATATATATATATATATATATATATATATATATATATATATATATATATATATATATTACATATGCATTTCTAATTCTAAGAGTTCATACAATACAACTATTATATGAAAATAATACATCACTACAAAAATACATCATATCCAACTATGAAATACATGCCGAATACGAAAAAAAACAACCCATTTTGGAAATGTTATTTGGATTTTAGTTTGAGTTTTCATGTCGGGCAATGTTTTCATGTTCTTAATATAACTACATAACCAAATACGACTTGTATAACCTATAGACAACAAAATATATTTGAAATACCTATTATAATAAATAAAAAATAACGCATTCCGAAAATATTCTTTGAATTACGAGCTATGCTTTGCATTTCGGACACTTTTGTTTTCCAAGATTTGAACAACAAAATATGGAGAATAAAAAGTATTGTGTTAATATAGTTCACTATAATTTTCTTCAAATGAGAATCTATACTTTATTTTTTCCCTGTAATTTCCTTCAAATGAGAATCCATACTTTGTTTCTTCACCGTAATTTCCTTCAAATGAGAATCCATATTTTGTTTCGTCGAAATCATTGAGAGAATTTGAATTTTTATTTCGGGAAGTGGACATGTCATATTCTCTTTTAAAAAATAGGGACTAACAATGGGTAGAACCTTATTGTCAACCGACTCGAAATAATCCATTTTATATTAAAAATAATTTTGTAAATAATAAAATTTTTGGTTATTCTTTTATAATTATTAAAACATGTAGTTATTTTTATGAGTATTAGTCCTTAAATCCTTAGGGGGTGTTTGGGATAACTTTTCAGACCAAAAAGTCCTTTTTAGAAAAGAACTTTTTGATTCATATCTTTTTCCAAAAGATGGTTTTAAAATGTGTTTGTTTAAACTTTTTGAGGGGGGAAAGCAAAAAAGGACAAAAGTTGTCAAAAGTCACACATACGTGACTTCTTAAAAGTCTCATTTTCTTCTTCTCAAAAAGCTATTTTAAAAGATTTTTTTCAATTACCAAACAACTTTTTAAACTTTTGACTTTTTGGAAAAGCCAAAAGCTTCCAAAGTCATTTTAAAA
Source organism: Lactuca sativa (assembly GCF_002870075.4). Lineage (NCBI taxonomy): Eukaryota > Viridiplantae > Streptophyta > Magnoliopsida > Asterales > Asteraceae > Lactuca > Lactuca sativa. The sequence continues at coordinate 125,146,831 of NC_056630.2, read as the reverse complement.
GCAAAGTCAAACACCCTCTTAATGTATCCACATGATTTAAAACATTTATCATTGTCAATAACTAATCCAAACTCTATTCGTTATTTATTGGTCCATGCATAATTCAACATATTAATTGGGTCTACTATCTTCTATTAATTAGGATCAATCACAATATGCGATAGATATCGTTCGAACCCGGTCTTTCTTATCATCCTTATTCCAATCGACAACAAATCAGTTTATTATACAAAAATACAAATTTCATTGCATAACATACAAAACAGTAGATCACTACGGTTCTAAAATTTATTATATATTAAAAAAATGAAGGATTAACCGAAAACATAGAATAAAAAGCACAACTATATATTGCGTCGTGAATTATATTAGTTAGATGGCTAATCCAAATAATAATGGGGTCTGAAAAAGAAAATGTATCATACATCAGGTGCCAAATCTGAAAACACGATAATTCGTTAGGGGATAATCGCGTAACTACTTCTTTTCCATTTTTAAACTGTTTGGGCGGAGCATCGAATGTCACGTTCACGGGCATCCATACTTACAGCCGACCACCCTCATCTTTTCATCGTCTTTAAAGATATCGAAAATCCTTAATTATAACAAAATTGCAAGATTGATCATCCTTTTCTATCCAATCACATTGGTCCACGTGGACGGTCAAAACTAGGTGATTAAAAAATATTTTAAAACTTGTGGATTTGTTTATCAATGCTGGAAGCATGGAAAGGCACATGGCATCATGCAGTTGCTTTTTGGCATGTCTGTCCTTTGATTTATTAATTCGGTTATGATGTTTATTTGTGTTATCGATTTGGAAAGAGAAAAAAGTTCAGTTTTATAACGACTTTTTGGCTGTATAGAATAAGTTGGTTTATGTCAGATGTAGCTTAGCTTCTGAAACAGATATATATATATATATATATATATATATATATATATATATATATATATATATATATATATATATATATATATATATATATATATATATATATATATATATATTTTTACGAATATATTCATATTTGAGAAGTAAATTAAAAAAGAATCTCCAAAAGAAAATCAAATGAAAACTGACTTTTCGTGTATAGTTTGGCGGGCCGGTTGAATTCGTTGGGACGTGGCCAGCGGTCGTTGATGCCAACGACGGGACCATATGCCACCACAACTTGTCTTGGCGTCAAGATTTATGTATTTTGAAATTAATGTATGTTAAATTCTTTATGTATAATATATTTTAATTTTTATCCCAAAATAATTATTTTACACAACTCTTAGTCTCTTACTAAAAAGATTATGAAAATATCTATAGTTAAAACATCATTTTTGTACAAAAATTCAAAAATTCACAAAAATGATAGGATTTTTTTTAACAACAAAGACACGCTCACTTTTTTACGTCAAAACCATTCATTTTGTCTTCATCAAAACCTGAAACTTCAACCAAGAAACTTGTTTTTTTACGAACATATGATAATACTTAGTTATAAGACTTCGGTGATGGAATGATTCTATTTTTTTATGCATTCATTCAATTAAACATGTAGGGGTCAACTATGGTGCATTTAATAATGAAGATATGAATGATAGCACCCAAAGTGATACCATCTGTAATGCGAGCCGCTTATAAAGAAATTATGTACTTTATGTGGAAAAAAAAAACTTTATTTCACAAAGTCCATTTCATAAAATAGGCTATTATTTTATAATTTAATTTTTTAATGGTAATAGAGTTATGATAGAACCACAAAAGGTGATGGCATAAGTAATAATTCTTTTCCCCCGGATACTTTTAAGAATAAATCTTGAGTCAAATAAAATATCATTTGAAATCATATGTATCTTGATCCTTGAACGTTAGAAGTACCAAGTATAAGAAAGTAAATGTATCGAGATCCTATTTTAAATTTTAATACATCAAGTCTTGTTAAACATGATACAGAACATGGAAGATTGGATGTCCCTACACCAAATTATCGATCTTAAAGCGCAATGCAATTAAATAACATATAATTTAAGACGATTCAATTGCATTTCGCATCATTTCAGAACTTTAGATAATAAGTCACAATAACTATAATTTGACTTAAATGCATTAAATAACAATATTTTGGTGAATTTTCCCTAAGTTACGATTAGTATAACAAACTCATGTTACGCTTTTAAGAAATTATTTATAGCATATAGATCGCGAAGATCGTAAGAGAAAAATCTTCATCAATAGTCTAAAATCTAGAAAAAAAAAATATTGCTAAAAGAATGCAAATGAATACGTCATGATTCTTGTAATTAATATTTCATTTGATATGGATCAAATTACGGTGATAATTGATTACATGAGACGACAAAAATACACGACACAAAATGAAATTGAGACGAAACTGAAATTTGAATTCGTGTCCGTGCCGTATTCATGTCAATTGTAAAAAACACGATGTCGTGTCGTGTCGTGTTCATGTTCAAATTTCAACACGAATTTGACTCGATTTAGCATTTGTTTGTTGTGTTTATCGTATTTGTTGTGTTATGGATGATTAAATATTAATTAAATAAATTAATTGTTATTTTATGTTGTCTTTGTCACGTCTTGTTGTGTTTGTCGTTTTTAATTGGTTCGTTTTCGTGTTAATTAAAAAAAAAAAAAAAAAAACATGACATCGTGTCGTGTCGTTGTAACACCCGTTGCCAAGTATTTTTCATTCCAGTCCTTGTGTTTCTTTTAAGTTTGCGTATCAGGTCCTTACGCGTACAAGGGGTATGTCGGGCGTAAGTCAACCAACTTTTGGGACGGGTCAAAATGTGAGTACGTTGGGGGTACATAGGCGTACGCCAGGCGTACTCGTGTTGTTTTCAAACCTTAGTCCTTTGGGTGTGACCACTATTTAAGCAACATAAACCCTCGTGGACCTTATCATGGCTAGCCTCCATATTCCCCAAACCATAAAATCGAACCCTAGCTTGTATATGAGAGTTTTGAAGCTTGGAAAGTGATTCTTGTGTGTTTAGTGTTAGAAGGAATATCTTTCAAGTGGAGGTGGTGCATTCTAGCTTGTAGATCCATCACCTTCGTCTCTTTGTGCACCTTTTCAAGGTATAAAGTTCAAATCTTGGAGCTTATGTGATTAGATCTTGCTTATTTTTGCATTTTGGTTCTTTTTGTCCCAAAGCTTGGATCTTTGTTAGTATGGAATACTCCAGAGCCATTATGTTGTCCTTTCAGACATTCTATGAAGTCAAAAGGCATAACAATGTTATCTTGGCTATTTCCTTTCTTCCATGTATGAGATATGGGGTTTTAATGAAGTAGAAAGTTAGGGTTTTTGGGGTTTAGCTCCTTGTAGCCATGCAAAGGCTTAAAGTCAGAGAATTTATGGGTTAGGGCGTTCTTTAAGGGATAAATCTGAGTTTTGGATGAAAGCCTTAATGATTAAGACGTTATTATGGTAGCTATTGAGATTAGCTTACGTATGTTGAGCGTATGCATGGCTACCCCCCGCGTAGCCAGATACGAGCCCGACGGACCCAACTTGCTCTCTGCGCCCATGGTAGGGTTGAGTACATCGAGCGTACTGACCGATGCTTGACTTTCGTTTACCTTTGTTGACTTTGACCACTTGTGCCTTAGATGGATTGTAAGGGGTTTTGTAAGGGCAAAACGGTCTTTTCATTGAGTGTGGACTAGTCTTGAATTGGGTTTGTTAGTGTGTGAGAAAAACATTAATTGAGGTTAATTGGTGTATTTAATTAGGCAAAGTCTAGTTCCGGTAGTTCGGGTGTGAGTTCGATCAGTCATCAGTGTCAGGTGAGTCTCTTAACTTGTTCTTACATGTGTGGTAGAATAGTTTTATATGTATGTGACGATGAACTGGGTCTAATATGTTATTACTGTGATTGTGTTGTCATATGTGTTGAGACTTTGAGTAGTCTCCAGAGTTATTGATAACCCACAGGGCATGTGGTTTACCCACTGAGACTTCGGGTTGTCTCCTGGGTTACTGATAGCCCATAGTTGATTTATGTGTTATGTTGTATGTGATATTTTAGGGAACTCACTTAGATTTGTGCTTACAGTTGTTGATTAAATGTGTTTCAGGTACTTCTGAGGACTGCAGGAAAGTGAAGGTTTGATTGCACATTCGTTGGGAGATTATGTTATTGGATATTTTTGGGACACTCTGATATTTTGATGTGAAATTGTATTTGACATTATGACTTTTCTTGGGTTGGTTATAATGAAAACAGTTTTATATGGATTTAAAAATGAAAAAAATTGGTTTAAAAATTTGGATGTTATAGTTGTATTCCTGTGACATAAAACATTAATGTTGTGTCGTTTAAGACAAAAACACGACATAAATACCCCATTTGTCACCCCCAAATGAAATATTTGTGTAGAAAATGTACTAGATTATTTATTTTGGGAAATATCCAAAAAAAATCATAATATTTTATCCTAATATACGAGAAAGTCTCAAACTAAAATTTATTTACGAAAAAGTATGAATTACCGATAAAAATAACGATTTGATATATTTTTTCCGGTTTCGTTACTTACATGTTTCTATTAAAGTCTCATTATTTTATCCTAATTTACAAATAAGTCTCAAACTAAAATTTAGTGATGATTTGACATTTTTCTCCATATAACATATATTTTACCGATTTCATTGTTGACCTAGACAAATCAGCTGAAAGAGATGGATACGATGGGTTATATAATGTTACGTTTACCGTAAAATTTTGATATCCATATCATTGGCTCATTTATAACTATGTATCTAGGTCAGAAATGAAACTGGTAAAATATGTGTTTTTGGAGAAAAAAAAAAGCGGAAAATGGGCTGATGTTTCATGAGATGGATATACTAGGTTACATAAGATTATATAGAAAATTTGAAATTTCTTATAAACTTAAAAAATGACGAAGTTTTGCTAGTTTATGTAATTATTGCAGTCTTCGTTGGATACATTTTATATTCCAAAAAATATATAATACATTAGGATATCAAGTTTTATGGTAAACATAAAATTATATAACCCAACATATTCATCCCATGAGATCATTTAATGACTAGGCATTCATGAAATCGATAAAATGTATATTACATGGAGGAGTAAATTACACGAATGGTCCATATGGTTTGGGATAATTTACGCGTTTGGTCCCTAACTTATTTTTTTAACTCGGAAGGCCCCTAATGTTTGTTTTTGTTACGCGTCTGATCCCTACTGTTTGTTTTTGTTACGCATTTGGTCTCTGTCTTACACAAAAAGATTATTATTCAAATAAGGAAAAATGACGGGGTAGATAAGGTAAGGTGAGGGGAGTGGGGTTGAATGTGTGTTTATTTAAATAAATTAAAAAACCAAGGGCAAAATAGTCATTTTAGGAACGACAGGGACCAAACGCGTAACAAAAACAAACTATAGGGACCTTCCGAGTTAAAAAAATAAGTTAGGGACCAAACACGCAAATTATCCTAAGCCATAAGGACCATTCGTGTAATTTACTCTACACGGAGAAAATGACCAAATCATACTAAATTTTAGTTTGTGATTTATTTGTAAATTAGATTAATATAATGAGACTTTAATGGAACCAGATAAGTAATGAAACAGATAAAACGGAAACATGGTCAAATCGTCATTTTAATCGGTAATTCATGTTTTTTCGTAAGCAAATTGTAGTTTGTGACTTTTTCATCAATTATGTTAAATATTAGGATTTTTTGCAAGTGATCGCCATCTTAACTAATTGTGATGCATCCTGGGTTATTGGGTTATAGGCCTCAGTGGGTGAGGTTAAGAGTTTTACTCTTGGCTGAGCACATTTGGGGGATTTTTTTTGGAGTTGCGTGGGTTCGATTATTCGTTCCCTTTGGTGGTGAGTGGTGCCCCTCTTGGTGGCCCACCAGGTATTTCTGATCCATCAGGTCGGGTTACCCTCTATTTATTTGCCGGTTCAAATATATATATATATATATATATATATATATATATATATATATATATATATATATATATATATATATATATATATATATATATATATATATATATATATATATATATATATATATATTAGGACTTTTTTTTTGGAGATTTTTCATTTTTTTTATAAAAATAGATTATCCACAAAGTGTTTAAAAATGAAAGTTCTTAAAAAATATTTGATAAACACATATTTTACAAAAAGAAAATATGAATTCTATAAAAAATAAATAATAGCATTTTCTTTCATTAAATCAAGAGTTATTTTAAGATATGTTTTTATTAACTTATATTAAATTTTGAAACAATGAATTTCTATAAACGGACAAACAATATTGTTAGATCTTCACTCTTTATTTTACAATATTCTATCTTTTATAAAAACTAGGATCAATGCATTCATATCTAAAATTGGGATAAAAAATGTATTCGAAATCAAAAATCAGCAGGGAATGTTAAGAAAAGAAATCCAAGTACTCCAGTTTTTTATAAACAGACAAACAATGTTCTTAGCTCTTCACTATTTATTTACAATATCTATCTTTTATAAAAACTAGGAACAATGCATTCATTTCTAAAATTGGGGTAAAAAATGTATTTGAAATTCAAAAATCAGAAGGGAATGTTAAGAAAAGAAATCCAAGTATTCCAGTTTTTTATTTTGTTTAATTGAAATGATAAAAATCATATTTTTCATTATTGTCTTTTTTAGAGGAAAAAAAAAACATTATTGATGCCGGTTTTTAAATACTAAACTCGGACATAAGAGTTCACTCGACATGCCAAACTTTGTTAGTGATCACCTCTTAAGTATAATAGTCTCTTGTTTATGTTGTTTCGTCACTTCTTGAATCTCGGTCATCTCTTATTGTTGTTATCTCACGTATAATTAAAGTACAATTCTTATATACGTCATTTTTTTTTTGCGTTTGACTATGATTTAATCCTCTCTAATAAATGAAGGTTTTTTTTTTTTTTTTTTTTTTTTTTTGTCACTTGTCAATCTCTTATGAGTTTTGACACTTGTTATTTTATAGTATTTTTAGAATAAATAATATTCACATGTCATTTTATGGATTTTTTTTTCAAATTTTATATGCATATATTAAAACCTAACACATCTGAAAACAATAAACTTCCAACATTTTAGACTTTCACCACATCAATTTGGACATAATTACTGTTTCGTCCTTCTACGTTTACAACATCTTAATATCGTATTCCACAAAAACATCGACATCAGTTTATAACCATCTACATCACTTTGTAAATTTCTCCACCCCTTTCTTTTTCATTCGTCTCACAATATCTTCCTTTTATTCTTGAATCGTCTCCGACTGTTCCTTTGATTCTCCCGACGAATTCATCCAAGAATATAGGAATTCAATTGCTCTCACCAAAAAAACTTATGCGCTCTATTGTCGCCACATAACGCCTGCAACCATGCAACCAAGCGACTGTACCCTGTTGTATGAGGAATTTCGGTATGTTGTTGGTTGTTTCACTTTTGTTTTGATTTTCGTACAATTGGTCTTCTTTCTATTCCTATTATGTTTCTGAGCAATGTCTCCGACTTCTTTGGTTTGACGGTCGACAATTTGCCGCCCAAGAAATAAGGATTTCGATTGTTGTTGCCAACCAACTTTGCTCTCAATTGTCGCTACCAAAAATCAGCCACCAATCGCCTGTTGTCTGTTATTTTTTTATAATTACGTTATGTCATATGTTTCTCCAACATCTTTGAATCCATCCTTCTTCCTTTCCGACTTCATGTGTTTGATGTTATCAACGTCTTTTCCTCCAAGAATTTAGGGTTTCAATTCCATTTGTTCTCATTGATAAGGTATTTCAAATGCAATATGTATATCTCTCTTACGCACACAATAAGCGCACTTCTAAAATAATTGACAAAATTGGGTCTTCTAATTAGGCACTCTTTTCTTTCTCTCTGTATTTTACAAAAATGAAGACAAATATGGTTTCATCGCTTTCACCATTCGTGTAGGAAACTCGATAAAGAGAGACTTCTCAGACTTAATTTCAACTTCCTGTTGTTTCATGTAAGTCTGATTCTCAAATTTGAAGCAATTTTTGCATATGCACGCGAATTGCAATTCTTTGCAAATATCAACCACATTGACAGTTAGAGAATCATGTAATCCATTTATTATCTATTTTTCTTTTAGTTTCCTTGTGATTATGTGATGTAATTGGTAATTTAAAGGTTTTACATTTATGTAGACAAGGTGTTTGTTGTTTTGTATTTATGAATAAGGAACTAATTTTGCTATTTTGTTTCATAACTTATAAGTGGTTGTGGATATAATATGTATGGTGACTGATACAAAGATGACAAGCATGACGTTATTTGGCTGATGTTTCAGAAACTTTATCAAGAATGTTTTTCCTGTGACTAATTAGATTGTAAATTTCATGCTATACAGGGTTTTCCAAACGGTAAGTATTGGTTTTTTAGTTTTTAAAAGTCAATTGCTACAATTATTTTTGTTTATATATATATATATATATATATATATTAATGAAATATTATTATTTTTCTTCTTTCAACAATTGAAACCACAAGGAATAGTCAACCCATCATCTTTGACTAACCTACCTGTTTCTTCACGAGCACTTATTCTTACTACTAACACTTCATGTAACTTAATTAATTTGTTTCTTGAATCTTGATAATGTCTCATTTTAAGCATAGGTTGATGATTAAATTTGAAATTGTAGATTTTGAGCATACCTTAAGGAGGGCAAGGCCTTTTGGGGTGTCAGAAGGTATATTTTTATTCCACAATTCTCATTAACATGTTTAAGAGCATGCTCAAATGTCACAAAATCTATAAGATTGTGTTAGTTGAAGAAAACCAAATCTATAAGATTACGCCACCTCTACATTGTCATACTCTAACTTTGATCATCTATTGATACATGGCAGCAATGCACTCTAACTTTGTTCATCTATTGATAAATAGCAGGAAGGCTGAAACCTGTTTTTTGTTTCTTTTTTTTTCCTTATTGAAGAGATATCCCTTTTAGGTCTTTTTGTTTTCCTCTGTTGTGTATAATTTATCTAAATGAATTTTGTATTTGATGGATTCGGCAACCACAGATTGATTTGAAGTTCGAGCTTGAGGTTGATGTACCCTTCAACAAAAATAATTAAATTGTAATTGTCGGTTTGAAGGTTGAATTTGAGGTAAACCAATTAGTTTTTTTTCACCCCTCATCTTATTGCTTTTGTTTATGGCTGGAATAAACCTGAATCATTCAAATTCCTAAGGTAAGGATCCCATTTGTTCCAAGAAAAACTAATAGTTAGTTATGTTGATTCCGGTGGATATGACGGAAATTGAAATCCTTGATTCCTTTATGCTAGACCCATTTTTTTGCTTTATTAATGGTCAAAAAAATCAATGAAATAATCCGACTTGCAAAGTCTAGTGGGCTTTTAAAGTTGGCTTATAAAGAGCCAGAAACTGTCCTAGTCTTTTTTTAGAAAAAAACCGGATTAATTAGTGGTAAACGGTCCGGTTTTAACTATTTTTTTATCTGTCCGCTGGTTTTCAATGGTTCAGTACACATCCGGTTTTTGAGACTTATAGAACCGGTGACTCAGCCGATTCCCGGTTGAACCGGTTTGACCGGGCAAATTGGTCTGATTTTCAAAATAGTGGTTATATCTTCGACTTCATCTTTCAAATTCAGAAACCAAAACTAGAATTTCTCACCCCAAAAACCATGAAATGGAATCTAGAATTCCAGTTCCATCAGGATTAAACGAAACACAATGTAATACTCATACCTCCACCCAATATCGAGAATAATGGAATAAATCAAGATTATTTATATCATACACAATATCTCTCACAGTCACACATCAGTAATAAAGTGGAGCCAAAGATGCAAACCTAGAAAAATACACAAACATATTTATTTATTTATTTATTTTATTTTTCTATAAGAAGGTATGAAAGATGGGAATCATGTACACCAAATCAACAAAAAGACATGTGAAAGATGGAAATAATACACAAAATGAATTTTATTTATTTATTTATTTATATATATTAAGGGTATTTTGGTCTTTTATTAGAAGATGTTACATTCAAGGTATTACCGAACGACAACAGTAGCCAATACCAAAAACCTAGGAATCGACTCTCTTCAAAACACTATAAAAGTTATGTACATTATGTCATTATCTTAATCTCCATGTTTGTTAAACTTGGATTGTATCTACGCACAATTACTAGCATTTTCATTAATCATATTAATACATAACTTTTTTTGTTTCAGACCTCTACGTCCGTCATCTTTTCCTCTAAGCACTTACAGTTTGGACTCTAACAATTCTAACTCAAAATTTGAAGTCTGGGTATGTTCTCTATCCTTTTGTATTTAATATTGATTTTCTATTCCTTAATCAATTTCGATTTTTCTCTCTTTCTTCCTTTCCAACTCTTAGGTTTGACATTTTAAAAGCCTTCTCGATTTCTCATGAATTTGTGTAAATAAAGAGTTATATAATTTTTGTGTTACATGAATCTGATATTCAACTCTACCTTGCATCAACAAAAATTAGGTAAGTTATTTTTAACCCTTTCACTATATATGATTTGTGTACATAATGACTACATGGATTAATACATTCACAGAGTATGCTATTACTTTGTTCTAAATTTTTGTTAAATATATACTAAAAATTAGTTACTAATAATTAGAATAGTTAGTTTCAAATTTACCTTTTTAGAATCTAATTTTCCATTTGGATTACATATAAAGTATGTTAAAAGTCGACGGAATTTTGATTTCTATTTCAGTAAATGTCTTCTTGTGATGCCTCCAAAAAGGCGACAAATGGCTTCTACTTCCAATACAATAGTTCCCCCGTCGTTCACATAGGAGTTCCCTTTTAGTAGAGATATCAGCGTTGCCTGTTTATTACAATTGTGGGAATTGTTCCTGTGTGTGTGAGCATTGTGAGGAGTTTTTTTGGTATCATGAAAGAGTATTGTATTTATCCTGAGCCAATCATCCGCAATATACAAAATGTTGTAAGTCGGATAATGTTCCTCCCTACCTTCTTCGTCTGCCTGATGTGCTTCTACAATTTTACGAAGATGATCACTTTATGCATAACATAAGAGCTTATAATTCCATGTTCTCTATGACGTCTTTTGGTGCAAACGAAGATGACTGAATCAATAAAGGTCGTGCACCATATGTGTTTAAGGTCAATGGTCAGATTTACCATTGGATTGGATCCTTTTATCCTCAAGACGTTCATCGGCCCCCTTTTCTATAGTTGTATATGAATGATACTGAAAGTGAGGTTGCTAATAGACTTCATTCTTTTCATGGTGATAATGAAGTACTTTTGTCTACAAATCTTGTAGATTCATTAAGTCATATGTTAAACACACATAGTGAGTATGTTCGTACGTTTAAGACTGCGAAAGAAATTGCTCAGTCATTGAATTTAGATTCATATGGTGTACGGTTATTTAGTCATTAAGCGAATACCTGCGCGTTGCACATAAATACACATATATAGTTGAAGTCTTTACAAATATATGTTTTTTTAATATAACAATAACATTGTTGTTAAATTTGATATAATAATTCGTATACTAAATTGATATAATGTATTGATTATTTTCAATTATATGATAATATATATATATATATATATATATATATATATATATATATATATATATATATATATATATATAATTGCATCATCTCAATCGTTTGAATAACTTCTACCCGTGAGTTACACATAAATAAAATTAAATATAATACATGGTTTAATGTTATTAGTTGTATTGTTAATTAATTTTTTAAAATTTATTTGCTTAATGTTTTAATTTTTATCATTATAATTATTTAAAACATCCAACATTGTTTTTTGATTTTAAAGGTAACAATATAATCATTTACATTGAGTTATTTTTAACTATTGTTATTGTAAGTTATTTTAAGCTATATATTTGAAAACTTTTAACGATTATAAAAATATATTTTGGAAATATTTTAGTTAAATTGAGATTACAATTTAGTTTTTCATTTATCACTACAATTTATCACTTTTAACTATTAACAAAATATTATTTGGTTTTTTAAGTGGAACATAAATTTATATTTAAGTTGACATTGTAATGTTATATTTAAAATAACAATTTAAATAGTTTGTTCAAATTGTACAAAAGTTGTAGCTTTAAACTGATAATATGTTACATACCACAACATATTAAATCTAATAAATTAAGTATGATATGTTAAAAGTTAAATACATAACTTTATAAGTAGAAATAAAGATATTATTTTAAAATTGAAATTTAGTATATTTATGATTTCACTTTAGGTTTGATATTTATTTAACCTTATTAACCAACTTGTAATCATTATTAGAAAAACACTACAGTTAATCATTTTTACTTATTTACAAAATATTATTTGAGTTGTTTAAGTTAAACTAAAATTTATATTTTAGTTGACCTTATAATGCTATATTCAAATTAATAATTTGAGTATTTTATATAAATTGTTCCAAAACTGTATCTTTAAAACAATAATGGTTTACATACAATATATTAGACTTAATTAATTAAGTATAATATGTTAAAAGTTAAAAACAAACTTTATAAGTAGAAGAAAATATATATTTTAATATTGAAATTTAGTTTATATATGATTACACTTTAGGTTTGATATTTATTTAACCTTATTAACCAGCTATAATAATTATTAGAAAGAAATTGAAAAGTCATGAGAGTTTCAAATGAATGTGGTGAAAAAAAATGCATGAGAGTTTCAAATGAATGTGGCTCAAGAAAAAATGCAAGCTTTATAAGTATATAATGAAATGATGTGCCTGAAAGAACCCTGGAAGTTTGGGTTGTATCGTTTGTGATGATGATGTTACTGGGGCTGTTTATGATATTGTTGTTTATTCAAACCTTTGCAGTATCCATTACTATTCCCATACGGAGAAGAAGGATGGTCTCCTGTCTTGCGTATGCGTATTGACTCTAATAGAAGCTTAACAAATAATATGTATTATAGTTATCAGATTCACGGTCGACACACTTACACTCTTATTTTACATGCACATCGCCTTTTCCAGCAATATTTGGTGGATGCCTGTACTTGAATTGAACAATCTAGACTTGACTTTATTGAACACCACCAACAACAATTACGTTTAGAGTACATCAGCGGTGTTTATGACGCTTTGTCCAAAGGCGATATGGACAACCGTGTCATTGGTAAGCGTGTATTTCTATTTGCAACTTTTGTTGGGGGACCTAGATATATGTATAAACATTATCAAGACGCTCTAGCCATATGTAGGGTTAATGGTAAGCCACAATATTTCATCACTTTCACTTGCAATGTAAAATGGTCTGAGTATAGAAGATACATGGATGCTGTTGGTCAGCATGATATTCAAGACAAACTAGATATCATTGCACGCATCTTTAAGATCAAAGTTCACGCTTTCATTAACTTCCTTAAAGAAGACAAACTTTTGGAGATGTTAATGCATGTACGTTTACACCTTCAACCATAATGGATCAACAAATCACCACAAATATCGAGTCCCTCACCCCTACTAAATCACATGAAACCGGAAGATGCCTCCAATTGGAACATACAGGTAAAAATAACATTTAGCAGTATATTTATATCCAACACGGAACCAACATCTTTCCATTTCACAGATACTACACATAAAAGACCACGTCCCAAACGAATGAAATACGAAAAACACGGCGGAGCGAACGAAGGGACATATGCCAAAAGTAGTAAACTATCTGATCTTTTCAAAACATACATACACTTAAACTGTACTCTCTTTGCTGTATCATTTTTCATCTAATCCGTAAATATTTAGTAAACATATCGTATTGGGACGAACATATATAACACAATTGTTGTCATCTCTTGTTGTATATATGAATTTGTTTGATATCAAATAATATTTACTTGTCATCTTTTGTTTAAATACCTTTTGCGAAAGGAAAAGACGAATAAATACCAAGAGTACATATCATATTACAAAGAGTTTGATGTACTTTTAACTTGATTATATTCTATGGTAATCTTGATTTCTATGCGGCTAATATATGTTATTATTCCATCCATGAAACATATTTTGAATGTGTATTCAATTGGGATATGTTAAATTGGAATGAAATGGTTTACACATCATATATGTGTATATCACTTATGATGGGTTGACTTTAGTGTTTTCGGGCATATATGGGATAAACTCTCATTTTCGTCTAAGTGACAGTTCATCTTAGTGACGCTATGTATGTGTAATGGCTAAGCTAAAATGCTTATGGATGGACTTTACAAACTCATTTCATGGTTACATGTAGGATGATGACATGTCTCTAAGATGTTAGCTTAGTGTCAGGGCCTCTAAACCAATTTTGGATGTGATGCTACTACCTTGTTTATGCTCTTGGACCATCAAGAACTTAGAATTAAAAGACTTGTTTGAGAGTACTAAACTTGGGTTGTGATTAGAAGCATATGCATTGCATATTTTGTTGGTTTAACTTGAATAGTACAAATGCTTATTACCATTATATACTTATACTATAAGATATATGGAATAGTTTTGGTAGTTATGACTTAGGAATTTGATTATTGTCATTACCTAATTTCATTCCAAAGTTTATCTCCGGGTTTACTTACTAGACTTTCCAAACTTAATGATATAATTATGATATATTCTTAGATCAAGAACAAGAATCATAGATAGAATGGTAGCTTGGACTTTTAGAAAGCTACAATATATATAGACTTGGACTTTTAAAGAATAACAAAAATACTTTTAACCCAAGACTATAATATATCAAGACTCATTTTGAGAAGCAACAAATTACCCCACCCATTCGGATTAGACGCTAAAAACCACGTCACATCTTATTACTTTTGGAATTTCATACTTTTAAAATGAGATAACTAACTCAAAATATGCAACCATTTAAATATTCACCAAATAGAGGATAATTTGGTTTAATTTGTTTTAGTTTTTAGAAAAGGTTGAATCAATTTGTTAATAACCAAGAGGCAAGAGCCCAATAAGCCAACCAACAATACTGAGTTACTCGAGACTCGAGTTACCCAATGGCCCATAACCAACTAATTGGGGTTGGCCCAAATAGATAGAAGTATCCTCCTAGGGTTTAATTTCTGCGATACCTGTATATAACTCAGGGTTCTATCAATCGATTTTCTCGTACTCAAGCTCTCAGTTCCAGGTAACATTTAAAGTAAAGTTATGTTTTTGTTGTAACTCTGGTTGGAAATGGGGTTGCAGATGATGAAAAAAATTCATAATATTTGGGCTGATTTAAACCATGAGGCTCCAAATCGAGCTTTTTAAAACTGATGCGTTCCCCTTCCACCACAGTAATCTATTATTCCTACTGATTAATGGTTTTCTTTCCTTCATGTGATTTACATCCCTGTAAGTCGGTTTATGTTTCTATAACCATATCAGCGTTTTCTTAATTGTATACTCGATTTATATGTTAGAATTTAAGTTCAACATTTGTTTTTCTAGAGGAATGAGGGTTGCAGATGATGAAAAAACTTGATATTATTTGGGCTGATTTAAACCATGAGGCTCCAAAATCGAGCTTTTTAAAACTGATGTTACCCCTTTTCATCATCTATCATGCTATCTATGGCTGCTGATTAGTTTTTAGTGGTTCGATTTTTAGCCAGGAGGCAAAAAACAGTGATTTTAGTAGGCAGAAACTGATGATTTGGATTTAGTTTTGATGACATAAATCAAGAAACATTAACTATGATCTTATGGTATATTTATAGTCATGTACAAGAGGTTTGTGCAAAAATGTTGATTACATAGAATTTATAAAATATTTGTTCCTCAACGAACAAAAAATATGGTTTGAGGCGAGATCGTTGATGCTGATGGTCTTATGTTCCGAACAATAAACGTTCGTTGACTTGAGTTTTTGAAGTTGGATTCGTCTATCAGAAAATTAACCTTAAACACCATTTCACTTTGAATCATCACCCTACACGGAAGAAATTACGAATGATTAAGGTTTCACGAATTGAAGGCAACTCTTACTAATAGATTTGGTGATGTCAAAAAATGACAGTAGGGTAACAATCTAAAAACATCAATCAAAAAACATCATTAAGGGCGAATATGATGTCATTGGATATATCATGTCTAACAAGTAACAAGTGAAAAAAGATAGTGATTGTATGGTCAACATCTGAAAAGATGGTGATTGCATTTCTCTCTCTGACGCTCTCTCTATCTCTCTCTAGATGGAGGAGTCGATGAACACCGTCTCCTTATGTTTAAGATATAGTTAACAAAGAAACAAAAGGTTTCACTTGTTGCATCACTTTGGTTTAAGGCAGAGAATTTGGATAGGATGTACTTAGGATATCTCTCTTGTTCATTGTTTTGGTTTTCTTCTTGTTCCTTGCTTAAGCAGCCAACAACCACCCACCACAGTTGCTAGTGGAGGTGGCTGTTGGTGTTCATTCCACTGCCACCACAGACCATTGGAGGGTGGCTGTGGGATGTGGTTCCTCTCCAACAGTTTTCATGGTTTACCTACTTGTAATTTCTTGTACTTTTTTTCACTTTTAACCCACTTAATGAAACACTTATTTCATGACTTAAATCATCTCTAATAAGTCATTTTGAAGCTTGTTAAAATTGGCCTCCATATGGTCTTAATTAGTGGCTTAATAAGCCTTTAGTAGTTAGGAAAAAGGATACAATGTTTGTTGTAATCATAGGAACCAACTCTTTAAATTGGATGTACAATAATAAACTAAAGTTTGGTAATTCAACCCAGAAAATTTAATTTTATTGGGTATTGTTTTGGTGGCATGATTGAGTGGTATGGTGGGATCAGATGCCACCTCATCGACAAACGAATCAAAATTTATTATCTGTTGATATAAATCATCCAAATTTTACCTAATAGATAAGGCGATTGTTGATATTTGGTTTATTCTGAATATCTATCATGGAGACCTTGTAAAAGATTGGAAATCTTTCAATCAAAAATTCAAAGAAAGTTTATATTATAATGGTCTACTAATGTCAATGGATTGGGTCTTCTATTTCATTGGCATAGCTGCTAGCCCTGTCGAAAATATCAGATATTCGAATCACCTGCTTGATTTTTTTTGGGTATCGGGGTAAATTGGGTATCGGGTAAAGTTTTCCGGGTAATCGGGTTATCCGATTTTTTTCGGGTCGGGTAAAGGGTATATTTTTTGGGTTCGGGTATACCCGAATTATCCGAATTACACAAATTATTTTAATAATTATTTTTTTTAGAGCTTGTACTATATAACAGATATTTGATCACGCTTAAATTAACTATCATTATTGTAAAACATAAATATATTTATTATGACAATACGACACTAATAATATTAAAAGTAATTTTTATATATCATTATGTTCTTTAAAACTTAACCGTTTTCTAGATTATAGTTTTTATTACAACTAACAAACTCATTATCTTTACGAAATTTTAGAACATGACGAAACTTATGGACATTTATCTTAAATATTTTAAACTTTTAAATTAAGATCTTTAGGTATTTGTTTTTTTCACATCTTATTAGATTAGATTAAGTTGTTAAAAAATTACTTGATATCTCATGTATCATTGACTAGAAAATCTCAATGTTCAAAGCTTGAGTAACTTCGTTTGTCTCGTTTGTTTATAAAACAACACTAATAAAGTACGACGTATTTATTTCATTAAATTTATTTGTAGGTGAAATTAAAAAAAAAAACCATATATTTCAGGTAATACCCAAATTACTCAAACCCGACCCGATACCTGAATTACCCGAATTTAGTTTGGGTAGGGTAACAGATAATTTTTCTAACTTGAAAAACCCTATTACCCGATCCGAATTACCCGAAACTCGAAAAAATTACCCGTTCAACACCCCTAATAGCCGCCAACGACTAACTAATTGTGGAAAGTCCTTTATGTAATCTACATATACATACTCGCGAGAATCTCAGAGTTAAATTGAGATTGGATAGATAATTTAATTTTTATAGAAAAAGTGAATATATATATATATATATATATATATATATATATATATAGGTTTAAAATCTAAGAATAGCCCCATATTATAGGTTTAACCTTATGGAATTAATTGATTAATATATATATATATATATATATATATATATATATATATATATATATATATATATATATATATATATATATAATATGGGGTTATTCTTAGATTTTAATACTTAAAAGACAAAAGTTTATAATTAGTCTTATGTTTGTATATATAACTATTAATTTATGATTTTGACATATATAATTTCTTTAAAAATATTTCTACATGAATTATTGGATCGGAGTATTCCCGAGTTCTCGCGACTTGATAACCGGCCGAACAGGTACCGAGTAAAGAGTTCTACAACCTTTCAGGGACCATAATTGTAATTTTAGTTAAAACCAAATTTAAATGATCCGTGTTTGAATGCTCCTCTTGACCTGTTTTTTTGAAAAAAAAGGTGTAGCCATTGATAAAGCTTAAAGCTTCAATCTCCTTTTTTTTTTACACCATTTAATTATTTGTAAGTTATTTCTCCATTTACTGTTAAATACTTCCACTAATCAAATGCTCTGTGAACGTTCGTGAGAAGAGCCACACCACCACACGCCTACGAGGCTTGAGACGGTGTTTACGCGTCATCAGGTGCGTCAGCTCGTATTCCACACGTAGAAAATGCCTCCACACTGGATGACCTTAGAAATACCCTTGAATTATTGTTAATGTCCTATACTTGCTACTTAGGCTCAAAAGGTTATCAAATCTAGAGGGTGTTTGGGATGACTTTTAAAACAACTTCTAACTTTTAACTTTTTCAAAAAGTTAGAAAAAATACAAAAGATGTTTGGGTATTAAAAAAGATCTTTTAAAATGACTTTTTGTATAGAAGGAAAAGAGAGTGTTTCAAAAGTCACAAAATTCTATCTTTTTGTGACTTTTGGGACTTTTTAACTTGAAAAGTTAGCTTTTACTTTAAAAGCAAATACAAACACTTTTTTAAGATTTTCTTTTGACAAAAGTCACTAGCCAAAAAGTCCTTTTACAAAAAGGACTTTTAACCTTGAAAAGTTTTCCCAAACACCCTCCTATTCAACTCGTTGTCACATTAATTTTTTTGTCTATTTTTTCTATCTTTCCAACCTACAACATATGTAAATGATATATTTGTCAAAAAACAAAATAACTAAAAAAACATATTACAAACAACAAACGAAAATTAAAGAAATACTTAAATTCTAAAAACATGTAATGTCCGGTTCCTGAAATATATTTAATTAAAAATTTATTCACTTTTGTATAGAAACTTGACGAGTTGGAGGCCCCAAACCCGTCGAGTAGGAATGGAGTTGGACGCGGGTTGTGAAGTATACTCAACGAGTTGAGAGTCTCAACTCGACGAGTAGGACTGACATAATGAAACCCTAATTTTTAGGGTTTTGCACCATATTTAAACAACTTAACCTCCATAGGTTCACCTCATTTACAGCCTCCAAGTCCCTAACCCTAAATCTCGAAACCCTAATGCATTATGTGAGTTTTGTGAGCCATCATTGAGAGAGTTTTGTGTGTTTAAAGCTTGTGGAAGAAGAAGACGCTTGAGGACTCAAGAAAGAGTTTGTAGATCCATAAACTTCACCCCATCCTTGTCACTTTTTGGTAAGCAAGTCTTAAACTTTCCAAATGATTGCTTAGATCTCTTTCTTAACACTTTTATTGGGTTTTTGGTCCAAATATCTCTTTTTTAATACCCTTGCAGATCTAGGGTCTTGAAGGGCTTTCATTGCATAAAGGTGCAAACTTTATGACCATAGAAGCTCCATACAACCTTTAGACTACCATTTTGGCCTTTTAAGCTCCAAAGGGCCATGCATGAAGAGAAAGTTGAAGGCTTTACTTGTTCATCTAGCCTCTAGGGTCCAGATCTCTGTTTGTACACCCTATCTTGAAGTATTGATGGCTTTTGGATCAAGATTTAATCTTTTAGAGTTAGGGTTTGAGCTAAATATCTTGGAGAAGGGTATTAACGGGTAAAGTTGGAAACTTTACCCTTCTAAGGACATTTTCAATCGATATCTAAAATATGGGACTTAGATTCGAAGAATAATGGCTTAATACATTAAGAAAGCTTAACAGACTGAAGAACTCGACGAGTTCATAAAGGAACTCGACGAGTTGGGTCGAAATCTCCCGATTCTGTAAAAGGAAGAACTCAACGAGTTCAATGATGACTCTACGAGTTGATTGGAGAAGTCCCGATTCTGTTGATAGGAGGAACTCGACGAGTTGGATCGCGATTTCAAGGTTTTATGATTTATGGAACTCGGCGAGTTGATGGACCAACTCGACGAGTTGAGTCAATCTAGATATTGACTTTGACTTTGACCAAAGTTGACCCTTAAGGGGTTATGAGTATGAAAAGGGTAATTAAGGGGAATATTTTATATATAGGAGTTTGAGTGGGGTTGATTTCAGAGTCGAGGACAATTCAACTACTTCACAACATCTGAGGTGAGTTACTTTCCAGTAGAAGTGGGTCGAAGGCACCAATGCCGACCCACTAATAATTGATTATAATTGGGATGATTGTCTTCGTGATAATTGTCTAGTATGTCATTATCTGTTATGCTTTATGTGCTAGTATGCGATAATATTATGTGATACTGGTAGAAGGGGTAGGTTAGACCCCGTAGTCGGTTGAGATAAACAGGAGGGTAGGTCGGACACTCAAATATGTCTGACAATATGTTTATGCTATGTATTATGTGGTAGTGATAGGGGTGAAATAGTCCCCGTAACCGGTTGAGATAAACCGGAGGGTAGGTCGGGCGCCCATATATGCTTGGCAGGGTAGGTCGAGCACCCATATATGACAGGGTATGTCGAGCACCCATATATGCTTGACAGGGTAGGTCGGGCACCCAGATATGCTTGATATGGTAGGTCGGGCACCCATATATGCTTGACATGGTAGGCCGGGCACCCATATATGTCTGGCAGTATGTGATTATGTGATATGATGGGGGAACTCACTAAACTTTGTGCTTACAGTTTCAGTTTTGGTTTTAGGTACTCCTCTTTGAAGGGAAAGGAGTCGGCATGATCGCAACGCATCACACTATATTTTTCCGCACATGAGATCTCTGGGAGTTATACTCCGATATTGTTTTACCATGACATATTTTGACTATTAATACATTGGTTTTTATATGAGTTGATATTATGGATGTTTTAAGACAAATGGTTTTATAGTTATTAAATTAAAAATGAAATTTTTGGTCTTAAATTTTGGGATGTTACAAAACAGAATGATGGTTTTTTGAAATATTTCATGCAGTCTCATAACGAAAAATATTTAATGTTCTCGTGTTCGCGATACTCATTTTTTGTTGCGTTTAAAAAGTCTTCATCAGAAACTCTAGACTCCCAAGTATTCATCCTTTTTGGAAGAAAGAAATGTGTGGTTTTGAAATGTTTGAAAGTGGTATTTATAATAGGAAATTTTATTTTAATAAAATAATAAAGAAAAAAAATTCTAAATTTTGTCCGTTGGAGAGAAGAAATCACGGGTTCCGACGGTACCGCCTTCCCAAAACCACTGACCAGTTGCTACTCCCCACTTTGTCGACCCTTATGGAAGAAAATGGAAAGAAAATTTCTTCTCTTGCTTCGTAGTTTTATACACAACATAACTTAAGCTTTTCTTTTGCAAAAATAACAAAAAACATGTTTGAAAATTGAACTAAATGAAAATAATCGATTAAATCAATTATCAGATTAAATTAAATGAAAATAATCAATTTGAAAATTTTAAACTTAATTAAATTAAATTCCTATAGAGATAAATAGTTTCAACCCACCTATCTTTTACATATATAGATTTATACATAAAACTGTAAAAGAATAGTAAAACTCTAAATTTAAAGTGTTTCTATTCAATTTTTCTTGGTTTTGTATATATGGGTTTGTTTAACTAGTTTTAATATCGTGTTTATGTAATTTAAGAATCGTTAATTATATTAGTAGGTGTGAGACCCATGTATTACATGGGTTTATTTAAAAAAAATAAATATGAAATTTTAACAATTTGAGAAGTTTGAATTTATAAGAAAAATGAGAAAAAAATTTTAATTATTAAAATTAATGACGCTTTAATACATTGAATATATTACATATATAAATCATTTATAATAAATACCTTACATATATATTACGTTACATATTAAATGTGGAATTTTAATTTAATAAAATGAAAAATACAATAAAATAACAAGTGGAAAATAGAAAATTCAAAAATTCTAGAAAATGTCATGTGTCAAAATGAAGGAGAAAATGACATGTGACAAAAAAAACCTTAATTTATTAAGGAGGATTATAATTTAAATGTGATTAAATTTTAAAATATTAGTAATACTTTTTAATAATATATAACCTGATAACATATTTCATAAAATGTCAAATTGAGATAAACCCATATATTACAAAAATTCAAATTGGCATCAATTAACTTTAAATGCATATGTAATATTTCTTCAAATATATGTAAAATATTTTTCTATAAACAAATATCTAAAATAGTGTGTAATATTTCTATATAAATTCAAACTGGCATAAAAACTTTTGTAACTGATTATATTTATTTAATAATATAAAATTTAATGTTATTGTAACAAAATGGTTTTAGACAAATTTGTAAAACATTATAATTTGAAGGGGTATTAATAAAAATAAAATAACTTAATATTTTAGGAATACTCTTTTTGGTTTTGAAAAAAGAATAGGTTGGAGATGAATCATTCTAAACTTTATTTTATTATTTAAAATAGAAATTGGTTAGAAATACTCTAAAGGATAGGAGTCGACCTTTTCAAAATATGAAGTCGAGAGATGACTTGCTCTAAATGTTGATGGAATGGAGCAGGGTTGAAAACAAGTTGCCTTTGGTATCGACGGTGCCACCGGGAACACCATTACGTAAAAGCTGTAACTACCAAATTTGAGCCAATTGTAGTTTAAAGGAGCCGATGATCCCTCTCTCTTTTCTCTCATCTCTACATGTACCATGAGCTTGCATACTTGTACCTAATTGTGTGGGATGGGAGGGTCCTATTTTCCACATGAGAGGAAAGAATTGTGTAAATGTGGACTTATCTTAACCACATTCTGGACTTGGGATATTAACTTTCATGGTTTAAATAAAAGTGAAGGGATTTAGAATGTCAAGTATTGGTTAAATTAGAAAATAAAAAATTGATGGACCATTTTTGATAAATCACGTAAATTTCTCTAAACACCCAAACCCTTCATCGAAATGAAAGGACGAGAGCTAGAAATTGAGTGGTTATTGGGTAAACCTAAGTTGAGAGTGAGATCTAACACAAAATCACTGAATTATTGTAATTTTTAAATGTTGAACTGATAAGAATTCATTGCCAAAATTAAGTTATAAAGCTTTGATGGGTAAATTTTGAAACCCTAGCTTCATTAATTGTCCATGGATTGACTGGAATTTGATTTTGATCATTTAATTAGGTTAGTAGTGTGAATTGGATGTAGGTTTTATAGTTCTAAATCCAAAGTATGGTAGTGACTATTGAATCCATCAAAGGGGTTAAAACTAAAAGTGAGTTTATGGTTTATCCCTTCATATATGGGCTGGATATGTAACTATCTGGTCCACATCATAAAGGCAACATAAATGTTTATCGGTTTAAATCCTTTTCCAGAATTATGAAATGACATTCTCTAAAAAAGATGCAAAAAAAAAAAGGAATAAATTGGGCGGGGTGAAATTTGGTGAAAAATGATAAGACGTGAATAGCTTTTTGTACGACTTTGTACGTGACTCACAATATTCCATTACCATTAGACATTAGTATACCATCAGCAGCTATATACCTAAAAACATAGCCTCCGCCACCTCCAAATTTTTACTCTCTTCCTCCCCATCCCCATCCCCATCCCATGCATTATTCATTCCCTCTCTAAAAGGTAAAAAAAAGTAAAAACTAATCTCTATATTCCATAATCCATCCTATACCCTCCCAACCGGCGACGGCGGTGGTTTGGAAGCATATTTTCCGGCGACTACTTCCACTTTGTCATCAATTCCGGTTAACATTCTTGACAATTCCGGAACTGAATTCACCTGAAAGATATGAGTCAGCTTGTGACTACTTACAACCGCCACACACACCGAGAACGCTTGAAGCAAACTCATCGATTGATCGTATTCAACCGAATAAAGCCCATCCTCAAGTGACACCAAACTAAAACCACACTGCTTCTTCCGTCCTCCCTAAAACCAATTAACAAAATTCTATTTCTAAAAAATTCTATAACATACAATAACCAATTAAATTAGCAAGTATCAAGTACCTGGTAAGAAAGGTCCACCCGATTTGAATTATTTGAGCTACATGGAGATGGAGGAGGCTTGCCGATTTCATTCAGATGAGGACCTAAAACACGAAATTGACAACCGATGTCCCATCCACCACAGTCGCAAGCTCCACCCGATCTCCACCGGCTAATCAACGGAGAAGGCAATCCAAAGTTAGGTAAGCTGTGAACACCATCAGGAAGAACCACCACCGTGCTGTTGGACCTCCCAATATCTCCACCGCTTTCATCGCTTAAATTCTTAACAATTATACCCGCCAACTCCCTGTCCACCATGCAATCAAGCATTTTCTGATCCGCCTGAACAGAATCGGTGCTATACAACACCGACTCTCGCACCACGTACAGGTCTTTCTCCGCTCCACTAAACTCAGCATGATAAGAACTCGAAATCTTCATCTGTCCAACAATGGTGTACCCGAACCTGTAATTTTTCTCTTTTGAACCTTGATACATCATCCAACTTCCACTCTTCTTCTTGTTCTCGTGTACTGAATAGAACGCGTAGATCAAACTCGAATCATCTTTTCCAGATGGTAGTTTTTTAACAGCAGCAGCTAGAATGTCGCTACTGCTCTCAATAACAAGTTTGAAAAAAGGGATTCCGTTCTTCATTGTAAGCTGTAAAAGGGCCTGTACGTTTGACGATCTGTTGTACTGCTTCTTGCTATGAATCGATTCATTATCGTTTAAATCTAATTTTGGTTTCTGAACCTTATCTGAAAAATGAGCACCTCCTTTGAGCTTCAGCAAAGGATCTAGCAACCTCCTTAATGGACTAGACCTCGATGGAGTCGTAGCATTTCCCTTCTTCCATCTATGATCCTCGGATTCAAGATTAACCGGTCCAGATTTCACAGATATATAAGTTGGACTTAGCTGTGGAATTGATGAGCTTTCCTTGAAGCTAAAGCTTCTGGTCATCTTCCCGAGGCTACTAAAGCTAAACCTCCTCATCGGAGATGAATGTCTCCCTTTTGCACCACTCTGCTCATCTGTCGATGGAGTCAATGGTAAATCTACCTCAGGCTCTGCCACGGAATCGAGAGATAAAGGAAAAGGGCAAGAGTGAGGAACATCGGAATACGGGATTACTGAATCAAACTCCACCTCCGCAGGAGAAAATGAATCGGATACTCTGCTCTCATTTGCTTCAATCAGATGAACATCAGATGAAATCAAAACATCATCGCCATGATTAATATCAATATCCTTGGATTGAATTTTTGTTTCTGATTGTTTCCCTTTTTTAGCGTCGAGCTCCACCGACTGAGTTTGCATATCATCCAACATTTGTCCAGAAGTTTCAGGAATTTGCAGTTTTAGTACCTGGCCTCTAGGCCATCTAACACCTGGGGGAAGTCTTTCTGAAGAAGATGAATTTGGAGTGGTGTTTGATCTTTGTTGATCCCTCCGATGTGGATTCATCTTTTTCCTATTGTGATTATGAGAGGGTGATGATGTCTTCTTCATGTTATATCTTGGTGGAATGCGTTTTTCGTTTGATTTCCAGTTTTCTAAACGACCCCAGTCAAGAACACCAAAATTTAACGCTTTCCCTTGAATATTTTTTTCACCCTTTTCTTCACGTTGGAGATAACCAGGCAAATTTCTCATGTGTTTCACAAGGCTTTCATCTTTTTCTCCGGTATGAATATGATCTTCACTTGCATTTTGTCTAGGTTCATGACGTTGACCAACATACAACGGGTTTTCCAGTTTAGTGTAGTCTAATGATTTTCTGATCCTATTTGCTCGTAGAGTTACTGTTTTCTCATGTAGCCCTTTGGGCGTTTGTTGTTCTCGTGAATTCATCATAAGCCGTGCACTGTATCTGATGCTTTCATTCATTCATGGCAACTGGCAACAATGAACAAGATAGTGTTTCAGTAAATACATTGCATATACTCAAAATCTAATATCCATTATATGTGTTTGCATTTTACAAAAGGCATAATGTTATGAAGAATACTATCACTAAGTAATCTATTGCAAGCAAGCTCTGAAAATCCATATACCATAAAAAATTGTTGGATCTACTCGCCCAGTTGCATTCAGTAGAAGACAAGAAGAAAATGACAAGTGAAATCACACTAACAACCAAAATTACTATATGTTTATACAAGTAAAAACTTTAGGGAATACGTAAAGACAAACAGATAAGGCATCTTCTTCGCCACCATTAATAATCCTTCAAGTTGCAGCGAATACTTTAAAATAAATCTAACACGGATGGAAAGAACATGAAAAAGCTATGTGAACAAACGTTGCATTTATTGATACTTTTTTTGGCAAGCACGTTTGGAATTTTCTGAAGGCATCTGAATATAGTTCTACCGGAGATCGGATAGCAACGAGGTAGATCCTATTTGAAACGAATCTGGAAGCGAAAGCATGTGACGGAAATAAATCAATAATACGAATCCCCGATAAATCTTCAAGTTCATACACAAAAATCACAGATCCAAGGAATCAAATAGCTAAAAACGAAGAAATTCAAACATACATTATAACTATATATCTGATAAAATAGGAAAGGGGAAAAAATCAAACAGAAAGGAAAGGAGTACGCCGACGCAAACAAACAAATCAAGAAAAGGAACGGAGACAAATCAAAAATCACAAATCTAGAAGCTACCTTCATTCGAAGCTTCAAGAAACCTAGTTCTATTCAGTCGCATTACACGAATAAGCCAAGAAGAAAATAATTACACAATAAGAAAGGAAAGAGAAAAACAAAAATCAACGAAATCTTACTCTGCAGTAGACTAATGTCCATTTCAGGAATAACACGATATGATTATTTGTTGTCTCCAATGGCGGAAAACGAAAGCAATCGAGAAGGTAACGTTGAATGTGAGGAAGAAAACCCCGCGAAATCTGCACCACTGTGTGGGTGAGTGTGTGTGTTTCTGTGAAAGATGAGAGGAGGAGAGGGGGGTTTTCGCTTTCAATCGAACGGTTAAAAGGGGAATGAATGGGAATCGATAGTGGGGCCCAGACGTTGCGTGCTGGTGGGGCCCACAGGGCGAGGAGGTGACGTCATACGGGTTTCCCGTGAGCCAAGAATGAATGCAGTAGTCGGACTGTAGGGACGATGAGCAGGTGAGTGGGACGGAGGAGCAGCGACTTCAGATTTGTCTTCGTGTGCTCTCGCACCACCAAATTTCCAATCATATTGGTGGGTGGTAGGAGTAGAAAGAATTCTACTAACCAATCATCTCATGCCACGTTGCCTATTTCATACTCTATGGGAACAACATTTATACAGTGTTTGTTAGTCTTTTACATTTTATATTGGATTGTTAATATTTCTATATTTGTAGGAACGAATGCAAGGTTATACCATTAATTTTTAAAGTTACATATGTGGGTAAGTGTTTTAAAGTTACATACGTGAGAACGTGAGAGGAACAATAACATATAGAGTTTATTAGGCACGAAGCGTTTAAAAGCTTCTATCTTTTATTATTTGACAAAACGTTTTGTTTTGAATAGGAAGCCTCGTTAGACGCTACAAGCTTCTAAGTAACGTTTAACAAGACCTTACCTGCTACCCGCTACCAATTATTTTTATTGAACATGCTCGTAATATGCAACAAGAATATTTTACAAACATGATTGTTATATTATCAGATAAAATAAACATAGTAAAAAAGAGAAATCAAATATTCTTTTTTTAATCATTTTTCTATATTTTATTTAAATTTATCATATTTAATAAAATTAATAATTTTTTATTAGACTTGTGATATATATATATATATATATATATATATATATATATATATATATATATATATATATATATAATTTTTATAAAAAAAGACATCTAACGGGGTGTTTGGATAGGAAAAAAAGAAGGTGTTTATTACTTATTGTTTATTCCCACCATAATAAGCTAAGTTTAAGTGTTTGAATAAAATTCTTAAAAATCAATTTTTTGTGTTGGGAATAAGCTAAATAAGCTAATTTTAATAAGCATCTCCCCTTGCTTATTGTTTATTCCCACCACAAATAAGCTAATAAGCAATAAGTTAATAAGCTAATCCAAACACCTCTTAAATAACTTACATGAATTAATTGCAAACGTAGTAATTTACATGAAGTATATGATGAACAAAAGATAACAACCTAATAGAACGAACATCTCCATGTTATTTACTTGATTTGAATAAGTAAAATGGATCGAAAATGATTAATATTGGAAATTGAGTATGTAAACCATTTTTGTATTGTTTATTTTAAAATATTATCAATTTGATTTTTTATATTTTTGAAAATTGATCATCTTGTCTAGAAAGGATTATTCCAAGACCATTTTGGTTGATGTTATCCAACCCAACCCATTTTGATTGGTTTCCAAATACATACAATTACATAACCTATTTCAAAATGCATATATTTCAAAATATGAGATCTCAGACTCAATGGACAAAGAAGATATGACATATGATTCCAATGAGTTTGAGGTTTTATGGGCAAGTTCTTGACTCCTTTGCTTATACTTGTTTAGTTTTTTTATTAAAATTGTAAAATCGTTAGTTTGAAACATGAAGAACAAGTCCGTAATGTTATGTTAATTTTTAGAATGTGCCTAAATTAGATAGTTTTTTTGGTGTTAGTAAAACCAAAGTATTAGAGAAATAGTTTTTAGTGTCTTACGTTATCCCACATTAATTTTTCGTATTCCGAAACACATCGACAAGCTTTTAAACATGTATGGAATACAACAAACTAGTCCAGAATACGATGAACTAGTCCGTAATACGAATAACTAATTTGAAATGTTCACCGCAATGTGTTCCGGAACACCATATACAGTCTGAGATTATCTTGAAAGTAATTTTTTTCTTTGTTTTTTGCAGCATGACGACATTTTTTATGCTTCTCTTACAATATCTTGCAAATCTGTCATTGTTACTAAGCGAGGCTATAGAAATGCATGTTTTGGTAGATGGTAAGATATTCCTTCTGTGGAAAAAGGGGATCTTTTTCATTTACATTATGTATTCTGCAAAGAATTTGTGACAAACCCTCAAAGCCCAGTATAAGATATGCTTTTAGAGATCGACAAGTACGAGTTGATGTTTGGGAAGATGGAATTATGCCTTATCATCAGTTTCGAGTTTAGTGAATATTTATAGCCTCATGTTTCAGTCACGCCTTCCAATCACAATTATTGGTTTTCTAGGTTACATTAAAAAAATATTTTCACATCGGAATCCACATAAAACAATTTATGAGCACATGCAACCTAGAGATCTATGGCATTTTCTCATTATAGCAACATACTATGAAAAACAAATATAGTCTAGGTATAATAGAAAATACATTATTAGAAGACATGCATTTTAGTATATTCAAATATACTAACTTTTTTTTATATCAAATGGTTCATAGAAAGCAAACATTCAATAGTGTGAATGTCTCTAATGACTCACACCAATACCATATAACACTTGAAATTGACAGGAGATGTGAGATATTTATGAAATTATTATTTCATTATTCCCAAAGGCTTACGAACGAAATTGTGATGTCAATGGGTCATATTTATAGCTAGGGAATCTCCATATAAACCATGATTTGAATAATAAAATAATCAGATGTTATCTATTTAAGACATTTATTCTTATCAATTATATAAGGCTTTTAGAAACCCTAGAATCCATCCCAAAACCGTCCATATAATAGAAAATACATTATTAGAAGACATGCATTTTAGTATATTCAAATATACTAACTTTTTTTTATATCAAATGGTTCATAGAAAGCAAACATTCAATAGTGTGAATGTCTCTAATGACTCACACCAATACCATATAACACTTGAAATTGACAGGAGATGTGAGATATTTATGAAATTATTATTTCATTATTCCCAAAGGCTTACGAACGAAATTGTGATGTCAATGGGTCATATTTATAGCTAGGGAATCTCCATATAAACCATGATTTGAATAATAAAATAATCAGATGTTATCTATTTAAGACATTTATTCTTATCAATTATATAAGGCTTTTAGAAACCCTAGAATCCATCCCAAAACCGTCCATACCATGGATGGTTTAGAATTGCTTCTTTTGTTCAACTATTGAATAATTATAATTCATCCCTTTCACTTTTCATTAATTCTAATTAATTCCGGTTTGGAACTAGAACCAGTTTTCCTATATTATGACTTTTTACATTCTAAATTGAAGTATAAACACTAAATTACATGATAAAAAAGAATTAAGTAATTCCGACTTCATGTGAGTGAGTTATGCGCATTTTAAAAGCGGTACATATTCCAAAAAATAAAAAACAAAATGTTGAAACAGAAAATACGCAACATTAATATGCTATCTTCCGAGGCCTATAATTGATTCAATATCTAATCAAAATATGTGTTCGTACAGTCTAAAATGAAGTAAAAACACCAAATTACATGCTGGAAAAAAATAAGTAATTCCAACGTTATATGAATGAGTTATGCACATTTAAAAAAAACAAAAAAAAAGTGTTGAAATAGAAAAAACGCAGTATCAATATTCTTTCTTTTGGGGCATGTATCTGATTCAGTATCTAACCAAAATACAAAAATGAATTACAAACTCCAAATTACATGTTGGAAAAAAAAATTCCGACTTTATATGAACGAGTTATACGCATTTTAAAAAACGAGAAAAATGTTAAACCGGTTCCGCTTTTAAAACTGAGACCGGTTCCCATATAAATGGAGAACTAGTAACTGGACCTTATTACTAATTCTGGTTTCGGTTTCGGTTTCGGTTCCAGTTCCAGTTCTGGTGATTCTAATGCTCATCACTAATTCCAGATTAATTCTTAATAATAATTAATTAATTACAACTATTTCTAATTAATTTACTAATCATATAATAAATTAATAATAATTTTATTTTTCTCACTCCTAAAGTCAAATGATAACTATTTCTAGTTATTAGGGCAACTCAAAAACAACTTTCCTTTTATTCTATAAAGTTATACAAATTTAGTTATGATCTTGACCAATTTAGTTATGACCTTGGAAACTTATTTCAACATTTCCCCGTGTAGACAAGTCATCAACTACAATTGCTAATATAGACTTCGAATAACCAACATAGTGTGTTTTCCACATCCAATGTCGAACTATGATATAATCAAACGTTTTCCCTTAGATAAGTGACCAACTATTCATTCGGTCTACAAGATATCATCTGGACACTAGACATGGATACAAATCAATCTCATAGTCCAAGATTTTGTTTTCCAATTTCCGATTTATGATAACTAAATTGTAACAGCCAAAAAACCAAGATAAAATTTTTCATTTTAAAACAAGAGTTACAATCATCAAATTGTTCCAAAACCGTAACATAATAACAATGTAAAATTATCAGAGTACCATATCAAAAGGTGCAGAAAAATAGTAAGGAGATAATGATGTGCCATCAACCCATTAAGTGCTTAATACGTAAGCGTTTTTGTCCAAAATAGAGATCCAATTCACAAATGTTGTCCTTGACCATAAAGTTTCCAATTGTATTGCATGGCGCTAAAGTGCTTAACACCAAAAACCCCAACATCTTAAGCCATTAAGACAACCAAACTCATGCATGGGGAAGAACTAAAGGTTAAGAACACATTTTTGTCACTCTAAGCCTAGAAAACGTCCAAAAGGACAACCCATTTGCTTTATAGCTTGCCATGCACAAGAAGACCATATTTGGGGACAAAAATTCATAATATCATCATATACATAAGATCTAACGAGCTAATCACCAAGGTATTAACTTTATACCTTCTGGAGATTGAAGATGATGCAAGACTTCCATATCCAAGCTTGCTTCTAGCTTCTAAGCTTCACCACCACCTTCTTCTTCCTTTGAAACACACAAAAACACACTCTCAAGCTTCAAAATGCAACAATAGGGCTACGGTTTGCAAGGGACAACGTTTCAAGTGATGGGGGCTGGAAATGGGATGATGGAATTGGACTTAAGGTTCAATATGTAGGGTCCAAACCCTAAGGATTAGGGTTTATGTCCATTGACTCACCGAGTTCCTATACTCAGAAAATCCTCATATCACGACTCAACTCGCCGAGTCACCCCATGACTCATCGAGTTCATCAATCCCCGAGTCATAGCCTGTCTAACTCACTGAGTCACCACTCAACTCTCTGATCCTTATCATAACCAGCTGGGTTAGGGTTTTGCGACCCGACTCAATATTTGACAAGTACGCCCAGTGTACATGTGTACGCATGGCGTACTCCCCCAAGGCTTATTTACGAAAATGCTACTAGGGCTCTTTATGTACATTTTCTTGAGCTTAGGGACCAAAATGCAACATAATTAAATTATAGGGTTAAAATTAGAAGTACCTTATTATAGGGATGTTACACTATGGTCATTGATTTTTTTCTTCTAGTTGGTGAGTTTTTCTTGGCGTCGTCAGATTAGGGGATGTGCGGAGATGGATCAACTTAACAATCTCATTAAGTTGTTAAGCTCAGTTTCTTTGGGTGCTCAACATGATAAATGGGTTTGTACTTTTGATCCTTCAGATGAATTTTCTCTCAAGTTAACTAGGAGGCTTATTGATGATGAGCGGTTACCCGGGAGGAGGGAGGGGGGGACTACTAGGTGGAATAAATTTGTTTCGATAAAGATCAACATTTTATTGTGGCATGTTTTGTTGGATCAACTGTCAGTTAGATTGAAAATAGATGAGAGAGGTGTGGATTTGGACTCGACTCCTTGTCCTATTTGTTAGGATAATCTCGAGACTATTTCTCATATTTTTTTTCTAGTGTTTGTTAGTTGTTCAAATTTGGAATTGCGTGGCTAAATGGCTGACATTTAGATTTATCGGTTTTTAATTTAGTGGTGGATATGATGGATTGGATTGACGTCAGATCAATGGCAAGATTGGAAAGATTGATTATTGACTCCATCTTCATGGTTGTTATTTGGGTTTTTTGAACTTATTGGAATGCAATTTTATTTCGGCAATCTAAGTTTAAGAAGCAGTTTATTTTTTATAGTATTTTAGATAACTTTTTCAATGATTTTCTTATGAAACTCTAAGACTAGCACTTATTGGGTTGCATGGTTGCGAAATCCAATTTTACCTTTATATATATATATATATATATATATATATATATATATATATATATATATATATATATATATATATATATATATATATATATATATATATATATATATATATATATATATATATATGCTAGCTTCTAGCTATAGCTTTTTCTCGATTAGTTTTAATATAATGTTGCTAAAAAATAATAATAATAAAGGTTCAGAGATTACATTTAATGAACATGTAAAATAGATTAAAAAAACAAAAAATGGTTGGTAATCTTACCCAAAAAATAATCCACTGGCCGCTCCAAATAATAAAAATTAACATAGATGTTACTAGTTTAAACTTTAAAATTCCGTAGGAGTGGTTCAATTTCAACAGTGACTAGTCAACACATAAAAAGCTATCAGCTTTAAGACAAAAAGAAAACAATTTTTTTGGGTTTGCATAATTGCATACTAATGAAGCTGCGTGATTTCCTCGAACACTTTTTTGAAAATTTAAACAATAAATTGGCTTATATTTGGCATGATAAAGTGGATGTCACTTTGTCAAACAAACGTTCTGTTTCACACAAATTAAAATAAACAAAAAAGTGATTCGGTAAGGACAATATTATTTTTGTAAAAACATGTGATAAAGTCATGTGACAAAAAAGATCATGGTCACCGGATAAATTCTATTTTGACTTGTCAAGTCAAAGGTTAAATTGTCTAAAAACATTTTAAACTTTGAGTTTACATATTTACATATTTTATAATATTATCGGAAAAACTTCAATAAAGGAATAGCATAGTGAGCAGTATGATTTGGGAGTTGGTGACAGTTGGCCCAACTTATAGAGGTTCTTTGGTAACCTCTGAATAGTTTGATTCAGAGACAATCTTTGAATAGTTTAACCATTAAAAACGTTTGTGCGGTTTAAACATCTTAATGAATCAAAGGCATTATGTATCATAATGGTTTAGATAAAACCTTTATTATGAACCCCAAATAAAAATCTTATATGATGAAAAACTATCGGCTAATAAACTATTTAGGTAAGTTACATGAAATAACATGATCATAAAAATTCATATCTAATCACAGCATAACAAATTATTTTAAAAAACTATTCAAATGAAACGGATAATATTCCTTCATTAACTAATGAGAAGATGCTTCCATAACATGATACCAAACAATCACAAACTCAACAGTACAGGTAAAAGAAAATCTATGAGAAAAAAGTCTTGTTTGTTCGTTATTTGAATTCTAAATACAAGCTTATATATATATATATATATATATATATATATATATATATATATATATATATATATATATATATATATATATATAAAGAGAGAGACTTCAATTAAGAAAACAAAAATTGAAATGAAAGAATGAATACGGACCAATCATTTGGAATCTGCCGCTTAAGCGTTCTAGCATACCGGGAGGACGACCAGGAGCGGTCCTACAGTGGGGGCAATGGGGGCAATTGCCCCCACAACAAAAAAATTCATTAAAAAATAGTTTTTTTTTTTAAATTATATTTTAATCCTTCAAAATTATATATTTTTACTCATCAAAAAATTCACCCCCCTTAAAAAGTTATAAATTTTTTTTGCCCCCTCTTCGGAAAATTCTTGGGTCCGCCCCTGAGGACGACTATGAATACAAATAAGTATATACTTATTCATTTATGAATAAATATGTGTTTGTTCCCAAATGATTATTCATATATGAATATGACGGTTGGTGACAGTGACAATGGTGGCGACGGTTGCGGTGGCAAGGATGGTGGTAGCAGTGTTGGTGGACACGGTGGCGAAGGTGGTGGTGGACATGGTGGTGGTAGACATAGTGACGGAGGTGGGGGCGGAGGTGGCGAAGATGGCAGCGGCAGCAATGGCGGTCAGCGGACACATGAAAAGCATAAGGAGTTGTACAATTTTTTAAGAGTTGCACTACTAGAAAAAAGAAAAACTCATTTTCAAATACAATTTCCGTCGCAAAATCTGCCACTAAAAAGGTTACACCTATATGTTTACATTAAATTTATACTTATTAGGATTTAATTTGAAGAATTTCCAACAGATTTCTAATGGATTGGTGACGGATTTTGACGAATTTACATTAAATTTTTGCACTTAACTATAAAATTTAAAGGGTTGTTCGTACCATCCCGGAACACCATGTAGCTCCGCCCTTGAGTGGCAGTGGGTAGGTTGCGGTGGAGAGGGGAGGTGGTGAATTTATATATAAATATATGTAAATTTATATTCATTTCCTCATCATGGTCGTGCCGGTATGACGGAAGGTTTTGCAGCAAGATATGAATGAGTTGTTTGACATTAATTCTCCTATTGTGAACGTTTTTTTCAATCGAAATCTATATAGGATGTTGAATAATAAGGTTTGTACTCTAACAAAATAAAAAGTACTAATTATTACGATGATATATACATATATTTGTCCAAAATCATGAACCTGACAATTTTATCAAAGAGTAATCTTATGTCTTTAAATAAATAAGCAACAAACTTACAAACATCATGTTTTACGTAACATACACGAAAACATTACATGAAAGGCTGCTTTCTTATGGTTTTGATAGATAAAAAGAGTGTATTTAGATCATCACTTTTTATGTGCAACCATCTTTATTTCCGTGAGTGCAAACTCGACATGGAAATGATAATTGATCGAAAATCATGCCAACTTTTACGTAAACATCACAAACCACAACTATCAACTAACTATTAAATTTTAATAAATAACAAGAAACAACGATTTATATATACAACTTTTCAATATATAACATATTGGAGTTGATCTAACTTGTAAAAAAAATTGTTAATCAGCATTCTCTCCCATTATAAACACAGCCCAAATCCCAAAAACACTTGAAACCTTCTCCATATAAATTGATGTTTCATGATCATGGCAAAGATGATCATGCATAACGACACCATGGATGGCAATGACATGGTGATGATGCACATGAGTTTCTTCTGGAGCAAAGATGTTGTGATGTTAATCAATGGGTGGCCGAATGGGAAATTAGGTATGTACATACTGGCTTTAGCATGTGTTCTTGTCCTCACCATTGTTGTCGAGTTTCTGTCAGTTTTTCCAGTCGTCAAGCTGCAGGGAAGTAGTCCCTTCATTGGTGGATTGATTCATGCTACGTTTTATGGACTACGAATGGCTCTTGTTTATCTAATTATGTTGTGTGTGATGTCGTACAATGTTGGCGTTTTTGTTTTTGTGGTGGCTGGACATGTTATTGGGTGTTTTTTAGTCAAATATCGGATGATTTCGAGGGCGGCTTCTAAATCTAGAATGGAATTGGATCATGTGTAATGGTTATATATGGTGTTTGAATTTTTGTGCATTTGATCAAAACTTTCACTTCGAATTAGAAAGAAATGTACAATTTTTAATGCAAAACATACAAGTTACTATAGCACTCTTGGCCAAAGGTAATCTGCCCGAAATAACAACAAATGTGTTTCATAAAGAAAAAACGAACATATCAACGCCATATGAACTCTACATAGATGCAGTAGCATTTAACTACCCCGAGATTAATGATCTAATTAAAAAAAGTTTAGTGACTTACTGAATGCAATTAAATCATAGTAGTAACTAAAAATGCAAAACAATAGTAGTTGATTGGTATATATTATATAGTGACATTAATTCTAGATTTTTTTTTAACAATTTAAACAACAATATTCCAATTTGTTTTACGAATTTATGCATAAAATCAATTTCTTACATTAACTTTGAGTCTTATGTTAGAAAACCAAAGTATGTCTGAGTTTTGTGTCACATATTACATGGATGATATTTTTAAGGGGAATTTTTGGGATATTTACAGATATAACCTTTACGAATGAAGAAATCAATAATATTAATATCAATTAATTTTTGAAGTGTTTTGAAAAAAAAATCATTTTGTCTAAAATGGGTCATTTCAGTCCTATGAATATATACTGTGTATTTTTTACTCATTCGCATCAAAAAATATTTAAAAAGCGTTTTGCTTATGTTCGAAATTGTCATTTGGAAGTTTCTTAAATCAACATTTGTCCAATCAAATGTCACATTTTAAGTTATTTTATATTTATTATTTGCTATATTTCTTTAAAAAAAAATAGTTTTAAATAAAAAACGAAATGTTTTCTCAAAACTCCAAAATTATATATCACATTTTGGACTTGTTCTAGGTGAAGATTAGAGAAGGAAGATGAAATTTTGAAACTATATGTTTCATTGTTTTGAAATTCCGATTTTTTTTTCTTCTAACTGTAATCCAAAATCAGAAATCCGGAATGCATATTTTTTTTCTTTATAGAAACTACTTTAATGGGGGAACCATTATAACCGGGTCAGTTACCCAACAATTGTCGGGTACAAAATGGATTAAAATAAATCAAGTTATTTGCTTTAAATTTATCTTCAGACGTGCTTGGTTTTGTTAATATCCTTTTTTTATATAAAAGTTTTCCATTATAACCAGCTTTATTTCCCAAATGTAAACTTGACGTGGAAATGAGAAATGACAACAAATAGACAACCTATAAGTATCAAGTAACTTATATAATATATTAAGTTGAAGATGATGAGATAAAAGAGGATATGATAATTTTCAAAGAAAACATTATGACCCGCCCAATAGAGTTTGGATTTGGTGTGGTAGATATAAACAAAGCTTTTTTTTTATACGTGGAGAAATCTATTTATTATTATAATAAATGAAAGTTTTTTTTTTGCTCCATATCCTCTTCTCATTCATTTGGACACATAACATTTTCTAGAATTTTTAAATTTTCTATTTTCCACTTGTCATTTTATTATATTTTATATTTTATTAAATTAAAATTCTACGTTTAATATGTAAGGTAATATATATGTAAAGTATTTATTAGAAATGGTTTATATATGTAATGTATTCAATACATTAAAGTCTTATTAATTTTAATAATTCAAAATTTTTCTTATTTTTCTTATAAATTCAAACTATTCAAATTATTAAAATTTCATATTTATTTTTTTTAATTAAACTCATGTAATACATGAGTCTCACACCTAGGCAATACATTATACAAAAATAAAGAGTAGACGGAAATTTGATGTTTGAAATACCAAAATGTACGTAATATACAAGTAAACAACAAACAAGAGGATCCCCTTGAGAAAGTTTTGTCACCTCGTGCTTATTTAAGTGTGGGGTTTGAACTCGATTAGAGCAAGTTTTTTTTTTTTTTTTTTATAAATGTGGATCCAAAATACTTATCTGTTGTTGTATGATGAATGATTGAGCAATGATAGAAATTTCACCTTTATTTATTATGTTTCCAGTTTTAAGGAAGAAGGTAAATAAATGTTAAAAGATTAAAATTATGGATAAGATGTAGGATTTGGGTTGGACATGAGTGAGTTGTTGGTAATATAGCATATATTATTGTATAGAAATAGAAATTACAAAATGGAACATCTGTTTACCCCCAAAGACTTGAATAGATTCATACCCCTTGTGAATAATCGTGAAAATGATCCCATGCGAGCAGGAGCAGGAACTTCTTCTGGTGCATCAATGTCCTCGTCCTGCTCAGAAATCAAGGGTTCATGTGCATCATCATCATCATTTTTATTTTCAATTACCCCAACCTCTGATATTTCTCCAGGCTTCTTGTCAAATAGTCCTTTAAATTGTTTGCGTGCCTTCTTTTCTACTTCCTGTTTGTTGTTCATAATTCATATTATTAGAATAAAAATACATTAGAATTTATTTAGATGAAACGGGTGGATATTTTAAATTTAAAATATATAAATAAATAAACGACCTGTTCTGTTTGCTTCAGTTTAAGAAGAGCTGCCTTTGCATTGACTTCGGATGACTTGTCTATGCTCATCATCTAGTTTCAAGCATCAAATAACAAGTGTTTTGTTATTCAGTTTTATATTTACTACTTTCATGAAATTAAAAATAACAAAAACTCACTCTGTTGAAATCTCTTCTTGCTTCCTCAAAATCGCCAGTCTCCATGTATGCCATTCCTCGACGATAAAGTGCCTTCACATGGACAGGATTTGCATCCAATACCTGCACATACATTATTTATTAATATATATATCACCAATCAAACAATCTTCTTCTTTTTTTATTTATTTAATAATAATAAAATAAAAAAAAAAAGTAAATTACTTTATTACACGTCTCAATTGACTTTCTACAATCCCCCATCTTCAGGTAGCAGGCAGCCACGTTCAGATTCAACAGATTCTTTTCATGCATGTTATCTTATTAGCAACCACTCTTGGTAAATAAATAAAAGTTAAATTAAATTATTTTGTAATAAATAATGAAGGAGGCTCGTTCATACTCTTGTATTTGCAAACTCTTTTCCCTCCTCATCATCTTGAGGATTTACATGATTGAATTCACGTAGAACCTGCAACAAAAACCACAAATTAAATCATAATAAACTCAAACACACTAATTTCAAATTCTTTAATAATGATGTTGTGTACCTTATCATACTTGGCTTTGGCAAGAGCAAATTTCCCTTCTTTGAATAGTCTGTTACCCTGAATAAGAAGAAACATCAAACTGGATAAAAAAAAAAAAAAAAAAAAATTAAAATGCTCAACACCTGTAATCTAATTGTTAAAATACATACCGTGCTTTTCGTGTTCTCAACATCATTCATAATAGCTCTAAAATCCATACCAGTCCAATCCTACATATCATACAGATGCATCAACTCAAATACTAAATACTAAATACAATAAATTGGTTTACCTTTTGCATTTCAAAACCAAGAAGCTCAATCACCCATTCAACATAAGCACCTTCAGGAACATTATCTGGCCTACTCACACAAAGATTACTTCATTTCATAATTACATATTTATGTATTAAGTTATCAGAAATTTACCTGGTGAACTTGTCATATGCATAATCAGGAGGACAGGTGACACGTGATACCTCTTCAGGCAACATCAGCCGAACACACATCTCAAAACCTTCAGGTACCTAATCATAATCACAACCTCATATTACAACAAAACTTACAGCAATCACATTTTTTATTCAAACTCTCAAACTCAACTTACAAGCCCTTCCCCTGAGGAAAACTCCAAAGGTTCACCATCATTATCAACTTTTGTATCATAAAAAACTGTCTTTTTTTCATCAAGAAGCATGCCCTTGTAATGGACACGCAGTCTACTGTCTTGAAGAGGGCAATCCATAGGAAATTCACCTAATTTTTTCAAAATCACATCCACTGTCATTACTGGTATAAACCAAGGACTAATATGCAATTTATGTGTTAATTCAAGGACTGAAACAGCACCTTTTCCATCTCTTATTCGACGTTTGATTAGACGACCATCTCCTAGCACATCACGCACCTGTACAATCATTACAAAAAAAAAAAGTGGAAAACTTGTCTTTGATTTAAGGACGATGAAATATATAATTTGAAACACTTGTAATAACATTTCCACACCTGAATAAAATGGATGAGCTCCACTTCAAAGTGAGCTTCTTCAATACCTTCTACAGAGGGCAAAAGTGGGCTTTCACTTAAGTACTGACTTGTTACATAGATCACTGCTTTCTCACCACGTGACATTGTTCCTATACCCATTTCAAGACCTTTAGGTACCTGATATAGGAATAAAAGGAACACTTTATCGGGTACACATGAAAGATATAGAAAAAATACAACTTTGAAAAAGCAGGAATCTATGCAAACAGAGAGACCTCGGATTTTCCAAAAGTAAACAGAATTGGTTCGCCTTTCATATGTAACTGAAGTGATTGTCCATTCCCCAACTTGGCAGAAATCCTGGAATTAATCACACAGCCCACAAGTATATCAATGTTGAAGCCATTTCTGAAATAGTTAAAGAGATAGAGATAGAGACAACAAGTGAACCTGGCTTTTACTTCATAAAGATCTCGTGGATTCTCCCAACTTTGTGCCTCATGTAAAACCTGTCCCCAGTAAATGGCATGTTCAATTTAGAACTTTTCAATTGGAACAAATTGCTGATGAAGTCCCAAATTCAACTGTGGAGAAGTAATGCAAACAAGAGATTGAGGATTACATACCTTCTTCATTACTCCAAAATCTTCGGTTACAACCTGAGAATGTTATAAAAAGCAAAAATAAACAAGTTATGATATCAAGTATAAATAACAAGAACTATTAAACCCAAAGCAATCTGTATATAGCAAACTTAGTGTACAAAATAAAATTTGTAGCTCTTGCCTTGACTTTAGAAAAGTCTATCAACTCGATCTCGAAATTAAGTTCAGCATCCTTGGGAAAGCTATCTGAAACAGAGACTGGACAATCATCCTCACCATAATGCAATTCAGGCTTCATTTTTAACTGAAAAAAGTTAGCACAAATTCTGTTAAAGATCAATAACATAACAACATGAATTTATACAAAGAATTTCAATGTAAAGAATGTACCCTTTCATCAACAAGTTAATACGATACAAACCATATCCATAAATACATCACCACTACCAAATACTTACCATTGCAACTTCACCCTTCAACATTGTTGGAAGTCCTTCTAACAGCCCTAATATCATCTTGCTCTTACCCAAAACCTGCCTTATTGGAGTGCCTTTGCCTATAACAAGGAAATCAAAGAGAGCATCACACACCCATTTGAGCAGAGAGACAATGAAAACATATAAAACAAAATCATTCAAGTAAACAA
Organism: Lactuca sativa; assembly: GCF_002870075.4. Lineage (NCBI taxonomy): Eukaryota > Viridiplantae > Streptophyta > Magnoliopsida > Asterales > Asteraceae > Lactuca > Lactuca sativa. The sequence continues at coordinate 125,104,456 of NC_056630.2, read as the reverse complement.
TTAACTAGGGCATTGACAAAGTATAACTTCATTTATATCAAGCAGATTAACAGAACTAATCTGTCATTGGATAAATGAGCGCACCACCAAATTCTGAGCGAGTAGACTCAACAACCACCCCATCTAGAGTACGAACAGTAGAATGATATATGACCTGCACAATGAATCTCATCAATAACATGTAGATGTGCTCTTTCAATTGTTACCTAACATAATTCAGTTCATATGAAGGGTGAATTAGGACATAATTAGTTCGATCGCTATTATTTCAGATTATTCTACAATTGGCACTCAGTGGTGTCGGTTAAGAGTTAAACTATCTACGCCCCAACTTCAGATAGCATAACGATACTAGAACATAGAACAGGAAATAGGTATGTAAAAGTAGGAACTAATTTCGAACCTGATCACCATCAGAAGGCATAGCATCACCACCGCCTGGTCTTATCATAGCCTTCATCAAACCTCCTGGAACCATCTTTTTTCTCCTAAAATTGAAGAAAAAAAAAAAGAAAAAAACAGAAGTTCATTGTTGATATACATACAATCATCTTAACGAAACACATCATCAGATTCATACATCTAACTACTACCTCTTATCATCCTCGTCAGAAGATGTTTTCTTCTTCTGCGGCTTGAAATCTTGTTCCGCATCTTTGACCACAGTCATTGGAGATTAGGAGTTGGTTTTAGTTTTTGAAGTGACGGAGGAACCTAGGCAGAAATTTGCAGAGACGGCAAACAGACAATTATCGCCTGTAATTCGAGCTACCAATGTATTAGGTGAACGGAAAAGATTGTTAGAGAGAGAGAGAGTAGTCGGCGTTTCAGTTGAACTTATGCTTGTGAGTTGTGAGTAAGTGAATTAAAAGCCCCCGTGTTACCTTACAATATGTTTACTTTTTCCCCATATATGCATAAAAAATCAAACAACTAATAGGCAACAACTAATAGGATTTTAGACCTTGTTGTTTGGTAAGCTGCAACTAATTGATAAAATAACTTATTTTTCGAATTTTTTTATTGTTGTGTTTGGCAAGTCAAATAGTAGCTTATAAGCTAGTTGTTTGAAAAGCTACTTATATTAGCTTTTTAAATTTTTTCCAAATATACTCCTTAGTTAATTATAGGAACATATACTCTTAAATGTTTATCTATGTAATTTTATATATTCCAGATAGCTTTTCAACTAGTTTTACCAAACATCAATTTTTATCAACTAGCTTTTTATTTAATAGCTATTTTTTCAGCTATCAGCTAGTACATCAAGCATAGCCTTAGTATTAAGCTACAAGTAACAAAGAGTTTGTCTAAAAGTAAAAATTATATAATTTACATGATATAAACAAAACCATTTTAACCAAACAACCCAAAATCATGAAATCACACATGGCAAATATGGCTATGAGTCTTGATATCTAAAACACCAAAAAAGCACAAAAGTGTGTTTAAATCATGTTGATCTCGCAAAGAAACATATCAAGAAATTCTAATGATTCCCTCAATATATCCCCTTCTTTATCCAGTAGAGAGTAATACCTCCTATTTGTTTTAGGGTTTTATAGATCATATAATATGTATGAAATATAGAAGCAAGAGAGCTCGAATCAGCCAAATGTCATTCCAAATATATGTATGCTCATTGTTTTTCTATATCATATCATACCAATTTGGCAATTTATTTATTGCTTTGACCACTTGTACACAAAGAGTCACCATTCGATTATATTTACTAAATAAATCATTATATGAACCCAAATTCAAACATTATAAAATGACAATGCATAAATTAATAATAGTATATGAATCAACCTCAAATATACAAGGAACCAATCAAATATTTATGTATTCATATGATCATCATGTATGATTAAAATAGAGAAACCTCACATGAAAAAAAACGAACTGTCACTTTCTTTGTCTATGACAAAAACGAGAATTGAAGTGAAAAACGGAGGCGCATGCTAAAATAAAAACGATTTAAACTATTTATAATTCTAAGGTTTAAAATCTGAAATCCTTAAAACTAATAGGTCAAAATTCAAAATTCATCTATAAAACATTTCAATATCCAACAACCATCACAACTATTAATATTTTGGATCGATTTGACTCACAAAGAATTTGGATCCTTAACAAACCCAATGCCATTAAGATAAAAAAAAAATTTGATTGGTAGCAAATAAAAATAAGACTAAATTTCAAAAATGGTCCATGTGGTTTGCAAAAAGTAGCAAGTTAAGGATGTCTTTCATTAGGGTTACACAAGTGGTCCCTAAGGTTTCCAAAGCCTACACGGATGGTCCTTGGCTTTAATGTCACCAACCTACCTCCATTAGAGGGGTACACGTGGCCCTCCTTTAAAGGACATTTTCAGCCTTGCACCCATGTCACCTCTCTTCTCTAACAAAAGCAACGTACATCTTCACCCCTTCCCCTCAGCCATCCTCATTTTAAACCCTCAGGATTTAACCTGACTTCGTACTCTTCTTCATCTTTCTTGTATGCATACTCTCAAAACAACAAAATAAATAAATAAGAAAATAAATAAAAACCCTAAAAATGGTGTTTGTAACTGTGGCAGCCAACAAGAATGGTGACATCATGGATGAATTTAAAACAGGGAAGGAGGTTCAGGTCATGCTCGATGAATGGTTCTAATTACATGTTTATCAGATGGTATGACCCACCGATGTGCTACAGGTCGGTTGCAGTCATTCATGGACTTATACGCTCTCTTAATGTGATGTGTGATCAAGCAAGGATTTGGAAGTGGCTCCTAATTTTCACTTGGATGTTTTTCTCTTTTATGCTTTTAAAAACTAAAAGGTTAGGGTGTTTTGTGGGAAATTCATTATATTTTTTATGTAATCTCAAAGATGGAAATTTTGATGTCGGATTTCCCTGACTTATGTATGTGGCTTATGGTGTATGAAATGAAGAAGTTTGTGTTTGTGTTGAACTCATGTTAAATGAAATGGTATAAATCTTGCGTTGATGTTTGTTGTAACGTCCTAAAATTATGAAGTAAAAATTTTATTTTTTTAATTCAACTAAAACATTAATTATCTTAAGTCAACATTCAATATCTTTTTTCTAAATATTCAAAAGTACTTTATAAAAAATAGTTATCAGAGTACAATCCTAAAATCATCATAATACGAAAACATGGGTGGATGCATTGCGATCAAGTTGGGTCTTTCCCTTTCGAAACAGAAGTACCTAAAACCATAACCATAAAAACCGTAAGCACAAAACTTAGTGAGTTTCCCAAAATACTGCATATCATACATACCATTGGGCCTATCTCTCACATTGGGCCCAACCCACATATTAGGCCCAATCCACCATAAGGGGCCTAGCCCCTTTTGATCCATGGGTCTAACCCAACATACAAATGGGCCTAGCCCAACATGTAATGGGCCTAACTGTAACACCCCATAATTTTATTTATTTTTTTCAAACAAAGTTTAATGTTATGGTTTAACCCAAAGGCAAGGTTTAACAAAAGAAAATAAACATTTAACAAATCGTCAGAGTTTAAACACAATTTCAAAAAAATCTTGTGGGTGTTACTAACATTGTATCAAATAAACCATAGCAAATAAATCAAGATTTAAAAGATCAAAGTCAAATGTAACTTTGTTGGATTAGTGTCTGTAACGCCCGTGTTTCTAGGCTTGCCATTTTAGCAATGTAATAGTCTAGGTTAACCTTTGTAACCCCAATTTGAAATAATAAAATGTATTATTTGTGAATTATGTGAATTATGTGATTTATGTGTTTATTTTCTTAATTATTATAATTTAATGAATTAAGAATAAAATAAGCGTCAAAATTTAAGTGTGAGATAAGCCCGATATCTTTGCATAAAGTTGTAGTGGTTGAAACAAGGATTCCGGAGATATAAGGAATGCCAAAATCCGAGTTATAACGAAGAAGTTATGACCTGTCGAAGTTTCGCGACGGGACCGGCACGACGCTGAGTGACGTAAAATATGAAATTAAGTTAGAGCGATATTTAGCCTTAGCGATCTAAACGAAAGTCGTAGATTTCGTTAAACCGAGAGCGTGCATAAAAGGAACGCCCAAATCTGACTTCGTGTGATGAAGTTATGATTTTCTGAAGTTTCGACGTGGCAGTGTGCAGCCCGAATACTCGATTCGAGATCGAGCAATTTCTAGCCGAAACAATCTAAATGAGAATCGAAGATCTCGTTGTTAGTAGCGAAACGATGAAAAGTTAGGCGAGAACGGACATCGGACGAGGAAGTTATGAGTTTATAACGAAGTTTTCCTATCCGAGCCTTCTAAAAATAATTAATAAAAATAAAAGTCAAAATTAGCTGACAGAGTCTAAACGAAAGTTGTAGAGCGCAGTCTCACCTTCGCGTGGATATAAAGAACGTCGAAAACGGAGTTCGTATGAAGGAGATATGAATTTTTGAAGTTTTAATAAATATTTAATATTTATTTTAATTTAAACCTCGATATTATCCGAAGAAGAAGCGAGGCGGTCTATCCGAAGTACGCAGCGCGTACTGCTGTACGCCCCGCGTATAGAGTAGGGCACTCGAGTCCTGCGGAGTAGTGAGTCGTAAGCGATGACGTAGAGGGCCCGGTGACGTAAGCGCTGACGATCTGCGAAGCACTACGCCCCGCGTACCCCCGAAGTTACGCCCCGCGTAACCCCGAGGATCAGGCTATAAAAGGAGGTCCGAAGCAGCTTCTTTTCTTTTGCAAAATCCTCATTCTCTCTAGCCTTTTCGCCTCGATTTGCGTGCCAATTATACCCCGAAGCCCCGGTATTATTCCCGAGCCCCGAAGCGAGATCCGAAGCCCCGAGAATCCCGAAGAGCGTTATTCCCGAGCCGAAGCCCTGCCCGCGAGGAGCCGGTTTTTGTGAAGATCTTCCAGATCTGCGGAGAGACGCTACTTCTATAAGCCGTAGTGCTGTCGGATCATCTTCTGATCAGGTGAGTGTATAGTCCATTTTCAATACGCAATATTATGAAGTATTTAATATAAAATACGTGCTACGTGTATATATTTTGTGGTTATATGTGTGAATGTATATTCTCTACGAAATACGTGATTGTGTGTATGCCTCATCTGTTATGTGGAATATGTATTGATTAAATCATGTTATACAGTTTTTTTCTAAACAATGTATAAAAATGTATATTTTTATCTACTAATATGTTGGGTAGAACATGGGTAGATAATTGGTGTGTAATAAACAGATGAGAGGCCTCGGTGTTATTGGTGTTATTCTAGTCATTCAGCAGAGTATGGATGACGACCACGGACTATTCTAGACTGTCCTGTGGAACACTAGCAGGCTCATTACCTGTAGGTGTTGTGAACGACGTGTTCACCGGTGTACTCTATCCCCCACATGGTTGCCTTTAGGACACTTATTGTTGAGGAAGCCCCTCTGCAGTAATGTCCGTCCCGATGAAAATCCTGAAATAAGTTCCTTATAATAGACGTTATTTTTAGGAACGTAAGGTGAGGATAACGGGAATGGGTAATCGGGTTTATTGTTGATTGTTGTAATTTAATATAATTATTGTGGGTTTGAAAACCCTATATGCTCACCAGGCTCCCAAGCCTGACCCACTCAGTTGATTTGTATTACAGGAAGTGGCGCAAGAGCTTAAGATGGGCGAATCATCAAGTCATTTTTGTTTACAAGTCTGCATATGTATATATTTGTTGAACGACTTGTAATGATATTGTTTATGCTTTGTGATCTGTATCAGAACATGACATCCCGACTTTTGATTATGAAATGAAATCATATGAAATGTTTTGATAAATATCTATTTTATCATGTTTTGTTTTTGGGAACAAATTCCGCATATCTTTTAAAAATCAAATGGATTTACTCTGAAAATGTTTTAAAAAGCATAAATGAAATCGGTCTTTTCTGGCCGAGATTTTGGGGATGTCACAGTTGGTATCAGAGCATTAGTTTAAGCGAACTAGGAATTTGTAGGATTTCTAGACTTAAACTTAGCATGCTAAGTGGAGATTGTGAGATGTGTGTCTGATAAATTTTAGACACGAGCACTAGTTTATTTTAGGAAGGTTGCCTAAAATGCTTTTATGTGCTAAATGTTATATGTTGCCATATATGATATTGTTTGTTCGGATCTACGGTTTGTTGCCAACCGGATCTGAAGTTTTTGTGTTTAGGATTCTAAGCGTATGTATACGATATTAGAACTAGCATGGAATCGTTTGGAGTAATAAGGTGAAATTATTCGGTGTGTAGATCAAAAATGGTGAGAACAAGAAGCGGAGTTGGAAATGCTGATGAAAACAGGAATCAACCGCCTGTAATTCAACAAGTACCTGTCGTAGCTGATGCACCTGAGCCGATAACAATGGCTGGTGTACAAATGATGATTCAAATGATGTTGGATCGTCAGATGGAAGAAACAAGACGCCTGCTTAGGCAGAATCGTGAAGAACCGTCAATTCAAGCGGAAGAGCCCGAGGAGAATGGAGGGCAGTCTGAAGGAGAAAACTTTAGTGGAATCATTGGTCAAGACGAACAACCAGTGGTTAGACGCAATAACCAGTATGGAGGAAATGATGGTCGTGGGTGCAAGTATAAGGATTTCATGGCATCCAAACCACCATGTCTATCCGGAAGCCCGACGCCGGTGCAAGTTATGGACTGGGTCTCCGAAATGGAGACTATGTTTGAAAGTTGCGAATGCAGCAACAGGCAGAAGACCGCTCTTGCGATCCCTCTGCTAAAATCTGGGGTGTTGAGTTGGTGGAAGCTGTTAGCTGACTCTATGCCCAAGGGAGAAGCAAGCAAAATGTCTTGGGAAGACTTTGTGGAACAACTAAAAATGCAATACTGCTCCGAGCAGGACCTTCTGGAAATCAGTAATGAGTTTCAGAATTTGAAGAAAGGGAAATTGAGCGTTACTGAATACGCTGCAAGTTTCACGGAAAAGATGAAGTTTATCCCCTATTTGGTGCCTACAGAACTCTCTAAGGTCAACAAGTTTGCCCTTGGACTACCAGCGGACTATGGTCCAATGGTTAAGCAAGCAACCACATTGAAAGCCGCCATCTGGGTTGCTAGAAATGTTGAGACCCAGATCAGGGAAAAAGGTCTGGAAAGGTCAGAGGTTGGCGAGAAAAGGAAAATCGATGGATTTTCAGGGTCCAGCAAGAAAAGTAAATTCTCGAAGTCTAGTTCGAGGGGAAGTGGAGGAAAGGTAGAAGCGAAATGGTGTGACAAGTGCAAAAAGAAGCATTATGGGAAGTGTGGCGGGGAAACCACATGCTTCAAATGTGGAAAGCTAGGGCATTATGCCAATGACTGCACCTTCACCAAGAATGTTTGTTATGGTTGTGGTGAGGAGGGGCACATCTCAAGGGATTGTCCGAAAAAGAAGGAAGCAGCAAGACCCAACATTCCGCCAAAGCCAAAGGCGAGAGCATTCCAGATGACACTGGAAGCTGCTAAAGATGAAGCTGATGTCGCTTCAGGTACCTTTCTCGTTAACAAATTGCCTGCCCAAATTTTATTTGATTCTGGAGCCAACTACTCCTTTATATCGCATGAATTTGGTAGAAAACTAGCTTTGCCTGTTGATAGACTAGATAATGCTTTATTAGTCGAAGTTGCTAGTGGCAAGTTTGTACCTGTTAGCCATCGTATGAAGAACATTTTAATTGACTAGAATGGGAATAAGTTCCACGAGGAATTATTGCCTATCGAACTTAACGGTTTTGACATCGTTTTGGGAATGGATTGGCTTAGCGCCAATGATGCGGAAATTTTATGCAAGAAGAAAATAGTGAAAGTGAACCCGCCTGGGAAGGAATCGTTTATGGTGTACGAAGATAAACGCAGAGTAAACTCTGGAATCATTTCTCTAATGAAAGCCAGAAAATGTTTGACCAAGGGGTGTACATCATACTTAGCATTCGTGATCGACGCTAAGAAGGAAAAGAAGGTGATGCAAAATATTCCTGTTGTGTGTGATTATCCGGAAGTATTTCCCGAAGATCTTCCTGGATTACCGCCCGATCGACAAGTAGAATTTCGTATCGACTTGTTGCCTGGAACAACGCCAATTGCAAAAGCACCTTATCGATTAGCACCGACGGAGATGAAGGAGCTAATGATGCAACTTCAGGAGTTATTGGACAAAGGTTTCATTAGACCTAGTTCATCACCCTGGGGAGCTCCGGTGTTATTCGTAAAGAAGAAAGATGGAAGCATGAGGATGTGCATTGATTACCGAGAGCTGAATAAGGCAACAATAAAGAATAGATATCCGTTGCCGAGGATTGATGACCTATTCGATCAACTACAAGGTTCAAGTTATTTTTCAAAGATCGACCTAAGGTCAGGATATCATCAGCTAAAGGTAAGAGAGCAAGATATCGAGAAGACTGCATTCAGAACGCGATATGGACACTACGAGTTCTTGGTTATGTCGTTTGGACTAACCAATGCTCCGACAGCATTCATGGATTTAATGAATTGGGTTTGTAATCCGTTCCTTGATAAATCTGTGATAGTGTTCATAGATGACATTCTGATTTATTCGAAAAGCCAGGAGGAGCATGGCAGACACTTGCGAGAAGTGTTGGAAGTTTTGAAGAAGGAGAGGCTGTATGCAAAGTTCTCCAAATGTGATTTCTGGATTCGTGAAGTCCAATTCTTGGGTCACGTGGTCAACCAAGAAGGGATAATGGTTGATCCAGCGAAGATCGAAGCTGTGATGAAGTGGGAACAACCGAAAAGTCCCACGGAGATCCGAAGCTTTTTAGGATTAGCCGGATATTACCGAAGGTTTATCCAAGGCTTTTCTTCGATCGCTAGTCCATTAACAGCTTTGACCCACAAAGGAGCTACTTATGCTTGGAATGATAAGCATAAAGAAGCATTCGAGAAGCTAAAGAAGAAACTATGCGAGGCACCGATACTTTCTCTACCCGATGGGGTTGAAGACTTCGCTGTTTATAGCGATGCGTCTGGGGTTGGATTGGGTTGTGTTTTGACCCAAAGGGATAAGGTGATCGCATATGCGTCTCGACAGCTGAAAGAGCACGAAAAGAACTACCCGACTCATGATTTGGAGTTGGCAGCGGTAGTTTTCGCACTGAAAATATGGAGGCATTACCTCTATGGCACAAAGTGCAAACTTTTCACTGATCATAAAAGTCTCCAATATCTCTTTAGTCAGAAAGAATTGAATATGAGGCAACGACGCTGGCTGGAATTACTTAAGGACTACGACTGTGAGATACTTTACCACCCCGGTAAGGCCAATATTGTTGCTGATGCTCTCAGTCGGAAGGTCAATCTTGAAAAGAAAAGGCCAAGAGCGTTGAGAATTGAAGTTGTCTCGACTATTTTGGAAAGTATAAAGAAAGCTCAAAGCGAAGCTTCTGAGAAAAATGACCGAAAGGAGGAACGTTTGGGCAAAACGTTGGTGTTCGGCGTAAACAGTCACGGACTGAAGGTGTTCCAAGATCGGATTTGGATACCTAAGACAGGAGGAGTCAGAGATCTTCTGATGGAAGAAGCTCACAAAACCATGTACTCGATTCATCCCGGTAGCACAAAAATGTATAGGGACCTGAAACCCTATTATTGGTGGCCGACGATGAAGCTCGACATTGCGAAGTATGTGGCCGAGTGTGTGACTTGTGCAAGAGTCAAGGCACAACATCAGAAACCATACGGGAGTTTAGAACCATTACCTGTGCCTATGGGTAAGTGGGAAGACATTGCTATGGATTTTGTCACTAAACTGCCCAGAACAAAAAGTGGTCACGACATGATTTGGGTGGTCGTTGATCGATTCACTAAGAGTGCGCATTTCATAGCAGCCAACGAGAAATGGTCTATGGAAAAGCTTGCGAATTCTTACGTGAAGGAAATTGTGAGGCTTCACGGTGTTCCGTTAACGATTGTGTCGGATCGTGACAGTCGTTTCACCTCACGATTTTGGAAAAGTCTACAAGAGGAATTGGGTACCAAGTTGTGTTTAAGTACAGCTTACCATCCGCAGACTGATGGTCAGAGTGAAAGAACGATACAAACACTTGAGGATATGTTGAGAGCGTGTACCTTGGAATTCCTAGGTAATTGGGATGAACATTTGCCTTTGGTAGAATTTTCCTATAATAATAGTTTTCACTCGAGCATAAAGATGGCACCTTATCAAGCATTGTATGGACAGAAGTGTCGTACGCCGTCTTGTTGGCTTGAGGCTGGGGAAAAGCAGTTTATGGGGCCGGAGATAGTCCATCAAACTGCAGAAAAGTTGAAAATAATTAGGGAAAGAATGTTAGCAGCTCAGGACCGTCAAAAGAGCTATGCTGACAAAAAGCGAAGACCGATGACTTTTGAAGTTGGAGATTTGGTTTTGCTTAAAGTCTCGCCGTGGAAGGGACTTATAAGATTTGGTAAAAGGGGAAAGTTAAGTCCAAGGTTTATTGGACCGTTTAAAGTTCTTCAGAGGATTGGGAACCAAGCTTACAAACTCGAACTACCAGAAGAACTGAATGGAATTCATAACACTTTTCATGTGTGTTACTTGAGGAAGTTCATGGGAGAAGTTCCCGACATAATTCCACTTTCGGAGTTGAGGATCGATGAAAACAAAAGGTTGATCGAGGAACCGGAGGCAATCGTTGACCGAAAGACTAAGAAGTTGCGACGTAAGATGGTTGAGTTAGTGCTTGTCCGATGGAAACACGCGAATGGGCCGAATCTCACTTGGGAGACGGAGAGTGACATGATGAGTCGCTATCCGCATTTGTTTGCTGGTGTGTGATTCCGGGGACGGAATCATTCTAAGGTGGAGAGAATTGTAACGCCCGTGTTTCTAGGCTTGCCATTTTAGCAATGTAATAGTCTAGGTTAACCTTTGTAACCCCAATTTGAAATAATAAAATGTATTATTTGTGAATTATGTGAATTATGTGATTTATGTGTTTATTTTCTTAATTATTATAATTTAATGAATTAAGAATAAAATAAGCGTCAAAATTTAAGTGTGAGATAAGCCCGATATCTTTGCATAAAGTTGTAGTGGTTGAAACAAGGATTCCGGAGATATAAGGAATGCCAAAATCCGAGTTATAACGAAGAAGTTATGACCTGTCGAAGTTTCGCGACGGGACCGGCACGACGCTGAGTGACGTAAAATATGAAATTAAGTTAGAGCGATATTTAGCCTTAGCGATCTAAACGAAAGTCGTAGATTTCGTTAAACCGAGAGCGTGCATAAAAGGAACGCCCAAATCTGACTTCGTGTGATGAAGTTATGATTTTCTGAAGTTTCGACGTGGCAGTGTGCAGCCCGAATACTCGATTCGAGATCGAGCAATTTCTAGCCGAAACAATCTAAATGAGAATCGAAGATCTCGTTGTTAGTAGCGAAACGATGAAAAGTTAGGCGAGAACGGACATCGGACGAGGAAGTTATGAGTTTATAACGAAGTTTTCCTATCCGAGCCTTCTAAAAATAATTAATAAAAATAAAAGTCAAAATTAGCTGACAGAGTCTAAACGAAAGTTGTAGAGCGCAGTCTCACCTTCGCGTGGATATAAAGAACGTCGAAAACGGAGTTCGTATGAAGGAGATATGAATTTTTGAAGTTTTAATAAATATTTAATATTTATTTTAATTTAAACCTCGATATTATCCGAAGAAGAAGCGAGGCGGTCTATCCGAAGTACGCAGCGCGTACTGCTGTACGCCCCGCGTATAGAGTAGGGCACTCGAGTCCTGCGGAGTAGTGAGTCGTAAGCGATGACGTAGAGGGCCCGGTGACGTAAGCGCTGACGATCTGCGAAGCACTACGCCACGCGTACCCCCGAAGTTACGCCCCGCGTAACCCCGAGGATCAGGCTATAAAAGGAGGTCCGAAGCAGCTTCTTTTCTTTTGCAAAATCCTCATTCTCTCTAGCCTTTTCGCCTCGATTTGCGTGCCAATTATACCCCGAAGCCCCGGTATTATTCCCGAGCCCCGAAGCGAGATCCGAAGCCCCGAGAATCCCGAAGAGCGTTATTCCCGAGCCGAAGCCCTGCCCGCGAGGAGCCGGTTTTTGTGAAGATCTTCCAGATCTGCGGAGAGACGCTACTTCTATAAGCCGTAGTGCTGTCGGATCATCTTCTGATCAGGTGAGTGTATAGTCCCTTTTCAATACGCAATATTATGAAGTATTTAATATAAAATACGTGCTACGTGTATATATTTTGTGGTTATATGTGTGAATGTATATTCTCTACGAAATACGTGATTTGTGTGTATGCCTCATCTGTTATGTGGAATATGTATTGATTAAATCATGTTATACAGTTTTTTTCTAAACAATGTATAAAAATGTATATTTTTATCTACTAATATGTTGGGTAGAACATGGGTAGATAATTGGTGTGTAATAAACAGATGAGAGGCCTCGGTGTTATTGGTGTTATTCTAGTCATTCAGCAGAGTATGGATGACGACCACGGACTATTCTAGACTGTCCTGTGGAACACTAGCAGGCTCATTACCTGTAGGTGTTGTGAACGACGTGTTCACCGGTGTACTCTATCCCCCACATGGTTGCCTTTAGGACACTTATTGTTGAGGAAGCCCCTCTGCAGTAATGTCCGTCCCGATGAAAATCCTGAAATAAGTTCCTTATAATAGACGTTATTTTTAGGAACGTAAGGTGAGGATAACGGGAATGGGTAATCGGGTTTATTGTTGATTGTTGTAATTTAATATAATTATTGTGGGTTTGAAAACCCTATATGCTCACCAGGCTCCCAAGCCTGACCCACTCAGTTGAATTGTATTACAGGAAGTGGCGCAAGAGCTTAAGATGGGCGAATCATCAAGTCATTTTTGTTTACAAGTCTGCATATGTATATATTTGTTGAACGACTTGTAATGATATCGTTTATGCTTTGTGATCTGTATCAGAACATGACATCCCGACTTTTGATTATGAAATGAAATCATATGAAATGTTTTGATAAATATCTATTTTATCATGTTTTGTTTTTGGGAACAAATTCCGCATATCTTTTAAAAATCAAATGGATTTACTCTGAAAATGTTTTAAAAAGCATAAATGAAATCGGTCTTTTCTGGCCGAGATTTTGGGGATGTCACAGTGTCTAAGCTCGTAACCATATTTGGTAAGTACTTGACCCGGTTGTGCATGGTCCTTTTGGGTTGCTTTCACCAAAGCAACTTGACTGGAGAAATGATAAAGAAAGAGGTTATTATGGTTTATTAATATATTACAAGAATAATATATTAAAAGAGAAGTCATATTTATTTAGTTGACATTGGTCAAGAATTAATTTTGTGATTAAAAGAAGTTAACTAAACTAAGGGGGCTGAATTGTAATTATGTGATAGTTGCAAAATAGGGAAATGAATGCCCTGTGGATAGGGTGGACGAATTCTAGGAGATAAGGCCTTAGAATTCGTCCATGATAAGGTTTCTAGGGTTATCCTTTGGACTGCTTGGTGGGCAAGTAATTAGATAAGGATATGGATTGAAACCCTAATCCCTACACCTATATAAGGATCCCTTGGCTTAGGAAAATCGGCCACTTGATCCTAGAATCTCCTAAAGCTGATTTTCTACCTCTCCCCTCTCTCTTTCTCTTGCCTCTCCATTTGTTCTTGGTGTTTGTGACCCATTAGAGGTACTACACTTGTGGTACTTGCTTTCAAAGGCAAGAAGATTGAAGATTCGAGTTGTTATTACAATATAACAACAAGAGGTATGTAATCCCTTATATTATCTAAATTTCAAAATACATAGGAGCATGTTAGGGTTCTTCTTGTGTTCATAATATTGTGTATCTAATAGTAAAAACATAGATCCAAATCTAGCGTTGCATGCACACATAGGATTGTTTGTATAAAATCCATAAAACTTATGCTCCAGTAAGTCTCCCATGGACTTCATTACTTCTAGATCACTTCACACCTTTAGCTATCACCATAGATACACGTGTAACAACATGACTTTTCAAACAAATTTTTCAATTTAAAAACTCATAAACAGATGTCTCATCATTAATTCTCAAAAACAACCCACAAGTTTTCAACACAATTATTCAAATCCAGGATCCACAATCATAGCTCAATATCAAGAGTGTGTGTACAATCACACCGGTGCCTTCGTGCGATCCTCGAAAGTACCTGAAACACATAACACATAACACGGTAAGCATGAATGCTTAGTGACTTCCCCAAAATACCACATACAAAAAATTCGCCACTCGAGGCTATACTCTGTAGGACCCTCCGGCCCATGTGTCTCAGCGGGACCCTCCAGTCCCCTAGTTCGTTGGACCCTCTGGTCCGGTCTAGCTCGTTGGATCCTCCGGTCCGGTTTGATTGAGAACCCTCTGGCCTCATAGTTCGTTGGACCCTCTGGTCCGGTCTAAGTAACAATAATATAGCATACAATATATATATATATATATATATATATATATATATATATCACACAATCATGCATAACTCAACAAGCACATAAGACCCTCTGGTCACACATAACTACCACTCTAGGTAAGGTATAGTGAGAAGACTCATCTCGGGTAAACTCGAGTGATCTCAAACTCGAAACACTGATCTAGCCTCCGCCTAATCACATACAAAAATTATCTCTAATTAATAATGGCTCTCAAAGGCTAGACTAATCCCTTCATATGCTCTCTCAGAAGGGTAAAAGACCATTCGACCCCTCCAATGGTCCAAAAGTCCACTTGTTGACTAAATCCTAAAAGTCAATGAAAGTCAACCCTAAGGAGTACACGGCGCGTAACAACTCAACACGTTAGGCGTACTCGGATGCTATACATAATCGGGGACACTCGAACCCTACGCTGCGCGTACTGGGATTACACCCAGTGTACGCCAAGTTTTCATAATCTTCATGATTTTGTTCTTAATCGATTAAGAGACAAGCTCATATCCTAGATATTGTCACTCTAATGCCTCTTAATCCATAAAGTCAGTGACTTTATGCCTTTGCATGGCTGTAAAGGTCATCATCATCCAAATCACACCACTTCTTTCATTAAGGAGCTCATATCTCATGCATGGCTCACTCCTAATGTCCAAGATTGAATTTTTATAGATCTATATCACATTATACACTGAATATGGGCAGATCAAGGTCTATGGAGCTCTTTTACTCATAAAGTCTCCACCTTTGGGACAAAACCCTAGAAATGGTCCATAATGCACAAATCAAAAAGGTTGAGAAAGCTTTGAGCTTTTTACCTCCAACTGATGCTCCAACCTCAGAAAGCTCAGATCCAAAGCTTGCCCTCCAACTCTAGCCCCTTCAATTGCACCTCCTTCTCTTTAAAAGCACACAAGAACACTTTCAAGCTCAACCACACTCACACAAGCTCTAGAACGAGGGATAGGGCACACTTAGGGTTTCACTCTCTGGAAATGGTGGCTAAAAGTGAGGCCATAACATTCCTTATATAGGGCTCACCCCTACCATTAGGGTTTCAATATGAAACTAGTACGCCTAGTGTACACTATGGTATGCCCAACGTACACTATGGTACGCCCATCATACACTATGGTACGCCCTATTGGATAAGGTGTCTAAGTCCATAACTATTTCTGGTATGTACTTAACCCGAACCGGCATGGTCCATTTGGGTTGCATGGCACCATGCAATTGGATAGACTAAATGAGAGAAATAACACTTATGGTTTATTAATATATTATAAGTTCTAATATATTAATAATATTATTTAATTGGTTTGATCAAGAATTAATCTAGAATTAATTAAGTGATCAAATTGTAACTAATTAAATATGTGGGTTGATTATGTAAGTCGTCCATAACTTATATAGTGGGCTAAGAGGCTCCATGGATAATCAAGTTGGGTTAAACCCATTGGATGCTCCATGGAGGCTCCATGGGAGTTACAAACCCATGGGTCATGGAAATGAAGAGTCATGACACATTAGGGTTTACATGGTGTAACCCTAAATGTGTCAACACTATATAAAGCTCATGTTTCTCCCAAAATCGGCAACACATGCATGCTTGAGGGCTAGAGCCGATTTTTAGAGTGTTATACTTTCTCTCCAAGTTTACTCCATAGCATTTGGTGTTGTGTGAAGCATTTGAGGCATCACACTTGGGTGCTAGGCTCACAAGGTTTCAAGGATCAAAATCAACAACAAGGTATGTAGTTCTATCTTTCATTCAAGTTAAAATTGTTCCCCATGTATGCTAGATAGGATCATAACCTTGGAAATCAACTTTGCATGATAATTAGACAAACATAGATCCAAGGTTATTAGGTTTGCATGCACACTTAGGAAGTGTTAGAATGCTCAAAAACCATCACGCCCAGCGTACACTATGGTACGCCCAGCGTACTGGGTAGCCTCCGCGTCAAGAACACGCTCATGAGTACGCGCAACGTACTCTCCCTTACACCCAGCGTACTGAAAAGCCATACATTCTTTTCAAGGACTAATTTTGACAACTTGAGGAAAGAAAAGGATCAAAAAGATATACCTGAATTCCAGGATGTTACAATTCACCCCCACTAGAACTAGACTTCGCCCCCGAAGTCATGCTCCGCAAACAACTCTGGATACTGCTCCCGCATCTCTGACTCCGATTCCCAAGTCATCTCGGACCCTCTCTGATGTTGCCATTGGACCTGAACCAAGGGTATTTCTTTGTTCCTCAAAGTCTTCACCTTGCGATCCACAATCACGATCGGTCTCTCAATATAATTCAGGCCCACATCCACCTGAATGTCCTCTAGTGAAACCACCGACGTCTTATCGGCCACACACTTCCTCAATTGTGACACATGAAAGGTGTCATGAATCTGACTCAACTCTTCAGGTAGCTATAAACGATAAGCTACCTTACCCACTCTAGCGGTCACTTTGAAAGGACCAATGTATCGGGGGTCCTAGCTTGCCCTTCTTACTGAACCGAATCACACCCTTCCACGGGGATACTTTCAGGAGAACGAAATCCCCAACCTGAAACGATATGATCATGTGTATGCCGAACTTTGCTCGATGCCGGGCGGGGCCCGATGCTGGCGGGGTCCGATGTAGTAGGGCGGGGCCCACGATTCTGTTTATAATTTTCAGTTTTGGTTTCAGGTACTTTTGGTAGCAAGGGGAAGAACTCTGGATGATTGTAGTGCACACACCATTTGTTCAGCCTGGGATGTTTATACTCTGATATATTTGATAGATATTATGATATTTTGAGATACATGGTTTATGACTTTTATGTGATGGATGATATTGATGTTTTTTACTAATAAATTAAAACGAAATATTTGGGCTATATTTTTGGGATGTTTCATAATAATCAAGAAGAAAGCAAAATATAACATACCTGTAATAGCACCTAATGAAACCCCAGCTTCCCCCGACCGACACTGTAATGCTCGGCTCCTCGCTGCTGGAGCTCCTGCCCTACCCTCATGACCATCAGTGATCCTCAAATTAAACCACCCCTCAACATCAGACGGTCAACTGTATTGTGGCCCACCTAGTTTCAGTGAAAACACATCGGATCTGACCCACGTGGGTAATCTCAACTAAAATGACCCATATGACCACAATTGAAACATCCTCAGCCCGTATCTCGACATCCTCCCTCATGGGTCCTCCCACACTTGGCACAACGGATCCGACCTTGATGACCCCTTGAACGTGAATCCTGAGTCTAGGGCCTCTTCACCCGGCCCACTGAAATTTGAGTTTGCTATGGCTTCGTCTTCCCGAGGTGATCCAAATCAATCTCACGCTCCTGGGATCTAACAATCATATCATTCAGGGTCTCATAACTTTACAGTATTAAGAACTACCTGATGTCATCCTTCATAATGTTATGATACCTTACCTTCTTCATCTCCTCTTCCAATGCATACTGCAGAACCAACAAAGCTTTCTTCCGGAACTTGGTAGTGATCTCTGCCACAGTCTCGGTCGTCTGAAGAAGGTCCTAAAACTCCCTCGCCAACTACTGCACCTCCATAGCTAGTGCAAACTCGGCCCTAAACCGGGTCACAAACTCATCCCAAGTCATCGTCTCCGGGGATTCGCCTCCCAAAGTGAAGTCTATCTCTTCCTATCAATCTCGGGCTCTGACTTTTAGAAGACAGGAGGCAAATCTGACCTTCGATCCCTCGGGGCAGAAACTCGTCCTGGACTTGTTAGCATATCCGCTAACCATATCCTACTACAATTGGGTCCTTCTCCCCAAAGAAATTGGGAGCTCCACAAGCACGAAACTCATGGGAAAAAAGAGTGCGAGCTCCAACAAAAGCCATAACCTCAGTACAGAATACGCCCAGATGCTAATCTAAAATCTCCAAAATCCCTTCCTTGACCGTACCAAAGATCATAGGAGTCAACTCCAAAGTACCGCTGGTAATCTCCGACGAGATGAACTCCCACATCCGCTCATCGATCGGCTCAGTACCTACACCTGAGCCGGAAACAGAACCTAAACCCCCTTCCTGAGTGCTAATCACCATACTGAAAAACAAACATGCAAATGATAAGAACAAACCCAAGAATCCTCATCCTACAGACTTCCTAAATTCTCCAAGACTCTCCCCGATTTGAGTATGAATCCTGTGCTTTTAGTAGTATACTACCTTCCACACCTATCCATATTTCCCTCAAGAATTATCCCGAATCCTCCAATTCACCTTCTCAAATTGATACTCCAAGCACTTGCTAAAACAACGCGAATAAACCCATTGAAGCACTTCTTAGGCTTTCCTAGGTTTCCGACCTCACCCTGCCATCAACTGCTGAAGAATTCCCCATAATGTTAGTTAACCACCTCATGAATACAATCACATGCAACAAAGCTTACATAATCCTTCGAGTAAAAGACTCATCCCTACAACGATTAGACTCAAACGAGAGTGGCACAATAGGGTCAAATCCATCGCTTTGAGATTATTCAACCTTTGTCACATGTGACTTAACATATTCACTTAATAGTTAAATCGCATCACTTAAGAGTTCCACAAAGAACAAAGCAAGCAACATTTTTGCAGTAGCACTCCAATCCATAGAATAAACAAAGAACATTCAAACTCACATACTTCAACTCATGCTCGGAACTTCCACTCTCACTGTCGGTTTCCTTATGCATGCAAATGATACACAATACATATCAACTAGACTGTCGAATAAAAGACTTTACCCTAGGACCATAACCAAACAAGGAACCGGAAATAAGGCCAAATCAATCATTCTGGGGCTATATGATCCTAATTGTATACAATTTTTAAAGCATACACTTAGCAATTACTGATACCAATACATATTCCCAATCTAGCATCGCATCCAATGCTTCCTAGGCTACAAGGAATCACATATAAGTCCAATCTATTAGGCAATTCCTGAAAGTATCCCGAGCCTCATACTAGAATGTGATTCTCATAACATGTAATCATAACAAACATATATGGGTATTTTGGGAATCACTTACTTGAGCTCGGCCGAGTGCACGCATCACACCCCCTTGTCTTTATAAAATCATTTTAGAAATGTATTCCTTTTTTCAAAATCTTTTTAGAAACTCATTTTCTTTCAAAAGATTATTAATTCATCAGTTTGAGTTCAAACATACCCGAGAGTGTGCCTGAATCCCTCAAACCAAAGTTCTGATACCAACTTGTAACGTCCCAAAGTTATGAGGTAAAAAAATTCATTTTTTTATTCAACCAAAATATTAGTTATCTTTAAGTCAACATTCAATATCTTTTTTCTAGATATTCAAAAGTACTTTATAAGAAAACAGTTATCAGAGTACAATCCCAAAATCATCATAATGCGGAAACGTGGGTGGATGCGCAATCAAGCCAAGCCCTTCCCTTTCGAATCGGAAGTACCTAAAACAATAACCATAAAAACCGGAAGCACAAAGGTTATTAGCTTAGTATGTTCCCCAAAATACCGCATACCATATATACCATTGGGCCTAGCCGTCACATTGGGCCCAACCCACCATAATGGGCCTAGCCCTGCCAATCTAATGGGCCTAGCCCGATCATACAAATGCAAAAGTAACAAAGAAACTTAGCAAATACATAACATATAATGGGCTTAGCCCCTTCCTGATCCATCGTCCTAGCCCAACATACAAATGGGCCTAGCCCAACATAACATGCAAGAGTCATAAAGACATCTAACATAACAAAACCTAGTGGGTCGACATTGGTGCCTACGACCCACGAGTACAGAGAGGAGACTCACCTCGGTCCGCTGATAACAAAATGACTGCCCAAGACGCTTAACCGAATAACCCCGCACTAACTAACAATAAATACAACTATAATCAATAATTATCCCAAAACCCAAAACATGAGGCCCACTCCATAAACCAACTTCCTAAAGGGTAAAAGACCATTTTACCCTTTTCTTACTTAGCCTAAAACCAAGACCCAACCTGTCACAACTGGAAATTTTGTGTCATGTAATCTATACATTCAAGCTAATGTGAATCAAAAACTTCAATCAAATACATCATACAAGTACTACAAATAGTCATCAAACAATTGGAAACCCTAAAAGTTCTTGTTTAGGTACACCTTGGACTAGAACTTCCTTATTGGATCCAAGTGGACCAATAAGCTTCCAAATAGACTATCATGGGCTTAGAACCCTAATTGGGCTCTAATTGGACCCACACTTATTTATCTCAAAATTTTGGGCCATACTGGGCCTAGAATGAAATAAATCACAAGCTTTGATCCATAATTTAACCTAACCTAGCTTAATAAAGCATAAAAATCACAATTTTATTTTATAAGGCCAATGAACACCCAAACTACCTCAAATATTGGGCTTAAGGGCAAAAAGCCCAAAAATCCTTTTTTTTTCTCTTCCCATTCTCGGCCCAAGGCCCAAACCCAAAGAGAAATGGAAGTGTTGACTTTGGATGCCACCTCACTATTACCCATAGGACTTCCATGCATTATTTCTCATTCTTCCATGCATATCACTTCAAGATCACATCTCTTCTTCCTATCTCTCTCACTCTCGGCCATACACCCACACAAAAATCTCTCAAATTCTCTCTAGATTACTCAAGAACTCTCCTTCCTCCCCTCTCCAAAAATCTCGAAAATTAGGGACTTTCAAGAGGATCTTGCAAGTTAATCATCATCTAAGGTAAGATTATACTTGGATATATGGTTTAGATTCTTTTTTTATCAAAATCCTTTCCTAATCTATGCAAAAATCGTGATCTTGCACCCTAGAACCATCTCAAACTCGAGATCTACCAAGGAAAGGTGCTAAGGCCAAAAATCATCAAGTTTTCCTCCATCTTTTCTTCCAAAAACCGAAACCACACCCAAGGTGAGCTTCATACTCCCTATTTTCTGTTTTTATGAGTTTTGTGGGGGGGGGGGGGGGAATACAAGTGAAAGTGTAGATCTATATGTGTTTGTATGCCTTGTATGATTTCCATGCTTATATGTATGCATTTGTGTGTTATAATGTTGGATCTAGCCATAAAACCCCTCAAAACCGAGATATATCTTGTGATAAATGATTTTAGCTTCAAATATATTTCTAAATACAAAGTGTTTCAAGAAAAATGGTTAAATGGTTTAGTAATAATTTTCTTTGGGTTAAAAACACAAATTTTGGGCCTAAAATGTGAAAAATACAAAATTAAGGGTCCAAATTGGCATATCACGAATTCTGATGGATGAAGTGTGCCAAAAAAGTTTCCATAAATCAATTTCTGAAAATATACTCATTTAGGGGATTAAAAACATAAATTCCAAGCTTAATGGGCTAAAAATGACATTTTTGGCCCAATGAGGCCCATTATGCGAATTTTTCTGTTTTGGAGGGCCAAAACTGTGATTTTCTGTAAAATAGTGGACCATAAGTGATCCAAGTCCTTTTCAAAGGTTTAAAATGCTTTTTAAATTTAAAAAGGACCAAAGTTGCAAAAAATTTCCAATTTGGGCCAAAATTGTCAAAGTTGCGAAAAAGAAGGGTTAAAACCGAGAAAACTGCATTTTCAGGGACTTAAACTGTTTTCTATGAAAAATATGCTGAAAAATATTAATTTCAATAATTTTTGGTGTTAAAATGTCAAGAAAATTAATTTAAGGACCAAACCGGGAAGTATTTAATAAAAGGGTTGAAAATGTAAATTTTACAAACAATGAGGGGCTGGAAACAGAAAAATTTCAAGGCTAATTCAATATACACAATTTGATCAAATAATGGCACCGCGGCTATCGACGAAATACAATACATTACAATACCAAAAGTCGTTGTTAAACGAATTGGCTCGGTCTCGAACCAATAGAAATCTACAACTACTAACACTACGATACTACGATTTATACAAGTAACGTTTGGTAATTCATCATACATGCGAGTGTGCACAGACGTCTACGCACCATCTTTGGGCCCCAAAAGTGTAAAATCTTGTTCGTTGAGCCTAGCTAGCCCAATGACCTGATCTTAAGGCTCGAAGACATTTTTTTTACGGAGTGTTGGGTTTTACCGATCCGACACAACGTAAATGGACTTTCAATGGCTTGTATATTACTGGTCCCCAAGGGTCCTTTGGTATAGCTAGTAAAGTCTACATTTTATGCGAGGCGGGTCGGGGACCCCTCGTACATTTTATCCCCAACCGGTTAATGGAGTCACCGGGGTCTTCGTGACCTCTTTCTCTTCGGATGTGGGACAATACATAGTCAGGGCGATTGGATAACGTGATTAGTACGGACGACGCCTTCGGGATCGTTAGTATAGCTATAAACTGGGCGTTTGTGTAATGCGGGTTTGTAGTAATTAATCATGCTAAAAAATAATCCAACGTCGCCTGGGACTGACACTATACGCTATGCAATGGTTTCAATGTAACTTCATGTAATACAAGAAATTAGGAAAACATCGGGTTTTCCTAGGGTTTTTCAATACATACAGATTCAAAATGCATACAATCTTAACGAACAAATTTTTTTTAAGTATAGAAACAAACAAGCATACCTATGGATCTTCACAACATTTTCAAAAGCTTTTCTTTTCAGAAAATATCGGATTTTCTGGTGGTTTTCAAACAATACAAAACATTGGATTTCAAACACTACTTATGAACTCACCAACATTTCATATGTTGACGTTTTTCAAAATACTTGTATTCTCAGGGAACCAGTGAACCAAAGGAAAACATATTCAGTGACGGTTGCAGTTTATTTATGTATGAACCGAACAATTTAATTTTTGGAAATGTAATGATTTGAGACAATGTAATGAATGTAAACACTATCAGTTGTAATATTCAAATGTTGGTGATGAATGATGTTATGTTTCATGTATATTCATTGTGATGGTATTCAATTGAGTCACGACAGCCCCCGGACGTTTCCGCCGTCTGGTTCGGGGGTGTGACAGGTTGGTATCAGAGCTTTGTTTATAGTGAACTAGCATGTCGAGCCATACATTGATATGCAACTATAAACCAAAAAGAGGGACTAACATAACTCTGAACAAAACAAGTAAATGAAACACACTTGCTTGCATTAGGGATAAGGACCTAACGCTGAATCAAACACAATAACACTGGTATCTCGGTTAATTCGGGACTGTTCTTAGTGATACCAAGGAGTGAATGTAGCCTGATCAACTACATTCTCTCCAATGTAAAACTAACACACGTCTTGATGAGATCGGGATAGCTAGGGAACCTAAAACTATACCCTTTATCACCAAAAAGAGAACGTCTGTTTAGTCTGCAATAGTGGAAGGGGCATAGGATAATTTTAGTGAACTTTTACATGTTTTGCTATGTGTTGCGATTCTATGATAGTAAGCTAAATGATAGAAGTACTTAAGTTCGCGCCATACACCTAGTCAGTAGGACCACAACCTCACAGAAACCACGTACACCCAACATCTTTCCGTTTCATGACAGAAAGATGCCTCGCCCAGTTACTCGCGGAAATCCCGAACCAACCCCGCCCGAAGTTGACTCCACTACTTTCCAGGCAGCCGTGTCTGCTGCGGTCACAGCAGCTATGGCACAACTTCACCGAGGGAACAACGGAGGAGGTAACGGGCAAGGATCCGGAAGTTCGAACAATGGGACGAACTAAGGACCCACTAAAACGTGCACCTACAAGGATTTTGCGAACGCTAAACCCCGAACTTTCAACGGTACTGGAGGAGTGATCGCTCTGAAGAGATGGATCGAGAAGGTAGAGTCGGTATTCGAGATATGCGAGTGCCCCGAGCAGATGAAGGTGAAGTTCGCGGCCTGCACTTTTGTGGACCAAGCACTCACTTGGTGGAATGGACACGTAGAAGCTATGACGCTCCCTGTCGCCAACTCTATTCCATGGGCAGAAATGAAAGAGATGCTAACGGCTGAGTACTGCCCCTGAGGCGAAATACAGAAGATGGAACAGGAACTATGGAATCTCATGGTGCAGAATGGGAACATCGATGCTTACATATCGAGATTCAGCGAACTATCTCTGTTGTGCCCGGGTATGATCACATCAGAAGGAAAGAAGATCGAACGATTCATCTGGGGACTGACACCTCCCATTCATGGGAATGTGATAGCTACAAACCCTGAAACGTTTGACAGTGCAAAGAGATTGGCAAAGAGGCTATATGATCACAACAACAAGAAGGGCGAGAAACCAGTGGAGACTGAGAAGAAGAAGGAGGGTGATGGTAAGAAAGGATGGAACAACAAGAGAAAGGGGCGTCAGGGCCCCGAGACCTCTAAAAAGCAGCAAACGGTGGCAGTTAACGCTGTCACTGCGCCGGTTCCAGTCACATCACATGCTCCAGCCTCAGCTGCTTCAAATGCTTCAAGACCCTATTCCGGTAATCTCCCCAAATGCAACAAGTGCGGTTTCCATCACCAAGGAGAATGTAGGGAGTTTCATTACACCAATTGCAACCGAAGGGGACACACTGCAAGGTTCTGCAGGACTTATCCTTCTCAGAACCAGAGTCAGGGAAACAACCAGAACAACAACAACCACCGCAATAACAACAACACCAATACCGGCGACAACAATGCAGGGCCTAGCCACACCTGTTTTGGGTGTGGAAGGACGGGACATTTCTGTCGAGATTGCCCTAACAACAACAACTCAGGAAACAGAGGAGCAGGAAGAATGCTGACTATGGGTCAGAGTGATGCAGTTCAGGACCCCGCAGTTGTGACCGGTACGTTCCTCCTAAACCACACTTATGCATGCATCTTATTTGATACCGGAGCGGAGCGAAGTTTCGTAAGTGAGAAGTTTAAACATTTACTAAAACAGCAACCCCAGAAGCTAAATGAAACCTATACGGTGGAAATGGCCAATGGGAAAACCGAATCCACTAGGGAGATCTACATCGGATGTACCCTAACCCTCAACCAACACGTCTTACGAATAGATCTGATGCCAGTATCAATTAGGAGTTTCGATGTGATTATCGGCATGGATTGGTTAAGCCCCCACCATGCTGAGATTATGTGCCACAAGAAGGCCGTTCGCCTTCGTCTACCGAATCACGAAACCCTAGTAATTTATGGAGACAAACCTAGCACGAATCTTCGTCTTATCTCGTGCATCAAAGCGCAAAAACATCTGCGAAAGAACAATTTGGCGTTCTTGGCTCACATAGTGGACAAGACCAAAGAAGAAACTAACATCCAAGACATCCCAGTAGCGTGTGAATTTCCGGACGTGTTTCCTGAAGATCTTCCAGGAGTACCCCCAGAGAGACAGGTTGAGTTCCGAATCGACCTCGTTCCAGGAGCAACTCCTCTCGCTAAATCACCATATCGATTGGCTCCTGCTGAAATGCAGGAATTGTCCAGCCAACTCAGTGAGCTTCTGGACAAGGGATTTATCCAACCTAGCTACTCGCCATGGGGAGCTCCGGTGCTCTTTGTCAAAAAGAAGGACGGATCTTTCAGAATGTGCATTGATTACAGAGAGCTGAATAAACTCACTGTTAAAAACCGCTACCCACTCCCACGAATCGATGATCTATTCGACCGGCTCCAAGGAGCTAGCTATTTTTCTAAAATAGATTTACGGTCCGGAAACCACCAACTCAAAGTCCGAGAAGAGGATATTCCTACAACCGCTTTCCGAACCCGCTACGGACATTATGAATTCTTCGTAATGTCCTTCGGTCTAACAAATGCACCTGCCGCATTCATGGACCTAATGAATCGAATCTGTCGACCATTCCTGGACAACTTCGTCATTGTGTTTATCGATGACATCCTCGTCTATTCTCGAAGCAAAGAGGAGCATGGCCAACATCTCCGACAAATCTTAGAGACTCTGCGAACGGAAAAGCTTTACGCCAAACTCTCCAAGTGCGAGTTCTGGCTCCGGAGTGTGAATTTCCTAGGCCACGTAGTTAGCCAAGACGGAATTCATGTGGATCCTTCTAAGGTCAAAGCTGTGGAAGGATGGGCAACTCCGACTACGCCCACAGAAATTCGTCAGTTCTTAGGCCTAGCAGGCTACTATAGGAGGTTCATCCAAAACTTCTCTAAGATCGCCAAGTCGCTTACCTTGCTTACGCAAAAGGGCGTGCCATTCAAGTGGACCGACCGACAAGAGATTGCGTTTCGAACCTTGAAGCAAGCTCTCTGTAGCGCTCCTGTGCTATCTCTACCCGAAGGAACGGAAGATTTTGTAGTCTACTGTGACGCGTCGAATCAAGGCTTAGGTTGCGTTCTCATGCAATGTGGAAGAGTGATAGCATACGCGTCCCGCCAACTAAAGACGCACGAAGTAAATTACACGACCCATGACCTAGAACTGGGAGCCGTGGTCTTCGCTCTGAAAATTTGGAGGCACTACCTGTACGGTACAAAGTGCACCATCTTCACGGACCACAAGAGTCTCCAACACATCTTGAATCAGAAGGAGCTGAACATGAGACAACGAAGATGGGTGGAATTGCTAAACGACTACGAATGCGAGATCAAGTACCATCCAGGCAAGGCCAACGTGGTAGCCGATGCATTAAGTCGGAAGGAGTACTCAAATCGCCGTACGAAAACACACTCGATAACCATCCAGTCTCATCTGGCCACTCAAATTGCATTATCCCAGTCAGAGGCTATGAAAGCAGAAAATAGAACTAGCGAGGCATTGCGCAGGATGGAGAAGAACCTAGAAGTCAAGGAGAATGGGGTATACTACTTTATGAACCGTATTTGGGTCCCAAAAATCGGAGGATTTAGGGAGACCGTTATAAAGGAAGCCCACAAGACACGATACTCCATTCATCCTGGTTCGGACAAGATGTATTTGGACATTAAGCAACACTATTGGTGGCCTAACATGAAGGCGGAAATCGCGACCTATGTTGGTAAGTGCCTTACGTGCGCCAAAGTAAAAGTGGAGTACCAGAAACCTTCTGGATTGTTACAGCAACCGGAAATCCCTGAGTGGAAATGGGAGGGGATTTCTATGGATTTTGTGACCAAGCTGCCCAAGACGTCGGACGGATTGGACACCATATGGGTAATAATTGACCGACTGACGAAATCTGCCCATTTTCTGCCAAATAAAGAATCCTACAAGATGGAGAGACTGACGCGGTGTACCTACGAGAAATCGTAAGACTCCATGGAGTGCCAAAATCTATCATCTCGGATAGGGACAGTAGGTTCACATCGCGCTTTTGGCAATCGCTCCACAAGGCAATGGGAACTCATCTCAATATGAGCACCGCGTATCACCCACAAACGGACGGTCAAAGCGAACGAACCATTCAGACGCTTGAAGACATGCTTCGTGCATGTGTAATAGACTTTGGGAAGTCTTGGGATACCCACCTACCGCTGATTGAGTTCTCATATAACAATAGTTACCATTCAAGCATCAAGGTGGCCCCTTTCGAAGCATTGTACGGGCGTAAGTGTAGATCACCGTTATGTTGGGCGGAAGTAGGTGACACCCAGCTAGCAAAAACGCATACGTCCAACAGGGCACTAACAGGACCGGAGATCATTCGCGAAACCACAGAAAAGATCGTTCAGATCAGAGCCCGATTACAAGCATCGCGCGACCGACAAAAGAGCTACGCAGACAAACGGCGAAAACCCTTAGAATTCCAGGTCGGTGATCGAGTATTGTTGAAAGTCTCACCCTAGAAAGGGGTTATACGTTTCGGAAAACGGGGAAAGCTGAACCCGCGATACATTGGACCTTTCGAAATCGTCGCCCGAATAGGTCCGGTAGCCTACAGACTACAACTACCCGCGGAGCTAAACGGTGTACACCCCGTGTTTCATGTCTTTAATCTGAAAAAGTGCCTATCAGATGAAACCCTTGTCATTCCCCTTGACGAAATCGAAATCAATGAGAATCTCCTGTTCGTCGAAGAACCAGTCGAAATCATGGACAGGGAGGTGAAGCGTACTAAACAAAGCCGCATCCCGATCGTGAAGGTACGGTGGAACGCAAAGCGTGGGCCAGAATTCACTTGGGAACGCGAAGACCAAATGAAGCAGAAGTACCCTCACCTATTCTAGCACTCTCAAATCTAGCTTTCAAACAAAATTTCGGGACGAAATTCCCTCTAACGGGGGGATGATGTCACAACTGGAAATTTTGTGTCATGTAATCTATACATTCAAGCTAATGTGAATCAAAAACTTCAATCAGATACATCATACAAGTACTACAAATAGTCATCAAACAATTGGAAACCCTAAAAGTTCTTGTTTAGGTACACCTTGGACTAGAACTTCCTTATTGGATCCAAGTGGACCAATAAGCTTCCAAATAGACTATCATGGGCTTAGAACCCTAATTGGGCTCTAATTGGACCCACACTTATTTATCTCAAAATTTTGGGCCATATTGGGCCTAGAATGAAATAAATCACAAGCTTTGATCCATAATTTAACCTAACCTAGCTTAATAAAGCATAAAAATCACAATTTTATTTTATAAGGCCAATGAACACCCAAACTACCTCAAATATTGGGCTTAAGGGCAAAAAGCCCAAAAATCCTTTTTTTTCTCTTCCCATTCTCGGCCCAAGGCCCAAACCCAAAGAGAAATGGAAGTGTTGACTTTGGATGCCACCTCACTATTACCCATAGGACTTCCATGCATTATTTCTCATTCTTCCATGCATATCACTTCAAGATCACATCTCTTCTTCCTATCTCTCTCACTCTCGGCCATACACCCACACAAAAATCTCTCAAATTCTCTCTAGATTACTCAAGAACTCTCCTTCCTCCCCTCTCCAAAAATCTCGAAAATTAGGGACTTTCAAGAGGATCTTGCAAGTTAATCATCATCTAAGGTAAGATTATACTTGGATATATGGTTTAGATTCTTTTTTTATCAAAATCCTTTCCTAATCTATGCAAAAATCGTGATCTTGCACCCTAGAACCATCTCAAACTCGAGATCTACCAAGGAAAGGTGCTAAGGCCAAAAATCATCAAGTTTTCCTCCATCTTTTCTTCCAAAAACCGAAACCACACCCAAGGTGAGCTTCATACTCCCTATTTTCTGTTTTTATGAGTTTTGTGGGGGGGGGGGGGGGAATACAAGTGAAAGTGTAGATCTATATGTGTTTGTATGCCTTGTATGATTTCCATGCTTATATGTATGCATTTGTGTGTTATAATGTTGGATCTAGCCATAAAACCCCTCAAAACCGAGATATATCTTGTGATAAATGATTTTAGCTTCAAATATATTTCTAAATACAAAGTGTTTCAAGAAAAATGGTTAAATGGTTTAGTAATAATTTTCTTTGGGTTAAAAACACAAATTTTGGGCCTAAAATGTGAAAAATACAAAATTAAGGGTCCAAATTGGCATATCACGAATTCTGATGGATGAAGTGTGCCAAAAAAGTTTCCATAAATCAATTTCTGAAAATATACTCATTTAGGGGATTAAAAACATAAATTCCAAGCTTAATGGGCTAAAAATGACATTTTTGGCCCAATGAGGCCCATTATGCGAATTTTTCTGTTTTGGAGGGCCAAAACTGTGATTTTCTGTAAAATAGTGGACCATAAGTGATCCAAGTCCTTTTCAAAGGTTTAAAATGCTTTTTAAATTTAAAAAGGACCAAAGTTGCAAAAAATTTCCAATTTGGGCCAAAATTGTCAAAGTTGCGAAAAAGAAGGGTTAAAACCGAGAAAACTGCATTTTCAGGGACTTAAACTGTTTTCTATGAAAAATATGCTGAAAAATATTAATTTCAATAATTTTTGGTGTTAAAATGTCAAGAAAATTAATTTAAGGACCAAACCGGGAAGTATTTAATAAAAGGGTTGAAAATGTAAATTTTACAAACAATGAGGGGCTGGAAACAGAAAAATTTCAAGGTTAATTCAATATACACAATTTGATCAAATAATGGCACCGCGGCTATCGACGAAATACAATACATTACAATACCAAAAGTCGTTGTTAAACGAATTGGCTCGGTCTCGAACCAATAGAAATCTACAACTACTAACATTACGATACTACGATTTATACAAGTAACGTTTGGTAATTCATCATACATGCGAGTGTGCACAGACGTCTACGCACCATCTTTGGGCCCCAAAAGTGTAAAATCTTGTTCGTTGAGCCTAGCTAGCCCAATGACCTGATCTTAAGGCTCGAAGACATTTTTTTTACGGAGTGTTGGGTTTTACCGATCCGACACAACGTAAATGGACTTTCAATGGCTTGTATATTACTGGTCCCCAAGGGTCCTTTGGTATAGCTAGTAAAGTCTACATTTTATGCGAGGCGGGTCGGGGACCCCTCGTACATTTTATCCCCAACCGGTTAATGGAGTCACCGGGGTCTTCGTGACCTCTTTCTCTTCGGATGTGGGACTACACATAGTCAGGGCGATTGGATAACGTGATTAGTACGGACGACGCCTTCGGGATCGTTAGTATAGCTATAAACTGGGCGTTTGTGTAATGCGGGTTTGTAGTAATTAATCATGCTAAAAAATAATCCAACGTCGCCTGGGACTGACACTATACGCTATGCAATGGTTTCAATGTAACTTCATGTAATACAAGAAATTAGGAAAACATCGGGTTTTCCTAGGGTTTTTCAATACATACAGATTCAAAATGCATACAATCTTAACGAACAATTTTTTTTTAAGTATAGAAACAAACAAGCATACCTATGGATCTTCACAACATTTTCAAAAGCTTTTCTTTTCAGAAAATATCGGATTTTCTGGTGGTTTTCAAACAATACAAAACATTGGATTTCAAACACTACTTATGAACTCACCAACATTTCATATGTTGACGTTTTTCAAAATACTTGTATTCTCAGGGAACCAGTGAACCAAAGGAAAACATATTCAGTGACGGTTGCAGTTTATTTATGTATGAACCGAACAATTTAATTTTTGGAAATGTAATGATTTGAGACAATGTAATGAATGTAAACACTATCAGTTGTAATATTCAAATGTTGGTGATGAATGATGTTATGTTTCATGTATATTCATTGTGATGGTATTCAATTGAGTCACGACAGCCCCCGGACGTTTCCGCCGTCTGGTTCGGGGGTGTGACAGGTTGGTATCAGAGCTTTGTTTATAGTGAACTAGCATGTCGAGCCATACATTGATATGCAACTATAAACCAAAAAGAGGGACTAACATAACTCTGAACAAAACAAGTAAATGAAACACACTTGCTTGCATTAGGGATAAGGACCTAACGCTGAATCAAACACAATAACACTGGTATCTCGGTTAATTCGGGACTGTTCTTAGTGATACCAAGGAGTGAATGTAGCCTGATCAACTACATTCTCTCCAATGTAAAACTAACACACGTCTTGATGAGATCGGGATAGCTAGGGAACCTAAAACTATACCCTTTATCACCAAAAAGAGAACGTCTGTTTAGTCTGCAATAGTGGAAGGGGCATAGGATAATTTTAGTGAACTTTTACGTGTTTTGCTATGTGTTGCGATTCTATGATAGTAAGCTAAATGATAGAAGTACTTAAGTTCGCGCCATACACCTAGTCAGTAGGACCACAACCTCACAGAAACCACGTACACCCAACATCTTTCCGTTTCATGACGAACTAAAATCTAATTTCCATAAAATCCCATAATGACACTTTACCTATACACCCCTTTGGCTCCAAAACACGAACCAAACTCCCAGATCATCTAAATTACATTAACCACACCCAAATGGATCTAAATCTCTCTTTCTACAAAGGCCCTAATCCTGATGATACTTGATATTCGGGCCACAACCCCAAATTAGAAATTGATTTGGAACAGGATGTTAAATTTGTCTTTTATGATTAATGGTAATACCAAAGTAAAACTGAGAGGTATAAATGATAGGCAACAATAAATGGTCAATTGTTAAACAGTTTAAACAACCTAAATTAACATTGATAAACATTTTAAACACACAAAAAATATGATATCCACTATTAACATACCACAAACCAAAAGATTAATGCCAACAACTAGAAGTGAACTTAAACAATATGTTTTAACCCAAAACACAAACCGAAATCCCGGATCGTCTAAATTACATTAACAACACCCAAATGGGTATAAATCTCTCTTTCCCCAAAGGCCCTAAGCCTGATGATACCTGATATTCGGCCGACAACCCCGAATTAGAAAATGATTCATAACAGGGTGTTAAATTTGTCTTTTATGTTTAATGGTAATACCAAAGTAAAACTGATAGGTATAAATGATATGCAACAATAAATGGTCAATTCTTAAACAATTTAAACAACCCAAATTAACATTGATAAACATACACAAAGTATGATATCTACTGTTAACATACCACAAACCAAAAGATTAATGTTAACAACTAGAAGTGAACTTAAACAACATGTCTCAACCCAAAAAAGTGGTACAATGCCACATTGTTTGATAATTAAGCATATTAAAACAGGTAAACTATAAACTAATCAACATGTCCTTTTCATTTACCACTCCTTTTCCCCTTAGTCATTCCACTTGCCCCTTCCGAGCCCTTTCCATTCTTTTTCCCTGAACTCAATCCACTTGGTCCTCTTTGTCCCTTGTGACTCCTAGAGTTTTGGACTTTGTTTTGATGTTTGTTGCAAGTGACACTGAGATTCTTCCTACTCAAACTTTTTCCCTGGCTAGGTGCTTAAGTGTGTGATCTCTTCCTTTTTTTATTTGGGTATCCAACCCACATAGTACTACATTATACTAAACATATGTAAGTAAATACCAAAAGTAAAAATATAAATACATTACCTGATGGTGATGGGTTAGGGTGAATGGACATGGTGAATTTCTCCATATATTACGCCCATTTATAGGGTTGAACTTGAACTTGTACATTTCCTTCCATGTGCTAAGCTTGTAGTATTCATGCATCCAATCACGAGGATCACCACATTCCTCCATATTATTAATTTTGTCATTCATAGCAGCAATATCATGCTTGCATGGTATCCATGTTATTTCCCACTTTCTACAACTATAAGTCCTTTGTAAAAGATTTACCACACATTGGTCCATCCAAGGACCATAAACTTGTTACTTACCATCCCCAACAAATATAGCTTTGTACTTCCCCGCCTCATTTTTTATTCCTTCCAAAAGTATAGTAGCAGTTTGGGTCAGTAGTCCTTGGAACTTGTCAATCTCCTTTTGTACAACACAAATCATATTCATAAGATACTCCATAATGTACTCTAAACATGTTATTATCGGTTTGTCGCGACCATGCAACAACTTTCCATTAAAGCCTTCACACATGTTACTTGTTAAAGCATTAGGCAATACCCTACCTGTTGAACATATATACCATTAAATTGATATCTTAACTAGAGCAACAAAACATTTGAATACCATAAAAACATTACCCGAGAAATGTGATCTAGCCCATTGACTTGGGGGGGATCTTACTTAGCCATTCATGTGCCTCTAGGCCGAACTTTTTAAGGTTTTGCATCTCTCTTTCAAACCCAGCTATGGTAGTTGCTGAAGCACAAGCCCAAACCAAGTCTGTTAATTATTTTCCTTCCCCATAAATCTTTATATTATCTTGAACATGTCTAATACAAATTTTATGCTCAACAACTAGAAACACTTTGGCAATAGTGGGTATAAGCCCATAGTTGATAGTTATAACATATTCAATTGATTAGAAATAGCCAATTAAACATATTCATAATCAATTAAAATTCAAATAATATATGAGTTTATACCTTCTGTCTATTTGTAATAAAAGTGAAATTGCAAGTAGGAGTGAGATCCAAATCATCTGAAAATCATTCTAAGAACCAAGTCCAAGAGTTGGTGTTTTCACTCTCTACCATAACATATGCCAGAGGGTATATACCATTATTTGAATCAAGTCCTACAGTTGTTAGTATTTGTCTGGGGTATGGACCCTTCATGAATGCCCCATCTAGACCCATGAACTCTTTCATCCCAACCTTAAAACCCATCTTAAGGCTTTCCAAACATACATAAATCCTTTTAAACATCCTAGTTTCAACAGACAAAATTAGGTTGAGGGCATACCTGAATCTTGATAGTTGTGCCTTCATTACATGTTTGCAGCTCCAACATATAGCCCCTCAAAAGAGAATATTGGTTTTGATAGCCTCCATACAAATGTCTTTGATATATTTGTTTAGCTTTTTACATAGATTTCTAATATTTAACCTAAAAATAAAAAAATTGTTTATAGAAAATATATTAATGCAAAAAAAATAATCAAGATTGGGACAATGATTTTAATATTAAATATGATGTTCAAAACTCTTATTATACATCTAAAATTCTTATTACATAAACTATTATTATAATTAACTAATAATTAATTATATATTAAATTTATAAAATCGTTAGCTTACTGTTAAAGAATATCTGTAAATATTTTTATGATATTTTGAATGTGTTAAAGTTAACATAAATAAATAACTAAACTCTGTTGTTAAAAATGATAGAAATGGAATTACGGAAACACATTAACGATCCATTTAGCCCCACCCTGTCAAGGCCTGCTTAAAATACCCAGTAGGCTAGTACCATTAGCTCCTTCGATATCATCCTCTTTAGAGTTTAGCCCATAATCATTAAATGCTTTTTTTTAATTGTATATTAAGAACCACGTACACAAAATAAGAAAAAAGTAGTGGGAAAGAGTTATGGATGCCAATAAGAGATCAACTAATTTAAAGATAATTTTTAGTAACAAATCAAAACATGTTTGTATAAATAACACATTCATTTTGATATATATGCAGAAACTTGACTTCCCTTTATGGCTTTTCATAATTATTTTTCTAGTATTTTATTAGAGTTTTTGTTGTGTAATATAGAGATCTACCGTAAATTTTCTAAAACTTGTCATAATTATTTTTTCCCTTTTAATATTTGTGTTTATGTATTGCTTTCAAAATTGAACAATTATTAAAATTTATAGTCATTTTATTTTTGTTTTTATGATAATATGTTTTTTGTATGGTTGATTCCATGTGTGTGAAGTTAATTAAATGTTTTCTGTCCAATGGCTCATACTATTTTTTTATCATTTGCAATTCTTTAAAGGAAATGGATGATAAAAATATTGAAGATGACCTAAATTTCCGAAATTATAAAATTTTAAAAAATTATAAAATTAAAATTAAGACAAAAGAAAAACGTATATTTTAAAATGGAAAAAAAAAAGATTTTTGTAGAAAGCTATTTACTGGCATATGTCTCTAAAAGTTAGATTTTTTTATATGATGATTTACCCTTTTAATTTTATACAAACACTATTTTTCCAATGTCTTCGAATTACGACTACCAATATATAAAACATAGATAATTTTTGGATAATTTTTTTTATTATTTAAAACATATCTAATGGTTAAGCTATATTATAACTTAAAGTTATTGTTACCTCACCATTTTATCAATTTTGATTTCTAAGGCTATGCGAAATATAGTATTAGCTGAAAAATTAGTTGAAAAACTAGCTGATAAAACAATGTTTGGTAAAATTTAATTGATAATTTAACTTAATAGAAAAAATGACATAAATTAATTAAGGGTATATTTGAATTTTTTTTAAAAAGATATTCTAAGTAATTTTTAAAAAACTAACTTACAAACTATTTTTAGTTTTGCCAAACACAACAAACTAAAAAAAATCTCGAGAAACAAGATAGTTGTGACATACTAAACACAACCTTAAATTAGAATTTCATGCCTTTTTTTTTGTAATTCTTAAATATATCCCTAATTAATTATAGAAAACATATTTTTCTAAATGCCTTTTATGTATTTTTATATATTTCAGGTAAAAGAAATTAAATTTATAGCTATTAGCTAACTTTTCATCTTGTACACCAAACATAATTTAAATTTAAATAAATGACTTCTCCAATAGTTACTTTTTTTTCTTTTATATATATATATATATATATATATATATATATATATATATATATATATATATATATATATATATATATATATATATAACTTCTCATTTAATTAGTCACTTTTTAAACACAAATCATATTTTAATACGAAAATATAAAATTCATATTTATCGAGTTATTATTTATATACCTAAAATATACAAATTTATTATGTTATAATTATAAGAATAAAATAAAAACATTAAAAGTATTATATAATATTATATCGAATGGTCAAAATAAAAAATAAAAAAATTATTTAGTCTCAATGTTGAATGGTGGATAAAAAAATTAATAATATTAAATTATAAAATAAATTCACATCAAAGATAGTTTAATATTTCAACAATTCCATAAGTTTAATTTTATAAGCACCTTTAATGGTTTCGTGAATTTTTTCGTAAGAATAGATAATGTGTATACTATGATTTGATTATTTATATGAAAACACTTGAACAGATAATGTGTGTACTACCATAATTCTTTAAAATCTGACATTAAGTATTACTACAATCTTGAATCTGAAATAATAATCATGGGAACATAGATTAATAACAGCTAAATATGTATAAATAATATAGAGTCGATTTAAAAGAGTATAGGACCGGTCAAACCCACTTTCTCGATAAACACATCAAACATGGGACCGCACACACCTAAAACCTTCACCTTTCCCCACCATACATCACATGGAAGCTCACCCACTCAATCAATCCTCCCCACGCCGACTTTCACCCGGTGAACCTCACGCGCCCACTCTACTTGCAGTTCCAATACTCTCATTTAAGCCTTCCTGTCATTTGGTCGTGGGCCCCTTCATCTCCCCAATTCCACCATATCATTTTATTACAGTTTTACACCTTGTCTTTAACACTTTATGCATTCTTAGTCCAAACTTTTAAAAATTAACATATTAGTCCTTCTAGTTTATTTTTTTTATTGGTTAGTCGTTTTGTTATTAAATCTAACTGTTTAATACTTACATTTATAGATAACTAAATATGACATATTACCCTTAATCAAAATCAGTAAATACTATAACAACAGGACCGAACAGTAAAGGTGTTTTTTTTACATTGTATTTTTCTTTTTAATTTTTTTACTAAACGAACATAATATATTTATATTATAATTTTCATTAGCTTTTTGACATATTCACACACTACTGTTAATTTTTAAATACTCACTCACTACTATTGATCTCTAGATATTTTCCATGGGTTCGTGTTTCTATTAATCCTTATCTAACAAACGACACCTATGTGAGATAAAATAATTTTGAATTTATTTCTATTAAAACATAAATAGGTTGAAGTGTTTTATTGATAATCACGAAGTGTAATAGTTGCAAAAGGGAAGGGAAGTTGCTATTATAATTTTGGAGGGTGGTAAATGTGATCAATGATCGTTTAGGAAGAGACTGTAAGTTTCAATGAGGATTTAATAAGGGGAAAAAGGTTATGCATGGTTGTAGTTTAGGGAGGTGAAGAGTAAATTCGGTCATATGCATGATCAAAGGCGTGATTGCATTAATGCTTTTTGTAGAGATTGATAGACACGCATTGACAGCTAATGGGACATTCTCCAACGTTGATACTTGACAACTCTTCCTTATAATAATAATCTTTCCAACTCTCGCCCTATTAAATCAAATGATTTACATTCTCCCCTAAGCCTTTTAAGAAACGCCGATAAGTATTACATGTAAACCCTTCGGTGCTGCGGTGAATACAGTACCGATGAACCCTGGTAAGGCTGTTGCATGAGACAAGTTTGCCACACCCAACTTTCTTTATTTTAAACGTTGGTGTGAGGCCCGTCCAAATATATAGTGGTCCAGGTTGAAAAGAAAAAATAGATCTTTAAAATTGGAAATAAACAAATCATTATAAAATTCACTATTAATATTAAAAAATAAAAATATGGTTACAACATTACAAAAACAACTAATTTAAGGAAAAATATTTTTCCTAGCATTTTTAAATAAGTTGATTTTTTCTCTCTATATATACCATGTATTCTAGGAATTTTAGACCCTTTAGAGACATAAGACCTGGGCGACCGTCCGGGTTGCCCACCGTCTGGACCGGACTTGGTTGGAGTGGTATGACACATAAGTTTTGCAAGGTGAGAAAAAAATGATATGACTGACTATAAGTGCGAGGTATGATATGGCACATACTAGTTTTATGATTTGGACCATTTTGTTTACCTCAAAATCTATAAGAAGTTCAAAGCTTATCTCAAATGGGATTCAGTTAAAAGTGAAACTAACATTACATAATTTACGATTTTATGATTTACCTTGGGGTGGGGCAACCATAGGTTTCGTTTAGATTTCACCCAACCTCGAATTGTTTATATTTACAACCGTTATACAGTCACATCACTCATATTTCAAGGAATATCATTATAACCCATGATAAGTGGACTCATTGTATCAACCAACCAGCTAACAAAGGCATGTCCCATAAGTACGAAATTAATTAGATTCAAAGTTAGATGGTTATGTATTTTAGTATCATCTATCATTTAGTCTAATTGGAATTAACATGAGTGTCAATAACAATGAAACTACCTAATACAACTTAGTAGGTATAAAATACACACTTGTAAAGAGCATAGCCCCTTAGAGGTGGGGGTGTTACTATAAACTTGTGTAGACATGGAATTGAGGAATTATTTGTACTAAAGACTTCAAGACTTGATATCCTAGATGACCGAGTTGTCACAATATGGATTGACTTGTGGACATATAGAATTGAGGAAGCAATGGAACGAATGGATATAATGGGTCGTCACTGTTAGATCTAACTAGAGGTTGTCGAGTCTTGTAATACTTAATAGTAAAATTAAATTCTTCCAATTCAATCAAACGTTTATTTTGATGAGTAAAGTGTCTAGCATATATGTAATTTATTATTATGGAAGGGGTCATAAGGACATTTTTTTGGTATAGAGGTTAGTAGGGGTTTTGGAGAGAAAAGTGGTTGTGTCTAGCTTGTGGTTACTATAGAAATTTTGAACCCACTTCCAAAAAAGAAACACGAGTCATGATTATCAAGAATAGAATAACGTGTACTTGTGTTTGTATGTACATGATCTATTGCATCGATATCCATAAGTTATTCACTCGTACCTAGATCGTTCAGTGATATGGTGTTAAAGAGTTAGGGGTAATTGGTGAACATGTCAAATGATCAAGCCAAAACAAAATCCATAGTGACTGAATTAGACATGTCAAAGGTGGTCCAACAAGAAAAGGAAAACCGGCAGTGAAATAGGTTTGTGAGTTAGCTTATATTTGGTAGAGGCCTCAAAACACCAATAGTGGGCTTGATGTGTGAATTGGGCAATAATTATCGTTGTTGGGAAGTATGTTGCAAGATAGCAACTTGATGTTGTTACTGACCCGATGGTAGACAATATACCTAGTAGTAACTAGTAAGGTTGACTTGGGCATGGTTGTGATCCGTCGTTGTATAACGACTATCAACAGCTTTTCAACAACCGAAAATGGTCGTTGCAATGCGGATTCCCAATGAATGATCGTTTGAGTTGACATGAAGAATGGTTGGAGAGGATGAATGATCATTGCAGTAACGATATGGAGGGAATGTGTGATCCATTGTTCTTGAAATAACAACATCGACCAAGTTTTTGTGAAGGTGGGCAAGGGTGATCGATGTCTAATAAGGCTAGCCATTTACTCAAAATTGGAAGAGTGCCAGTTTTAAGAAGGTTAGCTATACCTTAGATTTTTCGAGTAGTAATCACTACCTGTGAGATCACACATGGAGATATTGCGAATCATCATTCTTGCATCTTTATTATCACGAAAATTTTTCTTGGTTTAGCCACACTTGACTAATTGTATAGTCTTTCTTGAGAACCATTTGGAGTAACACTTAACTTATAGTTAAATAGATCCGTAGCTTAACAATGGAGCCCGCTTTCTTCCATTCCATATTAATCTCATCAAAAGGAGTCATCGATGTGGTTGACGACATAGTATTCATCATAGTGGGGAGATGTGAAGGTTAGAGAGGGTAAGTTTCAGCGATGACAGCGTCATGAAGAGAGATAGAGGAAAGAGAAAGAAAATAGAGAAAATATAAGAGAGATTTTAGAAAGGTTCCCATATCATGATAATGATTCAAATTTATCTCCAAATCACATAATTACAATTTACAAATATAAATACAATTTACAAAGGTCATGGGATATCCCTCCTACGTGAGTTACCATCATATGTACTAAACACTAACACAATTTTTTTTTGAAAAAGCTCCTATAAGTGGAGGCTCGGTTATTGAGGAATTTAATCGGATGGTAGAGTTGGAAAGATGACGGGTGAGAACTCATTTTAAAGTGAGTACTCGTGAGGACACCTTAAAAAAATTGAAACAAAATCTAAAAAAATACAAATCATAAAATCGAGCATAGATCTATGTCCGGGAGACAAAAATTGGAAAAAAAAATTGCATCATTAAAATTGATTCATGATTCAATTTTAATTTTTATTTTATTTTGCATCATTATGATCCATGATTCAATTTTAATGATCCAATTTTTTTCTCCCTGACATAGATTTATGCTCGATTTTATGATTTGTATTTTTTTTAGATTTTTTTAAGATATCATGAGTTCTCACTTTAAAACGAGTACTCTTCCTTAGTTGGGAAACATAGAAGGTATCATGAATCTATCTCAGCTCCTCTGATATCTCCAAATAGTAGGCCACCTTGCCCATACATTCCAATACACGGAAAGGGCCAATGAACCTAGGGCCCAACTTGCCCCACTTCCTGAAGTGGATAACACCCTTACAAGGTGACACCTTTAGAAGCACTAGATCTTCTACCTGAAACTCTAGCTCAAAGCATCGTCGATCCGCATAACTGTAACACCCGGAATCCAGAAGGCTAATTAGGGAAAGAGAATATTCAATTAAGAGGCCAACTCGTCATGTTTAAGGGTGAGAACTCAACGTGTTGGAATAACTGGGCACATGGGAATTTAAAAACCAACTCGAAGAGTTTGGGGAGGACCAACTCGACGAGTT
This sequence comes from Lactuca sativa, assembly GCF_002870075.4. Taxonomy (NCBI): domain Eukaryota; kingdom Viridiplantae; phylum Streptophyta; class Magnoliopsida; order Asterales; family Asteraceae; genus Lactuca; species Lactuca sativa. Next base: position 125,062,887 of record NC_056630.2, on the reverse strand, counting down.
GGACATGGTTTGAGAAACCTTAAAATCGAAACTTTTCACCTTATTTAAACAACTTAAGCCCTAGGGTTTAGCCTCATTTCTAGCCTCCAAGTCCCTAACCCTAAATCTTGAAACCCTAAAGTTATTTTGAGAGTTTGTGAGTCATTTTGAGTGTCTTTGGTGAGTGTTGAAGCTATTGGAAGAAGGAAGAACTTGGAGACACAAGAAGGAGCATATAGATCCAGAATCCTTGCCTCATCCACGACACTTTTCTGGTATAAAGTTTAAACCTTGTATTGTAGTCGTATAGATCTCCATTTTATGGTACTTTGTCCTGTTTTGTCCAAATGAGATGGTTATTGATGGGTTGGATGTCCCTTATGGAAAACACTTTAGATCTAGGGCCTTGAGGGGCTCTCATGGCATAAAGGTGCCAACTTTGTCGCCCTAGAAGCCTCATGCAACCTCTAAGCTTTTGTTTTGGCCTTTCAAGCCCCAAATGGTCATGCATGTGGACAAAGGTTAAGACTTTACGGGATATTTTGGTTCTTATGGTCCATATCTATGACCTCATGGTCTACCTTGTACATTTGGTGGTTTTGGATTAAGACCTTGGCCCTTTTTGGGTTAGGATTTGAGTTTATTCTTTTTAGGAAGGGATTAATGGGTAAAGTTGGAAACTTTACTCTTCTAAAAGGTATTTCCAGCCTAGATCTAGAGTATTGGGTTCATATATGAAGAATAATGGATTAATGCACTACGAAAGGGATTCAGACTGAAGAAATCAACGAGTTCATGGAGGAACTCGACGAGTTGATTTTTTGTATCATGATTTTGTGGTTTATGGGAACTCGTCGAGTTAAAGGACAACTCGACAAGTTGAGTAAACTTAGAGCATTGACATTGATCACGACTTGGATGTTAACTTTGACCTCAACTTGACTTTGACCAATGTTGATCCCTGGAGGGCTACGAAGTAAGGAATGGGTTCTAAGGGTATTTCCACGTAATGTTTTGGTCCCAAATTGGAAAATTGGGCCATTGATGGGATTTCATGGATTTTACAATTTAGGCCTTGTTGGGCCAGGGGTAGAATGGTCAATTTACCCCCAAGTATGGATTATGGATCATGGTTTTGGACCCAATTGCTAATTGGGTGATATTTTGGTATTGATAGCTCGAGGATTTGTTAGGGCAGTAGCTAAGGATTTCTTGCAGGGAGTTTCAGCATTTGAGGTGAGTCTCCTCATTGTTTGTATGGGTCGAAGACACCAATGATGACCCATTTGGTTTATGTACTGTAAGAAGACTCGGGGGTTAGCCCTAGACATTATGTATGAAAGACCAGGAGGCGGCTCCTGGCACACTGTATGTAACACCCAAAATCTGGAAGGCCAAGAAAGGAAAGAAAACCCTAATTTTAGGGGCGACTCGGCGAGTCCGAGCGGGATCCGGGTCGAGGAGTAAGTGACCAACTCGGCGAGTCGGCCAAGTGGACTCGGCGAGTCTAGTCTGTGCGAGGAAAACCCTAAATCCGGGACTTGGAGCCTATTTAAACGTCTCATTCTCTCCCCTAGGGTTCCTTTACTGCCTCTCTCACCCAGAATACGAACCCTAAGCCCCCATTGTTGTGTATTCAAGTTTCTAATCCATTTTGGAGTGATTTGAAGGAAGAAGAAGAAGGGGGAAACATTGAAGCTTCAAGGATTGGCCTTGGATCTGAAGTTTGGGGAAACTTTCTGAGTTATTGAAGGTAATAAGTCGTTTCTTTTCTTTAGATCTTCTTTGGTTGTGAGATTTGGGGCTTTTTAAGCCATGGATAGTTATCCATTTGAGTTAGAAGCCGGATCTGGGGTTGCTACTTCAGATCCAAGCATATTATGGTCTTGAGAAGCATAAAGTTTCAGCCCTTGAGTTGATTATGGAGCCTCTTTGCCTTAAACCCTAGCTTATGGTGTATTTTGCCTAGATCTTCTTCTCTACACGTAAAGTTTGCAACTTTACGTGAGGAATAGGCTTGGGAAGGGTAGATCTACAGTTTGGAGTCCATGCATGACTCAAAAGTCCTCTGCATGTATGGAGATCTGAATGGACTCGGCGAGTAGCATGAAGATTTGGAGGAACTCGATGAGTGGGATGAACAGCTCATCGAGTCGGATGAAGATGGACAGGAACTCGGCGAGTTGGACGAACAACTCGGCGAGTCTGTTGAAGGTTGTCTTGGACTCGACGAGTCTATTCTTGGACTCGGCGAGTCAGGTCGCGAAACCCCAAACCCTTCGAGTTTAGACTCGAATCAGTGAGTCGATTGGAGACTCGGTGAGTTGGACAGGTCAGGACTCGGAAATCGGTAGGCTCGGCGAGTCATGGACTGGCTCGGCGAGTCGAGTCGCAAAGAGAAGGACTCTGAACATATGAAATCGGCGAGTCACTGGGGTGACTCGGCGAGTAAGGTTGGCCTGGAAGGTTGACTTTGACCAGAGGTGACTTGGTAGTCTTTCGGGGGTCAGTTGGACTCAGTGTTGCATTGATATTGGTAGTTCGGGGAGTGAGTGGAGCTGAAGTTCAGAGAGTTGCCGGGCAGCAGCTAGTGGGTTCATCAGCCAGTTCAGACAGTGCAGGTGAGTTTCCCTTTGTATGAATGGGTCGACGGCCACAATGCCGGCCCATGTAGTTATGAGTAGAAGACCTGGGGGTTAGCCCTAGGCACTGTATGCTAGTATGATATTCGGGACGAGGTCCAATGATAGAGGGCGGGTTCCCAAGGAATGGTTTATGTGATAGTTTATACTTGTTGTCTGTGGATACATGTATGTGAATGGTAGGGAGGTGAGTGTGGGCGAGGTCCCGTATCTCACCAATAGCAGAGTGTGGATGGTGTTCCACATCTTATTAGCAGCAGAGCAGGGGTGATGCCCAAGTTAGAGAAGGATTAAGTGTGGGTTGGGCCCGTATCTCACTATCAGTAGGGGCATGGACGGGGTTCCATGTCTCATCAGTAGCAGGACAAGGGCGAGGCCCAGGATAGGCGAGGCCTTAAAGCATGATCCATTGTATATGTTTAGCTTACGTTTTGCAGTATGATTGTGTGCTATTATATGTTAGTGAGCGAGGCCCTATGACAGGTGAGGCCTAAGTGAAACAGATCTGTAACCGAGCGGGGCTCGAAGCCAGGCGGGGCCTGGAGCGGCAGGGTCGTTGTAGCGGGCAAGGCCCAGGATAGCGGGCGTGGCCCAGTATGTGCAGTATGTAGTTATGCATGGTATGTGGTAGGGTGGGGAACTCACTAAGCTTCGTGCTTACGGTTTTCAGTTTTGGTTTCAGGTACTTCCGGTAGCGGAGGGAAGAGCTCGGGGTGATCGCATGGCACACACCATAGATTAGACAGCCTGGGAATGTTTACTCTGATAACGAACATGTATTTTGGAAACTAATACTCTGTTTATGTTTTGAATTGATGAATTTGCTTAAAGTAATGTCTTATTAAAAGAAATTTTTGGTCTTGAATTTTGGGTCGTTACAAGTAAAGTGGGTTAGATCTGATCCCACATCGACCGGGAGGAGAACTAAGCATTCCTTATAAGGGGTGTGGATACCTTCCCTAACACAACGCGTTTTAAAGCCGTGAGGGCAGCAGATCCCATAAGAACTCTGCAGTTAAGCGTGCTCGGGCGGGAGTAGTACCAGTTGGGTGACCCCCTGGGAAGTCCTCGTGCCGAGTGGCCCAAAGCGGACAATATTGTGATACGTGCCAGAGGGGGATGTTACAAATGGTATCAGAGCTAGGGCACAGGTCGATGTGTTCGACGGGGACGTCAAACCCTATAATGGGGGGTGAAAGTGGGTTAGATCTGATCCCACATCAACTGGGAAGGAGAACTAAGCATTCCTTATAAGGGGTGTGGATACCTTCCCTAACACAATGCGTTTTAAAGCCGTGAGGGTAGCATATCCCATAAGAACTTTGCAGTTAAGCGTGCTCGGGCGGGAGTAGTACCAGGATGGGTGACCCCCTGGGAAGTCCTCGTGCCGAGTGGCCCAAAGCGGACAATATTGTGATACGTGCCAGAGAGGGATGTTACACTGTATGCTATTATGTATTGTAAGAAGACCCGGGGGTTAGCCCTAGGCATTATGTACGAAAGACTAGGAGGTGGCTCCTGGCACACTGTATGCTAATTAGCTAAGTTGAGTAGTATGTATGCTAGTTGTACTTTTGATACTTGAATGGAAGACCAGGATGTGGCTCTTGGCACTTGTCTCTAAGACCCAGGTGGCGGCCATTGACATAATGGCAAGACTATGTACGACACATAACACCTTTATTGATTATGATATATGAATGATATGTATGGATCACAGTTATGTATGGAATATATGGATCAATTGATATGTATGGTATGTTGTATTTAAGGAACTCACTAAGCTTCGTGCTTATGGTTTTCAGTTTTGGTTTCAGGTACGTCCAGTTTTCAAATAAAGGAGCTCGGGACGATCGCTGCGCATAACCTATGTTTTCCACAATATGTGATATATGGGAATGAACTCTGATAAATCATTTATTTGAAAATCTTTTCAATGTGTGAACCAAGTTACAAATGTGTTTTAGTTATATTAAAAGCAAAAATTTTGGTCGTGAATTTTGGGATGTTACAATAACTCTTCTAGCGACTCTGTGTTGTCACCAATCTCTGTCGAACATGCTATATAAGCTCAGTCATCTTGAGCACTGCCTCCATGCTCCTCGTGACCCTTTATCCTACCCCACCCCAACAAATAGGAGTGTGACACCTCTGACCATAAACGAGATCGAATTGGGACATACCGATACTAGCATGATGGATGTTGTCATAAGAAAACTTAGCCAATGGAAGATAGGAGTCCCAACTCCCACCAAAATCAATGACACATGCATGCAGCATATCATCGATCGTCTTAATAGTTTGCTCACTCTGCTAGTTTGTCTATGGATGATATGTGGTACTGAAGTGTAGCCAGGTACCCAACTCCTCGTGAAATATCTTCCAGAACCTGGAAGTAAAGAGCACAACCCGGTTTGACAGAATAGATGTTGTCACCCCATGCTGAGCCACCACCTCTCGAACATAAATATCGGCTAAATTCTCTACAAAAGAGCTTTCAATAATGGCTAAGAAGTCAACACTCTTCATCAAACGATCCACTATCACCCAGATAGTGTCAACACCCTTCGCATTCCTCAGTAACATTGTAATAAAATCCATGGTGATATGTTCCCACTTCCATTGGTGAACCTCTAGAGGCTGCAACTTGCCATGGGGGAGCTGGTGCTCGACCTTGACCTTCCGACAGCTCAAACTTCGCTCTACAAACCATGTCATCTCTCATCATACATGCCCATCAGTAATTATGCTTCAGGTCGAGATACATTTTGGTATCTCATGGGTGGATGTAAATTCTCGACTTGTGGGCCTCCTTCATCAAAATCTGTTGGGCCCCACCCGCATATGGTACCCATACTCGCCCACGAAGAGTAAAAATCCCTCGGTTGTCAATGTTAAGGGTTGAGATCTGATTGATCAGCTGCTCACTTTTCCGATTTTCCTCTTTAATGGCCTCTGACTACGCTTCCTTGATGATCTCTAAGACTGGAGTCATCACGGTCATCCCCACGCACACATCCTAAATCGGGGAACTTTCTGCCTTCCGGTTCAAAGCATCGACACCATATTGGCCTTGCCCAGATGATACAATATCTCACAGTCACAATCTTTCATTACGTCCAACCACCTTATTTGCCTCATATTCATGGTAGGTTGATCTATAAGATATCTCAGGCTCTTATGATCCGTGTAGATGGTACATCGAACACCACAGAGATAGTGGTGCCAAATCTTGAGGGCGAAAACCACCGCCCCAACTCCAAATCATGTGTGGGATACTTTGCTTCGTGAGGATTTAATTACCTTGAAGCGTATGCTATCACATGCCCTTTCTGCATTAACACAACACCCAATCCTGTAATGGGTGAATCACAGTAGACTACAAAGTCCTCAACTCCCTCAGGGAGGGCAAGTACCGACACCTCACATAATCTCTATTGAAGAGTCACTACTAGAAAAACAGCCTTTTACGACGCGCAAAACACGACGCTCTTTAATTTATGTTACGCATTAGAGAGTGACATTAAAAAAGTATCATCTCTTCAAAAATTTTAAGGATTTATGTCGCGCATTACTGAGTGCCTTTAAATTAGTGTCTCATGTAAAAATATTAAAAACACGGAAGGCACTTGTGCGTCATCTGTGAATGTCGTTTTATATTTTTTTTAAGAAACGCGCGTGTCCGAGGGAAAATGAAATCCCCAAATTTTTTAAACCCCCATCTTCTTCTCCCTCGTCTCCACCCCTCATCCACATCCACTGCCTCCACCCCTCAGCCAAATTACAAATGGATGGTAAATTAAGGTTAAGGGTTTGAGATTTCTTCCAAATCGACCCTCACACCAAATGGTTCGATCTCCTCTCTTTTTACCTTGTTCATTCTACTGATGCCTCCACCTTCTACCATCGATGTTGATCTTTGAATTAGCAACAAGAAGCCCTAAGGCCTCTTCCTTCACCCACCTCCAGCGCCTCCAACAAGAAGCCCTAGGTCCCCCCGCCTTCACCCACGTTCTCACATGTTAAAACACGCCATCCCAAAATTGGAAAAACTAGGGCTTTTGTGCTTTGGATCTCACAGGAAACAAGTTTTCCTCGTCCCCACCTCGCCCATCCAAATTCCTTCTTCTTCAAATGATTAAATGTTCTTACCTCTCAATCGTACCTGAATCAATATCTCTGTCTCTCTTGTGTCTATTCTCTTAACCAAATACACTCGATTCATCTTCTGTTCCGCATACAATGGCCATGCCACCAGTGGCACCCCAGCTACCACCGCTTCAAGCACCGAGTTCCACCCACAATGTCTCACAAATCCACCCACCGACTCATGACTAAGTATCACCGGCTGTGGTGCCCAATTCTTCACCACCATCCCCTTATCCCCAATCCTGCCCTTAAACCCGTCAGGAAGAATCGCATCCAGACCGACTTCTTTACCACCACCTGGTGGCGGATCTCGAACCACCCACAAGAATCTTTGCTCACTTTTCTCTAAACCAATAGCTATTTCCTTCAACTGCTCCTTCTTCAACACACCCTGACTCCCAGAGCATAAAAACACTACAGTTTTACTCGGTTGTGAATTCAACCATTTTAAGCACTCGTTTTCGCTAGGATCCACATGATTGCCACCGACGATCAAAGGTCCGATGAAATAAATAGGCGGAGTTGGACCGTTGGGGATGCATTTACCTTCCCGGAGCGCGTCAACAGCCCTTTCTTCAAACCCCACGAAGGTGTTTGCCATTGGGGATGCAAATTCATCGTCTTCTTCAAAACACCCTTCCAAATTTCTTAATTTTGTTGCTCTTGGCAATACCGTAAGTTTGTCTTACATGCACTCTTTTGATCCGACTACTTGCTTTTGTGTTGATTGACTAAGTCAGTGGATCTCTCGATATGTTTTTGTTGCGATCCCTATTTTTGATGGATCTTTTTCTAAATGTAGTTGGGAACTATTTTTGCTTAGATTCCAATTTAGCATATAGGTGATTCAAAACTATTGCTTGCAGCAGAAACTCATCTACTGTTGCTTAATGCCATATGTCGAAGTATTAATTTGCATTATGCTTTCTACTAGATCAAGCTCCACTCATCAACTGCTAGGGGTCTACTGTTTAGCTAATCATGGAGCCAATCTGATCTTGCTAGCCTACCCTTTTGCTTTTTCAGGTTTACCAATTTATGGACAGTTTGATTGGGCATCTTGCTCTGGTACGATCTTCATTTTTCTTTATTTTCATATTCAATCTGGACATATATATTCACTTTATGTTTTTTCTAATTCATTATGATAACAAAACAAGTCATTTCAATTTTCAAATTAAGTTGAGCAGCCAACTGGTGAAGGTGGTGCAACTCGTGCACCTATATGTATTGAATTAAAGAGGGATGGTAACTTAAGCAGCAAATCAATTGTAATGCAGAATTGCAGATTGATAGAAAATCCCAACCTGTGTCTGCAAGTAAATCAAATTTATCAACTTTTTAATTGTTATCTATCTTATCTATGAATTGTTGTTATTTACTGTAGGAATGGGCACATAAGCAGTATATAACAAAACACCAACAAGCACCTTTACAACAGTGGGGAAACTTCTACTACTTTAGGATGCAGAATATAAGGTTTGTTTATTACAAATAAGATAAGACTATTTCGTGTCTGCCACGTCAGCATGGTAGCGGTCAAACAAGTCAACCATTGGCTGACATTATTCCTTTGTTTGAAACAGAGATATATACTTTATTGGAGGTTTTGGGACAGTTGCTTGGGTTAATGTGAAGGAATATGAAGGTCTTCAACCTGATGATATTGCTGTTAATGGCAGTGAGCAGAATCTGAAAGTAAGGTTTTTTATTTGTATGTATAATCATTGTTTTTATATTTATATATCTGAATCAATGATGGTGACAGGAGCTGAATGTAATGTTTTCCAAACCCTTGAGAGAGTTACTGTCATTGGAGGGTGAGGTGGATGATGTTTCTTTGATATCGATTGATAGCAAGGGGACAGATATTCGTGTTCGTCAAGGTGCAGAGGTAGGAATGGAATCTGTCAAAGGAATTGGGACAGAATTTAGTTCCGTTCATTTGCTAAGTAAATGACTCATGGAATGGAATGTACATTCCAATTCCGTTGGAATCCGTGATGCTTATCTTTGTCTTTGTGTGGTTGCAGTTTAACATACAGAGGTTGGTGTTTGAAGAATGGCAAGGGATTAAAACAGTGGTGGAAGCCAAAGCAGCATTGTGGAAGTTAATAAAAAGAGGTGGTGTATACACTGTGCACAAGTAAAAAAAGATCCTGATTTCCAAAATGGTTTGGGTTTTGTGTTTGTTGTTATTTGGATTAGGAGGTTTTGGTTTGCTAGTTTGACTGATGTTAATAAAAAACAATTTAAATTAATAAGATGGTTTTAAAATAACGATTAAAATTAATAATATGGTTTTAAAGAAGGTATTGTTTAACTTTGAACTTTTAACCTCATTTATAGATCCTCATGTCTTTATCATGTAGGGACAAAATAATATGGTCTTTGAAAGGCAGAATTGCAGATTGATAGAAAATCCCAATTCGACACACACATACACACACATTTAGTAATAGGGTTCTATATATATATATATATATATATATATATATATATATGATTATTGAATCTGAATGCTCTTTTTGTCCACCAACAGGTGCTCTTCGACACTCATTACAGGATAGGCTTAGTAAAGCTTCAAACAAGAGTCGGGATGAAATATTTTTGAAGCTTAAAACAAGTTTGGGTGAGTCTGTTTGCTTAAAAATATCAAGAATTTGACAAATGAATTTGACAAATTTTCTTAAAACAAATTTGACACTCACTCCCTGCCCACTACCCTCTTCTTATACTATCTGACAAAACAGCTAAATACTATAAAATGCCCCTCCTACTAATAAGATACCCTTTAATTAAATGAATTCCCATATTACCCCTAACTTACTTATTTGCCTAATATCAGAGGTATAACATTTTACAAAAATTTCTTGATTGTTTTCTAAACATGAGACAAAAGCACACACACCAGTAGTGATTACATATACTGAGAACAAGAAAGTAGTTTGTGCAGTTCAAAATATAGCTAACAAGTAGATTGATAGATCATTTGTGTTTGATAAGGTAATTGTCTTGTCTAATATCATTTATTCTTGTTCTTTCTAAATATATCCAAAGAACCACCTTTCATAGTATCTCAAGGAACAAAAGTCCAAAGAACCACCCTTTTTTACAGGAAGCACTGAAGATAGTATGGAAGCTTCTGTTCTTCCTGCTTACGAGATGTCCTGCAAAACAATGTTTGACCAAATTGACTCCACATTTCAAAAAGGAATGGTTGAATTTATACATTCACCTTTAGCATTTGCTTTGAGGGTAAGAATACTAGAAAGCACAATTCCTTCCTTTTTTTTTTTGCTTCTTTGATGTTCATTTTTGTTTTTTTTTTTCAGGATACTATCAATTTTGATATGAGGATTTTAGATCATAATAAGTCGGTTGTCCGCATAGCAAAGTTCTGTGTGGTTTCTAGCCATACGGTAAGATGTTTGAATACTATAAATATAGGAAAAACCAACTAATTTTATCTTATATTTTGTGCCTTTTTTTAGGGATAATTTAGGCTCCATCAATTCAGCCCATTTGTTTTTCTCTGTTTTGGCAGGTTAATGGTGTAGCATAATTCCACAGTGACATCTTAAAGGCTGAATTATTTGTAGATTATGTGTCAATATGGCCAAACAAGTTTCAAAATAAGACCAACGGCATTACTCCTAGACGTTGGTTCAAATTTTGTAGTCCTGAACTTAGTCAGATCATAACAAAATGGTTAAAAACAGACAAGTGGGTCACTAACCTAGACCTACTTGTGTGTCTGTGGGAGGTATGATGCTTTCATTTTCATTCTATTATTATGTAAAAATGACCAAAATGCCCTCTATTATGAGGATTTACATATCTCCTGCTGATTGTACGTTATATCTTATCCTTTCTCTCCAAAAGTTTGATGACAATCCAGAACTTCATAGAAGAAGATACTAGAACATTCTGTTAATGCAATGCAATGCATGTTGAAACAGGAAATGAGCCCTGAAGAGCGAAAAGCCACAACACCAAGGACAATCATGATTAGAGGGAAAACATTTGCAACATATACAAATGCTAAAAGAATAGTCAACCTTATGGATGATGTTGGTGTTGTTGTGAACACCGATCCTGAAGTTAATGAATACTAGGTAAAAATGGTTTCATATCTTTTTTTTTTGTTTTAGAACTTATTTATTATTGTAATTTTGTATTGCATGTGGTTTTTGTGCCTAACAGTGTGGAGTACCCTCTTTCATCAATTCTTAATAGTGATGTCACGTGAGAAATCATTTTTCTTTTTGTTAAACAAGTCTTTATTATCATGTATTAGGTCATACCATGGGTAAAAACAGCCTTGGTTCCGGGGTTGTCACAAAATACTTGACTTTTTAACTTTGTTTGTGGTTTCATTTAGTAATAATCCTTCTGAGGGGGTGTTTGTTGGGCTGCTTCTTTCAATGTCATTAACAACAGTGGTAAGTAAAATCTTACTACTATGAACCTCTTTTGCTTAAACCTACCTTATTGACCTGTAGCTGATTAAACATTAAATTAATTATGCAGGTTTTGAAGTTTTTGATGGAAAAGAATAGTGTTAATGCTCTTCATAGAAAAGTATGTTGGTATTTTAGGAAATTTGGCTAATAATTTAGTTAATTATATAAAAAATGTTGAAATCTTACATTTGTCTACTATTGGAATGATTATTTGTAGTATTACATTTGTCTACTATTCGAATGATTATTTGTATAACATTAACTTTTGTGCAATGCATTGTATTATTTGTATATGGTATTTTATTTTCCATTATGTGACATAAAATGCAAATTTAATATGAAAATAAGTAAATCCATAAATAATTTTTTTTTTAAATTTAAAATTACGATACGCAAAAATGTGTGTCATCTTCATTTATGACATGACCTTTCTTGACAGGGGCTTTCTTGATACGCATTGCGTGTCATTAACACGCGCGTCGTAAGGTTACGACACGCGAATGCGTGTCGTCTTCCTTTATGACAGGGCCTTCCTTGATACGCATTGCGTGTCGTAACCGCGCGTCGTAAATGCGTGTCGTAAATGCGCGTCGTAAATGCGCGTCGTCTATCTTTATGACATGGCCTTCCTTGACACGCATTTGCGCGTCGTCTGAGCCATTTACGACGCGCAATGAGCGTCGTAAAATGCCTTTTTTCTTGTAGTGAGTCTCAAATGATGTCTGTTGATTAGGCCCCTAAATGAAAGAAACATCCTTCTTTGTCAACCTGGTGAGAGGAACATCAATCTTAGAGAAGTCTCTGATGAATCTCCGATAATAACCTGCCAATCCAAGGAAGCTTTGAATCTCGGACGGAGATCTCGACACTTCCCATTGCATCACCGCCTCTATCTTGGCTGGATCGACCAAGATACCATTCTGATTAACGAGGTGTCCCAAAAACTAAACCTCGTGCAACCAGAAGTCACACTTGGAGAATTTGTCATATAGCCTCTGCATCCTCAAAACCCAAGAACCTCTCGTAGATGCTCCTTATGTTGTTCCCTAGTCTTCGAATATACTAGAATGTCATCAATGATCGATCCAACATAAGCCTACAAACCTAGTTCATGAGGTCCATGAACATCTCCAGTGCGTTGGTGAGCCTAAAAGGAATCACCACAAACTCGTAATGCCCATAGCGAGTTTGAAAGGTCGTCTTCTAAATATCCTCCTCTCGGACCCTCATCTGATGATAGTCGAACCTCAAATCAATCTTGGACAACCAAGATGCCCCCTGAAGTTGGTGAAAAAGATCATCAATCCTCGGACAAGGGTAATGGTGTTTCACCGTCAACTTGTTCAACTCTCGGTAGCCGTTGCACATCTGGTGTGAACCATCCTTGTTTTTTACAACAAGGACTAGCGCTCCCCAATGAGAACTGCTCGACCGAATAAACCCCTTTCCTAACATCTCTTGTAGCTGAGAGGATAACTCTTGCATCTCAGGAGGTGCAAGACGGTACGGTGCCTTGGCGATCGACATCGCACCCGAAATCAGATCAATCAGGAATTCCACTTGCCTCCCAGGAGGCATACCCGATAACTCCTCGTGAAAAACATCAAGAAAATCACATACTACCGGAACATCAGAAATAGAGGTCGATCCCTTCTTCTCGACCTGAGTATCCACTACATATTCCATATAACCCATACACCCATGCTGCAAACTCTACCTTGCCCTAACGGAATAACAAAAAGTTGATCATGATCTAGTACCCTCGTTGTTGATAGTCAACACCCCCCTACTAGGGTCTCAAACCGTCACCAACTAACGCTCACAGTCAATCAGAGCCCCAAAACAGCTCAACCAATACATACCCACGATCGCACAAACATCTCCCATCATGATAGGGATAAGATCTATCGGATAACCAATGTCGAAGATCTCTAACACAGAACCGCGGTAAACATCAATAGCAAATATTGGATGCTCATCAGGTATCGAGACTCTCAAGGTTCTGCTCAAAGTCTCTCGCGTAACACTAAAATCGTGACAAAATGATGATGACACGTACGATCGACTCGCATCCGAGTCAAACCGCACAAGCGCAGGCATAGAATTCACAAGAAAAATACATATACAACCGATATTATAAGCAACATAAATAAATTAACAAAAATATAAAGAACACATACCAACTATGATGTCTAGAGTTGCGCGGGCCTCCTCTATTGTCAACTGAAATGCTCTCCCTCGATCCCTCGTGTCTCCCCCTTCCCCTGCCGCCTATCAGTGATACGTTGCGTCGCAAGGTTCGGAGTCTGAACCGCCCTAGATGCAAGATGAGGACAATCTGTCTTCACGTGGCCCGTCTGGTTGCAGCTAAAACAAACCCGAAATCCCTTGGGCAATCCCTATCCAAATGACCTTCCTTGCCACATAGGTAGCAAGCCGACCCGGACAGACAGGGTCCCTCATGTCCCTTGCCGCACTTTCCGCAAGTGTGGCCTTTCTGGCCTCCAGCTTTCTGATCAGCGGGCTTGGGTTTCTTAATCTCCAATTGCAATTGTACTAGCCTCATATCTCTCCCTTGGGTCTCCCTCTCCTCTCTAGCATGGCTCTCCAACTCAATCTCTCTCCTCCTGGCATTGGTCTGCAACACAGCCAATGTTCGATATGTGGTGTACGCCACAAACTCGCAGATATCCCTACTCAGAATACTCAAATACTTACTCACACATGCATGATCTGTGGAAACCTACTCAAGGAAAAACAAATCCGTCTCATGAAACATCTTGGTAATCCCAACCACCGTCCCTGTCTTCTGATTGAGAGACATGAACTCCTGGGCCAACATTTCTCGCTCAATCGCGGGTACAAAATCATCCCTGAACATCTCATAAATCTCCCCCAAGTCACCGTAGTATGCTCTGCAATAATGTAATCAACTGTCACAAAACTTCCACCAATCCTTCGCTCCGAAGCGAAGCAGGATCAGCGCGAAACGAACCGTCATATTTGTTGAACAGGAGCAAGTATAAAAATATCCCTCAACATCATAAATCTATCTCACGGTAACAATTGGATCCTGGGTCCCATCAAATTCGGGTGGATTTGTGTTGGTAAACTCTTGATACCACAACGAATCACCCCCTGCGGTCTCGGCAGCAACTGCGGTGGCTACAACATATCGCTCGTCAAAAGTCTTAATCAGCGTGGTCTTGATAGACCCAAATATCTCCAGAATAGACTCTTTGATTGCTTTGACCACCTCCATGGAAAAAATCTTGCGGATCTCATCATCACTGGCACTTGGCCTCTCGTGGTCACTAGAGCCTGAACCTCGGGTAACCACCATGGTGAAACACATAAGAAAATTATCAGAAATCAGGCCAAAACGCATATATCGACACCCACACACTCCTACAAGCCCTTTAATTCCTTCAGGTCACTCCTCGAGCCGCATACAGATCCAACGTTTCCAGTAGTACGGGCCCAATACTACCTTCCACACCAACCCGTATTTGTCTCAAGTCGTCCTCTCAAGACCCTAAGGACTCTACCTCCTCAAATCAGCTATGGACTCATCCTGCTGGTTCCTTAGAACCACAACTAAGCATCTAGACACTGACTCTGGACTGCTCCCAATAATGCTCTGCCTCACAAGATCTCTGTTGTCCTCGTCCCTTGCTTCGCGTATACCAATTGTACATAATACGAGACTCTATATACATTTGAATAAATGATCCTACCTCAAATCCAAAACCAAACAAGGAACGGGAAGAAAGGCTAAATCAGGCATTTTGAGGCTATAAAATCCTAACTATGTACAACTATGTAGCATACACTAAGCAAATAGTAAAGACATATTCAATCTCATAAGAATGAACTCCTAGGCTAAGGCATCACAAATCAGGAAACATTACCATACTATTTCTACAAGATTCCTTTGCCTATCACTAACTAGCATGCAATTCTATAAGCTCATGATATAGATATATCTACTCTGCACTACTGATAAAATAAATTGAGGTGTTCTGGGAAACTACTGCTCGAGCGCTGGTCGATTGTACACACTGATTCTTTGGGTTTTTCTCCTGTAAAAGTATTCATTTCTTTGTTGAGTTCTTCAAAAAAAAAAAATAGATCCTTAGTTTAACTTTGGAATCACCCAAAGGTTCATCCAGATCCATCAAACCATGGCTCTGGTACTAAATTGTAACACCTGAAATTTTAGTCCAAATTTTTCATTTTAATTTACCAAAATTTAGGGTTTCACAAAACCAAGTTATCAAATACATAATTATCCCAAAATAACCAATATCACAAATATCAAAGTTCATAAACATGTCCCAGTACTAAATCTCCCAACGCGTGTGTATAATCAGCCCTTCGCCTTCCCGCGATCCTCGAAAGTAGCTACCACATATAAATCAACAACTATAAGCACGAAGCTTAGTAAGTTCCCCAAGATACCACATACAACACAACATAAATAAACAAATATGAGTTATCAGCAACCCTGGGGACTATCAACAGTCGCAGTGGGCAAACAGCACGTCCTGTGGGTTATCAACAAACCCTGGAGGTTATCCGCAGCCTCAGTCACATATAAATAGCATAACATAACCATAACAGCTAGACCCAACTGGTCATTATAGATACAATTATTCTACCACACAGGTAAAAATAAGTTAGGAGACTCACCTGATACTGACGACTAGTAAATCTCACACCCGAACTATTGGATCTAGACTCTGCCTAATCAACAAAATAATTAACCCTAATTAATAATTAAGGTCCAAAACTCACTCGCGATTCCAAATCCCACAACTAAATTTTCTAATTTTTCCCTTCTCATGTTCCAAAACCCTAAATCTTGACCAAAGGTCAAAATTCAACGACCAACGAGTACGCTGAGCGTACCACTTCTTACGCGGGGTGTACAATGAAATCATCATTCACCGGGGGCGGAACCGGCTATGCGGGACGTAGCCAGGAGTACGTCCGGCATACTCTGTTTGCCACTATTTCCACCAACTTAATGTCTTAATCCTTTAAGAAAACCAACCCAACCTCAGATCTTACTAATCTAAGATGTCTTAACCCATAAAGTCGTTTGCTTTAAGCCCTTGCATGGCTAAGAAGGACCCAATACAACACTCTTTAGCTTCTAACACATTTTAAGCTACTTTAATGATGCATGAGCCAAAAGGAATGATCAAGCAACCATTTTTTTATGAATCTATAGGTCCTAAAATGCATGAAAGGACAACTACGACTTCTTGGAGTGCTCCAAACTCGTAAAGGTCCAATCTTGGGGACAAAAGTTCATGAAACTTCAACCATAAAGATCTAATGAAAATATTGCCAAGGTATAGACTTTATACTTGAAAATGATGCACAAAGATGAAAGGTTTCTGGATCTACAAGCTTGTTAGCTCCCATAACTACTTCTCTCGTCTCCTTCTTCCACTACATGCACCAAGAACACTAAAAAACTTGCAAAAACTCATACAAGCAACTCAACTCGGGATTATGGTTTTAGGGAGGATTTGGTGGTTGATAAGGAAGATAAAATGGGGACATCATGTTCTTTAAATAGGTAGCAAGCCTTAAAATTAAGGTTTGAAGATTAGGCTAGTACGCTCGGCGTACCACACGTACGCCCAGCGTACTAGCTGATCATCCGCGTTCCTAAGTTCCATGAGTATGTTGCGCATAATCTTACGTACGCCCTGCGTACAACAAAAACCACAAGCCTTTTTATCCAAGGGACCAAATAAGCTATATTTATAAAAATACAAGAAATAATAAGAGTACCTGATATTGGGATGTTACATATGAGAAGAACAAAAGAGATGTGTTATGATAAAAGTAAGGGACAAGAAAAGAGATAAAGTAGGAAGAGTATGAGAGAGGTAAAGATAAATAATAATAGAAAAGGGTAAGGTTGAAATATGAGAAGAGTAAGAGGTGATGATAGAGTAGGAATGGAGTATGAGACAAGCCTGAGAAAAAGATAAGAAAGAGTATAAGTGTAACATCCCAAAAATTTCAACAAATTTAATCTTTTCAAAACAACCCATTTTCTAATAAAAGTGTTTACAAAAACATTGTCTCCAAAACATTATTTAAAATCAGAATCTCCCAAGATCCAATCCGTTGTAAAACCAAGTATGTGTACGGTCACACCTTCACCTTGCCACAAATCATCTGAAGAACCTGAAACCATAAACAAAACTGTAAGCACGAAGCTTACTAAGTTCTCCCAAAGTACCAACACACAAACAGATAACATGTATAAATAACATCATGTACTGGGTCAACAACTAAAATACTAGATTACACCTGATCCCATAGTATGAGTCTAACTTGCCTATTAGACCCACAACTCATATATGGCATGCTCTTAAGCCCACAACATAAGTCTGGCTTGCCCTCGGGGCCCACAACTTATGTTTGGCTTGATCCCCAACCAAATCAGTCATCGGACTGGAATACCAATGTTCAGCCCTTAGTACGAGTCTGGCATACCAACCCGTCCTCAACTCGTATCTGGAATGCTACAGAGCCCTCAGTATGAATCTGGCATGCTCTACCCAACCCTCGGCTCATATATGGAATGATCAAATACCCTCAAGTTCTCAGTACGAGTTTGGCATACCACCGAGTCCTCGGCTCGTATTTGGAATGCACGTGAGCCCTCAGTATGAGTTTGGCATACCACCCGGTCCTCAGT
Source organism: Lactuca sativa (assembly GCF_002870075.4). Lineage (NCBI taxonomy): Eukaryota > Viridiplantae > Streptophyta > Magnoliopsida > Asterales > Asteraceae > Lactuca > Lactuca sativa. The sequence goes on along the minus strand of NC_056630.2, from coordinate 125,044,924 downwards.
TTATATCTGAAATGCTCCAGGGTTTGTAGGCTACAGCACGAAGTAGTACAACCTCAACCCAACACAATATGTCGACATATAACAAACATATACAAATAATCATGCAGACAGAATCATGGGTAGTCCTACAGATCTACCAGCTAGTATATCAAAACTAGATATAATTATATATATATATATATATATATATATATATATATATATATATATATATATATATATATATATTATACTCAACATATCAATAAATTTCACGTTATCAAACCAATGGGCTTACCTTGGTGCCTTTGAACCGAAAATACATTGAGGAAACTCACCCCATAGAATGACGAATAGCTTAACAAAACACTGCTCCAACACTAACTCTAAAGTCTTCCTGAATACAAAACGTAGACCAAAACCCAATCAATATCACAAAATACCCAAAAATACCCTTTTTGATCAAACTTGATCAAGGGTCAAGGTCAAACGGGTCAACCAAGATGAACTACTTCGAACGCGGGGCATTCAAGCCCTTGACCAGACTCGTAAACTCGAACTGGAACGCGCTGCGTTCCTCCCACTTACGCGGGGGTTCCCGCTGAATCCCTAAACTCTCTATTAAGGGATTAATACCTTAATTCCTTTCGTCCAAACACAGATCTAGGTCCAATATGACACTGAGGTTCATAAAGTTTCCAACTTTATGACCTTGCATGTCCCATTAAGTGCTTAAAGTCAAAGTTCTAACCTTTTAACCCATTAAGACCATCTAACACTTGCATGGGTTGAATACAACACCCAAGATTACATTTTTATGTTCTTAATATCTCAATAATGGATAAAGTTTCCTACCTTATCCATTAGAATGGTCCAAGAAGTCAAGATCTAATCTTTTAAGTTAAAAAGGGTACCAAAAGTGCATCTTCTCAACTCAATCCATTATGTCTAAATTTCCAACTTCCAGATCTGATTTCAAGGGACTTCTTAAGTCATAAAGTTTCCAACTTTATGACTTAGCATAACTCAATGGGACCCAAATCAAAATACTAAGTCCCAAACTTCATCAAATGACTATACTCATCAAGATCCAAACTTTATGACTCCATAACCACAACAAGGGCCAAATATGAAGCTCAAAGGTTCTGGAGTAACTTCTACTCACAAGAACTACCACAAAGAGACCAAAATCATAACAAAGTTCCACCTAGATCGATCTACATGAAAGAGTTGTCAAGGTTGAGACTGTATACCTCCAGAAGTTAGATCTAGGTGAACAGAGCATGGATCCAAAAGGTCCAAGTCAAGCAATGACTCTTCAAGAAGTTCCTTCTTTCTCCTCAAGCACCAAAAACACACATAAATCACTTTGAAGCTCAATAATCACTCAAATGGGGGCCAGGGTTTCGTCCTTAGGATTAGAGAGGATGGAGGTTGAAGAATGGAAGAGGTTTGGGTCCATAATGATGCTTATAAAGGGGTCAAACCCTAAAAACGAGTTTTTAAAACAGCCCCACGAATGCCCTATGTTCCCTCAGGAAACACCCAACATTCCCAAGTTGGCCCTTGTCCATTTTTCTTTGAACGCCATGCGTTCCCACCTGGTACGCCCTGCGTATCCGGTTTGGGCCAAAACCCTTCTAACTTCAAATGATCATAACTTTTGCATCCCTTATCCGTTTTTGATATTCTTTATATCCACGGAAAGGTAACGAGAAGCTCGATACTTCTATCAACTCAACCTTGCCTTAAAAATTTCCGAACAAAAATCCAAAATTCATAAAAGGATCGATTGTCACTTTACAGTTATACCCTTGGGCTCTAAATCACAAATCGAACTTCCCTAATCATCTATCCTACCTTACCCACACCCATATGGGTCTAAACCTCCTTTTATCAGAATAAAAGTGCATGTAAAGAGAAAGAATAATTGTGTAAGTTAAGAGAAAGAAGAGATTGGATTTACAGAATACGAGAAAGAATAGAAAAAGAATGTCAGATTATGTAAAGAAAGAAAGATAAGAAGAAGATGATGATTTACATGAAAATAGATAAAATATAACTTGCCATACATGTGGTTTGATGTATGTAGATTTTCAGGTTTTGTTGGTTCAGGTGTTAGTCGATGTGTGAGAGGACCTAGGAGCATAAGGACTTAGATTAGAATTAGTTCTGTTTTTAGCATACATTGTTGTTGTATCTTATGTGTATTATTTTATTGTAAACTTGAATATTGCGTGGGATGTAAAGTATTTTTAGTGTTATTGAATTCCGCAATTTTTTTATAGAAACTATGATAATCCCTAGATAATTATATGATATAAAAGTTCGGGTTGTTATATTTCTTACAAAGTATAAGTGTATTATTGTCGAGTACAGACAGTTAGCTACCCTTAACAGCTTGGTCGTAGGTTTGGAAACTTCTCCTCTTCCTAACTCATGATCTTGGAAGGCTGATCCTAATGGTATATTTTATGTTAAGTCCTTAAGGAAGCTAACGGATGATATTGTCAATAGTGATGTATTGGTGAAATTTCAATGGGTTTCATGGGTTCCTTTAAAAACAAATTGCTTCGTTTGGTGTTTTTGCTAGATAGGATCTATGTTGCTAAAAATCTTGTGTTAAAGGGACTTACTTTACCCACCTTTGATTGTCCTTTTTGCTTAGCTACTATCGTAGACACCACACATCTTTTTTTTGAGTTTCATTTATGTCGGGCTGTTTGCCATTGGCTTTATATAATTGGATGAGTTTATTACCCTCTCCTCCTGTAAGCCTTGATGACCTTTCCTTAATGTTGAGTTGCAATTGGTTGGGCAAGAAGTATAAGAGATTGAAGCTTAGCCTTATTTATTCTGCTATTTGGTTAATTTGGAAGGCTCAAAACAACCTTGTTTTTCAGAAAATAAGGTGCTCTTCTATGAAGACGCCGGACAAGATTCAATTTATCTCTTACAAGTTGTTGAAGTATGGTGCCAAGTATTTTTCTTTTGATTGGAATATGTGGTGATGTTTTCTTTTTAATGTTTGTTATAATATCTTGTAACTGTTTTTAGCGTCTTGCTAGTTGTTTTAATATAATACTTCGTTTCAAAAGAAACTAACATTAAGGTTGGTTGCATTAAAGATTGTAATTTACATAAGTAGTTTTTTTGTTTTAGTGTCGATGGCAAATCAATTGGTAGATCTAACATTTCTAGCAATAATTGTACATTAAAAGAGGTTATAAATTGTTGGATATAATATTATTAGGTAATGTATGTTTAGAACCTAACCTAACTAATATCAGCTATTTAAACCTCTAACCATTTCAAGAGATTGGAGGTTTATATGTACATCATAATGAATTGGCAAAAAGTTTTAATCTCTAAAAAACGTAGATAATATATGATCGAGCAAAACTATAAAACTTTTTAGACGAAAATGTGCTCAACATTCTTCCGTTTATGAAAGACAAAAAGAATGCTAGCTATAGGTTAATCTTTAACAAAAAGGTTTATCAAGAAATATAGAATATGTGTTATTTGTGATTATTCATATGTTTTTTTGTGTTATTCCTTGAGAAAAATAAGGTGAATATTGAAAAACAAATAAAAGAGATAGACAACATTCTATTTGCATGTTGGTACATGGACCACGAGTTTTCTAAATAAATAGATATATCATATATAGTCCTTAGCATAAATTTATGTTTACAATTTACATACGCTAAATCATATGAAATGTCAACCTCACGAAAGTCAGTTAGCAAATAGGTGTTTTTATAAACCATGTTTGTTAATCTATAGACACAACATCGACTTTGCAACACCTTTTAAACCGATTTTTTTTTATAAAAAAAAACGTAGACATCTATTTTTAATTTGTTTCACGTGTCGAGATTTTAGATATGAATAAATCATAGTCTTGGTAGTTTTGTTAAAATCACTAGTTCTTATGTTATGTAGCAGTGTGTGTATATATATATATATATATATATATATATATATATATATATATATATATATATATATATATATATATATATATATATATATATATATATATATATATATATATATATATATATATATAATTAAGTAAGGTAAGTGGCTATATATATAAACTACATAGAAAGACGGTTTTGTATGTGTTATTATATGGTTGTCCGGTTTAGGTAATAACGACAACCAGAAGTACGAAACCAAGCGGTCCGGCCTGAAACCAAGAAAAAGAAGGAAAAAGTCGTCAAGGCATAAGGGCAGAAGGCATCTTCTTACTTCTACTTCCAAAACAAATTAAGACACATTTTTGTTTAATCGAAAAATGCTTGGTTTGTACTTTATATTCAAACCATGAAGTGAGCCCAACTGGTGTTATTTTATTTAAACTCAGTCAAACTATGAAATGTTGTACAACAAAGTCTAATCAAACTTGGGAGCATCGATTTTTGTTCGATTACGAATTGAACAAAACTTATAGAGTTAGATTTGAATGGATTAAATATGGTATTATATATGGTATTTGAGTATTTCATTACTAAGAAACCATTGTTTTATAATAAAAAAATTCTTAACTTGTTATTCTTTTGTGTTATTAACAAGATATCGCCTATCTAATCTGTATATTCTAGAAAATGAATCTTATATGTTTATTTATTGACAACGTAACATTGGATTTTAGAAGTCAGGACATCATTATAATTTTATGAATTTTGTCTCTTTTGATTACTTTAACTTATGATGGAACCATTTCACTAAACGAAATTAAATAAAAAGGAATAAAAATTATATGTATTTTTTTAGCTTAATGTAGTTGAGTGACAAATAATAGGAATATTTTGTTATTTTATGGTTATGTTGGGATAAGTACGTTTAAGTTGGCTGAATTCGCATTGCAGGACTCTATGGTGGGAAGGTAGTCATCAACGGCTGATTTCTTGTCCTTGTTATCCACAACGTATCTCAGGTAAGTTAATGGTGATGTTTGTGTTCCTAGTTCTTATAATGATCGGTTATGCTAGTTTCTTGCTCTCATATTATAGAACGCATAGAAAGATCATCATAAAGTGATTTTTATGCTATGTGTTGGACTGTTGGTATGTTTGGTTGTTTAAGTGATTTGTTGTTATGTAGGTATCAATATTAAAAGACAGTGTTATTTACTTATTTTGTAAAAGTGTTACCCAGTCATATTTATGGGTTAATAATAAGAATAAGAGTTTTTAATTGGACACGTAGTCATATTTATGGGTTAAATATTAATGTTTAATAATATTTTTACTAAAGTATTTTATGTTTTAAATATTGTGTATGTTTAAAAAATCATAAGTTAAATAAGAGGGTGTTATAGAATATTTTATATAGATGACAACAAATTAGTTAAATTTATAATAAAAAAAATACATGTTTATGAGAGAGACAATTGGATAAATTGTTTTAATAAAGGATTAAAGTTAGTGAAATATAAGAGGGCTAATGTTATAAAAACCCTCAAGTTTTTAGGGTTTTGTCAGTTTTGCCCAAAGTTCAATTTTATGTCTGTTTTTACCCCAACATTTTCAAAAGAAGGTTCAGTTTTACCATTATACCGGTGATAACATGTTACCATTATATTAATTTCGCAAAAAAAAAAACCTTACGTTTGTAGTGTTTTACCTTTTTACCCTTAAGTTTATATTTTTTAACATTTTTACCCTTTGTATTTTTTTTTTCATATTATATGTGTTCATGCAGAAAAATTATATTTATATACGAAAAAGATTTAATTAAATATTGTATTTATATTTTTTTAATGTTATTTCTTCATATATATATATATATATATATATATATATATATATATATATATGTGTGTGTGTGTGTGTGTGTGTGTGTGTGTGTATGGGTTTTTTTCTAGGATAAACCATTTAAGATGTAAAAAAACACAAATTAATATGTTTGTAGAACTACAAGTACATAATTTTATGTAACACCCAAAATCGGGAAGGCCAAGAAAGGAAAGAAAACCCTAATTTTAAAGGAGACTCGGCGAGTACAAGGAGGAACTCGGCGAGTCCGAGTGGGATCCGGGTCGAGGTGTAAGTGACCAACTCGGCGAGTCGGCCAAGTGGACTCGGCGAGTCTGGTCTGTGCGGAGAAAACCCTAAATTCGGGACTTGGAGCCTATTTAAGCGCCTCATTCTCTTCCCCGGGGTTCCTTTACTGCCTCTTTCACCCAGAACATTAAACCCTAGCCGCCATATCCTCTATTTGAGCCATTTGTTGCCTTGGAAGGTGCATTAAAGCTTGGAGAAGGAAGAAGGAACTTGGAGGAGCAAGAAGGGACTATAGATCTGGGATTGTGAGTTCATTCTAAGCATTTGGAGGTAATAAACTAGTTCCCGGACCCTTTTTGCACCTAGATCTATGTGTGGTTGTTGGGGCTTTTTAGCCATAATGTTATTATTTCGAGTTAGAAGCCAGATCTGAAGTTGCTACTTCAGATCTAAGCATATTATGGTCTTGAGAAGCATAAAGTAGCAGCCCTTGAGTTGATTATGGAGCCTCCTTGCCTTAAACCCTAGTTTGTGGTGTATTTTGCCTATATCTCCTTCTCTATACGTAAAGTTTGCAACTTTATGTGAGGAATAGGCTTGGGAAGGGTAGATCTACAGTTTGGAGTCCATGCATGACTCAAAAGTCCTCTGCATGTATGGAGGTCTGAATGGACTCGGATAGTCCTTTGAGTGGACTCGGCGAGTAGCATGAAGATTTGGAGGAACTCAACGAGTGGGATGAACAGCTCGTCGAGTCAGATGAAGTTGGGCAGGAACTCGGCGAGTTGGAAGAACAACTCGACGAATCTGTTGAAGGTTGTCTTGGACTCGGCGAGTCAGGTTGCGAAACCCCAAACCCTTCGAGTTGAGACTCGAATCAGTGATTCGAATGGAGACTCGGTGAGTTGGACAGGTCAGGACTTGGTAATCGGTAGACTCGGCGAGTCATGGACTGACTCGGCGAGTCGAGTCGCGAATAGAAGGAATTTGAACATATGAACTCGGTGAGTCAATAAGGTGACTCGGCGAGTAGGGTTGACCTGGGAGGTTGACTTTGACCAGGACTTTGACTTTGACCAGAGTTGACTTGGTAGTCTTTCGGGGTCAGTTAGACTCAGTGTTGCATTGTTATTGGTAGCTCAGGGAGCGGGTGGAGCAGGAGTTCAGAGAGTTGTCGGGCAGCGGCTAGTGGGATCATCAGCAAGTTCAGCCAGTGCAGGTGAGTTTCCCTTTGTATGAATGGGTCTACGGCCACAATGTCGGCCCATGTAATTATGAGTATAAGACTCGGGGGTTAGCCTTAGGCACAGTATGCTAGTATGATATTCGGGACGAGGTCCAATGATAGAGGGCGGGTGCCCAAGGAATGGTTTATGTGATAGTTTATACTTGTTGTCTGTGTGATACTTGTATGTGCCTGGTAGGGAGGTGAGTGTGGGCGAGGTCCCGTATCTCACAAATAGCAGAGTGTGGATGGTGTTCCACATCTCAGTAGCAGCAGATCAGGGGCGAGGCCCAAGTTAGGGAAGAAGTGAGGTTGGGCTGGGCCCGTACCTCACTATCAGCAGGAGTATGGACGGGGTTTCATGACTCATCAGTAGCACGACAAGGGCGGGGCCAGAGATAGGCGAGGCCTTAGGACAAGATCCGTTAGCATGTGTTTAGCTTATGTGATGTGATGTGATATGTTTATGTGCTATTATATGTTAGTGGGCGAGGCCCTGTGACAGGCGAGGCCTAAGTGAAACAGATCTGTATCCGAGCGGGGCTCGAAGCCAGGCGGGGCCGTTGTAGCGTGCGAGGCCCGAGGTAGGGGGCAAGGCCCATAATAGCGGGCGTGGCCCAGTATGTGCAGTATGTGGTTATGCATGGTATGTGGTAGGGTGGGGAACTCACTAAGCTTCGTGCTTACGGTTTTCAGTTTTGGTTTCAGGTACTTCCGGTAGCGGAGGGAAGAGCTCGGGGTGATTGCATGACACACACCATAAATTAGACAGTCTGGGAATGTTTTCTCTGATAACGAGCATGTATTTTGGAAACTAATACTCTGTTATGTTTTGAAATGATGAATTTGCTTAAAGTAATGTTTTATTAAAAGAAATTTTTAGTCTTAAACTTTGGGACATTACATTTTATGTATTTAAAAATATATATATATATATATATATATATATATATATATATATATATATATATATATATATCAATAAAAAAACACTTGTTGAATCATAAACATGTTTATATAAGTATATACATGTATTTTTAGAAGTGTAACTATATATTTTGATATATGTTTTTTTTTAAGTATAAATATATTTTTAGAAGTATAGATACATATTAATATATAAAAATGTAAAAATATTTATTTACACTTCTAAAAACTATATTTATAAAACACGTATTCATAATTCTAAAAATATTATTTGTCTTTTTAAATGGTATAACTTTGCAAACACACACACACAAACACACACACACACACACACACATATATATATATATATATATATATATATATATATATATATATATATATATATATATATATATAACATTAAAAAAATATAAATATAATATTTAATTAAACATTTTTTTGTATATAAATACGATTTTTCTGAATGAATACGTATATTATGAAAAAATAGTTAGGGTAAAAGTGTAAAAAAAAAATTCTAAACTTAAGGGTAAAAACGCAAAAAAAAAATGTAAACTTAAGGTTTTTTTTACGAATTTAATATAATGGTAAAGAAAACCTGTTATCACCGGTAAAGAGGTAAAACCGAACATTTTTTCGAAAATGTTAGCGTAAAAACGGACATAAAATTCAACTTTGGACAAAACCGATAAAACCCTGAAAACTTGAGGGTTTTATGACATTAACCAATATAAGATGATAATTTTTTTTTTAATTATAACATATATTATTTATTGGATATGCTTTAAGTGTTATTCATGTCTTTTTTTTTTTATGTAAAGAAAGACAGTATATTATAACCTTAGAGTGAGATTAGGGATTTTGAGAAAACTTGGATTACGAGAGCTTAGATTTTGAGAATATTATGGATGTAATTGGATACGTTGGTTGCAGGATTATAAATTTGTTATTTCTTGATGTTATTTGTTTGTTCTGTCTATCTTCTTGCTAGCTTAATAAAATTTGTTCTAACAAAATATGTTCAAATTTATAAGAGCAACTCCAACGAAAATCCTTTTATAGCTAATTATTATTACAATGAGAACTTGTCACAATTCAAAACGAGTGAAAATATAGTTTTTTTTTTTTTCAATAATCGTTGAGCATATATTAAGTTATCAACTTACCTTTTGATTTTGTCCGTCTAATTCTTTCTAGTTCAATGTTATTTCATTTTATCACTTTATTTTGTAATTATTTTTTATATTTTTACAGACTTTAGTTTATTAAAAAAAAATCTCAACTAACATACCTGTATTCATATTTATATATTATTGAATTATTCATTTACATATTATTTGATATCATTTTACATATTATTTGATATCATTTTACATTTTACATTTATTCACTAGCTTACATTTCGATGTTTAGTTATTTTTTTTCAAACGTTATATTTTAATAGCTACCATCTCTTTTTTTAGTTATTCTACCGACTAGTCTTTAGATATACAACAAATTTGTAAAAACTTTTACATTTAAGGTTTTAAGAAAAAAAAAACTCGAATTGAAAAGAAAAAGTTTGTTTGGATAGAAATTTAGTAATTTTTTCAAACAAACAAAAAAAAAGAAATCAATCCAAAATGCCAACCCAAAAACTTAATAGAAGACACATGGTTACTGATTATATACAAACAAATTATTCTCAACAACCAAATAAAATCGATAAGTAATTAATATTAAAAAAACAGTAGACTAATGATAATTATCGTCATACAAATAATTAAGAAAAACGTAAGGTAAGTAGATTCGGTTGTTGAACAAACAGGAGAAGAAGTTTGCTACAATTCAAAACGCACCGGTTTAGGGTTCTTTTCACCCTTTCAAATTCTTATATACCCGACAAAAACCACCACTTTTCAGTTTTCTACAAAACAAAGTTTCCCTCTCTCTTATCTCAAATCTCAAATCTCAAATTTGGTGCATTACTTGTTAAGTATCAAGGTGACACTTTATTTTGATATTTTCTACAATTCTAAAAATGTCGCATTAAAATTTTAATAGTTTAATTTTTTACGTTCAATAAATTTTACTGGTCTTTTTCTGCCGCAATATTCTAATGACAACGTCGTTGAATTTTATTGTCTTTGTATCCACTTCATTTAATAATATACCAATGATAAAATTTATAGATGCATCAACCATAGTCGTATCAACTCATTTATAATTCAATTTATTACATAATAATCAACATTTCATTGAACAAAACAAAAGCTATAAAAATTAATAGTTACTTTTATTATAACTTGCCCAGTTTTTTACCAAATACTGGGTTGGAATTGTCATTCCTACAAACTTTCGTGTCCAAAAACAAAATAAAATATCACCAAGTTGATGGCTAGCATCCAAAGACATTAACCAGAACACGACCCGACCCGACCCACCTCATGGATTAAAAACTTGTACATTGTGCTTGACTTTCTTTCACCTTCTACTAAATCTAAACCTTGATCACCTTATTCTTAAAATAAACAAAACCCTCCTTTCTAACCCAAAACGGAGCATTTTTGCTTCTCCTATCACCCCACCCACCAACACTTTCTTTATTCATCATCCCCCCTTTTTGATTCATTCGTTCAAACACTAAAAAACAAAACAAATCCCATTCTTAAAATCATCTTCTATACTATATATTATACTATTTTTTTTTTGCTAAAACTACTATTTGGATTCTTCAATAGGTCCATTCTTGAGGTAGCCGGAACTCCGCCTTTGATGCCGGTTGTTGACGGTGGGTGTTTCTCCGCTGTTGGGCCATCATAACGCTACTCCGGTACATCATCTCGGCGTCTGAAACAAGAAACAGATTTAAGAAACTTGAATTTACAAATATGAAAACAGGAGATATTAAATACAAAAAAGTGGAGTGCGAAAGTTACCGTAGTCAGAAGCAAGAGGTCCTCCATTGCAACGAGACTGAAGCTTAGACTCGGCTTCCATGGCTTCCAAGTTCAAGTTCAGTGCCTGAACAACTCTATCGGGAAGCAGAACTGTCGAACATCCTGAAAAAATCAAACCAAATAATACCAAAAAGAAGTCAGATCCAGTAATTCAAATTAAAATTATCATTTAATAAAATCGAAAAAAGATTAGTGGAAAAAAACAAATGAAGTAAGTGAGAAATTAGACCTCGTTTCTTGAGAGGCTCAGTTGGAGCTCCAATTTGGCGAGGCAAGAAAACACCAGTACCGGTGGATTCTCGTTTGGTGGTAAGGTTTCCGAGGAACACAGCCCGCATACCCGACCCAGGTGGTCGTTGCTGTGGCTGCTGCTGGGATTGTTGAGGCGTAGGCCACGCAGACGCCGGCGGAGCCACCGGCCGGCCGTTTACAGAGTCATTCCTAGTTCTGTTCTGTTGCATCAATTGCAGATACTGATGTTGCTTCGCCATTTGTTGCTGCTTCAACTGCTGAAACTACATAAAGGAACAAAAACCATCAGAATTTAGAAGAAATGGGAATATAACAATGAGTACGAAATAAAAGGGATATTGGATACTGACTTGAGCAACTTGAAGTTGTTGATAGTTGAGGTTAGGGCTTGATGTTCTTCGAGGTGCTTGTTGAGCCATGTAATTTTTGTTTTGGTTATAGTAACGGGAAGCAGCTTCTTCAACCATCCTCATCCGAGCTACTTCGCCGGCAGCAGCGTACAAAAGATCCCATGAAGCCTCGTTGCGGTTAAGCGCCGCCGTGGCCGGCGGTGAAGGACAATTAGGGCTACCCCTGCTTGAACTCATTTTACAACCGCACAGTGTTGATTGCGGCGAACCCGCCATAACCCTAGTGGCCTATTTGCACAAAAAGAAATCCCCAAATTAGAAATTACGATTTAAGAGAATATAATAACAAAAACACCCAAAAAAGGGTTGAAAACGATACCTTAGAGTGGTTGTTTTCGTAGTTGAAATTGGCATCTGCTTTCCGGAAATCATCTTGTAGAGTAGTTTTAGCGAACTTTTGGGACAAACAGTTCAGGTAATCTTCTTCATCACTCTCCGTCTCAGTAGAGCCCATTACAGACTCCACCGGAGAACTCAGATCCGAGTTAGGCCCGTACGACCCGAAACTGTAAGAGCCCTTGTTCAAAACGCCGGTGGGGGTTGCAGGGTTGGGTTTTCCAGGAATGAAGTCCATGAGTATGTCCTCGTCGTTGAGAAACTCCGGTGGTAGCCAAAACTCACCGTCAGCCAACTCTTGCGCCATGGCAGATTTTCACTATCACAAATAAGTCACCACCTGATTACAGCAAAGAAATCCCTGCTACTTAAAAGGGTCTAATTATGAGTTTCACGCCGTCGGTCGCTATTTGGATAGGGAGAAGATGCAGAGATATTTAATGGAGTAGGAAACGGTGTGAAGTGTTGGGGATATATAAATATGGAGAAGAGTAGTGGTGGGAAGAGTGAATGACACGCGCCTACAGAAGCAAGTGGGGGAACAAGGGGTTCTTTTCCCTCTTTTGCTTTTGCCAAGGGTATTGTATGCAGGTTAATGTTCATTGGATATACGGGTCGGGTGGGTGCTGTAGTTGGACCCCACTATGTCAATACTCACCCTACTTGCATGTGAGATAACCAAACCCTATAATTATTTTAAAACTAATCTTTCTAAAAGAAATTATGATAATAAATATTCATTGGAAAAATGTTTATAAATTAAATCCGTAAAATTAGTTGATCAAATACGTGATAAAAAATAAAGTGGGGATGGAGGATGGGACCCACAGTCCCGTTTTTATGGTTGTACGGCCGTTGTTACAGGGGTTCGTGAGTTGAAGAGGCGGGAGAATGGAAGGCAGGTGGGCCCCACGTCGCCGCTTCCGTTTCTGCTGTTGTTGGACTGTGTCGCCACGCCTTAAGTACACGTGGCAGTTACGCTTTGCATGTAAGCGATGGAACCATGTTTTATTTTCAGCCCCCATGTTTAACCTTAAGCTCAATAATTGCATGTTTAGTTATATTTTTATACAAAAACTATTTACTCATCATATTTAAATTTAATATTTAAATAATAACCTAATGTTGAAATCAAAATGTATCCCAAATTCTCACGGTGTTATTTAAGAGTGGGGGTGGAGCAAAATATCATAAATCGTTACTAGAAAATGTGCAAGCTGTGTAAATATCCATTTATGTGGGGGTGTTATGTAACAACGAAACTCTGTTGGGTGTGGATGTAAAGAATTTGGGTGCAGCGCGAAATTTGTGATTGACGGTTATACCCTTAAGGGAGAAGGTGGAAAAGACGAAAATATCCTTGTTGGAAATAATTCTGACAGGCATGAGTAATGGTGTGAGTGCGGCGGGATCAGGTTATGGTGTGGTCATGTGCAGGGAGGGAGGGTCTGATATGATATGAAAGCAAATTGGGAGATCTCTTTTTCCCTGCCAAACACAAGATTTTTCTTCTCTTTTTCACTGTCATAACAAAGACATGGGAATGCCAATTCCGCAGCTTTTTTAATTATTTTATGCAGACAAAACTATATAAATGGTCTGTCAAAAATATTATTAAAATTCTTATGACATTATTCCCCATAAAAATATCTATGTTTTGGTTTTATTTATAAAAAAATCATGATTTATTTTTTGGTTGAAGAGAACATAACTTGTTGAAATTTTTAAAAATTGTGATTTTGACTTGAAATGCCTAATCGGATGGGTTTTTTTTACAAACAAAAACAACCAATTGAAATACTAGTACAAGACTTTATTTATGAAAAAACTACTAGTACAAGACTTTATTTATGAAAATTTCATTTTCCTTATGTAACTTTTTTATATAGCATATTTACATATTTTTTTTGTTGATTTTTTTTTATTAAAAGCTATTGATGTTCAAAATAATTGATAGTGTAATAAAATTTAGGTTATGTTGTACCCTGCAACTACTTGATTATGCAGTTTATTTTTTGAATTTTTTGAATTCATCATCTTTAGCAAACCAAAAACTTCATATCTAAAAAACTGCTAGAGTTTTTTCTTTTAAATTCAAATATATTTTTAATTAATTATAAAAAATACATATTTTTAAATATATTTTTATGTCATTTTATATTTTTAAGTATTTAACTAGTTTTATAAAATGTCGGTTTTATCAGTTATCCTATTAGCTAATTTTTAGGTAAAAGCTAGTTATTCAACTACCACACCAAACATAATCTTAGAGGCTATTTGTTTTTTTTTTTTTTTGTGAAGATCAGCGCAACCACTTTTGTCTGCGTCGCGCAGACAACACGCAAACATATGTCTTCGCAGAGTATTTGTTTTTTGGAAGTGCACAGATCAAAAAACGTTTGCGCGAGGTCTTCCTGGCGCAGACATGAACCACTGTCTTCAAAGGTCTTCAGACCTAATTTTAACCTAAACAAAAAAAAACATGGGTCACCGTGCATTTTCTTTCTTTCTTTTTTTTTTTTGCTGAAAATGCATTTTTAATGTTTATGATATGAAACTAAGTTTGAAAAATCAATTTTTTTCAACAGCTACAGACGTTAAAAACAAACGGTCTTTTTATTACAGACTGCAGACATTCGGTCCACCTCTTCTACTGCAGAGGCTTACATATATGGTACGCAGATTGCATATATTTTGACTTCAAAAAACAAACAGTACCTTAGTTTGCCACGACTTAAATTTTGTGATAAAATTGGAATATTTGATTCATTTTACGTATTTGACTTTGGAATGAAAAAATTAAGAACAAAAAAAAATTAGACTTTATGGATTCAAGTGGCGAACTTTAGTCGAGCCCGGGGGTCCCGGACCACTGTTTCGATTTCGGCACGTAGTATAATAAAAAATATATATGTTCTTTCTATTAAGTGCACCGACTTAATATACAAGTGACACAACTATATATATATATATATATATATATATATATATATATATATATATATAGTTGTGCATTATATATATGCACAAAAAAAATATGTTTTTGTGTTTCTTTTAGTAGTTAAATGGTTTTGTGGTTTTTTTTTCAATAATATCGGGAATCTGGTTATATTAACTATATTTTAGAAAGACAATTTCTTTTAAAAATAAAAAAAGAAAAAGAAAAACTTCTACAAGTTTTTTTTTTTTTTTTAAAAATCAAATATATTCTTAATTAATTATAAAATGTATATCATTTTAAATATATTTTTATGTCATTTTATATATTTCAAGCATTTATAAACTAGTTTTATAAAATTTAAGTTTTATTAGTTATCCTATCAGCTAATTTTTAGGTAAAAGCTAGTTATTCAACTAGTACATAAAACATAGTCTTAGGTGTTATTTGTTTTTTTGAAGTAAAAAATCATAAAGCCTGCGGACCACCTTTATAACTCTCTACAGTAGAAGATGTGGACCAAACGGCTGCAAACTGTAATAAGAAGCGTGTTTGTTTTTTTAACATCTGCATGTTGCTGCATATATTAAAAATTCAAATTAAACTGATTTTATAATCCGAAAATAGTTTTTTAATACCGAAAATTTAATAATGTATGATATTTTGGCAATAATTTATGATATTCCAACAAAAAAATAATGATATTTTAACAAAAAAAAATATTTTAGCATAAAATAATGATATTTCATCAACAAATTATTTTTATTCAATATAAATAAAAAGAAAAAAATAAACAAAAATAAACAAAAAATAAAAAAAAATGAAAAAAGATTTTAACGATATATAATCAATATTTTAGCAAGAAAAAAAGAAGAAGAAGAAGTTGGAATAGGCAAAACAAGTGTTGCGCTAAAAAGAACACGCACACATGTTTTTTAATCTGAAGACTTTTGAAAACAAACAACTGCGAGATAAAAAGTGTTGATCGTATGGTGTGTCGCGCAACAATAAAATGTCTGAAGAAGTTTTTTTTTTTTTTTTTTTTTTCAAAAAACAAACAACACCTTAATTTGCTACGACTTAAACTTTGTGATAATTAAAATTTAAATTGGAATATTTGATTTTTTTTCATATTCTACTTTGGAAGGAAAAAATTAACAACAAAAAAATATTAAATTAGACTTCGAAATATACGTGTGTGTATACACACAAAATATGTTTTTGTGTTTATTTTAGTAGTTAAATGGTTTTGTGGTTTTTCCAATAATATTGGGAGGCTTGTTATATATTCACTATATTTTAGAAAAACAATGTCTTTTTATTTTCGAAAAAATATATCCATTGAAAAGTTGTTTTATTTTTATAAATTCGCTAAAAATTGTTTTATTATATAAAAAATATAGTGATCAATGAGAGTTTTTTAACGGCTAAATTTTTAAATATTTAAAGATTCTCTAATTATTTTGTTCTTTTTTGTTAGAGAAAAATAAAGTGATAGTCGTTTTAAATATACTCTTAAAAAAATAATAATTTTTTTTAAATATACTCTTAATCAGTTATAAATCATATATTTCTAAATGTTCATTTATGTCATTTTATATCTTCCAGCAGTTGGGCTGTAAATGAACCGAACGAACACGCACTGAGGCTTGTTTAAGTTTGTTCGTTTAATTTAGATGAACAAATGAATGAACACGAACGAGTTTTATTGTTCATGTTCGTTCCTTTAACAAATTATAGTGTTCATTTTTATGGCTAACAAGGTTAGAAAAATAAAAAGTTAAGTGCTTATGAAATATATAAGACTAGCTTTTAATTTTTTTTTTCTAAATATACCCTTAATCACTTATAAAAATCATATATTTCTAAATGTTAATTTATGTCATTTTATATCTTCTATCAGCTGGGTTGTAAATAAACTGGCCGAATACGAACGAAGGCTTGTTTAAGTTTGTTCATTTAATTTAGATGAACAAATGAACGAACACGAACGAGTTTTCTTGTTCATGTTCGTTTGTTTTAACAAATTGTAGTGCTCATGTTTGTTCGTTTATGTTCGTGAACATACTAAACGAACTTAAAGAATTAACATAAATGAACAAAAAGATAAACAAACATAATTGAACATATAATATATTAATGTAATCAAACATAATTATTCATATATGAACATAAAAGAAACTTATATGAATAAATATAAACAAACATAAACGAACAACATAAACAAACGTTCATGAACATAATTGAACGAACACGAATATTGTTCATGTTCATTCGTTTAACTAAACGAACGAGAATTTGTATTCATGTTTATTCATTTATTAAATAAACGAATATAGACAAATTTTCCGCCGAACGGTTCACAAACAGTTCGCTGAACGTTCAATTCGTTTACAGTCATATTCTAGCTAATTTATCAGCTAGTTTTTCAGTTAGTAGATAGTTTTTCAACTATCAACTAAATTTTCAACTAGTATATCAAACATGACCTAAGTTGCTTTTTAAAAACTAACTTATAAGCTTGTTTTTTGGTTTACTAAATATAACAACCAAAAATTCGAAAAATAAACTACGACGCGTTAACCACAACCTTAAACCAGCAATCAAGTGAACATAGAAGATGGTAGCTATCTCGTTGGTTATTAGTAATCTATATAAATGGATATGTTAATGATTAAACGCAAATAACATAAGTATATAATGAGTATCTTGAGTTGAGTGAATATATAATGCTTTGTTTGCTTTAAAAAACAAATAATTAAAATTACTAAAATACATGTTTATCTATTTTGAAAGTAGACCTATAAAAATCCACTTGTTGCAATTTTTTTCCAACACTGTGGCGTGTTTGTCCGCCAACTTCCAAGTGGAATAGCAGACAAAGTGCGAAGTCGGCCATTCGTTAGTCACCCTCGCCGTCGTCCGTCCGTCGTCTTATTTAACGGCATGTCATTTTCTCTGCTTCTACGACGTGCCGGCATGGACGGCGGGCTGTTTATGTTGGGCCTCAACTCGTTCTTTTTGCTTTGCTAAATAGTAAATCTTTTAATTTTATCAAATTAGTTTTTGGTTAATTTATATGATACTTAACATAGTTAGGACAATATGACACGTGAGCGACCATTTAGGCAAAAAAGAAAATTAACCATTTTCACTGAAAATATTTGTTAAATGATTTGATCAAAGCTGGAAAAAGATTATGCAACCTATGTGCTTAGAGCATCCATAACAAACCAAGTATTTTTGTGTCATATTAGAGCAAATTTTATAACCAAAAAGCCGATGAATATCTCCATTATCGTAAGGCTTTTGCAAAACTTATCTATGGGGTGATGCTTATTTATTTAAAGGGAAAATTGCATAAATACATTATGTTTTATTTTGCCTTCTTACAATTTTGTTTTAAATTTTATCAATCGGTTTACTTCATGTGTTTCATGTTTTCTATTTGTCGAGTAGGCAAAAAAAAAAATGATATGGTTTCCATATATGATCCTAGTTGGCACACAACTTGATTAAGTTGAACTCTTACACATATTTCTATTCATTTCCGCTAATTTCTTATTATTTTATTCTCTCCGAACATCACGATTTTGTGCAACTGTTTTCAAAGGTCGTTCAAGTGGTTTATCATTCCAAAATTGTGTAAGCAAGGTAAGAAAGGTTGTCCATAATGACATCTCCCAAAGTAAACATTCATTGTCTTGCTTACGCCACTCTATAATGATAAACCACTTTGATGACCTTGGAAAGTAGTTGTATAAAATTGTGGTTTGCTAAAAGAATAAAAGAAGAAAAAATTAGGGAAAGTGAGTACAGATCTACGTAAGGGTTCAGTTTAACCCGAATGTTTGCCAAATAAGATAATATGTATAAGCCACATCGACTTTTTGCTTTGTGATATCGTCATATTTAGTCATATATTTTAGGCGATATATTTGTATTTTTAGCTACATTTCGGCATCATTTACTATTAAATGATACTTAATTTGTTTATATTTCATTTTTGTAGCGATAAAGACATTCTCAAGGAAAAATGAGCAAAATGTTAGGTTGGAGGCTAAGGACTTGAAGCAATCATCAAGAGAGAAGAACACGTGCAAAAGTGTTTGACATGTCATGGTCACATGAATACCATGGTGTGGTGACGTGTCGAGCATTAGAAGATTCTCGGATGATCTACATGGAAAACATGGAGGGTACACCTAAAACACAACATCACGACGTGGTGAGCCATCTACCACGACGAGGTAATGTATTTTTGGCAAAGTTATAAATACATATTTAAGTCGGAATTTT